>NC_084651.1:20083201-20798201 GCF_019802595.1 Syngnathoides biaculeatus
TTACATCTTTTTGGGATGTGTGAGGAAACCGGAGTACCCAGAGAAAACCCACGCAGGCACGGGGAGAACATGCAAACTCTACACAAGGCGGTTCTGGGATTGAACCCGGGACCTCATAACTGTGAGTCTAACGCTTTCCAGCTGATCAACGTGCTGCATATATATAATATGAATGGCATTGTTCTCATCCTAATTATTTGTTATTACCCCCCCCCCAAAAAAAAAAAAACTGCCACACATGTTAAATCCCACAATACGTAATACAAAAAAAAATAAATAAACTTTATACACAAATTTTTGCACATGTTCAGGAAGATCATGGCAGATATTAACAGCATAATTCCCAAGTACACAGATTTCTTTTTTTGTGCGGGGATGGTTTTTACTGTTAAACCATACTAAAAGTATTTGCACTGTTGAACAAATTAAAAAGAAATAATCATAATCATACCTAAAGGCCTCTAAATTTTTTGTGATGTGGGAGGAAACGTGAGTGCCCCAAGAAAATCCACACCGCTACAGGGAGAACATGCAAACTCCACATAGGCGGGGCCAGAATTTGAACCCCGGCCTTCAGAACTGTGAGGCAGACGCTCTAATCAGTTGTTGTGCCGTGCGCATAACGGCTCACCTCAAAATGTGTAAATGGACGACCCTTCCACAGAGCTTGACGTCCACCATGGAATGTGCTGCCAGTCCCGCTGGGAGCAAATTAGGGTCTAAACGTCTTGCCCAAGGATGCATGCTGAGAGTCAGAGGCGGGATTTTAGTCACGACCCTCGGTCACTGGTCAACCCATTCTACCGATGAGCCCCAGTCACCCAACAAATTAAGCCAAAACACTTTTGCACTCAGCAGTACAAAACAGCAAGTGTTCAGTGACCTGAACTGGAAGGAAATGCTTCATGTTGTTTAAGTGAACTCCAAAGTCAAACTTGGAGGAGTCAGTAAATGCACCAAAATAAATAAATACGTAAATAAAGTTTCAGCTACAATAATAACATTATGTACGGTTTGATTTTAGTAATTCTTTCACATACCACAAGAGGGAGCTTGCATTCCACTGGTGCGATTTTGTGTTTGTACCATTAAAAATTCATGTTGTTTTATTACGGGAATAAAGTACAGTGATAACTTGAGTTCGCCATTTTCTGAGATTTCCGATTCACCAGCTATCACTCACTTGATTTTTATTTTTTTATTTTATTATTTTTTTTTTTTAGTTTTCTGGTACGAGCAATTTTCTCACAACTTCTCTTGCAACTCGATCATATTTCAGATACGAGGAAAGTCCTTTTCAAGCACATATTCAGTGCACAAATTAAACTTGTGAATCAAAATGTGTCTCTAGTGGACAAAGTTAAAATTTTTAGATAAAAAGAAGTCATTCATACTGTGGAGAGTTGAATATTTTAGGGACTAAATTCATTATATTATGGCAAAAAAAAGTAATGTGTAGAATGTTTGATGTAGAAGTGTACATAAAAGTGGAATTCTACAATAATAAAGTTCCCTCTTTTTAGATGAGCAGAAGTACGTATACAGTAGTTTAGGACATCCTGTATATTTTAAAGGATTTTAAAAAATGTTTTCAATACTGTCATAATATTTCTGTATTTTCAGGAATAATGTTGTACTATTATATATCCATCCATATATTATATTAACCGCATTTCCTCACAAGGGTCACTGGAGTGCCAGAGACTATAACATTCATTTCTAAGTGTTTTTTCTTGTTTGTTTGTTCCCCCACCTTCCACCCCATCCTCCAGGGTGGCACTAAGACTCCTTTGCAACTAAAAAGACTTACGCACCTAAATAAAATGAGCCTGAAGGCCAATGTCTGTGTGAAGGGCTTTCTGATAAATGAAGAGTATCCTCGGCATCTGTACTTGGAGTAAACGCATTGAATTCCTCCAGGGAAATCATCACAATGCCTGCTTAGCTCTTGCATATTTTCTTGCTGGAATGCCTTTCTAGGACATTTTTAGAATGTGAAGCGAACAACAAGCTAAGCGCACATGTTCATTGTTCCACTGTGTCCAACAATCACCAAGAGCTTTCGAAATTTCAGCACAAACATTGTGACTTTCACAGTCTCTGAATAGAAAAAGATTTGTTAAAAGAAATGTTGGCTCCTTTATGTTTCCCTAGATGCCCTTTTGCGGAAGGGCAATTGCGGCCAGGTGTAACTGTTGGATCGGAACTCGACATGCGCACAAGAAGATGGGAATCCCTCCCACCCCATGGTTAGGGATTTGTGTGAAGCAATTTCACAGGTCAGTAATGGGTCACAAAATCGGAAACGCAGGTGGGAGCTCCGCTGCACTGTATCAATCAGTAACCAGGCGGAGTCTCAGCTTCCCACTTTACTGCGCTTTATGAGGGCTTCACACGTCTTTGTACGTTTGTTTCTCCTACAGAAGCTGAAAAAGAGCTCGAGATCTGTCCGCATGATGGTAGAGGCACCCAAAAAAAAAAAAATATATATATATATATATTATTATCAGTGTTGTACCTGAACGAGATAAACAAACTGAATTTCATGAACTAGTACATATTTTGGTTTAACGTGAACTTAGTTCATTTCTGCCTGATGAACGTTACTGAGAACACGCTAATCCTTTTTTTTTGGGGGGGGGGGAATAGAAGTTCCTTTTCATTCAAGAATGCCAGATTTTCTTGGGGACTATCAGGACAAAATGCATCTTAGGAAAACTATGATTTGGATTGGGCCCATTTTGTTAATAGTCAGCCAGAGGTGCTAAGAATCCAAAGTTATTGTTGTCCTTTCACTGTCATTCCTGTTTTGTGTATACTGTGTGTATATTCGGTGCAAAAGTCATATTTTTGTGTATATTCATTAATCATTTAAAAAAAAAGACCCTTCAAGAAAAAAACTTTTTCCTCATGTTTCTGAGATTGTAGGGTGAAAACTGCAGCTGGTTACTAGTGTGGACTGAATGGGCGGCAACAATGGGAAAATGAAATGCCAGTACATTATTTTGAGGGTCAGCAACACAAAGTCCTGAAAAAAAAAAACAATGAATTGGGAACTATTTCATTTTTGAAACAGTGAACTTGTTTCAAAATTTGGGATGGTGAACTATGAAGTGTACTAGTTCATTTTTGCAACAGTGAACTTAACTTTGAACTACTTTGCGCAGAAGAAAATCTTTCTCAATGCTGGTTATTATATTTTTACCAGGTGCTTTCAGCACACGTAGCTCATGTGTAACATTATGCAGCATGTCTTTCAAAATATCAAATAACCTTATATAATTACCGATAGCTTTATGTACGTTGTATGTATTACAGCAAACATAAACCATACTTGAACAGGGGTGGTTTCGCCATAGTTTTATTGTCCAACGTTTTGGCTCTATAAAAAAAAAAACATCTAATCTCTTCCATCTTTCCAAAACCTTCTCCAATTTGCACTAACACGTATGTTGTATTTTTAAAAAAAGACAACTTGGCTTTTTCTTCATACAATAACTGACAAAAGTAACAATGCAAAAATCAAAGCATGTCTTCTGCAATGATCTGCAAAAATGGCGCCAAATATTTGATATATTTATTCCAATGTGAACTCAAACACCAATGTGCTCGTTCCATCATTTTAAATGACTGCTGTCAAAATGTAAATGCCACATTTCCTGTGGTTGAACTTCAAGATGAAAGGTATCGCTTCCTCAATGGGCGCCTGAGCTGATAGACATCTCAGGTTACAGGCCTCATTGAAACACTCCGTCTGGGTAATTAGGGTTAATTGGAGAACCAGAGGGGATTTTTTTTTTTCCTTGATGGCAAGAGGCAAATTTGAGTCTAGAATATGTGTGTGTGTGTCCATGCATCCATGTTGTGGCCCAATGACCTGCCTTGAGGTGATGCTTATGTTGGAATGATGATGAAGGGCTATGGGGGGTGTGGCACAGTGGTTGACTGGTTAGCGCATCTGCCTCACGAATTCTGAGAACCAGGGTTCAAATCCCACTGGATGTTGCATGTTCCTTGCGTGGGTTTTCCCAGGTACTGCGTTTACCACATTCTACATTCCAAAAACATGCACAGGAAGTTGATTGAAGACTCGAAATTGCCCGTAGCTGTTAATGCGAGTGCGGCTGATTGTTAGTATCTATGTGCCCTGCGATCGGCTGGCGACCAGTTCTGGGCGTACTCAACCTCCCATCCAAAGATTGCTGCGATAGGCCCCAGCCCACCCGTGACCCTTGTGAGGATAAGCGACTCAGAAAATTGACCTATGGTTAGATATGTTAGTGGAGATGAATGAGAAAGAACATGATTACGAATATATGAAAATGACTCAAGTTGGCAAAAGAGGTAAACCCCGCCCCCTACTTTGTATCCACATGAAAATCCACATTATTGAAACAACACGTATTCCTTTTTGTCTCCCATCTGCTTCCAGTCAGGTATTCAAGCAGCACTTTCAGTGTCCTGTTTAGCATGGTGGAGTGCAGGCTTTCTCCTCTGAGGCCATGGTGCTAATCTCCTGCAGCCTTAATGTGATTATGGTAATGATCACACAAATGACCCCCGGGTTTTGGGAGGGAGGGACAGGGGGATCCGTGGTTCACGCATCCTCACACAGGCACTGAGGCCCGGAACACGCAGGGGAGACCACCAGACTGATCCCGTCCCGGTGGCCCTCTCCTGTCCTTCTGTCCTTGCTGAGCTTGGAAGAGGAGTATAAATGACCAAATACATTCCAGTCTTCAACAAAAGAGCTGAACAACCATGAGGGAGATGGATATCTTTTGTTGTCTGACACTCAATGGCGTATTCCAATCCTATTACCTCAGCCGTTTGCAATCCCTCCTGTCGCGGTGCCTAGCAATGAAGCCTGTCTGAATTCAGACTCGGACCCTGAACAAGAATTTGGTGGATTAGCTGCTACTTTGACCCAACCAAATGTCATGGATGCAGAATTTACACCATATTTTTTTCTTTATTTTTGTTCATACGATCTCTTAAATCCAAATTGTATTTGGGCTACATAATACCGCTAATAGCTCGTTTCAATTATTGCTTTACAGCTTTTTTTGCACCCAAACAAAATGAGCAATGATGGTCTGTACTTTACATGTGTGTGGGTTAAAGAAACAATTTGTCAACATTTTTCCAGTTTCCATCTGACTTGTTGAATATCTTATCGCTCTCACTGTTTTGGAGAACTCAGATCACCTAATAAGAATCCATAACAGTCAATGGCCTTTTTGCCACATTCCATCCTCAAACTAGATATTGTGTGTTCAGTGCTTGTACAAACATTGCAGCGCACTAAAATGAGGGGAGAATCCAAAACAAGACAGAGTCTTGGCAAACAGTTCTGTGTCCAAAAAATGATTGACGGTTTACTAACCGCATTTCTGAGTACAGTGCTTGCAGAAAGTGTTGCAACTATAATTAGTCAATTCTGGATAGAGAAATTGTATTTTCTACTGCTGGAGATTGCCTAATAAAGATTTCCAGCAATTTTCTGAAAGCCCAGTTTTGATGGAGGCGTGGCTTTCTCTATATGTGAGAACAAACTTCATGTGATTAATTGTGTATTGAGACCATCTGAAATGGGCAGATTTAAAAATATGGTATTACAGTATAGCTGGTTCAATTGAAACCAGAAGATGAGATGTTGGTTTAAAGACAATTTAATTGCTGTGAGAGTGATGCTCGTGACTCATGCATGTCGCCTTTATTCAAGTTGTGTTTGACTTTTTTTCCCCAAAGGGTCATCGTTTATGTCATTTTGGCTATATCCACGCTTACACTGATGTTTTGTAAAACACATTTTCGCACACTATTTTAAGAAAATCTCAACTGGAAATTTTTTTCTGGTTGTTAGGCAACACGTAGGCAATTTTTACTGGTCAGGTGCCTGAAGGAAGTCATTTTAGGAAAATGCATATGAAGAACATGGAAACGGGGACAGATAATCGTAAGAAGAAATGCAAATGCATCTGATGTATTGGCTGTGGATCATCTTTAATGGTTACAGTAGCTGAGGTTGATCCAGTTTGTAAAGTGGAGGCCCAGTGTTTCCAAATCACCAAATTAGCACTTACACCCACCATACCAATCAGTCGGTGATGGTGTCGTGGTACACATGCCTGACTTTGGTGATGGATTCCCGCTCAGTGATGGTGTCAATATGTGCCCTGCGAGTTCAGGGGGTTAGGACCACCTTTCGCCCGAAGTTAGCTGGGGTAGGCTACAACACTCCCGCAACCCTTGTGAGAATAAGCGGTTTGGAAAATGCATGGCTGCCAACCAATCCTGGGTATGGATGGATCTAACAGTCAAGCTGGTGAAAGAGTATTATAGGTGGGAGGATGAAACCAGTTCAAGTGACGAGATTAGAGACAGCACACTATCTAAGTGAGGCGGGGCAGCATATGTTGCTCTGAGCTTCAGTCGGTCCGAACTGTGCTCTCCTCCATCAATATATTGGCTTAAGATGTCTTCAGCCAATTACGTGATCTTCTTTTCTGGAGGAAGTGACACTGATAAAAGTCTTCCTCCCTTTTGCCCTCAATTGTCGGCCGTAGTTCATCATGGAAAATGTAGCCATCAAACATATCCAACTCAAGATAGAAAACAAGTCTTCCCTGTTCAAACTAAAAAAGCGGCTGACAGATTTGTAAACTACCGCATGTAGTTCGACCCTGTCAAATCTACAATCACTGCCAGTCTCCGAAACAAATATTAATGCTGGCAACGTCTGACGTCCCTTCCACCATGATGTCGTGGATTTTCCATGACACACTTGAAGATTTCTTCCAAATGGGCCTGTCAGTTTTCATACAGGCGACCCAGACGTTTCACTTTCCTCTAAAGTCAATAAGATCTGCCGGTTCTCCCACACATGGATGAAGAGTGGGCTCATGCACTAAGAATAAGTTTGGAGATAGAACAGGAATTCGCTCGCTGAAATGTGTTTTCATGTCCAATCATCTCAGTGTTGAGTGAGCAGGTTGGACTGGTGTTGTTTTAGGGGGAGTTTGCAGATCGAAAACCACAATGGCAAAGTAAAGTGGTTTCGTTTCCATCAGACATAACAGGCCACAACGTTACTACCACCTTTTATTATTGTGGTTGTAGTTTGCAGCAATGTAGAACAGAACTACCGTCATACTGTGAAATATCTACAACCATAATGTGCTATTACCGCATATCACTACACTAGGGGTTAAAATACAGTGATATGAGCATGGTACAGTAAATGTTTTGTGTTAAATCTTACCAAAGGAATCCTTCTCTGACTGTCAATCAGAATGGCAAAATCCAAATGTTTTTGTACTTGTATTTAATTTCATTAGATTGTGTTAGCCATCATAATGCTGCGGCTTTTTGTGTAAAATAGAAATAACAGGAAAACGAATTAACTTTATTCGAAAATGGGGACTCACATCCTCACAGTAATAAGTCACAATAATGTCAGCTGCTGCTGTAAAACAAATTAGATAATTTCTCCGCATTTTTACTGAGTCAACACACAGGCGGTTAAATGATCAATTTCGGGACAGACAATGTTCAGTTTGTGCTGCTGAGAAGCACAACCGTCACAGACTTGGAAAAAAAATGCACCAACAAGCCATTTACAAGAAACAAGACAAAGCAAAGAGTCCATCTCAGTGGAGTGTGTCACCTACCTGTTAATGTTAAACTAATGAGTTCACTTCCATCCTCATTGTGGTCAGGCAGTTAGTGTAAAGGGTCCAGCGTGTGATGTAAATAACCGGTGAAGGTTGGCATTCTTTGAAATAACTTCATGACGTCGGTTTGCTTTGCCTGCTGAGTGATTGATGAGGATGTCGGTGCAAATGCTAGCAGGAAAGAAAACTTTGAGCTGAAAGCACATTTTCTCAGGATGTTGAAATGTTTACTTTAAGCAGATAAACTCATGCATTGTTTCTGTGTCTATGACTGTGTTACATACAAACATACTATATATGGTTATGTACAGGCACGGTGGAGCAGCTGTAAAGCATTGGCCTCACAGTTCTGAGGACCGGGGTTCAATCCTGGCCCTCCCCGTGTGGAGCTTGCATGTTCTCCCTCTGCCTCAGTGGGTTTTCTCCGAGCACTCCTGTTTCCTCCCACATACTGAAAACATGCATGAATTGGACACTCATAATTGATCATAAATGTATGCATTTCACAATCAATTCATATTCTATGGGATTGTCTCACCTCTCTTATGTCCTTGCCACAAGTCTAAAAAGCACAATAATTTCATTCTAAATCTGTCAATTGCTGTAATATTTTCCACGTATCATGACAATCAGTATACAGGAAGCGCACAAGTGGGTGTTGTACATACCTCAACTTATCGGAGTGTGTAATTATTTTTGAAAATGTGTGTTTGGCTCCTCAGATTTTAGTCGTAACACCGTATACTCTGCTTTGGTAGCTGAAAAGAAAAATAAAACATTTCTTATTGACTCAACTGAATTCGATTAGAGATAAAATTCAATGTAATCATACAAGTGGAAGGGGGACGAGTTCATAGAGCAAATAATAAAACCCAGTACAGTATAATGTGATAAAAATGCAATAATTGGTTGTTGTTGTTTTCGATCCAGGTCTGACAAGATTTATTCTTTTCCAAGGTACACATTTCTCACTTGGGTGTACTTGACCACGTTGGCCAGCAGATCCCATTTTTGACAATGCACAGTTTGAATGTTCTTGATTATGTGCTCCACTATGCTACATCTGAGACCCTGGAATGTTCTTGTTGACAGTGCGCTTTTCCCACCACTTTAGAATGCTGGACTGAAATCATGTAGTTTACCACATGTAAGACTTAGAGCTTTGATTGTGAGAATGAGAGACTTTTGCCGTGTGAGCTTTGGTCAGAAAAGAAATCTCTGCATGTTTGGCAGCCACACGGGCCTTTCAAGGAGTTTCATCTTTCAGGAAGTTGGCACGGATACCTGGATTCATCCTGGATACAACACTGTAGGCCTCATTTACTAAATATTTGGCTGTGCAAAAACTTGATTGTGCACACTGATAAATGCGGAACCTTATCTACTTACAGGGTGTCTGTGTCACAACCCATCGATACGGAGGGAGGACCCAAATGCAGGACTCCGGAGACGCAGAAGTAATTCGGGAAAAACGTTTATTGTTCCAAGGTCGGGGATCAGGCAGGCAGTCAGGTGCAGCAGCGGTAGTCAGGATGTTAGGCGTAGAGAGCAGGTCCGCGTGCAGGCAGGAGTCGGCACACGTGAGATCGATCAAAGAAGGCAGGAGTGTCAAAGGAGTCAGGCTTACGGGGTCGGTCAGAGAACAGGCGGAGGTCGGTACACACGGGTTCATGATCAGCGATACGGGAATGCAGGAACGGGGCATGAGTTGCAACGATCTGGCCAAGGACCAGTCCTCCCCAGGGTCCTATTTACACCGGGGCCAATCAGCCAGCATGAGGCGCAGGTGTGCGGAAGGGCTGGACCGGCAGGACCATGACACAACACCCCCTCTAAGGCATGGCTCCCAGACGTGCATATACGAAAGAAACACACAGACAAAAATTAACATATCCAGGGGCGGGTGGAAGGGGGTCCTGAGGAGGCCCCCCCCCTCCACCAACCCCAATCTGTCTGGTGGCCGTCCAAAGCCATGACTGCCACGATCACCATCACAGCCATCCTGAAGCCTCTCCAGCTCCGGGATGGCCCATCAGAACTCCCCAGCTCCTGTCGCAGTCGAAACAGGGGCATGGGATGGCCGCGGACCGGTCGCCGTCGAAGCAGGAGCATGGGGCGGCCGCGGGCCTGTCGTCGCTGCAATCCAGTACAATCCAGAGCTGAAGTGCCGCCGGTACTGGAACAAAGGGGACTGTGATGCTGCCACCGTCTGCTGTACAGGAACGTGAGGCAGCTGCGGAACTGTCGCCACTTCCTGGACAGGAACGTGAGGCGGCTGCAGAACCATCGCCACCTCCTGGACAGGAATGTGAGACGGCTTTGGAGCCATCGCCACCTCCTGGACAGGAACGTGAGGTTTGGAGATTGGCTCCTGAAACCTCACAGGTGACAGAACGCTGCGTTGTTGCACTTGCGGTGTTTGCCTTGGCACTCCTGAACTGGGCGCTTGTTCCTGAATGAGAGTCGGCTCCTTCAGATGGAGACCGACTGGCTCATAGTCAGGGGTCTCGGAAAAGAACTGGCAGACACTAGGGGGTGTGAATGGATCATTCCCGGGCACGGTACGGAGCGACAGCAATGATAAACTCCTCCTCCTCTTAACTGGAGGAAAATAGTTCGCCTCGCCTTAATCAGAATTCGCTCCAGCCTCTGAACTTCCTTGGGAACACGCACGTTGAAGGCGCTCTGGCAGGCTCATCCTTGATCGCCAATTCCACCCTTTTCCTACGGCGGTCTCCCGGACACCTGTCACCACCGCGACGTAGGTGTGACGCGACAGTGAATATGCTGCCAGCCACGGCTGGGGAAGGAGTCGATGGGTGCCGTGACGTGAGAATTGGTCAGCAGTGCAAACCGCGACGTGGGAATGGCGCGGCGGTGGATCCGTTGCCACAGCGACGTGGGAATGGCGTGGCGGTGGATCCGTTGCCACAGCGACATGAAATTTGCTCGGTAGCGGATCCGTAGCCACTGCAGCGTGGACGTGAGTCAGGAGCGAGTCTGTTGCAACCGCGACGTCAGCGTAGCTCGGCTGGTTCTCTAATCCTTGCCGGACTTGGGCCATGAGGACTCCAGTTTGGCGTTGTGCCGCTATATTTCCGCCCGCATTTAAAAATAGAAGACCTCGTCCGCGGGCAGGCAGGAGTCGGTACACGGGAGATCGATCGAAGAAGGCAGGAGTGTCAAAGGAGTCAGGCTTACGGGGTCGACCCGAGAACAGGCGGATGTCATGATTCTGCCGCTCCACCCCGGGTTGTGCGGGTGCCCGCGCGGTCGCGGTAATTGGGAGGCACACATGCCTCATCCGAGCTAATTATCCCTTGTATATAAAGGACCCCGATGACGACTGGTCCTCTGCCAGATCGTTGACGTTCATGCCCCGTTCGAGCCTCCCGTATCCCTGATCGTCAACCCGTGTGTACCAACCTTCGCCTGTTCTCCGACCGACCCTGTAAGCCTGACTCCTTTGACACTTCTGCCTGCTTTGATCATTCACCCGTGTACCGACTCCTGCCTGCCTGTTGACCTGCTATCTAAGCCCGATCCCCGACCATTGAATAATAAAGTTTTTCCCGAATTACCTCTGCGTCTCCCGTGTCCCCCTGCATTTGGGTCCTACCTCCGTTACGATGGGTTGTGACAGCGGAGGTCGGTACACACGGGTTCACGATCAGAGATACGGGAATGCAGGAACGGGGCATAAGTTGCAACGATCTGGCCAAGGACCAGTCGTGCCAAGGGTCCTATATACATCAGGGCCAATCAGCCAGCATGAGGCGCAGGTGTGCGCCTCCCAATCAGCGCGGCCGCGCGGGAACCCGCAGAGGCAAGGTTTTACCAGCTGGACCATGGCAGTCTGTTAAATGTGAGAAAATTGCTGTGCAGTTGTGCATGTTCTGGGAGGAGCACATGCAAATAATTTAGCTCATAATACGATTTATCAAACAAATGCCGATGTCTGATTATGCGTTTTTAAATGAAATCGCACCTCTGAAATGCAGGCGCAAATCTGTGCGAGCTCAGCGGAGGCAAAATAAGAGGAGGTGCGGAAAACTTTTCCACTTGTGTAAACATCATGAATTGCCGCAAACAAAAAAATGAGAGGGACATACCTGGTCAGTCTGTTCAGCAGTGCAACTTTAAAAGCTTGTGAATGATTTAAGGGCTAACTTAGGGTCAGTCACAAGAAGTGATGTCATATCAGTGATGAACTTTCAAATCTGCATTTCTGGGTCATTTTCAGCAGGCGCATACGTGCAATTGCTCCACATTCATGATGTGTTAAGTCAAACAAAACATGTCTTTTATGCTGTTCCTGGTTTCTGTAGAAAATTTGTAGTGGTTGAGTGATTTCAAGTATTCAGAATTTTCTCTGAAGTATGGCGGTCTCTTTTACACAATTTAGGATCTTAGAAATCATGACCTAATAGTGGAATCAGTGGATTGTGAGTTCAGCAGAAAAACATACAAAAAACAGATTATTAAAATAATATTTTTTGGGGTGGTGAACACTGACAGACATTTACAGTAAAGACAGGTGAGTTCATTCATCATAACAGTTCATTTTTGAAGAGGTGGGAAAAGAGATGATTAATGCATTATTCATGCACTAATGGTTCCTCTCGCCTCCTTCAAAATCTTATTTGAAGATGAAAAAGACAACTTTTTACTAAATAAAAAAAAGGTTATCTCATACCCCCCAGGCATGGAGACCCTAGTCTATATGCACGAGACATTGAACTGTGTCACGACTGAATCACATTAAA
This sequence comes from Syngnathoides biaculeatus, assembly GCF_019802595.1. Taxonomy (NCBI): domain Eukaryota; kingdom Metazoa; phylum Chordata; class Actinopteri; order Syngnathiformes; family Syngnathidae; genus Syngnathoides; species Syngnathoides biaculeatus. The sequence goes on from NC_084651.1 coordinate 20,095,644, forward strand.
CAGTGCACCTAATATTATGACATCTACTGGAATGATCCCTCCTTGCTTCAGAAAAAGCTCTTACACTGAATCTCGTGAATTTGTGGAGGTGTACAAAAACACTATCTGGTGCATGCATGCATTAATGTGATGACTGGCTTACTATTTACATTTAGACCGCAAGTACCAGTGCACGTCAGCGATACAGAGGGTGAGCGTGCAACTGCGGCTGGCTGCCTGCTGTCTGAGGTTGCTGCAGACTGGCAGCAGCAGACAATGTTTTGACATGAGGGTGGCTGTCTGTCACTGGCTGACTCGGCTTGTGCTGAAAGAAGGTGGACTGCTGGAAAGTCTCAAAATAAATGTAAATGAGCGGGGTCTGCAGTACAGAACAGGCTCAGTACAATCCAGAGCTGAAGTGCGGCTATGATGCCATCTGAACAACATCGTGTCCAAACTTGACTTTTTTTTTATGTGCTCTCATCTCCCTTGATTTATTAAATGCTACATATTATAAAAACGAGATAATAACAGTGGTGGTTGGGCTCTTTTGCATCAGCATTCTGATATTCCTTTGTATTCAGTTCAAGGCTCGTCTTGAGAAATCATGGAGCACTCCTTTTGTGTACATGGGCTTAGAACGCGTTCATTATGGGCGGAATGTGAATGACAATGTTTGTAGAGAAGTTGAAAAAGAGAGGTTGGTCTCATTAGCAGGCTCACGGTTAGCACAAGTCTTAATCATGAGTGCCGAGCAGAGAAAAAGAAAACATCTAATTAATGCAGGGCACCGTGAACATTTAGTCACGGTTACTGGACATTACTATCTTGTTTCTATGCCAACCAAAATGAAAAAGTTCACATTAAGTCTGGCTCAATTAATACAGAGTGCATTCAAGTTAACCAGTAATCATAACGCTCCAGTGATCTAAGGGCCATTGTCACAGAGGCACTTGAAGCAGTCTTTTGTGCAACAGAAGAATGGCCAAGTGACCCCCGGCCGTGCAGAGCAAGACCAAGGAGACTTGCGTCTCTTTGGCCCCTCCACCCGCTCCTCTCAGCAGCCTGGGGTAAAATTTCAGGGTCCAAGTGGCCATGAGCATTGCTGAGTGATAGCTGAAGAGTCCAAACCCAATAGCTTTGATGATGGAAACAAAACACAGAGACCCTCGCGACTTCTGTGGCCCACTGACTACAGCAAGTGTGCTTGCATGAGGCTCATTGTTGGCATGATTCACACTGGATGTGTTTTATTGAACACATGCGATGAACTCTTCCCAGAAGCCTGGAACAAGACAGACCTTGTGTTGGCTGGCAATAATTGACATTCAGTGGTCACAGGATGCTCCGAAAAGGATTTTCTGAGATCGAAGGTTCACCTGATTGATTACTATTTGTTTGTCGTTATTGAAAAAGAGTCATTATTCTGTGCGATCCCCTGCAATGCGATATGTTTCAACATTGTCGTTTCTATGTGGTTAAGTAGTTAAATTCCCAAAAGGCGCTGTTAGAGGGGTGCCTCACCCGTAATGTCTCCCCACATGCGTATGGGGTTTTATTAAAGCATTTAAAGTCAGATAATCATTTTCACATTGAATTCTTGAATGAGAACATAAGCTCTTCCAGGCCTTAACAACGATCAACGAGAACAATGAGATGATTACTCATGAATCAGGTAGTACTGCAGTCACTAACATCTGAAAAATGTACGGGTGTGGTAAGTCATGCCCACAGATACAAAGTTATAGGCGTGGTCCACCAGTGATGCCCACAGATATGAAGTTGTGTGTGTTCTGTTTGTAATAATGAGTGTACCCCTTTAAGAGTGGAGGGGGCGGTGTCAGGTAAACTAAGAAATAGAAGGGGACCTTGGGTTTCCGTGTTGAAAAAAAAAAAAGATGTCAGGTTGCGCTGGATCGGTTTTGATGTGCGCTGAGAGTGGGCAACAAGTGCGCAATTACAAAATAAGAACGTCTTTCAGTGTCTAAGTGTTTCTACTCGTAACAAAGTTTACGCGCGAGATTTTTTTGTGCTGGACTGTGCAGATTTGCGAGTGCAATGGAGCAAGGGCACAAGCGCACCCGTAAAATCACAGACTAAGTCCTGTCAATTTAGAAGGTATTTTTTTTTTTAAATATGTAACATCTTTTTTTTGTATTTATTACCAAATTACAAACACAACCCTTCTCAGGGAGTGGAGGCCCCAGTGGGATATGAACCCACAACCCCTGGTTTACCAAACCAGTGCTCTCACCACTGAGCTACGGGTCCCCACGAACACAGATAGATAGATAGATAGATAGATAGATAGATAGATAGATAGATAGATAGATAGATAGATAGATAGATAGATAGATAGATAGATAGATAGATAGATAGATATAGATAGATAGATAGATAGATAGATAGATAGATAGATAGATAGATAGATAGATAGATAGATAGAAAATCATTAATTGCAAGAATGCTGAAGAAAGGGCGTGTGCTGTACATAAAAGAACTCTCGGGTCTTGGGCTTTCACTTTCTAGCACATTACAGTATGGGAGCACAAAAACATTGCAATGTTGAAGTGTTCCAGGTTCATGGACTGTATCTAAAGCTGTTGATGTTGCTCAATCAAAGAGCAGATAGTGGCTCCTGCTCATTTTATTGCCCTGTAGAAACATACCCAGGGTATTATGTTATCAAGCTGGGGAAAGGGAGGGAGCGGACAGACGGCTGAACAAAGGCAAGGCTAACAGCTGTGCCAGTGTAAACAGCGGTTAGATTATTGGAGAGTAAAGTTAAGCGCCTTTCACTAACACAAGGCGCCCAATGCAGACATTCTCTTTACAACACAGCAACTTACTGAGATCAATCTGGATAGTGCTGTGAAATAAGCAAAAAAATACAAGGTGAAAAAGTACATCACTGCACATTTGGAGCTATACTCAATTTATTAGTGTGGTCATGTACAGGGAGTTCTCTGTTTAAGACGGTCTCGACCTAAGTCGTTTAAACTTTACGACACCTGAGTCTTGTCTGCCATTATGGCCCCAGCACCTTAGCTTAACATCATAAAAAAATAAAAAATAAAAAAGCGGAGAAAGGATTAACACCGACGTGACGGACATGACGGACATAAAGACTTGGGCTTCAGTCGGATGACCATGGTGATTATTATTAAGGACAAATCCCGTATTTTCGCGCACGTGAAGGGATTCATCCTTCTGAGGGATACAGTGATCACGAAGCAACTTTTTTTGTGAAGAAAAAAAAAAACCCCAAAGCAACGTTCTTCGATTGTTACCGAGATGGACCCAAATCAATGTAGGCTTAATATCTGCCTCATGTTCATTAAGGGAAAAGGCACGGGGTATTCACCTCACTTTGAAAGAGCAGAAAGGAGAGGACAGCGAGGAGGCTACCTGCACTTCCCTACTGTGGGAACGAATTTCAGTCGTAGACTGAGGACTCCCTGGATTGCTTTTGGTCGCACAGTGAAATATAGTGGCTAGAGCGTTGGCCTCAAAGTTCTGGGACTAGAGTTCAAATCCCGACCCCGCTTGTGTGGAGTTTACATGTTCTCCCCGTGCCTGTGTGGGTTTTCTCCGAGGACTCCGGTTTCCTCCCACATCCCAAAAACATGCATTCATTGGAGACTCTAAATTGCCCATAGGTGTGATTGTGAGTGCGTCTGTTTGTCTCTCTCCATGTGCCCTGCAATTGACTGAGGCCAGGGTGTACCCAATGCCCGATGATAGCTGGGATAGGCTCCACCACTCCCGCGACCCTTGTGAGGATAAGCGGCCCAGAAAAAGGATGGATTGTTGGATGTATTGTTTTTCCCTCTTGATATTTGTCTTTGGCAACGTACATGTACATTTTCATCATATTGGCGTTTAGTAGTTCTTTTGTAGTATATTTGTCAGTGATAGGATTTACCTGACTTTATCTAACTCTTAATTTATCTGACTTAATTCAATACTGTATCACCACTGTCATGCTGGAATTATAGACTATACATACACTGTATTATAATATCCATTCATGCATCCATTCTCTAACCATTTATGCACACAAGGGTCATGAGTGTACTAGACCCTATCCCAGGTCTTCCAGGGTTGGAACTGGTCTCCAGGCAACCACAAGGCACATACAAACAAAGTACCATTCACATTAATACCAAAGGGCAATTTAGAGCCTTCAATCAACCTGCCAAGCATGTTTTTGTGATGTGACAGGAAACCGGAGTACCTGGAGCATGGGCAAAACATGCAAACCCCACACAAGCGAGGTTGGATTTGAACCGCGGTCCTCAGAACTGTGAGCCAGGTGTGCTCACCAGTCGCACAGCGTGCTGCCATATAATACTGTACGGGTGTGGTCAGTCATGCTCGCAGATATAAAGTTACGGGTGTGGCCCACGACTGCTGGGTCTCCTTGAAAATGACACATGGAACTAAAAAACTATACGGTTACATACGCATATTTATTTTTGATGATAATGATATAAAATACGCAGATAATGATTAATAAATGCATCTCTTTTGTCTCATTTTATGATCTGCGCTTGGGTGCCAGACCCATTCACTCCTCCGAAAAAAGTTTGATATGTGCAGTCAGTCCTTGTGCAATACAAGCGATACTGCAAAGGTATTTCAGGTGGATTCCAGCTGTAATGAGCATAACTCAGGTTGATGACATGATTGCTTGAATGCAAACATGGCAAAATTTAGTTTTCGTTACGGCTGGTGTTTTCATTTATTCATGCAACTACTGTATCATACGGTACGCGAATGACAAACCATGTCATCTATGGTGGCTGCGTGTGAACCCTTTTGTCACAAAAAGAAACTACAGGACTGTGCTACTGTGACCTGTGCCAAATGCAGGAGTTGTAAGTATGCAGTTTTATTTTCATGTATTTATTTTTGTCCCATTCGGCTTTTAGGTCAAGCAGAATGGAGGATCTGATCCCTTTTATTCCATAACATTTTTACTGTGTCATAGGAGTTCCTAAGCTGCCACTGTGGTTTCTTAGTATTAGTATAGTCATTTTAGAGGATGAAGCAAATAATTTTTCTGTTAACGCCCTATCCATATGTAGTTGTTGTTTTTTTCCTCTTAAAAATGTGTGTGGCCTGTCATTGAACATGAGTTTGAACATTGAATGTGATCTCTTACCTCTGAACACTGGCACATAGCAGTTATAAGACGGAGTGCATCCTTGTGCAACCAAAAAAATCTTTTTCCTGTATGCGTGAATATGACTGTGAACGCTTGTTTGCTTCTATGTGCCCTGCGATTGGCTGGCAACCAGTTCAGGGTGCACCCCACCTCTTGCCTGATGATAACTGGGATAGGCTCCAACACTGCTGCAAACCTTGTAAGGATAAGTGGCTCTGAAAATGGATGGGTGAATGATTTAAACTTTATTAACCAGCACTAGCTATTTAACATCACTTTCTCGACGGTGACCTACCTGGCCAAAAAGTTAAACATCAAGTCGAAGTCAATCATATTCAAGTATACACTATTTCAGTTATTTATTTTCACCTCACCTCTTAAAAAAATCCAAAAATAAATCTATTGAGCTATACAACTTCTAGGCCACGTACATGGTAGAAAAGGTTTTAAAACAATTTATGCAGGTCAGCCCCCAAACCTGGCATTTGAACAGGAGTGTGTAGACTTTCTATTTCGATACTGTTTTTTTAATCTCCCTGCAGAGCCTATGGTATTATGTTGTTCAACAAGAGGAAACAATATAGTATAAGACCATTTCTTGATGATGAATTTGGCTTATTTTACAAAGATTTTTTACTTTATAAAGATTTTCTTCATTATGTTTTTACATGAAGTGATATTGTTCAGCAATATCTGAATTTGCACATTTCTATTTTACTCACGAGTTACAAAGTACCTGAGTATTTCTTTCCACTCAGTACTCGATTAATCATTTAGAGGACTACTTTTTACTTTTCTTCAGTCCCATTCCTGGAAAGTAAACAGTACTCTAAATTGAGTACAGGATTTGACTTGTCCACCCACCTGTGCTGTGTTTTGAGGGACGGACACAGACTGTGCGATTGGTTTGCCATCCGACTCTGACAAAAATACTGCAACTTGCCTTGTACTGTACAGTATCTCCAAAAGGATTTTCTCAGACTCCAGAGTTTCCCACTTGAGGTGGCTGGCTGCAGTAGGAGGAGTGTTGATACAGCTGATCTCTGTTATTCCAAGAGAAATATATGGCCCCGTTTGTTTTAAGAGATAGAACAAGTTCATATTTATCCACAAGTTCATATTTATCTATCAAGGCAAATATTCCATGGTTTGTGCTTGGTAAAGTGTCTTCTCGTATTGAAACAAGTGTTGCGTCTTTGTTACGTGATCAAAACAACCTAATTGCTATGAGGCAAATGAAAAGGGATGCGACAAGTGGGACTCTTACTGCCTTTGTTCACATTTTGAGCTCAGAAATAGTCCACCACAACCACAATTATGCACAATTAAGTTCCTGTGTACTCTTTTTTTTTGATGAGAGGTGTTGGGCCTTTTTTACGAGCGTTGTTGCAACAGATACGAACATCTCCGCCTGCAGTGTTCTCACCCTGGAGGTGTGCACTTTGCCAGGAATTATGGACAATGCTAATTTCAGAGTTGCGTGCAAGCGATATCGCGTGGAGCTGCCACACACCCATGTGATTTTGGATGAGGATGCCCTCTGACTGAAACCGTTGTGCGCCATTCATGACAAGAGAGTTGTGCATATTTGTTCTTTTGACTCTCTGCAGTCGCTACAGCAAGAAAAACTATTATTATTATTATTATGAAGTTAGTACAATAGCCAGGGCAAAAATTTAACACACGTTCAAAGGCATACATCGAGAAACTCAATCAGTTTTCCTTGGAGACTTTCAAATAACTTATTTAGTTGTGCTAATGTTAAAGATAAAAGTGTACACATTTGAATAAATTACTGGTATAGCATCAGTATATTTATAAATAGAACATTTCAGTATTAATAAATCCCAATAGCATGTAGTGTAGTGATTAACCCTGCATAGGATGGAACCCAGAGCAGTATCGCGGGGTTTTAAATGGACTTTTTCTAAAAATTCATTATTAATTATCTATCATCGATCTTTTATCCTGTGTATCCTCAAGTATATTCATAATAAATTCACAATAATTGTGTCTGTATAATGTAGTTTTCTTTGATGTATCTGATTATAATTTTTCACATTGTTATCTTTCCATTTAAATGATTTGCTGGGAAAAAAATCATGTACTAATATGATCCTGTGCTAATATATTATTTTCATCTCCCGATGCAAGACACAGTGGCGGCGTGGAATCGGAACCTGTAACCACACAAGCGGGGAGGCTAACATGCAACTTTTCACAGAAAGGTTGAAGCTGAGATCCCAAGCTAGAACCTTTGTCCGTGAGGCAAACATGTTAACTCAAATCAAATTTGGATATTTCCAGTCGGTATGAAAAACTAAAATGTATTCCTTCAACTTTCTGGTAAACAGACTGATAATCCGTAGTAATTGGAGTATTAATTGTTGAATGTCTAAAATATAATGCTGATGAGTTGCCTTGTGGTGTGGGAAACGTTACTAGTTATTATTCCTCTTTGCTCATCTTGGATTGTGGTAAGGACCAACAATCGTAATTGAACTCTAAATGCTGGCTTGTGGAGGGATGGAGGAAAGCCACCTGCATTAAGGTAATGACAGGTCTGCCTGTTTACATTTTCATATAACGTGGACTCTTGTCTGAAAAGTCTCATTGGTGGCTATGGCCAGGACACAGGTCCAATAGTTACGCTTCATTTTGAATGTGAGTACAGTTGGCTGGTGACCAGTTCAGGTTGTACCCTGCCTCTTGACCTAAGTCCGCTGAGATAGGTGCTAGCACCCCCCCACCCCCCACCCCACCAATCCCTACTCTAGTAAAGATAGTGTATGGAAAATGGATGGCTAAACATCAAGAATGTAACCAATATACGATTTTGCCATTTGAAGACTAAAAGCACGGTCAGGCTCTTTTTCCCTCAGCCTAACACGGAAGTGCTGATCGATACAGTTTCACCGTCTGCTGTTTGGACTACTGTAATGTCCAGATCTCTGGTCTTCCCAAAAAGAAAATCTGCACTCCACAAGTATTTCAGAACCTAGCTCTTCATGTGCTGGTGAAGACTAGAGGGCAGGAGCACATTACATATACCAGTTTTATTATCTCTCTTTTAGCTCTCTTTGTGTTTGGGGATCAATTTGACGGTTCTTTGGCTAGTTTTCAAATGTCTTAAGGATCTTGGGCCATCATATATATCTGATATGCTTTAATAATATCAACCCTCACGTGTCCTGAAGTCCTCTTTAATTATTCCAAAACCCAGAACCAAGCATATGAAGAGGCTTCATTCACCATTAGGGCTCAGGCCTCTGGAACAGGCTGCCATAGAGCATCAGGAACAAAATCTCATTCACTGCCACTGAGAGCAGTTAAATTCAAATATCAATGTGCCAGGAGGTGCCTTGGAGGCTCATTTTTTAAATTCATGTTTAGATTTGTTTATTATATGTAGCCCATTTGATTGCATCCCTTATTGTCCTTTAGTTTTTATCCTAGCCTATTGGCTTCTAGTTAGATGTCTCCACTGTCTTCTTGTGGGTGGTTTTCAGTCTGGCAGTAGGGATGACATTCCGCAGTTTCCCCATACTGGGTGCACTCGGGGCCTGTGCACAATGTGGGGAGGCCTTCCTGGTCTACCTCATTTGTGGCATTGTATGTGCGTGTGGGCTGTGGATGACTCCCACAAGTTGTCATTCCTCTCCCAGAATCCCAGGATCATCATGCCTTGACACGTCTCTATACTAATAATCTAGAGGTACAGTGTGTGTGTGTGGAGAGGAGGGGAGGGGAGGGGAGGATGGTTGTTCATCTGAATGTGTTTGCATTTATTTGTATATGTGGGGATAGGAGGTTTGGATTTTTCTACATTTCCTCCTTGTTTCATTGTCAGTTTTTCTCTCTGTGAAGTGCTTGGATTTTTCATGTATGAAAGCGCTATCCTATACAAAAAATGTCATACGTATATGGATTTACATGGCTTTGATTGCATGATGTCTTCGACCCTACAATAATCTGCGACTCCTGATTAAAATTCCTCATTTTTCCTGAAGTACCTCTATCCATATTATTTCCACTTATTATATGTCCTCAACCTATATGGTGTGCAGCATGCACTTATAGGGCAGTTTGGGTTCGACTGTACAGTATTTGGTTGAAGTCATGATATTACCTCAGTGGTGCATGAGGCAATACAGTATCCCTCTATGTCTTTGGAGGAAATGGGAAGTCCCCACGTCTGTGTGCTGTTTAACTGGACTGCTTGAGTAATGCAGCCTGGGATTAGGTGGAGCAGCCTCACAGCAGCATGCTCTCCCTCACACAGGACTGCGAGGACCCGTACAATCGAATGACTGGATCAGAACTGCAGATGGCTTATGTCTTTTCATTGTGTCCAACCTCGCGTGCTACAAAATGTAATGTCGTGTTGGAAAATTCTCAAATTAAAACAAATAAAACATGAGTACATAAAAAAAAATGGAAACAAACAAATGGGGCCTAAGTACCATGTTTCCAATCCCCAATAAATGCATGTAAACCACATATTAACATCATTTTTTAAATATGGCAATAGTTGTATCAGAATTTTTCACTACAAAAGTTTAACAAATACTCTAACATTCCCATATTTTGGGGGGGAACTTTGTCCGAATACTTTACTTTCTTTTTTTTCTCTCCCACTCACATATTTATTTTCCAAAAAGTGGTTATGGATGGTATTTGTAAAATTTTGTGAAATAAATCATACACATCCTGTGGTTGTATGTCCTGGAGGTGTGGTCCACTTTGTGGCTGCAATGGCGCAAGATCACTACATACTTAAGTTTAATACGCATGAACTTGATGCTGGTTGTTGATTTAACCGGCAGCTTAGTAATGTAAGAGGGTGGGGCAAACATACTGCTACAATATTAAAGATAACAATATTGTACGGATGCCTTTCAGTAGAACTCAACTACCTTATCTTGTTTTTTAATTGCTGATCTTTTCTGTCTATAGTAGTGTTTTCTCCAGAATTAGGATGATTGAAAGGATTTTTTGGGATATTCCCAACAGCACAAGATTAAAACTAGTTTGTTAGTTATAGATTTGTATCTTGACATTGTGAAACCTGGGATCACAAAAATTATCTCCTGCTGACTCATGGTTCCAAATGATGATCAAACACAACTCAAGATATTTATATTCCATATTTGGGCATGCCTATGACTACTTCTGAGGTTCTGGTGAAAGAAAAACTCCCCTGATTGGATTGAGTCATAAATTCCAATCTAATTTTCCTCTATCAGCTCTAAGATTATGTGAAACACCGATTTGGTTGAATAATAATGTAATAATCAGTTATTACATTAGTGTTTAACAGTGGCAGAAAACCCACCCCACTGTGGCACATTACAAGCTTAAATCATGTAACAGATGTTATGGGTGGAAGTGACCACAGCTTTAAAATGATTGATGCAGTGACATGACAAGAGTGAGAATTCATGATGACAGAAAGGGCTTACTTAAATAAATACTCTAACTCAAAATGTCAAACGACAGAAAATAAATGTGATGTATCCTTCCTGTAGCCATCTAAGCGGACCAAAAAGCAGTGTGTAATTTGGAAATGAATCTTGATTTGCCTAGTTTAAAAAAATGCAATGACTTTTGGTTGTTTTTTGGTCGCCCCAAAAAATGTACAAAATAATTCAGTAATGCAAATGTTACTGACCTTACGGTTCCATGCACTGTGTGCTGAACATATTGGCAGTTCGAATCTTGTCTCCTTGTGTAATCCATCCATCCATCCATTTTCTAAGCCACTTATCCTCACAAGGGTCACAGGAGTGCTGGAGCCAGTTCATTTTGGGAAAAAGGCAGACAACTCCCTGAACTGTTCACCAATCAATCGCAGGCCACATATCGACACCATCACCGAGCCATCAATTCCACACAGCCTGCACCAAAGTCAGACGTATGTACCACTACACCATCACTGATTTCCTTGTGTAATGTTAGCCAGTATTGCTAGCGCTCACGTGAGTTTACTGATTAAACTGAAGACTAATTTGCTCATACATGTGAATGTGAGTGCAAAGCATTTGTGCATTTGTGGGAATGACTGCCTCCCAGATGAACTGATTGAAGCGTATGAATTGAGTTGTGTGTTTATCTAATGTAGAAATGAGTCATCTGCAAGCAAAAGGGATTCTAATTCGCTGAATTGACCTCAAGGCTTAGAGCTTATAGTGCCACCTGTCAACTTGGCATACACACTTTTGGAGCAGACGGACAGTGCTCCATGAACCAAAATGTCATCTGCTGGCGAACAAACGGTTCAACAAACACAAATCATCATGGTACTACTCAAGCAAAAATCTCAGCAAGACCAAACTACTTACTTGCATTGACTTGGCTATAAATGAAGGAATTAAAAATGGGGAATGCGTTTTCACTCTCACTGCTTGATATTACTTCGCCGTGAAATGTGCCAAATAACTCGCAAGACAGAGTATGGAGATGTGTAAGACACATCACACAGCACACAGCTGCTTCGAGCGCTTCCGAGATGACGGCTGATCGCGTCCTTGGAAGGGCTCAGCTTGACTCCTGTGTCCGGTCCTTAGTCTCAGCATGTACTGGTGTAGACTGACAGATTGCAATGTTGAGGGAAGTGTTTAACCCCTGCCTCCCTTCCAAATTACAAACTTGTGTCGCATTTCCTAAAAGAGCTTACTTATTGGAGGGGGCCACTGACTGATGACAAATGGGTGAGAGTGACATTTTTTTTTTTGCAAAGCGTAACTTTGTGTGAATAATTGTAATGTAGAAAAGATTGCCACTAACACACCATCTATTATACATGAAATACAGCTAAGTGGTCTTCATGATATCCTGTATAATGAAACAATATTTATGAAATGAATTTAACAATTCAATTTTTCTAAGGGTTGAAATGGATTAATGGTATTTAAATGAATTTCAGTGGTGAATACTGATTTTATATAAAGAATTGGTGTATTGAGTTAGAGCACAGTTATTGACTGAATTAACTTTGTAAGCATCTTACTTCTTTCCAACATACTATTTGCAGCTATTTGCCTTCTCACTGGTGACACAGTGGCTCAGCTGGAAAGTGTTGGGCTCACAATTCTGAGTTCCCGGGTTCAATTCCGGACCCATCTGTGTGGAGTTTGCATGTTCTCCCTGTACCTGCGTGAGTTTTCTCCAAGCACTCCGGATTCCTCCCACATCCCAAAAACATGCAACATGAATTGGACACTCTAAATTGCCCCTAGGTGTGATTGTGAGTGCGGCTGTTTTTCTCCATGTGCCCTGCTATTGGCTGGCAACCAGTTCAGGGTGTACCCTGCTTCCTGCCCGTTGAAACCAGGAATAGGCTCCAGCACTCCCCGTGACCCTTGTGAGGATAAGCGACTAAGAAAATGGATGGATGGGTGCCATCTCACTGTCACGCCATTGCTAATATTAATCCAATAGTACTGTGTCCTAACCTAAAGCTTACTATATTCTCTTTATATTGCCTGAATTAAACCTTACTCCTAATTATTGAATCGCAGCTTTGCCCATCTATTGGGCTCCTTTGTATCAATTAGCATGAAACTAACATCAAAAGTCTCTCTCTCTCTCTCTCTCTCTCTCTCTCTCTCTCTTTCCTTCCAGCTTTGACCTTCACAGTGATCTGCACTCCAGGGAGAAATTGAAACGTTGGCCTTGTCACAAGCAAATCTTTGGACTGCCTGTATTTTGTTTTTAGCACCTCAACAGGATTGAGTGAAACCAAGAAGTAATACAAGTTTGACTTTCTCAAATCTTTCCAAACTGAAGGAATCCCCCTGTGTTTAAAACTGACCCTCAGATTTGATTATTTAGCTGAGCTTCTTTAATCTACAGTGTATGGTAGCTTTTAAATTGACTGTCACAAAGTGGGGAAAATCCTCTGTGGTCAACGATGGGGCAGGACGATATGCTCGGCATATCCCAGTACACGAGCCATCTGATGGTCCATCTGTTCGGCAGGTATTATTAGGATGGGTTACAGGTGAACCACAGATGGTAAATGGGAGTAAGTAACAGTTCACCTGGAACTTCATGGCCCTGGATCTCTTCAACAACTGCCAGCAGACTGCTATTCTTTCTCAGTGCAAAGTAATACCGGTACTCATTGAAATCCATACTTTATTGATGTAGAATTGCATTTTATAATCCGTTGTCATTTTTTTTTCATCTTATCTTTTCAAATCCATTTTTCATTCCTTTTTTTTTCTCTTACTGATTGGCATTTGTCATGCCAGCAGACAATATTATTAAGCAATTCCCCACTGTCATGTCTCAGACATTTACATGGTCACACTTTAAAACTGCCGAGTTCTTAGATATAAAACTCAATTTATTGACTAAAGCAATGTTTTTATAATTTTGTATTGGATTTATTTACACTGATTAAACACCTTTAATGTGTTACACAAAAGTGATCATTGTTACCTTCTTAATGATTTGGTGGACATATACATTCATACAAACAGACACATATTAAACAGCCAAAATTGACAGCATCGGTCATTACAAAAAAAGCATTTGTTTCTGGAACGCTAATGATCAATATTACCTTTAAATTTCATTTGGGATTCTAATATATAATTATCGCTATCCATGTTTTGTCATATTTACAACCCTAATTCTGATGAAGCTGGGATGTTGCATTAAACATAAATAAAAACAGAATACATCCACCATTTTCTGAGCTGCTTAACCTCACGAGGGTGACGGGAGTGCTGGAGCCTATCCCAACTGTCATCAGGCAGGAGGTGGGGTACACCCTGAACTGGATGACCCCCAATCACAAGGCACATAGAAAAGAACAACCAATCGAACTTACAATCACACCTCAGGGCAATTTAAAGTCACCAATTGATGAAATTAAATGAAATTGAAATTGAAACAGTGATCTCCTAATCATGTTCAACGTATATTTAATTGAGTACACTACAAAGACATTTAATGTACAGTGATAACCCTTTTTTTCGGCAAATAATCATCAATTTAGAATTTTATGGCTACAACATGTTCTAAAAATGCTGGGAGAAGGTCATGCGTACCACCGTGTTATATCACGTTTTTTTGTATTATTTTTTTTAAATGACATTCAATAAACATTTGGAAACTGAGAACACTAATTGTTGAAGCTCTTTAGGTGGAATTCTTTCCTGTTCTTGCTTGATGGTAAGCTTCAGCTGTTCAACAGTCCGGTGTCTGTATTTTACACTTCATAATGTGGCACATATTTTCAATGGGAGACAGGTCTTGACTGGAAGTAGGCCAGTCTAGTAACTGCACTCTTTTACTAGGAAGCCACACTATTGTAACACAAGCAGAACGTGGTTTGACATTGTCTTGCTGAAATAAACGGGGTGTCCATGAAAAAGATGTTGCTTTGATGGCAGCACATGTTTTTCCAAATACCTGTATGTACTTTTCAGCATTAATGGTGCCTTCACAAATCTGTAAAATACCCTATGCCATTGGCACTAAAACAACCCCATACCATCACAGATGCTGGCTTTTGAACTTTGCACCCATATCAGTCCAGATGTCTGTGTGAATGTTTTTAAATCCTGGATATAAACTCTTTTTTTCTCATGCGTTATACAATATTTCCACTTTTCAATATTTTTTGCACTGTAAGATGTTTTAATTTTATTTATATTTTCAATTGTATTTTTCTGTCCATTTTAATTGTTATATTGCTTTGTGTTTCAATGCTTTTCATTGTGTAAAGCACATTGACTTACCTTGTGTATGAATTGGGCTACACAAATAGATCTGCTTTGCTTTTGCTTTAAAGATGGTTGTTTTCCTCTTAGGCCAGATGTACAAAATTTCCCAAAATAATTTCAAATTTGGACAGCAGAACACTTTTCCACTTTGCATCATTCCATCTTAGATGAGCTCGGGCCCAGAGAAGCTGGCAGCATTTCTGGGTGTTGTTGATAAATGGCTTTTGCGTTACATAGTAGAGTTTGTAAGTTGCACTTACAGATGTAGCGCTGAACTGTATTCACAGACATTGGTTTTCTGAAATGTTCCTGAGTCTATGTGGTGATATCCTTTACACGTTGATGTTGGGTTTGATGCAGTGCCGCCTGAGGGAATGGAAGTTCACGAGCATTCAATGTTGGTTTAGGCCTTGTCGCATACATGCTGTGATTTCTCAAGATTCTCTGAACCTTTTGATGATAGACCGTAGACAATGAAAATCCCTAACTTCCTTGCAATTTCACATCAGGGAACATTGTCCTTAAACTGTTTGAATATTTTCTCACATACTTCTTCACAAAAAAGACAACCACACACCATCTTTGCTTCTGAATGGAACAGGGAAGCGCCTTTTATACCCAATCACAGCAGCCACCTGTTCCCCATTAGCCTGTTCACCTGTGAAATATTCCAAACTGGTGTTTGATGAGCATTCTTCAACTTTCTCAGCCTTTTTTGCTACCTGGCCCATGTTTTTGGAACTTGTTGCAGCCATAAAAATTTAAGTTAATGATTATATTTGCTCAAAGCAATAAAGTTTATCAGTTTAAACATTACATATCTTGTCTTTGTAGTGAATTCAAGTTAATGTAGTTTGGACATGATTTGCAAATCATTGTATTCTGTTTTTATTTATCTTTAACACAACATTCCAACTTCATTGGAATTAGGTTTATAGAATTTGATCAAATATTGCATTGGAAACAATGTGGGGTGAAATGAATATGCACCTGAAGTTTCAAGAAGCCGACACGATTTCAAAACAGTATGCGTCACGTGTTATCCTTTGTAATTGAACGATGAATTCAGTCACGTTTTGCTGGTCCAACATGTTAATATAAACAGTGGTTAACCGCTCTACACAAATATGATAATTAGAATGTCACACAAGTTGAGATGCGCGAGGTGCATCTGTGATGCAAATCAGCTTTGCATTAAGCCTTCATTATTGAACTTGAGGTTTGAGCTTCCTCGTGACCTTCAACAGCACAGGCAGAAAGTGAAGAAAGTTGCCCAATAAATAACTTCAGCTTCATTACAGTTCATTACTTTTTCATGTCAAAATGTGAAGATACACTTCTGTTTCATAACCTCCCTCTCCTTTCTTGACGCTACCCAAGATATACGCTATAAACACCTTTCAATAAACTCTCTGAAGGTTGACCACATCTAGGGTCATTAGGTATATTTATTTGATTTGAGCTGAATAACAAAAGCCTTGTCATCTGACTTTTAAGAAAGATTAAGGGTGTGCTCTTAGAAAAGACAACCACTTATTAAAGTCTAGACGCAACATAAAACCATCAGAGGTTCTGCAGCAAGCACTCAAAAGGCTCCGAAGAGTCAGTGCGTTGCCAACCACCATGGTTTTCTGATGCCGCCTAAACACCGCAGCGAGTGATTCTGTGTAAATACCAGTGTATCCATTCGAATGGTTGGTGTCTGAGCAAGAGGAAGTCCTGTCTCTTTATGCATCAGAAAGACATTAACATATCAAAACCAAGGTCCAGCCAAATGATTCCTCTGAAGAAATCTATTGCTAGTTTTTCTTGGCTTTAATGAAATATTTAACACAATGTCTTGCTGTTCTGCCAAGACATTCCATGTCATTTTCAATATCCTATCTGTATCTCTGTATTCGACTGGTTGCAAATCAATCAGGCCTAGAGTGGGAATGAATCCACAACATCTTGCATAAAGGTCTCCAACCTCTAACTGATCTATCCATCATTTTTCTACTGTCCACCACTTATCTCGTTCAGGCTCACCGGTGAGCTGGAGCCCACCACAGCGGACTTCAGGCAAAAAAGCAGACTAGACCTTGGACTTGTCACCGGTCATATTCACACTCACAGCGTCACTGAATGGGAACAATGGTGTGTTTTCTCATTTACTAAAAAAAGTATGGCTGTGAATTTCAAAATAATGTAAATACAAAAATATTTGAAATTCAAATAAAGTGCTTAACTTCAGAATAATTATTTAAAACTAGCAAAATACTGATAATATTTAATATCATACTGTATCATATGGGTTGAAGCAAAAACATATATCGTAAAACTGCATTATAAAAACAATTTTTAAGTCAAATTTGGAGGTGCTTATTATATATGGGTGCACATTATACCCAAAAAATTATGGTCATTTTCAGCTTGTAAAGCAAATGTACATTGGTCACTTCCATTTTAATTTCACCAGGATGGTTTAAAACTGTTTATTATTTATAAAAGCAAAAATAACAACATAAGAAACAACAAAAAGAATTATGATTCAACAACAAAACAACCCTAAGTTGATCTTGGGAAAACTGTTTAAGCCTACAGGACAGTCATACAACAGGTTTTCTCAGAAAGATAAACCCATGATTTTAAACAGATCATCGTAATATAATTAGAATTAACCGGGCAAGCAGGAACTCATTTCACAGGCTCAGGAGTACAGTTAATTTGTGCCCTCCTTATGTAACCAAAACAACAACATTGCAACCAAACCCTCAACCTGCACCATGGCAATGACATGACAGTACATGTTAGGTACATCTGACATATTCACAAGACTTGTTTAAGTGCATGATAGCACACCACATTCATAAACTTTACATTGGATGGGCAGCATGGAGGCTTGTTTGAGCCCATGGAGGGTATGTTAAGCTCGCGTCGCTGAGATTCTTCACAATCAGACAAAAATCATGAATGCTTTTGGAATGAAAGAGATTCTCTAATCTTGTAGCAAGACATTGAGATAGAGAAGACTGCAAGGTGAAAGAAACAAGGCCAAAGTGTACACTGCGCACAGGAACATGTCTCGGGAGTCCGGAGTTCTGGCCCGCTCTTCAAATGGCATAGTGTTTGTTGCGGAATGTGCAATTATGGAGGCTGGGCCTTTGATCCAGGTTTTCCATCAGGGCTAAATTGTCCTCGCATTGAGGGCTGCAGTGTATCCTTGGGCACTCCTTTATATTCTACTACTCTTTCATGTGCACCTCTCTGGAACTCAAAGCATGCCCCCTTGAAAAGTGAGATCCAGCCTATCCGTGCTCTGTTGTATATAGTCCAAAATTGGATTGTGTGCAAATGACAATACAGCATGTGGCTGTCAAGCTTGGAGAGCCATTGCTTTATCACGGTATACAAAATGTATTAAACAATTAAACTATTACAGCAGGTTATTAAGTTTACCAAAATGTAGGGTAATACATGGGATACAATAATGCATGTGTAAATATATGACAGTGGTGTGCAACAGTAAAAAAGTCTCACTGACCACACTAGATCGGTCGGTTTATTTATTTATTCCTTCATTCACTTGCTTAAAACAGCTTTTAAGTCTGTAACTTCAAAATGTGGAAATTGTGAAGGGGTGTCAATACTTTCTTGGGCAAATTATCTGTGTATATTGGTAATCCAATTCCACTGGGGTCATAAAATTGGTATTTCAACTCATCAATTTTAAACTTCCTCCAAAATAACGACATACTGTACCATATCGACACTTCATTATCCCAAACGAGATCAGTTCAAAGCATTAAGGCTGCCAAAAATGAATTAGGTTTTCAGTCAGAGCTGAAATCATTTTTTCACAAACAAAACATTTGCTGCCTCTGCCGGTGGCGATGGCGGGGCGACGGACCGAGCGCATGCCCGCCCGACCGACTGACCGAACCTGATCCGCATGAGGGGCGGCACGGTGCATCAGTTGGTAAAGCGTTGGCTTCACTCTTCCGAGGTCCCGGGTTCAATCCCGGACCTGCCTGTGTGGAGTTTGCATGTTCTCCCCGTGCCTGCATGGGCTTCCTCCAGGCACACCGGTTTCCTCCCACATTCCAAAAACATACAACATTAATTGGACACTCTCAATAGACCCTAGGTGTGATTGTGAGCGCGTCTGTTTGTCTCAATGTGCCCTGTGATTGCCTGGCAACCAGTTCAGGGTGTACCCCACCTCCTGCCCGTTGACAGCTGGGATAGGCTCCAGCACTCCCCACGACCTTTTTGAGGATAAGCGGTGAAGAAAATGGATGGATGGATGGATGGAAAACATTTACTAGCCTAATGTGCTCCTCAGCCACATCTTTTGTTTACATTTGAAAAGAAAGCTGTGAGATCGAACCTTGCGAGTTCCAAATGGGATATTTCACAGCTCTCTCATAAGTATTCAAAGAATCAGCGAGATGCTGCAAACATTCCTCAAAGATTTTGTTGCATTTTGATATGATGGTATCACACACATGCTGCATAATTTTTAGGCCGCCCATCAGTGATATGAATCTTCCATTCCACTACATCACAACTGGTTGAATTTCAAATCTAGGATAAGTGTTTTTGACAGGAAGTGTGTGGGCCTGCACTTTTGTGTGTTTGACTCTGATTGTGATTCTTTCCACATGCTCCCATGTGTTATCTGTCCCGATAATGACCACCACATCTTTCACCGAGGGAACTTTCAATGTTTTCACTGTATTTTCTGTAGGCGCCGACGTAAAGATCCTTTTGCCCAACATCAAGGTTACATGCTTCATGTACTTGCCTCTAAATGATCCTGTCTGATAAATTGCAGTGTGGCCAACGTATTGTACATGTATTTATTTTATCTGAGTGTCACTGAAACACTGCAGGGCCCCCTTAGATCATTAGATTGGTGAAAAAAAATGAGAAGTGAATGTGGCTTTTTCTCAGTGTATCCTCATGTGTCCAATTTGACTCCTCGAGCAAGGCTCTGTTCAGACCTCACATTAAGACCAGATGTTTGTCAGCTGTGCAGGTAAATTAGCACTGCAAATAAGGTCTTATTTTCGGAATGCAGCATGGTGTTCACTTTTATTTATACTCTTTCATTGCCTGGGCCATGTGGGCTGTACTTGGATCACTTGTAATCATCATCCAGCAACATATTTGCTCTTAATAATTAATAATTTCCCTCACAGGGTTGAAGTTTGTTTTCCTGTCTAATCTTTCCTTATTGAATATGAACTGCATGATTTCGAGCATATGGCAAGAACCATGAGCCCTCGAGGCACCTATAGAAAAACATTTTGATTGATTTGGATCATGTTGAAAGTGCCCTTGAGGCACTTAATAGAAGAACATTTTAATTGAAAATTTAAATTAATCATGGATCATGTTCAAATATCTTAAGACTCCAAAAGATGTAAATTTAATGGCTCGACACCAATAAAAGCTCCTGGAATGATCATGTCTGGCTTTAACTCTGCATGTCGATCCACCTGACCAAATATTGTTTTTCACAAAATTTGCTGCTCGTGTGTTTTTGGATTGTTTGTTAGATGTTACTGATTATACTGAAGTATAATTATTAGAATTTCACAACTGTTAAAGGCTTTTATTGACAATTACATGAAATGTATAAAAAGAGTCAATATTTGGAGTGTTGACCCTTCTTTTTCAAGACCTCTGAAATTTGCCTTGGTATGCTGTCAATTAGCTTCTGGGCCACATCTTGAGTGATGACAGCCCATTCTTGCATAATCAATGCTTGGAGTTTGTCGGAATTTGTCGGTTATTGTTTGTCCACCCGCCTCTTGAGGGTTGACCACAAATTCCCAATGGGATTAAGGAATTTCCTGGTCATGGACTGAAAAATGTTGATGTTTTTCTCACTGAGCCAAGCAGTTATCACTTTTGCCTTATGGGAAGGTCCTCCATCATGCTGGAAAAGGAATTGTTCGTCACAACACTGTTTGAGGATGGATGGGAGAAGTTGCTCTCAGATGACATCTTGATACCATTTTTTATTCACAGTTGTGTATTAAGGCAAAATTGTGAGAGAGCCCAGTCTCTTGGCTGAGCACAACCTCACACATGAATGGTCTCAGGATGCTTTACTGTTGGCATGGTAGTGCTCACCTTTTCTTCTCTGGACAAGCTTTTTCCGGAAGTCCCAAACAATTGCAAAGGGGATTCACCAAAGAAAATGACTATACCTCAGTCCTGAACAGTCCAATCTCTGTACCATTTGCAAAATATTGGTCTGTCCCTGACGTTTTTCTTAGAGAGAAAAGGCTTCCTTTTTACCTTTCTTTACACCAAGCCATCGTCAAAAAGTCTTTGTCTCACTCTGCTTGCAGATGCAGTCACACCTGCTTGCTTCCATTCCTGCAGAAGCTACACACCGGTGGTGACCTTATCCTGCAGATTGCTTTTTCACAGCAAGTGAACCTCTCTCCTTGAAGTTCTTGATGATCCGATAAATAGTTGATTTAGATGCAACCATAGTAGCGGAAATATCGTAGCCTGTAAAGCTGTTTTTGTACAGCGCAATGATGACTGCACAGGTTTCCTTGCCAGTAACCATGGTTAACAGAGGAAGAACAATGATTTCAAGTTCGGCCCTCCTTTTAAAGCTGTTATTCTAACTCAATCAGCATGACAAAGTGATCTCAAGCCTTGTCCTCATAAACACTCTCACCTGTGTTAAAGTGTATGGAATGTCTAATTTCTAACGCAAATCATCTTATCTAGATGAAAATATATTTTCAACTGTACTATAATATGCATTACCCTTTCAATGTTTTTACCAAAAAATACTAGTGATTATGAATTAAAGTCCGCGAACTTTGACCTAGTTTCCCGTGTCTGAAAAACGCGTGTGGCTGACCACTGAAGTCACTAAAGGTAAACACATCGTATTGCTGATAGTTTCAGCACAAGCACAAGCAGATCCATCACGTTGCACAATGAATGGCCGGGTGGTCACGTACCTATTTACTAAAGACACAGCGTTTGCATAATTTTAAAACAAGACTGAAAATTTCGTATATATACTGTACATTCAGGATATCAAAGCCTTTACTATTTATCAGTTTAGGACTATCAAAACCAAACTAGAACTTGCTTACCAGTCTTTGTTTCCAACACGAGGCATATCCCGTTCCCTGTGTGCTTGGCACTTTCTTCATGGCCAGCTATTTCATCTGCGTTCGAACATGTATGCTGTCTAACTGGCTTTTCATAACATGCTGGAGTACATTCAAATTACCATCATAAACCCACCTAACAAAATGGAAGTGTTTCATCTTTTTTACAAAGTCCAGGAAAGACTTAAGATGTTCCTCAACCCTGTGCTTTATCGACACAAGGCTTTGTGAATGCGCCCCGAAGGCGCCCCAATGCTTCTGGGATTCCAACTAGACTTGGCAGACCATTTCACGGAATTATTAGGGAAAACAAAAGATGGCGCACTATGCAACGCAAAATGGTTTATTCATGGCACATACCTCAGCAGACACTGCAACCCAGATTTAGAATGGCTGGTTTTGAAATGTAAGTCATTCTACTTGCCTCATAAGTTTGCACCTTTCACTCTCACCTGCGTTTAGATTCCTCCTCAAGCTAACACAAATGCTGCACTAGCAATGTTCGCTGAACAAGTAAACAAAATGGAAAAAACACATCCAGACTCACCACTTATTATTCTTGGGGAGTTTAACAGAGCTAAACTTAACCATGTACTCCCTAAATACACATCAACTGTCCTACCAGTGAAAATAAAATTTTAGACCACTGCTATACCATAGGGGATTTGAAAAGGACACTTTCACACCCAACACCCACCCAAACGCACCACTGACCACCATCAAACCATTGACTTCTATGTCTACCATCCCCAAACAGAATGTGAGACGAATCTTCAAACAATAAAACCTAAACAAAGGGGAAGGCCCAGACCTTGTGTCCCTATCCTGCCTCAAACTCTGCTCAGACCAGCTTGATCCAGTCTTCACACAGATCGTCAATATATCTCTGGATCTGTCTGAAGTACCATCCTGTTTCAAATCCTCCACTATCATTCCTGTCCCTGAGAAACCTGCAATAAAGGGTCTGAATGACTACAGGCCTGTTGCCCCGACATCTTTGTCATGAAGTCCTTTGAATGCCTTGTGGTAGACCATTTCAAAAGTGTTACAGGTCCCAGATGAAGTTTCTAGGACCTGGGGTTCCACTCCGAGAGGACGGCCCCTGCCCCTGTGTCTGAGGTCCCCACTATGAGGTCAACCTCTACTATGCCCTGTGTGAACATAAGGAGGCATCGGGTAGCTCCTCTGGCCAGAATGGGGTGATCAAAGACCTTCTTTAGTTTGGCAGAAAAGGAATCGAATGAGTGGAATACTGAGGACGACTTCTGACATAACACAGCAGACAATTTAGCTACTTTGCTACGAAGGAGGTTAGTGGAAAATGTGACCATGGACTTTCTGGTGGAGTAACAGGTACGGATGTAGATTAAAAACTAGAAAGCAATTAAAGTAGAATTGACTACATGCACCCTAGGTCCCCAGGGTAGGGCTCGGGTGGAGGCACATGAGGTACTTTTTATGGGATTACTTATGAGGGGAAGGTTGGATTGCATTTTTAAAGACAGGAGGGACACTTTTTGAGTGAGGCAACGTAAGCATTCCATTATTTTTTTGAGGGCATTGTCCTGTCTCAGGATACGGGGACCTTCAAGGGTGAGTGCATGTTACAACGCCTTCGGGGTTCCTGGGTCCATAATGGCCAGCGTCTGTCATGAGTTGAATTAGCTTGGACCCAAGAACAGGCGGAGACTGAGAGGTAGTGAAGAAAAGTTTATTGAAAAAGGGAAAGGGAGATGGTCCATTGGTTGTGGTTCTTTGGTTGAGCACATGTGGGAGGCAGTGACAAGGACTGGCGGCTTGCTTGGTAGCTGAAATCTAATTGGCGAGAAACGTGGAGGGAACACTGAGGACAAGGAAAACATGGAGGTCAGAAAGTTGACAAGGAATTAAATAGCTTACTTGTAACTGGGAAGCCGTTATACTGCAGGAGAACTTCAATGCATGGGCGAGGATTTCCAAGGTCAGACAGGGTTAAATGTAGGTGGTAACAAGGACGAAGTGCTGGAAAGAGAAAGGGTTGGGGGGAGAGGTGTGTGAGAGGGCACAAAGTGCCACCCAAGCTCCAACAACCGTACTGCAGGTTTTCCAAGCCGCTTATGCTCACAAGGGTTGCGGGAGTGTCAGAGCCTATACCAGCTTACTTTGGGTGAAAGGCAGACAACACCCTGAAAAGGTCACCAGTCATTCACAGGGCACAAATCGACACCATCACTGAGTGGGAATCAATCCTACGCTGCGCATACCAAAGGATGGTGTACCACTCCTCCATCAGTGACTCTCGAGTGATGCCAACAACGCATTATTCCCCAAATCCTCCATTTTGAGTAACAATAAAAGTAATGCAAATTACCCAGGAAAGCAGTTATTAATTGTTTTTTGCATCTTGAGGTTATTAAAATTAAGACATTTTTTTTAGTTGTGGGTGGTACGGTGACACAACTGTAAAGCGTTGGCTTCACAGTACTGATGGGCGGGGCCTCCTGTTGCCCATCTGGTGGCAATGATGATCAGTAGGTCATTTAGGTGCAGCAGAAGCAGAAGGAGGGGATTGGATTATCGTATAGAATTTCTCGCTTCCATTGTTCCTCGCTGTTCATATGTGTGTGTATATTACAATTGGCTTGAGTCCTTATCCTATCTTTTGTGTCTGACCCAAGACCTGAATCACTCATAATTTGGTGCGGGTTAGAATCCTTGTTTTTATTTTTCATTGGCGTCATACTGCTGCTGTGGATCCGGCCACCTATTTGATTTAGAACAATATTATTGGTGCTTGTTTCACGCTGACCTTTTTATCAACGCTTCCCATGGTTTGTATGTTTACTTCTTCTGCTCGCATGTTACGTACACTTTTAGCTCCCCTTTCCACTTGTATGTTTTATTCTTTTATTAAATCGAGTGGAACGCTACCTAATCGTGTGTCTGCTGTTGGGGCTTCAATTTTGTATAACATTCTGATTTTTGATTCAAACTATGGACAAAGAAAGACCCGTGACGCACTTGAATACACAAAATCGCTAAAAATATTGGAACACTGAAAAATAGGGTTTGTAAAATTAAAACAAAAACAAACCAAAAAATGCTCCATGAACCGCTCAGCAGGAGGTTCAGGGAAATGGTCAGGTATCACATTTCACCCACTTCCTGTGGTTAAGGTAATGGCTTAATCCCACAGCCCCCCATGCTAAATCAGCCCTCTGCACACTGACCCCAACTGGTTCAACAGAGTTTGGGAGACCTCAGCTGCTGTGTTAAATATGTCAAAGAATTTGTTTAAAGTGTTTTTTACACTTTGGTGGCCAGGCTCCACACTCTCTTCTGGCAGGACGCCAAGTTCTGCCACAGTGAGTGGCTCCCATCTCAGGGCCACGATGTGTTTTTGTGCATTCGTGTACATTCACGCACGTTGCAAGCGTGGGCTCTCAGCGATCTTTGTGGCTGAGCGTAGTGACGATGGCTCTGATGTGATGTCTCCTAGAAATAAAATCTGGGGCTTTGTAATGTGTTCAATGTCACTCCTCTCCAAAATAAACATGTATCTATGTTATATTAATGGATTTTTGCTGCTTCAAGCAACCTCATCACTCACTGCCTTTTCCAGCAGGGATGGCAAATTTAATGTTTCATGTCAGTGGGTAATAAAACTTGAGAATTAAATAAAAAGAAATGAGTGTCTCAGAAATGTCTGATGACTTTGAGATGGCATCATCTTGTTTGGAGCTATAAGTGGGAAATAAATCCTCCTTCCCTCAGTTGTTGTGCTGAGGGATTCAGGAAGCGTGAGAGGAAGGGGATATTTCAATCCTCAGTGACACATTCCCTTCTGATAAAAACACGTTACCACAGACAAAGACATTACCACAGACGCTTGTAGAATTAGATCTGACTGGGACTGGTGCCGATGGGAGTTTGGCTGGCTGCCTTGGAAAGCCACACATAAGAGCATTTAATTGCTAGACAGACTAGAATAATTCTTCCATAATCTGAATTTATACAGTGATTTTAGTGGGTGTTGGATATGGAGACGGAACAGTAAAGACGGCAGAGGTGGAGATTGAGGCAGATGGATAATGTGGCCCTTGTAAAGTTGAACGGCCCCATCGCTGTATTCGATACTGTAAGAGCCACGAACAATATCTCCTACAGAACTGACAGACAGCGTCCAGAGGATGTAGAAATGTCCCCTAGCCTTGGACAGAGCACACTTGTCTTTGGCTATCTTGTGAAATGCAGACATCCAAGGGCAACACTTATTCATTCATTTCGCCCCCGCTGTCCTGTTTGAGGGTATTTCTTACATGTTTGGGCCTGCGTTAGTGCACCACGGTGCCATCATCTTCACTGAGTGATGCATACCTCCACTAAGGTCAACAACTCTCTCGCCAACCATCCTTGTGTTTTCCCTTGACCCTTCGAAGAAGGTCGGCTTGCCTTGTTGCATCTGTCCCACTCTGGAGACACTCAAGGAGAGTGAGTGCTTTTAAAGAGGAAAGAAAGGGTGGGGGATAGGGTGGGGGGGCAAGGCTGAGCTTCTTCTCCAGTGGCCAACTTTCATGCATGCGTGCTTTTGCCCTTGAAGAGCTGTGAATGATTACTCTGTGTGGTCCCAACTTTGCCCAACTACACGTTAATCAATGCTACTATTTTCGCCATTCTTCTGTGTTTTTCGGGGGGTCTTTAACCTGGTGGAGGACCAATGCAGACCTGCAGCGGAAACCAAGCTTGCTAGAAAATTTTGGTCTGCGGAATGGCTTAATACGTGATTCTTAAGATATAATTGTACCCTGCGCAAGTTCCAGACACTGAGTGCAAGAAGATGCAAAGCAGCCCTTAAACATCACCAAGCTTCCTCTAGCTTTCACAGTAGGTACAATGTTCATTTCTTTGTATGTTTCAGTTTTACATCTGTAAACATAGACCTGATGTGACTTGCCAAACATCTCTGGTCTCATCTTATCTGGGCAAAAGACAGTCTCCAAGAGGCTTTGTGGCTTGTCAATATGCATTTTAGCAAATTCCTGTCTTGTCAGCTTCAAGTTAGTTCAGTGACCATTTTGAGCCTGCCCCGCCCCCTTTCTTTCTGGATGAGTAACAATAATTTTGTCCAAAAATATAAGGGGATTATTATTTAAAAATCAGCAGGGAAATAGACTTGAGCGCTACTGAAGTATTGAATAGTATGCAGGGATTTCATTTACAACTCTTAAATGGGAACTGGCTGGAGGTGCTGCTTAATCATAATTTTTTGTGAGGATTTTTCTTGTTACTTCATTTGTTTGCTGTCTTCTTTCATGCGGGTCAACTTGCATGACATGAGTTTCTCATTTGTTCTTATTTAAGATGGATTGTTTCCCCAATTGGAATTGATTTATCTGCCAATTATGAAAAGTTTGTTTTTGAGCGTTTGGAATCCATGGCCAAATGTGGTCATCTGGAAACAACATAATAGAAGTCAATCTGCCATCTTCATCCAGTCCATGCACAACATTGATTCTTATCTTCCGGATAAAGTTGAGGACATGCTTTGATTTTGGAGGCAATCTGATGACTATTTGTATTATGACTATAAGTGAATACATTTTCTCCTTGACCATGGGCTGTGTTCTCACCCATATATCCTCTCCCTGGGTCGAAGGGCTCAGCCCAAGTGAGCAATAAGTCATTTATTTGGTGAAGCAAGCTGGCATGAAGATACCATCCTCCATATGCAATTCTTGGTACTAATCTGTCCCTTGAGAATCAGTTCTAAACTGAGCTCGTTACGGAAGCTGGCCCATCTGCAGAAAAATCCTATCCATAGGCCTTAATTGATGGTGTGTGACCACAAGTGACACTAAAGTTCACCCTTTACAATTAAATTCCATTTAGCTCACCATCAGGCAATTACATCCAATGAAACACCAGCTAGCCAGCTCAATAACAAACTCAATTGCACCGTCTCAATCTCAAAACCCAGACAAAATGACATTCACAATCGTGAACATACTAAATTATGTTTTTGACTTTTATGGTGGCTCCTCATGAAATTACAAACTGTAAAAAAAAGAATTTTCCGAAGTTGTACATCTACATGATAAATGCTGCTGACACACACACAATAGCTTTGCTCGTGGAAACTTGAGGCCTCACTTGTGGAGTGACGGACTGGATGCTGTAGAGGAACCCCCTGCTTGGAAGCATTTAGGTTTAAGACCGATGCCCCTTAAATCATCGGTTGAAGCCTGGAAGAAGAGAAAACTTGAGCTTTTCGGTTATTCATCCCGAAAGAGAGATACACTTACTGTGTGCAAAATAGACTCTTGTTGAATTTTGTCTACATCAGAACTATTGTCTGAAGGCAGGGGCACAAAATCTGTGAGACTAATAACCTTTGTTTGGAGAATTAAAAGAAAGCTTAGACCAAAGACAACCGCATACAAAGCAAGAAACAACATATGAAAGATTGTTGGAATGTTTTAATCACAGTAATTTGGATGAGGAATTACATGTGGCCAATGTACTGTGGGTGAAGTGTAATGTATACATGCAGTGGCAAGGCTATCATTAGTGAATGTGTGGGAGGACAGTGACAGCATGAGACTGCCCTCACACTGTAATCAAAGGATCCGTAGGTTAATATTAACGTGCTTTATGCACTATAAAGGACTCATTGTCAGAGACATATTTAATAGTTTTGTCACAGCCCCAATGTGTCGTATACTCGAGTTTAACACTGACCGCATGATTTTAATCTGGACAAGAAAGCAAAGTAATCAGAAAATGGCATAATGCAATCTGTTGCCGAGAAGGAGGACGCAAGTGAGGAAGGGGAGAGTAGTGGTGAGAGTGCAACAGGGAGGGCAGAGGAAGGGATAAAAGCAGGAGGCCCAGACAGGCCAGAACAAGAGAGCAAAGAAAAATATCTAATTGGAATCAAGTGTCCTGACAGAGTGCGTGGGCTGACTGGATTCCGAAAAGCGTGCTGCTTTTCCACTTGCAAAAAACAAGCACATGAATGCAAGAGAAGGGTTTTAAAAAAAAAAAAATCCCCGCACACTTGAGTATATTTTTTTTCCCCTCTTTGGGGTGGGTTTGGTTCAGACAAATGAGAGAAGGGTGTGGGAGACCAAAACAACTTTTCCCTTTCAAATTGTTTTGTGCTAACTTTAAGACTGTGTCTGAACACACATCACACATTATTTGAAACATTTGCCCCTATTCCTAGTTAAAAATCTATTTTTTGTTGTTGTTTTCAGTGCTAGTCAAGTGCTGTCCAAAGTAAAAGGTGCTGTTCTGACCCGAAACAGCAAGGCCACTTTAGCTAATGCAGAAGAACGTAACTTCCAGCTAGGCTAAATGAGAAGCATGAGGAATTGAGCATCATATATTTGGGCTATTCTCACTTTATTTGAAGCTAACACAACCCTTAATT
This sequence comes from Syngnathoides biaculeatus, assembly GCF_019802595.1. NCBI lineage: Eukaryota > Metazoa > Chordata > Actinopteri > Syngnathiformes > Syngnathidae > Syngnathoides > Syngnathoides biaculeatus. Next base: position 20,125,074 of record NC_084651.1, read on the forward strand.
ATAAATCAACTGCATAGTGTAATATAAGGGAAGTGTCCGTGACCTCGAACAATTTGTGTGTGGATTAAATTTAGGACAAAACCTAATAAAATGCAAGTCAGAAGGGACATTGTGGCATGGATTGATGAAGAGGAAATTACCAATCATAATGAGTCTAAGAAGTATGTTTTCTTTGTGTGTCTAGAAGTGTGCTCCTGTGACAGGATGGTGGAGGGGTTAAAGGGCATGGCCACCATTTAAGGGGTCAGTTTTGACCGCGTTCTCTCATTTTCAATAGTGTTCACATGAATGTTGTCCACAGCTACTACATGAAGGCTAACAGCAGGATTCAACATTCTCTGCAATCACTCCCATAATTTCTCCTACCTCTGGAACTAACCAGGACCGCAACATGTAGTTTCGCACTTCTCATTGCTAAGGAAACTAAGAATTTAAGCGCGCTAAGCTAAGGTGACGAGAACGTACTTCTTTCCTTGGAAACATAAAATATTTGGAAGTGAAAAAGGGGATTTTAAAATCATTAGGGATTTCATTACTTCAGTGCCATGCATCTTTAGGCCGTGCTAGCCAGTCTGTGACTCGGCTTCCTCTTTAGGTCCTATTTTCTTAAAGGAGGGATGAATATTTGGGCATAATGCCATCTATTTTCTGCAGCATATTCCGTTCAGGGTCACTGGTTGAAAGGGGTTCAACATGCATAATACATATGGGGCCACCCAGGCAAATGCCAAGCACAACATGACAACTAACTAACTAACTAACTAACTAACTAACTAACTAACTAACTAACTAACTAACTAACTAACTAACTAACTAACTAACTACTAACTAACTAACTAACTAACTAACTAACTAACTAACTAACTAAAAGTATTCATAAAATCCCTAGACAATTTGGACAAACTTTCAGCTTCTATGTTCACAGTAAAATGTGCGACATGCAGAATAATGACATCCAACTAACTAACTAGCTGTATTCTTTGGTTAATGTTATTTCTGATGAAGGGCTTCTTTTATTTATTTATTTTTTTGTGGACCACAAAGCAGAGACATTGTTAATTTTGCATAAGATCTGTAAGATTACATTCCAAACAAATATGTCTTAAGTTTATCTCTTCTCTTTCTGAGTGCATAGAATGAGAGATTTGCACTCCATCCCAGCACCTGTGCTCACAGGGGGTGGGGTGCGGGGTGGTCAGGGACCGATTCGAGGGTGTAATTAACACCATGGGGCTCATTTTGCAGTGGACATGGGTTTTGAGAGCCACAGCCCAGGAGAGAAACTTGACACCAGTTATTGTTCAGTGTTCTACCATAAACAAAGGAACACTGAAATCGGTATAATGTTAAACATAAAGATACACAATGACGCAAAAGGTGCTGATACATATGCGCAGAGTAGTGATATTGATTTGTCTGGAAACTTTATGTGCGCAATCTCTCTGGGGCCAGTAACCGGGGACATTTTTCATGAGCACTGCTGTTGTTGCATTGTTCAAAAGTCCATCTACACTTGACATTCACAACTTGCCAAGGGGCAGGGTGCACCTCTCAGTCTCTCAAAGAATCTGAGTGGGACACTCTCATCCTGACACGCTCCTCCAAGCATAAACATTGGGCCAAGCCAAGGTAAGAGGCAGCCAGTCCCCGTATCCTTTACAGGTCAGTCATCCTGTTCAGCCAAAGGTCAATGGAAAGCTTTTGGAGGTCACTCGAAGGCTCTGTTATTTTAGACAAGGGTTTGCCTTCAAGTGACTCTCCCACATTTTATGCACCAGCAAAGACTGATGTTGCTCTTGGTCACCTGTGAGTTTAATAGTTTAATCCCAGTTTTGGTTGTATTAATTATTTTTTTTCAAAAATTTTGGGAATGTGTGGACAAAGAAAAATGCTTGACATATGAAAATATTTGAGTGACATTTGAAAGTTGAGAATAGTTTCAGTGTATTACACCCTGAGCAGCAACAACTGCTTGATTTTTCAGTATTTTGAAGTCTCATTTGTATACTTTGTGATTTTTTTACGCATTAAAATTTCACAGTATTATTAACACAACTCCTCTCTATGGTGTGTCAAATTCACAAAACACTTTAAATACGGTGGTCATCCAATTGGATTAGGAACTGAACCATTCTTTATTTGCTGTTGCTATAGTAATTGGTCTTGTTTAATTTCCACTTATTTGCAAAATCAACAGCTAAATAAAAAAAAAGAAAAGAAAAATCTTACCCCTTGAAACAGCTGTATTGGCATATATGGAGCCTTGCAATCTTCCTAATCCATCTTGCCAAACCTCAAGATGATAAAATTCCATTGAATCTTAATCAGCGACAGGTGTGATTTAGATGTGCCAAAATTACTCCCTACAAAGAGGATGTTACCATCAGTAGCAGTTTGAAGAAACTCAATGACCTTTTTTTCATGGAAGTTAAGAGCAATGAAAACAATGGAAGGATTTTCCTGATAGAAAGGAAGTTTTTACTTTTTAGGGAAACACACAATGGAACCATCTAAAACTGGCATGTACTGTAGCTTCACCTTTTGGGTTTATAGTCCAGCTAATGCACACTTTCTCACTGATTTATGAGAAACTTTTTTTTTTTTGGACATTTTACTTAGTTTTAATTCAAACTAATTTCCAACTCTTCCATTTGGTCATTTTTCTGATTAGCCGCTTCCACATTGCCAATCTTTTTTCTCATCACGGAACTCACCACACTGTGTTCCTTTCAAACTAAAAGCGTGAGTTTCAAAATAAGAGTATCCATCCATCCATCCATCCTCACAAGGGTCTCAGGAGTGCTGGAGCCTATCCCAGCTGTCATCAGGCAAGGAGGGGGCGTACACCCTGAACTGGTTGCCAGCCAATCGCAGGGCACATGGAGACAGACAACAGTCACACTCACAATCACACCTAGGGCCTATTTAGAGTCTCCAATTAATGCATGTTTTTGGAATGTGGGAGGAAACCGGAGTGCCCGGAGAAAACCCACGCAGGCACAGGGAGAACATACAAACTCCACACAGGTGAGGCTGGAATTGAAACCTGGACCTCAGAACTGTGAGAACTGCCTCCCAGCTGCGCCACTGTCCTGCTCAAAATAAGACTATATACGTATAAACATTGTCAAACTTGTCTGTTGAACAGAACAATGCCTACAGGCTGGATTCAACTTCCTGATGAGCCAAAAGTGGCCTGCGGGCCATATGTTTAACATCCCCGCTCTAATCCAATACAGATTCAACATCTGAATATGATTGTAAATGTAAAAAATAACATATAGGTCATTGTTCTTCACAGTCCATCCTGTGTGGATCAAGCGACAAAGAACAAATTAACGGCAAATGGCCTTTTCTCAGCAATAATTAACATCTATGGATGTTTGATTCTACTCTTCTTTCCTTTGAAATGTCTAATTTGAGAGTATAAAATGTAGAGCTATACTCTCAACAATGGTAATTATCATCATTAAACCAATAATGGCAGTGGAATCACTGAAACCAAGATGATTATACATAGATAGCTGCTAAATTAAAGAATGTTGTAAAGGGAAAGACAAGTAAGTATATGCTTCTTCTAGGCATTCATGTCAGAGAGACTCATCTTTACCACAGGTGTTATAGTGATATGTGCCTAAGGCTGAAGTAATCTATTTTCAACAACATACATGTCATGACATATTTTTAGTACATGGATGGTTGGATACCTTAGCAGGAGGGCAGTTCCAGGTGTGTGTGTGTGTGTGTGTGCACGGACCATGTGTAGGTGGATAGCAACATATGATCTCAGGGACGAGAAGGGCAGAAAACCAGGATGAAACGAATGAGGAAAAGTGGGAGCTCAACATGGATCACTGCAGATGGTTATTGTTTAGAAATTCAGGGTCATGATCTCATGCTGCGCTTGCCTTTCTATCTCACTGATCCTGTAGGCTATGAAGTAATCAAATGAAACACGAGTCTCAATATTCCAAGTCCTCTCCTATCAGATTACTGCTGTCAACTGAGTTCGATTACTTAAGCAATGGGCAGAGACAACTTCTGATTATAGTTCTTGCCAAAAGTGCTTTTGAAACCAGACCTGGCAAACATAAGGGGAAGTAATCTTTCACACACTGAAGGACATCTGCAAGCAGCCCACCTTCGGTCCGACAGAGGTAGGCTTCCTTCTCCTCTCTCTCTCTCTCTCTCTCTCCTCTCTCTCTCTCTCTCTCTCTCTCTCTCTCTCTCTCTATCTCTCTCTCTCTCTCTCTCTCTTCTCTCTCTCTCTCTCTCTCTCTCTCTCTCTCTTTCTCTCTCTCATTTTACTGTTTGTTCTGCTGTCAACCTAGAGGGATATCCTGACAGCGCACTCTCGCTTTCTTCTTCTTTCTTGGACCCCACAGTCAATTCGAGTGTTGGGTGTGGCGAGGTTGTCGGTCACTGATAAATAATGCACTGAAAGAGTCCCTTTGTTTGCAAAAAATGACCCGCAAAAGCCTTTCATGGGGTGAAGTATCTCTGTCTGTCACCAACCTAGTCATACCTACCTCCTCCTCCTCCTCCTGTGTATGTGATCTGAATGTACAGCAATGTGGGAATGAAGCACTTAGCAGCAGTCTATCAGCGAGAGGACACAGCAGAGCTGTCTGTGGGCAAACGAGCCACAGAGGCCTCATTACTTTCCCTGCTTGTCAGGAAGGAGTTAACCTCAAAAAGGGGGAGGCCAAACATTAGGCTCCGTGGTAACTGAGTGTCTAATTAATGCTGCAATGTGTCCAGTCCCCAGGACCCCCTCAACCTCAAGACCCTTTCTCAGACTCTGGAAGAGAGAGAGAGGTCAGCGCAGTGGAGAGGGGGCATCCGGGACCCCCACCACTACCCCCTTATGTCACTACATCTGTCCACCAAGGGGATAGAGTCTCTGATGGTGCCTGAGGCGAATGACCCTCGTCAACCATGAAGTTATGGGAGACAACAGATTAGTCTCCAATGACAGATGTGTGGAAGGGAAACTCTTACATGGTCTCATGATTTATGCACTCTCCTTCGTAAAGCTATTAACATTTGGTTGAGATTTTAGTGGTTTGACCACAACATAAGTGGCTCAATTGAATCTTTTTGGTGACTGTTTTTTTTTTTTTAGTTTTATGAACTACTGTCAAAGCGTTTCACATTTTAGTCCGGGTGTGTGAATTCATGCCAGGCTTTAACAATTTCTGATTCAGCACAGCCATTTAAGGAAAACACTTTACAAGTTGAAAACCTCTATTACCCTTCCATTATGACTAATGGATCCACATCAATAATTTGGCATCATTATTTGATTTTTATCTGCCCATGGGAGCGGTATTATAATAATGGATGTTTTAAACACTGCACCATTAATCAGTTTGTGTTTTTCTATTTCTTTTGTTGGAGAGCCTGCAGCAAAAGACACAATTCGACGCTATTACGTTAAGAGGAAGTAAAAACACAGCTAGATAATCATTAAAATTCCTGTATTTTGGGTATTTGTACTGCCATAGAGTGACTCTCTAACATGGGATCAGTAAAAAGTGTCAGTTACATGAAATACAAACAAAGCACTTTGGTTTTACCATATTAGTGCCAAGAAAAAGCCCCACTGACACCTACTTCTGTTTGACCCAATTATGTATCCATTATGTCCATATTTAGCTAAGACTGCCCTCTTTCCTCTGATTGGCTACTTTCGTGTAGAAGACCCACTTGTGTCACGAGCCAGGCTGGACTACAGCCAAGAGGGTCGTGGCCACTGCCCTGGCTGGTGACACCTGTCAACGCTCACAGCCGTTTCACATTGGGACTGTAATTAGATGGTGTATTCAACTTGGAGTTTTGTTCACTGGCATTCACCAGTTCATTGCGTTCTTTGTGCCCTGAGTTAGCGAGTTGCACTGTGTTACTGTGTGCGGAAACTCCTGCAAAAAAACCCACTGGACATAATGCTGTGGTGCCGGAGTCCTGCGTTTGGGTTCAGCCCCGCACCGGAGGTTCGTGACAAGTTGTGAGAGCACATGTGCTTGTTATGTTGACAGCATTAGCTTGAGAGTGAAAAGGGAAAGCTGAGAGCTTTGCTTGTGACGTAGATAAGCTCAAGAAATTTCAAATGTCTTCATTTCGGGTCGCTCGGCAGAAAAATATCTGGAGCTCAAGAATGGGTGGACACTTATTTGAGATTTCACGTTAACTGACCATAGAAACAATATTACAGATACTTATACTAATAATAACCTGGGTAGACCTTTGTACAAGATTTTCCAAGCACACCTTTATGGACCTTGCAGTGTGCACTGGGGCATATTTACGAACGAAAAAGTCTTTCCCAAAACATAAACTTTTAAATATATAATTGTACAAAAAGTGTAAAAACCTAGAAGAATAACTGCACTTAGTTGTGCAGTGCCTGATTCTTCGAGTTACGTATGAGATGTATTGCAAAGCAACATGTTATTCTGTGACTCCAGTGTGACTTGGATACCTTTGGTCCTGTTTTAGCTTATGTTTTTGTCAGTATCTTCGAATCTGAGTCAGGGTGAATTGAAAGCTTTGTTTGGCTTGTTCATTTAGAGACTTTGAGCACATGAGAGTAAGGAAAATGCTCTTTAAAATGGGAAGCTTTATTTTTTTGTCCTTTAGCAACAAAAATGAATGCTGGACCTCCAAGCATATATGCTATTGATAGAGGTACTTTCAGCTGGCCAAGCATGGATCTTTGGTCACACCATACCTAGCAGGACATACAGTGAAACTTTGATAGAACAGAGTAATAGTAGGGTGTGGGATTGACCGATATAGGCAATTGTCATGTTACACGCAAGCACTTTATTTTTTGAAGCCAGTTCAAAATGATTGTTTTCCAGAATTTTTCATGGGCTAAAAGCCCCATTATGGTACAAAATTATAAATAAATGTTTAAAAAAACCATGTAAATGTGTGTGCAGGTTTTCATATAAACTTACCACCCCAGCGTGCTTGGTCATGGAGAAATGTTTGACAAACAGAACTCATTGTAGGCGATCCATTTGCATGAGCTGCAAAGAATTAGTGTGCTTCCTGGTTCCAAATCTGTTACCAAAGATAAACACCTTGACATAAAAACTGTTACTGTACCAAAAAATAGCATGTTCCATACTCCAAAAACTCATTTTTTTGTACTCCTCAGAGTTAATGTTCCAACATTAGCCTGCTGTCTCTGCTCTATGTACAATAGAACATAGATACATATTGTTCTTCCCGCTCAAGGTGTACACATCAGGGCCACACGTTTTCACCAAATAGCTGTCCCAGGTTATGCCCGTAACAAGAGGAAATAATGAGGATTCTGGTTGAGTAATGTTAAAGTATCAGTAGATAAACTGAAGAGAGTGTGCAGATTACAGCAATATGCATCAGTCACTGCCCATTATGACTTCTGTGCTATTTTAAGTTTAAGTTAATAAATTTCTAGTCCATGGAACACTGATGTTATCTGGTATTTTACTTGGCATTGGACTCAAATTCCTAAACTTCCATGCTTGTTCTTTTAATTTCCAAATCCTCCTTTGTGTGCCAAGATAGTTTTATCTGAGTTAACTTTGGCCTTGCAGAGGCTGTTTTATTGTTATATAAATAAATATACATAGACATTCACACAGTTATAATTTATCTGAGAAATTTTTCCGTCTGCTATGTTATTCCATGTTGTTTCAGATGCTGCTATTTCGGTGCATATTTCTCCTTTAGTAAGATCTGTCAGCCTGTAAACAATGTGTGTGATTGGTTGCTTTGTGAGTGCGTGGAGTAAACAAATAACACACTTCAGTGAGAATCTTGCACTAGAAAGGAAGCTGGAATGGACAACCACGGCGTCATGTAGCTGTCCACCAGGAATCCTGCTGACCAAAAGCCACCTAACTCCCTCGTCAATGGTGGTGAGAGCCACCAGGCCACATGTGAGCATTCCTGGGGCACCAAGGCCTCACCACGAGCTCGTATTTATCGTGTGTGTGGTTAAAGTGCCACAGAGGAGGCTGTACAGCCAACACATAGCTAAAGGCGCATTTGCACAAAAGTGTTCGCTCGCTCTGCATTGTCGCTCCTCTCCATTGTAGCTGACTTATTGTCTGTGTCAGCACTAAGTTGGACTCTTGTAAAACAAGTCTGCTCCAGAGTCTGGCACTCACAAAGTCATGCATATAAGCAATCAACCATCACTTTGCTTTCAGGGTGACCTACCAAGCTGTAATTACTGCTCTCATTAAGTCTTTTGTATTCTAATTAACCCATAGTTAATGGAGTTTAATCAGCAGCACCCCCCCCCACCCCCAAAAAAGCAGATGTAACGACTGTCAGATCAGTTTTGTGTGACACACAGATCATGAGTAGGTGGTGAGAGGTGCGGGGAGTCCTTCCTCTGTGCTTTTGATTGTGGACTGTCTTAGTAGTTTTAGTGCTGTTCGCCTATTATCATCCTCCAAGGTAACATAGGAAAGGGCTTTTATGTCTTCCCTGAACTTTGGTCTCAGCTGGATGTGTTTAGAACTTTTGTAATGTAACAGAGGTTCAAAAGATTTCACTACCTTCCATTTAGCTCTCCTGCTGACACTGTTGGGCCACTTTAATATGCTTCCACACTAAGTCTGGATCTCATCAAGGCCATATGAAGGAAGAGAGAAAGGTGAGTCGGTTGCCATGGGGATTGCTTTACATAGACTTACTGGGATAAACTGTGCATCCATTAGCTGCAGTGGTGCTGAAGCCTGTCAGTTGTAACCTGGCGAGTGAGCTGACACGGGGTGACATTATACGTTGCAACGGCGGGCATCGACTGTGCTCCAAATTTGTATTTAGAGCGCATTTTTGCAGCTCGAATAAGCCATTAATCGACTAAACTTTATAAAACCATGGTGTCACTTTCCTATTGCTTCACTGTAGAGTGTGGTAGGACACTGTAAAACTTGACCAATTGAGTTATCGGGACTTGGGAGTATCTCATCTCCATTAAAATAGGAGTTTGCAGTGCTAGCAAGATTTTAATGTAGCCTCACTCCATCCTTCATTTCTATGACCAAATCCAAGTCCTTCACGAAGGTACACCAGCTCAATTCTCCAACATGGCTGTTCTTAATACATAAAATCTTGAAAGTCAGAGAAAACGCATATTCAGCTTCACCAAAATATCACTGCTAGCAATACTAAACTAGCATAAGTGGTGTCAACAAACCAACGGTAGCCAAGGCTGCTAGAGTGTTGCTAAACTAAATGTCATTCGTTTGAAGTTTTATATTTGAAATGTACAATCAACTAAAAATTAAAAGGTGATAAACGTACTCGTCATGCATAAATGTTGGTTATTCCACATTGCTGCTGAATCCTCTCAGGTGCCTTAGATCCATTTGCTTTGCTTCTGCTTGCTAGTCTTCCGGCCCAGTTGTTTGCAAACGAGGAATGGACATTTTTTAAATTTTATTTTCCAAAGGTGCATATTCTGTGGCACAGTTTCTGTAAAGCTACAGAAGTGCATGCCCCTACGAGTGCATACAAATGACTGACACCTCGTCATCATTCAGACTCTGCTCTGACTTTTGCTTGGGCAAGGTGATTTCTTAAAAATCGTATTAGAGGTACAAGATGTGGCTAGAGAGATTTTTTTTCTTTTTTTTTTTTTTTAATTAATTGAAATATCTCCCTTGAAAGCTTGAATAACTTGTTTTTGTAAGTTATTTTCTCCCAAGTCACTAGTTGTGGATAGTAAGTAAGTAAGTTTCTTTCGCCTTGTCCCGTTAGGGGTCGCCACAGCGTGACATTTCAGATGAACGCTCATATTTGTTAGGCATAGTTTTTACGCCAGATGCAATTCCTGACGCAACCCCTCTTGGGGAGTAGAGCCACTATTGGTGGATATAATACAAATAAAGTACAATAAGTTTAATAAAGTGTTCAGAATCTAAAACTTCGACAGGACAGCAGGGGAGAATGCAAATATTAAGACATTTGCAAGGATCAGTGGCGCTTCACTCTCATGCAAAACTCTCCCAAAGACTAACATATAACCATTAAGAGTGAGTTTATAGATCAACCTTGTAAAAAATGGTGGAGTCCAACCTTTTTTTTTGAGGGGGGGGGGGCATTCCATTCACCAGAAATGGAAAGGTGGAAAGGCATGAAGTGAAGTAATTTTTTTCCAACTTGCGTACTTTCCTTCTTTACTTTTCTGAAATCTTTTTACACCTTATTTTTAAAAAAATATATATATCCATACTTTCTACTCTTTTTCCAAAATAGGTTTAAATTGCTATTTTTTTATTTTTGTTTTTTTGCTTCAACCACCAAGAAGGATGGCACAATGTTAAATAGAGAGAGGAAAAATCAAGCTTGGTTGAAATTTTGAGTGGTTCAAATCTTGGGAACTTCTGATAATGGGCAAAAAGCAGGGACAACAGCAACGTAGAGGATGACGGAGCAGGGAGGATTAACGATAATGACGCAACAGTTTCAGAGAAGCAAGCTATTTCCCATACATGATCGTAGTCAAGAGAATTGTCTGATTTTGTGAGCATACAGAATGATTCATGGTGAATGTGTTGTGTCTTGTGCTAGCCTAAAAACCACAATGAGATCTTTGGGACTTCCTATAATGTGTCAAAAAAAAAAAAAAAAGGGACAGCAGCAACGTAGAGGAAGATGGACCAGGGAGGATTCATGACAATGACGCAATAGATTCTGAGAAGCGAGCTATTTCCCATCCACGGCCTTATTCAATCCAATTGTTTGATGTTGTCTGCTCGAATAATGATTCATGGTGAATATGTTCCGTCTTGTACCAGCCTAAAAACCACCAAACTTCTAGTGTTCAAAAATTCCCATCCATCAAATAGGTGTCACATGGAATTGACAATAAAATTCTTTTTTACTCTCGTGCTGGAATACATTTCAGGGTCTTTACATTTTTGTTTTTACTTAAGAAAATGAGCCGAATCAGTTTTTCTACTTTTACTGCAGTCTTCTTTAGACAAGTATTTGTACTAGTACCTTGTTCTGCTTCTGTTTGCTACTCTTATGCCCAGTTATTAGCAAACAGGGGACAGGCATTTTATTTTTTTAATTATCCTTTGGGTGTGTATATGCCACCAAAGTTTCAACAAAGGTCCTGAAGCCCAAGGTAACAGGTCACTGCGAGGGTGTGGGGGTCTGCCCCCGTGACAAAACCACACTTTGAGTGAGCCCACAAGTGTACAGCAAATGATTGGATACGCTGTCGGTCATTCCTTTGGTTTCTGATTTTCCATAAGGGCAGTGCTTTGTTAAAAATCATATTTGAGATACAAGACTAGGCCAGAGAGACGTAAGATTTTTTTCACCTAACTCATTTTACTCATGTACTAGTGTCAGATTCACACTGACAGTTTTAGCAAATATGACAAAAAGTGTGGGGTTTATTTTTTCTTCTCATTTTAAAGTCACGTCTTTAAGTACAGAGTGCACCTACTTTTGACAACCATTCCATTTACAAGTGCTGGAAAAAATGACTGAAAGGCTGTAATAAGTATGCCAATATAATAATTTTTAACCTGATTTCAGTGGAAAACAATGTTACATTACAGCCCCTCAAGCCCACTGGTTCAGCTTGACCTTTGTCCATACTGAACAAGGCTATTCTAATCTTTCTAAGACCTTTATTTTTTTTTCCAAAGCAAAGGGGTGTAGTCACCAACAAGTAGAGTGAAGCTCAGCACACACAAAAAATCCATTTCCAGTAACATGAAATAAGCTGGTGAACCATTGTAATTAGCTTACATCATGTAAATGTTCTTCAGGTGGGACATTAATAGACTATTTCCTGCTCTTGGCAGCCTGAGCGTGTTGAAAAGTGTGTGGTTGGGAGTCCAGTATTAATCTACTTGTTGGGCTGTCATACTGTACATGGGGGGGATGGGAAAGGCAGAATAGTGAATAGGTGGCAAAAAGCAGAGGCTGACATCATCGGAACCGATGCAAACAAGTTCTGCTTGGAGGCCAGTCCAGTCCCAAGGAGCAGTGGCACCCTGTCAGCCTCTTAAGCTAATACGAAATACATAGCAGTACTATGGGAGGACAGTGCCAGTGAGCATGTGACTGATCTGTGGTTTTACATGAGTCTTGTGAGACAGAACAGGATAAAGATTAAAGACAATGTTTAGCTATTGCACATTGCGAGCCAGAGTGAACAGAACCGGAGCTACAGTATTTGTTTACCCAGGTGTGCGATGTAGCTTGCCAGCTGCTCTGGTACAATATTGAAAGCAGACCAAAAGCTTAGCTGTATGTACAAATGGGAGCGGGCTCTCAGAAGTGGTTTGGTTTAGTTTTTTTTTTTTTTTATTGTGAAGGCAAAACCAGGCCAAGCTCTCCTTCCCCCTTCCACTGCTTTTGTGAGACAATCTCTTACAGGACTAATTGCGTCATGTTTTGCTCTAACTGACGGTGTACGCGCATGTGAATTTTGTTGGAAATCAGAAAAAGAGTACAGCCCCATTTGTTGTTCAAAATGGTCTGTCTTCAAGTCCTGAGCTGGCTCTGTCCGTATAAATTCTGAAAGTTCCGCTGCAGCATTCTTCAGAAACGTGCTTGACATTCTGCTGAAGATCTGCACTAAAACACTTTTGGACCAAAACCGATATATGGTACACTGTACACTCTCTTATATTCATAACACATTAACCTGCTTTAAGACAGCTCCCAAACAGTTTTTTTTTCTGTAGTGCATGTGTATAGCTGGATAACAGAAAAAAGATGGGTGGGCCATGTCCAGCTACATAAAGTATTTGTTACATTGCAGACAAAACCAATCTAACCAATTTGCTGAGGTATTGTCAACAAGGCCACTACTTCTCATTGCAGTAGACCTTGCAGTCGACATCTATTTTTCTCTTTCTTTATTTGTCTGTCCTCTGGCTCATATGGTTGCAATTTGCATTAATTTATAAGTGCACCGCGTTTGTGTTTTGCGGCCTCAGAAGTCCAATCACTTGCCCCATCACAACAGAAAGGTATGTTCCGGATGTGTCTGAGTGCTCCCATCCCTGCCCGCTGGATAGCAGGTGATTAGCCATATTTTCACATACTTACAGGATACAAACACATGTGCAAGCGTTCCACTTTTTTTTTTTTAAATAATTTTAACTCAACTGTAAACATCTCACAAACTGAATCTGTACAAGTTTAATTGAACACAAACATAATATACTCACAGAAATCAGTGACTTTTTCTGTTGCATGAATGGCAACAGGTGGAAACTGTTTATTTTTTAATACCAATTGTCATATAATAGAGGAACATTGATGGATGAATAAAGACATACATTGATATGAATGTAGTCAGGTTCATAAAAACACTATTTTCCCCTTTTTGACTCTGAACACCACCACAGTGGATTTGAAATCAAAAACAAGATCTGTTTGAACTGCAGACTTGCAGCTTTAATTTGGGCATTTATATGCAAATAAGGTGAATGGCATTGGAAAACAATGTTTGTATATATATGCCTCTGACTTATTCAGACAACCAAAATAATGGGAGGAATTCATAAATCAAAATTTCACTTTTTAGTACTTTGCTGCAAATCCTTTGCAGTCTCATCCAGCCTGAAGTCTGAAACACAGAACTCACCAGATGCTGGATTTCATGCCTGGTGATGCTCTGTCAGGTCTCTCCTGCAAGTGTCTACAATTGCTGCTTGTTCTTGGGGCATTTTCTTTTTACTTTTCTCTTGCACAATTTGAAATGCCTCCTGTATCAGATTTGAATTTATTTATGGACCTGACTGAAAGGAATGGCACATTTTGCAAAGCCACCAGTAGCTAATCTAGCCACCACCAGTTATTATTGCTGCCTGTATACTTCATCGCAGTATAGCATACTTAATAAATCTCCAGATGAAGTCTTGTCCAAGTGTCTTCTTCATTAATATTGTAAATCCCAAATGTAGTCAAACACTGGAATTGGTGCACATCTTTGGGCCAGTTGCTCTGTTGCACCACAGAACAAAACTAAAAATCTCCATATAGACGCACTACACTGCTTGACAGAAAATGACATCAAAAATAGCAGTGAACAAGGCCACCAAATAGACTGAGAGAAACACAACCTCAATCGAGCATACGGAGGATGTTTGCTAGCGCAACTATTTGCTAGCAAGAGGAAAGCCCAGCTTTGAAAATGAAACTCATGTAAGACTTGTGTTCTGCTGCTGGAAACCTGTAAAAATCTGGTCATGTAGTTTTAATGAAAATAGAGCACATGTTTGAGGTTGCTGGTGTTTTGACAGCTGCACACATGGAAGGAAGCCATCTGCACTCCAATGATCAATGTGAATCAGAAAGAACGATTACGGCAACCCTGCGATGACATTTTATAGTACCGTAAGTATGTCATATATTCTTTATGATGCAGACTTGGGATCATGATTTAGACATACTTGGCCTGACAAATTCCATTGCATACATTTGTCTTGGCCAATGATATCTCTGCATTCTAGTGGAAGTTCTTTCACAACCACGATTACTGGGATTGCAGAACAATTCAATCAATTACTCTTACTAAGGGCCCATAAAAAGCGTCTATTAATGTTTCTGGAGTCGATGTGGCGCTACACGCAGCAAACGAGACAAATCTGCTTTTGTAGACAGTGTGGTTTTCAACAATGCTGATCAGACATGACATTTGAGGGTATTCCTCCCTTGGCGGGGGCTGCGAGTAGATAATGACTGCCATATTACATCAACATTGTGCCAGGTCAACCGCTTTAACAGATGACACATGCCGTGATGCAAAGCTTTTTTATGTGCTTCCCGTCAGAGGTTGTCACATAGCTTTCGAAATGTGTTTGTTGTGTGAAGAGATGACTGCAAAGAGAGAATTTTGGATGCTTTATAGAAGAATATTTGTTAGTGATTTTTGGATCAAAAACAGTGTGTTGTTTATGTGATGCGTTCACTGATTAACATTGCGAAAAAGCCAGTAAAGCAGGAGACCCATGCTGACTAAAATATGCACAAATGCGATTTTAAGAGTCCAGCACAATGCTTTGATGTCATGGCAATGATTCATAAAAGCAAGCAAGAGCAATGAAAACAAACAAACAACACTCCCCCCTCTCCCACAAAATAAGCTCAGAAAAATCTGACTGTCGTTCAGTTTCCTCCTTTGTTCCGAGCATTCATAAACCTGTATAAAGGTGACTTGGGTTGACATAAAACCAGAATCTTCCAAGAATGCTGAAAATGAATGCATATTGCTGAATCAAATGTAATTTAAAAGGAACAGGGTTCTTGTTCAGATAAAGTAGAATATTTGACAAATAAACAGGCCTAATATATTACCAGTACTCAGCATTGACTAAAAATATTGCATTTCGTATCATAGAATATATTTTGGGTTTACTGAATAAATTATAATTTTAAATTCCCCTGTGACAAGCAAAAACATCAAAAATAAAAAAAAAAAAAGAAATGCAAAGTTGTGATATGTTTGTTCCCAACACTACGACTTCTCACAGTCTTATTTGTGTGTGACTCACCACAAACAGAAGTGTCTGCTCCAAGAGTAGAACATTAAAAATAAGCATGATGATTTAAGTTAGGAAATGGGCTCTGACTGCTATTCCTACAAATATGAGTGGTAAGAGAATACTTATTTAAAAACATGTCATTGCACTTAAGAGTATTTGATCACCATCTGCTTTTACATGCCTGTTAATTTAGCGATCAAGATGAACAGCAATGAGGAACACGGGAGCGAAATGATCCTTCCCTGTAACAGTAAACACATGTTCCCCTTAGGCTAACGTAGAAGATAGATGTTATTCTTGCAGCGCATTTGGTCACTTTCTCACCCTAGAGATAATTCAATTGTCTTTACCACATTTACTGACATTCAGATGAACTATTGGAGTGTATAGTACATTTTAACCAGTATTTAGCTTGTCTTGTTCGACTGAATGCTTTTGATTGCTCACAGCCAAGACAGTGGTGGTATGTCCTGACTCTTCTAATCTGCATTCTCCCTATGGCTGGCTTTTTTTTATTGGACATAAAACTGGATTGTCAGGTGTGGGTAGGCTTGGCTGGTCTTCAGCCATTTTGCTTTGAGTCTCAGAGTGGAAGACTTTGCCAGTTGAGACTTTGCAGTCGGCCAACACAAGCTGGTGGTCTCCATTTGCACAAATCAAAGCAGATAGTCCCAAGTCGTGATCATCACTTCCTTTCTATATCCAAGGAAAGGATCTTGGAGATTATTCCACCAGACTCCGGGGAGATGTAAATTGCCGCTACCTATCCACATGGAACAAACACATTGCAAAAGAAATGACAGCAACTTGGTCTCAGTACAGCCATCAGATCCAGGATAGAACTCAGATAAGTTAGAAAGTCATGGATACAACAGGATGTTAAATTCAAATTAGGAACTTTATGTCACTTACACTACATAACGTGAAATACAATTATATAAGCTAATGTGTTTCTGTGCCGGCTAACAGAAGTTAAAACTCACAATGCTGTTAGCTCGTGCTAATTGAAGCATCCCAACAACACTTCCTTAGCTGTTCCCTCAAGTCTGGTCATCGCCTTCAAGAAAATAAAATGGGAAATCTTTGTCCTCATGGTATGACATACTGTATTTTTACTGACACCAACAAGTACTGGCTTGTTTTTTTGTCTTATTCCGTAGACAGACCCCTTGTAACAATAATCCTTCTGACAACGCTGTTGTTGGTTTGCAAAACTTTACAAATTTGTATGACAGACCTATCAGTTAAAATGTGACTACGTGCTGAGTGCTCCTGGGAAGGGGCCATTCTGTGGTTAATTAACAGACAGTGCTTTGGTCCCAAGAGGGCCCACCAGTGAGCTCATTTCCCCTCATCTTCACACATGCACGGCCGCTACCCAGCTATGACTCAGGCCATGCAGGGGGGGCAGGGAGGTCAAGACAGAATGAGAAACAGGAAGTTGTTTTACCCGCATTTCTCGGCCCATCATGATTACAGGCAAACTGATTAAAACAAAACATAGCCTGGTCACACACACACACAGACACATGCACGCACTCACACGCAAATGCACACGCGCGCACACACGCACACACACACACACACACACACACACACACACACACACACACACACACACACACACACAAGATAGAAGCAGGATGCTGAAAGTGATCATTTTAGACTCTAATGGCATCCTGATGGAACACAGGTGCCTCCTAAGTCACAGCAGTGGAAAATTTACACGCAAAAATGACTCAGTTTCCATGTTCTCGGTTTAATAATTTCATGACTATTATGTCTTTTGGCAATTCCTCATTATTAGGAACTTCAGTGTTGCCTCTTCCAGGACAATATCAAAGACTAGATAGCACGATGATGAGAACCCAAGTCTCCGTGGCAACCAAACAAACACGACTTTTAAAGGATTTCTCCGAGATGTTTGATGCAGGTGTTGTGCCAAGATCAAAGTGACAACATTGGACTTTTTGTTTCAATGCACCGTCAGACTGCCAGCTAATGGAGTTTTATTCTTTTGGAGTAGTTAAACCTGATGATGCCTCCATGACTACATTACACTGTGCAGTGTAAATAAGCCCTGTGAATATGGTGGTTGGTTACTTTTGGTTTAATTCTCAAGGGCTGAGCACAGAGAAGACACTGGTGGTGGGGTCTTAATCGAATAGCTCGAATTGTTGTCTCGCATTTTCTTCCACATATACAGTGCGTCTTGGAACACATTGCTTTGATTATGGGTTATGTGGTGGTCATGCATGGGTGCATTCCAGTGCCTATCACAGTCATGTGCTCCAGGCTGGGGAATTTAGTTTTTTGAAAAGTAAAAGGAGTGCACCCACTGTATGCAGAAAGAATGCATACTTTTTTTAAAAATTCATTTTGGTCTCCAGTCGCTTTGCCACATTGGTTACAGTGTGATGTTTTTACCATGCCATTTGAATGCACTGTAGCCTGGAGAATTGGGTCAGAACATGGACTTGATCCAAAACACAGTAACATTTGCTGTTCGTTCATCTTATCCACTGAACATGAGCTCAAACCCAGGCAGAAAAACCACTGAGGATCTTACAAAGAAATGGGGCTTTCTTTCGTCCACTGCCACAGAAAATGGGTGTTTTACAGTGGAAATTAAGTATAATAAAATATAATTAGGTTGGTTAATGCAAGTGCACTGTACTGCAGCAGTACAGGGCAGGAAAAGGGCACGGGCAGCACATAGTGCAAAGATTCAGCTGAGCAGCCTATTCCTAAAATGAATGCTGTTAATTTATTGAATCAGAAGTACTGTAGTAAACCTCTGAAATGTGTTGACTTGTGCCTTTTTATTGAAACTGGTGTTGATATTGTTAAAGATTGGTCTTTGCTGATTATCTTCCTGGAAAACCTATTTAACTGGAGAGCACAGTGTTATTAAAATTACGTTTTGAAAAGTCATCCTTCACTAATCCAAAGTAATGCCCAACATTTCATTTGAATTATTTAAAACCAGGCATCATGGTGTGAAAGTGGTTTTAGCGTCTGCCTCACAGTTCTGAGGACGTTCAAATCCCTGCCCCACCTGTGTAGAGTTTGCATGTTCTCCCAGTGTCTGCGTTGGTTTTCTCCGGGCACTACGGTTTCCTCCCACATCCCAAAAACAGGGTTTAATTTGAGACTCTAAATTGCTCATAGGTGTGATTGTGAATGCAACTGGTTGTTTGTGCCTTGTCATTAGCAGAGAACTACTTCAGGGTGTACCCCGCCTCCTACCCGAAGATAGCTGGCATGGGGTCCAGCACGCCTGCAACTCTTGTGAGGATAAGCAGTTCAGATAATGGATGGATGGATTTGACTTGGACAACCAGCTTTGTTGTGAGGGGAACTAGCCTTTTAGTGGGTATGCACCTATATGACTGCATGAGCTTGGAAAGCCACTGCGTATGTCACGTCATTGTTCTCACCAAGTTCTCACCTGTCCAACCAAGGAGCACTCAGAGACGGCCAGCAGAGAGCGACTGTTCTTTTCTGTTGGATGAGCTCGTGGCGGTTCTTTGTGCAGACATGGAAGGTGGCTGGGCAGAAGCAGCAGCGGGCGAGAGGGCTGGGCAGCAAAATAAGGTTAAATTAAACTGCTCCTAACCAATTGAATACATTGGACAACCCATCTTTAATTAAATTAATTAAATCGTCGTTAAAATTTTTGACTTGAACTGAAGAAAAAGTATGATGTTGTAATCCCGAGCATTGTAATGGAAATGCACATGAATACGAGTGTGAGACATTTTGTTACAGTCTCATACTGTTCCTGGAGGGAGACCTTTGAGTTCATAATTGAAAAGATAATTAAATGCATGTTGTCCTCCAAGAAGATTTTGTCTCCTTTTGGACGCACATCTCAGTAGGTTACAGAGCAGTTCCATACTGCTACAATAATCTACAGAGTAGAGTCAAAATCAAAACTGAATAACAGTATTACTGTTGCAAACACACATTTTTGTCTTTTCAGCTCATATATCATGCTGTGTATTATGATCAAATGTACGATACTTAAAACAATTTCCCAATTATTCGAATATCTTCAAACCACTCAAAAGCAAAGAAAAAGACCTCTTAAATCTTGGAAAGCAGTTTTTCATTTTTTGTAACTTTGATCTTTGATTCATTGCTTTATTGTTTTGTTTTTTGTGCCAAATACTTGTTACATTCTTTTTTGTCACTGCATGCCCCCTATGAGCCATTAGTATTTATTTTTGTTTAAACGCCTTCATTTTGAAGGTCTCCAAAAATACAAACATACAGTGTTTAATCAGTGGTAGGTACAAACTCAAATACAGGCACACACCTTGTTCTACCATGCTCAGATTCGTTGACTTTCACCTGTGAGTTCTTCACCCATGCTATGCTTCAGTCAGTGTGCACATAAATCTGGATACACCCTCAGTGGAACGACTGTTTGGCACTGATAATGAAGCTGGAAAGATTCCAAAGCCTCTGCCCTTCCCACAATGTAAGACATTGTATTCTCCAAGACATCAAGAAGTATAGAGCATGAGGATCATAGACCAAAGCAGGGCAAACATAAACGGCATCAGTCTCTATAGATGACATGCAACCAGTCATTATACAAGTTCAGCATCAGAGCTTTGGGTTTGTTCTCTTGTCAGTGTGTTTTACGACTAAAATCCCCAAGATGCTTTTAGATGAAGGCGCGTCACACCACGGAGACCCATACCGTGTCAGGATACCACAACAAATGGTCATCTCAAAGATGAGTGGCTTTTCCCTCCGGTTTATCCTCAATCCAGCTTCCTGTAATGGTTTGTGTGGCTGCTGAATGGGATGTTTTACATGGATCCTCGCTAAGAGTTGACACAAGAACCAGTTCACCGCAATTTGTATTTCCTGTAGGGGCGAAACAGAGGTGAAGCGAAAGGAGCAAAATAGGGACACACAAAGCTGCACCTTAGAGTGTAAATATTGAGCTGAGAGAAGGGGAGGATGCTCTTAAGATCATTACTGGACTGAAATTCTTGTTTAGACTTGCAGAGAGTGAGGGCAACAAAGGGTGCAAAGATTAAGCACCTCCTCAATGTGTGGGTTCACCTGAGCACACAGTCATCAATCCTGGGTTTTGGGATGTGCTCAAAACAAAGAGTGAATATGAAAATTGATGTATCTATATTCTTCTCCAAATAGTTGAAAACCAATATCCAGGGCAAAGGGAAAGTACACTCTTATTTCTTAATCTATACAAAATAGGACTCACTGTGCTGGTGGTAATTGAATAAATGCATATAGCTCATATTGGACTGAACAGTAAAACGCTCTTTTTGATTTAGTATAATTTCTGGTTCTATGGTTGTTATAATTTTCCTCTTGGGGATCACAAACTAAGCCAAAAAGAGGATGGATGTGTTGCACAAGATGCTAGTTTGATTTCTGAGGCCTATTCTTTTTTTCCTCAGCATTTCACTGCAGATGTTCCCCGATAAAGTGGTGGTGGGCAAAGTATGACCCGCGGGTCACATCAGACCAATGGCTGCCAAAAGATTGGTACAGAATTACCTAAATCATACCAAAATCATGACTACATTCATTGGACCTCGTCTGTACTGCCCACTGGTTCCACCAGTAAGTAGATCCAGTGATTGAGTTGACTTTGGCTATTACGTTTCTACTCAGCTTCAATTCGGAACACTTCAACCATCAGGAGGAGACCCAAGAGAAGAAAAGTCAACAGTGAATGCTGAGCAGTGATTCTACTACTTTAGTAAATCCGTCAATCAAATCAATCAACATTAGTTTCCCCAATAGACTAACCATAACGCAATTATCAATGGGTCTACATTTCGATTGCATTCTGACAAATTCAAGGTACGAATCCATACCATCCATAGCCATTTAAAAGTCACCTATCATGAAATGGATGAGTTTTAGTACGTTATTAATGAAAAAACGGCAGCTGGTATGGACCCATCCATTTTTTTTTTTTTTTTAAACCACAAAACATGATTTTTACATATATGGCTTTTTGGAACTCCCATTATAAAAATCCTCTTGAGGGATTTGTTTTCGACAAGAAGCAGGAAGTGATGTGTGAGGCAGTAGTGTGCTCAAGTGAACTTGTTTCTTTCTATTAGTTTTACCTGTGGGAAGGTAGCTCGTTGTTCTCTCTTGTTAGCCAAAATGCCGGCTCGCTTAATTGCTGGATATTGCTCGAACACTCGGGAGGATGGATTTACTCTTCATAAGTTTCCAAGAAACCTGTTTTGTCATGAAAAATGGATTGCACGGGTGCAAAGGATAAGAGCTTCGTAGGTTCCAAATTACAGGTAGGTGTGTATATAACATAATATAGTTTGGGGGGGGTACCACGTAATCCGTCTCTCATAATATAACAAAAGATCCGCGTACGTATGACAGGGGTGCTAAATGTGCTGTGTGCGTCGGACAGCTTCGCCATCGGGCTCACTGGCGAAGGCTTCCGCGTCGGGCTCTCCAGCGAAGATTCCACATCTGGCTCGCCGGTGAAGACTTCCGCGTCGTTCCTCCCGGACGAGCACTGTTTCAGCCGGGCTGGCTCATACATGCTGTCTGGGAGTCTCTTGTTAGTTAGAAGTCATCCGCATATCATCTAAATATGGCTCGAAACAATAGCGTAACATTGCCACGGACAGTTCACTCGACTGTGAAATGTTCTCCTCTTTGAAAAGAGTTTCCATGTCTCACAGTAGATGGGCGAACGACCCGCCGGCCAAGCCGTGCCTCGCGGATGAGCATGGCTTCGGCCGGGCTGGGTCATACATACTGTCTGGGAGTCTGTTGTCAGTTAGAAGTGGTCCGCATATAATCTAAATATGGCTCAAAACAGTAGGGTGATATTGCCCCGGATACTTAACTCGATTGTGAGATGTTCTCTTCTTCGAAAAGAGCTTCCGTGTCTGAAGGGGTGTGTCCCATAGTAGGGGCCACAGTGCATTTTCAATGACGAATCTCCAGGGTGACGTCACGGATAGGAGATGCACTACTTGGATGTCACACTTCCGCAACTTTGCACACGGATGATGCACTCTCCGCTCATATTTATTTTTTGTATAGACATTGAAGTGAATAATGTTATATGTATTTTTCATTTCAATATCTATTTTAGAATATTTATAGGGATGACACTTGACCTTTAACAATCACATGTCATAAATGTCATGGAAAGAAAGGGATTGGGAGGTGATTGGTGAATCTACAACGCACAATGATGGTGGAATACAATGCAACATTTCATGATCGCTTCACTATTTTTATTTTCATTTGTAAAAAGTGTACTTTTTGTTGTTAATTTTTTTTAATTTACACAGAAATAATCCAATTTTATTGGCGTGTTAAGTGCTCAATAGATTGTGGGTCATCCCGACATGCACTGTCATAAATGGGTCATGTCTCACAGAAGGGTTTACAATACTTATCTTCAATAATATTTTCAATGAAAAGTGAGAACTTTCAACATCATTGTAGTCCGGACTGTGAACTAGTTAAACATGCTTCACAGCTGATGTCACCCATGTCGGTGCTTGTCCCCGCCTTCAATCAGGCACAATTTTGCTAATTAGACAGTTGCATGATCTTGCCCATCCACCTGTCAAATTTTAAATGTCAATGTGGCTCCTGAGCCAAAACGTTTGCCCACCCCTGCCAAATACCACCTGATATCAGATTTTCTTTTATAGATAGAACTCAAGAGAGCTGAGTCCTTGAGGTTGTTCTTTACTTTTTTGAAACTTTTATTTCAAAGAAGGGCCATTCTCAAAATGGGTAGTCACAAATTAAAAACAAATGTGACAATGAGAAGAAAAGAACAACAGAAAATACCCACTTTATTCTTATTAATTCCCACTTTAATTTGCATTCTTAATAGGGAGACGGTGTTTGAATTTTTTTTTGTCAAGTGTGACCATGCCTCACTTGTAGACAAAGTTCAACCAATGATTTGTCATCCAACCATGGAACTGTTTATGTGTAGAATACCACTGGTAGTTATTATATTCTATTATATATTTTTTATTTTCAAGACTAAGGGTCTCCATCAGAATATGACGGGTCAGAAGGACTTTTACTGGCATTTGTGGAAGGCCTCAGGTCATACCATAGTGCACCTTTGAGACTCCAGGACTGATCCAAAACCGCAGCCCCTTACCTCATGGCATGATAATAGACACTTAGAAAATGTAGCAAGATTTCAATAAGGAGGGGAAAGAATGGGCAGATTTCTCCAGTGCACTAGCTGGGAGCATTGTGCAAACGTAGCATTAGACAGAGTAAGTTGGCTTTTAAGTGATGACAGACATTTACCAAAGTAATCCATTGTTAAAGTAGTTACAAGTTAGTTCATTCTCAGTAATAGGGTGTGTCTCAAGTGCGACAGCCAGTGACTCCAAATTTTAGATCCTTGCCTCTGGTCTATATAACATTTGTGATATTTATGAGTATTAGGACGCACAATGGGTGGATGAATTACGTGAGCAGTGCATAAATCCAGCCTTAGTTACTGCCAGGTGCAACTCCTACTACATGTTTAACTATGAAAGTCTTTCTAGTATACCTTAGCTCCGGTGTCACATGACTGTGCTGATTACAAATGTATGCTTGGCAGAGAAAATGAATTCTCACTTGTCTGCTTTTTCTCAAAAACATTTGCCATACCAGACAGATGCCTTCTTTGCTTGTGACTGCTGTTCTGTATGTTACTTTTCGGCGTGCACTTCTGGGGTCCATGAGGTGTAGCTTGGGAGTCTACAAAAGAGTTTGCAATCTTTATGTTAAATGTTCTGCCATCTTCGAGTATACTGTACACTACATGGTGGTTGTCTTTATTGGTGTAAGGAATATAAGTGGTCCTTGGAAATTTCTCACCTGTTAGAGGTCCCTGGACCCAAAAATTCTGCAAATTTCTGCTCTAGATCTGCCACATCCAGTTAGTTTGACTCCATTGCCCTTAGAACAGCATTTCAAGTCAGCTTTTGACCTGATTGGCTTGTAGTCTGACTGTGTGTGACCAGTTCACAACCAATAACTACTGGCGCTAATTTGTAGTATTGTGGTTACTAGTTAGAGACAGCAGTCATCTGTGGTGAATTGCCTCCTATGTGGAGGTAAAGAGAAGTAACATGGAGGTAGAATAGCTGTCTCCACCAATCCAGTCTCCTGACTCTGCCTTTTTGGTTTGTCAAATAAATCCTCTGTGACTGTTTTGATAAAACCCTACACTTTTCTTATGCCAAGGATTCTTTCTCCCTGCTCCTTATTAAACTCACGAGGAAGAAAGCATGTTCTTTGGACCCCCCCCCCCCCCTCGCCTCTTTCTAGGCTTTGTTGTGGGAAGGCAACTGTAACAGTTAACAGAGGAAGGTCTCACTCTGTGAGAGCAGACACCCACATACGCACACATACAAAAACAGACATACCATGTCAGCGTTTTAGGGTGATGTCAAAGATGGGAGGATGAATCCAGTCTGTCTCCAAAGAGGATCAAGACCCTTGATGGAACTCATGTGACGGAGGCGAGAATGAGAGAGGAATAGCCCAAGGAGACATGGCGCTTGTCTGGCCTGCTTCCCGGCCTCCCGTGTTGGAGCATGAAAAGGAGCAGGTCGTTTACACCTCGGTGGAAAAAAGCAACCGCTGCCACAGCAGCACCTGGTTATTATTTAGCCTAACGGACTTGGGGCTTCCTCAATAGTAATCAACTTGGGCGAGCTTTTTGTTATGATTTGTGCTCCGACGTCCGCACCATTCCTCATCGACCACCATTCTCTCCACGGCTTCCTCCCTGGTCTTATCGCTCCCCACCCTTGCCTTTCTTCCTCTCTGCTGTTTATTTTGTTTTGTGGAGAGCTATGTTATGACAAAGACTTCACTCCCCGGATGTATGCAGTCAGTGCTTGTGTCATGCCCTGATGAGGGCCCTCGCAGCTCCATCCCAGACACACCCAGGCTGCCCTTCCCAGGCTGAGAGGGCAGAAGGAGGGGCTGGAGGAGGGTCAATGACTCTTGCCCACACCCTGTCCTCTCGTGCCTAGCGTTGATGTAAACGTCACACACACAAAGTGATATTATAGTGTTCACACAGCTTTTGATCTCACTGACGAGTAGAAAACGCTGACGTGGCACTTCCCACACAGTTCCTTCCTATCCCGTGTGCCGATTTCATTCTCTTATGCTCATCTATTTGCCAGAGAGAGTGGAGTCCTAAAATCATGAATAGAATGAAAGGAGTCACATTGAAAGCTTGTGCGTGTGACAATACCTTTTATGGTGTCCTAGTGTCTCTAATATGAAGGGAACAATCAAAGAAGGGCAATTTTTTTCATTTTTTTACAATATGCACCTTGTACAGTCAGAAAGGCATTGAGAACCAAGAGCCAAATGGAATTGGAACTATTGTAACTGCTCTTCTGGGTTCGTTCAAAAAAAAAAAAAAAAATCAGTGTTAATCCCTACATTCTGCAGACCATGAAGAAGAAAGTGTTCAAAAACAATGAAGAGGAGGCAAAACCCAACGAAGAAGAATGCGCACAAAGATGTTCTTGTGCCCAACTGAAGAGATGTACAAAAGTTTTAAACTATGTTTGAATAAATAACCAGCCACCTCAGAGTAACACTTGAATTACGATTATATTGTGCAAAGAAGTCTTTAGCAATGTGTACAAGTCTGATGTGCTCCGTCTCGTTCCGAGTTTCAGCCTACACCGCGTGGAACTTCCGTGAAGTCAAATGGAGTGTTTGAAACAATACAATGTGTCGATTACAACATTGAGGCAGCTAACAAGGGAAATGGTTGCTTCCACATTTTCTTGCACTGTTTTTTTGGTATTTATTTCAGTCTTTACTTACTGTTGTTGCATACTTTGCTATTAAAGCTGATTCTGATACTTTTAAGCCAACATAAGCGCGAATGACAGAAAATATATATTACTTTTCCGTACTGGAAAGAAAGTAGAAAGAATCACATTACAAGCTTAACATTGAGCTAAACCTTCACCAAAAGTCAAATTAGCAAATTTACATCATAATGAAAGAAAAACATCTCACACTGCAAACTCATTATATGTACGAATATAAACTTGTGTTTTATAGGTGTGTAGGAAAAATCTATATTTTTGCAGAGCTTTTGTATCCAGCCATTGCTCGTTTTTTTTTTTTTTTTTTTTTTTTTTTACATTTGTTTTAAATTCATTCTTACTGATGTCGTGTGAAGTTACGTTTGTGCCAAAAGGCTGAATTGTGGTGCATACCCTTTGAAATAAAAGCCTACATGCTTAAACCAGGAAGTCAAG
The DNA here is from genome assembly GCF_019802595.1 of Syngnathoides biaculeatus. Classification (NCBI taxonomy): domain Eukaryota; kingdom Metazoa; phylum Chordata; class Actinopteri; order Syngnathiformes; family Syngnathidae; genus Syngnathoides; species Syngnathoides biaculeatus. Next base: position 20,151,910 of record NC_084651.1, read on the forward strand.
TTAAAACTTGCACATATAAGACATTTGATGAGATTAAACAGTTGAAAACAACTATTTTTAACAATGTGATATTTAGCTTTTAGCTGAAACAATAATTAGTTGTGTTAGTGCCACACACATTGCCTTTAACTCATAAGTTTCGTATTGTTACTTTGTACGCAGAGTGCCGATTCCCATCTTAATCTGAGTTTATGCTGCAGGCTGCTGAGAAAATGGATGTCTATAATTTGGACATCCTTTATTTCTCATTGACAACTTGTTAATGTACGAGAAGAGATAAAATTTAAACTTCTAACAGCTGTTTTACATAGATCTGGTTGACCTGAAAGACAAACACAATAAATACATAAATGTCTTCACGCTTTTCGACAAGCTTGAGTGACATGTAAAAGACAAAATGGTACATCTGCCCATTTTTCCATTTGTTAATTTTCACCACACTGAAATGTTTTAAAAGGTGCAACCGAATATTGCTTGAACTCCGAGACCTACCACAAAGATCTCGGGTAAACGGGAGGGAAGGAAGTGCACAGACAGGAGGACGGGCGTGGATGGAAAAGTGCGCAGTAACTTGGCTGCATCACACCCTTAAGTAACAACACATGGCTATGGAGGATTTCCACATTCAGGCCCTACGCGAGCGAGGCTGCTGAAGGTGGTCGCTGGGGTCTGAATGGGAAACTGATAAGACTCTGCCATACCTAATTCCTTTCAATGTTCTCATCACAATGGGCATGATTCATGGGGGTAATTCCACCAGCTACTGACTTGGCTCCTGCTTACATTTGCAAAGAATGTGACCTCACAATACGCTTCTTTCAGCCCTGTCTGACTTGGAGCAGCCTCTCCTTGAAGCCCTCTTCTGTTTGAGTCGGCAGAGTGAGGACAGGAGAATTCGACTGAAATCCACGGAAAAGATGCAATTCAAGAAATGGGTGGGAAAACCTCTGCTCATGCCCCGTCCTTTCTTTCCCTCCATCACCATCCTCCTGCCATGATGTCTCACCCTCCAATAATTAAATGATGTATGGGGAAGAGGAGATTTAATTTAATGTTAACCACCATGGACACCGCAAAGACGAACCCCTGATTGCGCAGGGAGAAGTTGTAGGTGTGATGCCTGTTTAGACTTTCCGTATATGAGCCACGGAGACAAGTCTAGACCGGGCGATGATTCAAGCTAGTACATAAATGTGTTTTGTAATGCAAGTCTCAAACAAACTGCAATCATAGAGGATCATTACTGAACTGTATTAGGCCATTCGAAGCCCAGCTAATCCCTGGTTACATTCCATCTGTCACAGACACAAAGACCCTTGTCTTTATCTGCACTCAGTGATGATATATAAATTGGGTTTGTGGGTTAACATTGGCCAAAGTAGGTTTAAAACTGGCGGTACATAAAATACAAGTAATCAACATCAGTGCCAACTGTAGGTTATGGCAACATGTGGTCAACAAGGCCCTAAAATAATAGTGATATAATATTTCATGACTAAAGCTGCCATCTAAAGGACAGATATACAACAGTATTTATTTTCCCTGCTAATGTAAAAAGATGAAAATCTGACACTAAACAGGCCAGCACTTTTACATAACATTCCACCTCATAGGTTATGGCTTTAGTTCTACAGATTTCCCAGCTATGGCCATTTAAGTCCCTACAGAATGCAAATGACATTAGGGGAAATCCACCACTATCAAACACAGAGCCACAAACACTCACAATATGAAAAAAGTAATGGCACATACACTCTCACACCATACGCATTAAAAGGGCGTTGACGAGCTAGCAAGCAGAGGTGATTTCGTCATGTCACCCTTAGCATTCTGCAATTGGAGGAGAACAAATGATGATGTCACCACTGGCACAGCGGTGGTGTCAGTCAGAAAGCTTTTCATGCAACCACCTCAGTGAACGAGAGGCAGACATTACGCACGCAGAAGAGGCGAGACAATTCGCTTGCCATCACTAAAGTAATTTTTCTTTAAATTGTGGTGCAACACTGGCAAAACAATGTTAATTAAAAAATAAAACATGCGATGTTAGTTTCTCTGCCAGTCACATATGCTTCCTGTCCCTTGCAGGCACTGTCAGAACACCATGTTTGGCATCACTGTTGGCTGTGTGTGCGTAAGGAACAATATTTTCAAGATCTCGGTATTCAAATGTAGAATTAAAAAAAAAACACCTATTTAAAATTGCACTTTTACTGTATTTTAAGAGTGCACCTTGGGCTATTACTTTCACTGCTTGAACCTTACCTGTATCCACACTAATGTATGAGTCATGTTTACCCTGCAAGTATTCAAATGTAAATCAGACAGCAGTATTATCGCAGCCATCCTTATTGCTGTAACAACATTCCCCGTCGAGCTGACATGTCAATTGAACTGTTAAGTCACAGGACGGAAGAGGCCCTGTTTCACTCATGAGAAAGTACAATGATCCTGCAAGTGGGCAGGATATAGCTGACAACAAGGCTAAAACCATTCAGCATCTATTTTGGTGCAATGTCTAGACATGAAAACATTTTACCCGCCACCAAAAAAAGCACTACTGTCTTTTGCAAAGTTGCACAAGACTAGTAGACACCAGACGAGACACCAGTGCCTGAAGATGTGGTGTGGCACAAGCGCCTGCAAGTGATTTCCTGCCAAGCACCTTGCAGGGTGCGTAACTCAACTCTCGAGATAAGCTGTAATAGTTGCGATCGTATGTTCACATTTTCTACTGTTATCATGTTGATTTAAAGATGTGTTGCTTTTGTGAAAAAGGTTTATATCAGTTTACAAGATTTTCCATTGTTAAATCTGTCTTTGCTACATTGCAATGTGCAAATTAAAGTGATTCCGGGTGACTGCTTTTCCCCACCAAAATGAAAAATATCTGGTTGTTATCCGAACATATGGCCATTATACAGTAGATGATGATTAAAGGAAATAAATTGTTAATCAACATGTACCTTTACGTTTCCGGTATTGGACATAAAACAATGGGGAAAATAGAAAAATGCACAAACTGCAAAAAATGTGTCATTTAATTGTCGTACTCAATGTGCATCTAAAAGTTATTGTTATCCGCATTGTGCGACTCTAATAAGTGCAATCATTAAAATTTTCTGACTGATCATTGATTGGAATTTGTTGCAAACATAGAGAGATATTTAACTGAATATTAGCAGGTCTCCATGTTGCTATTTTAAACTATAACTCTAATTTAGACCCTGAGAGGAAAATGATTGCTCATCAACTTTTGACCAGAACTGGTACGCCTGTACTATATAAAAGAAAGGAAATACACATTCATACTCATTTCTTAATCGATCAAGAGTTTGGCTAGTTCTAATTCTAGCTCCTTATGGAGATTTATTCTGCATCGCAAAAAGGTTGGGATTAAGCATAATCAACGTTCTGGCAACAGTTTGGGTTAGGTCTATTCAGGCATGTATGGATGAGTTTGGGGTGAACCAGAATCAGTAGGTGAGACCAACTCTCAGTTCTCAGTTCCAACATCAGTTGACCTTTGACTTTACAAATGTCCTTCTGGATGACTGGAAAAAAATTCTCATAGACACGCTCTAAATTTGTAAAAGGTCATGTAGTATCAGAGGGTAAAAAAAAAAGACTGCTGTAATAAATAATTACAAAAATATCTTTAGGGTTAAAATAATCCACATGAATACGGAAAAACATTGACTTGAAAGGGGTCAAATCACTATGTCACTCTCTGGCTAACAGGCTAAAATTACAATCTTTATAATCTGCAAGAAAAACAAAAAAGAGCCAAATACCCTGACCACACTATGGTGTGCCGTCGGGTTAAACAGTTACGCACAGGCAAGATTGAACTTTAAGGACAAACTCCAATCAAAATCAAATGATTTTTCATGGTAGCGTAAACATAGAAATAGAAAACATGGTGCATGGTTTTGGATTCTTGGCAGACTAAGAAAGAAAACTCTTAACTGATTTAAACACCACTGTCACATTTAAGTGGCACTTCCGCTGTTCTTTTGAAACCACATTTTATTGTTAAATTGTTTTCCTTTTTAATTCTCTAAAATAAGCAAGGCCCTCCCATTGTTATCCGGAATGAGTACTTGGGAGATTGGAGGGAATTAAGAAAATAACTCACTGTGATCTTTGACTGATTTCTTTCCTTTGTTATGGCCCCGTCACACCATGACATTCTGGTCAGCGTTCAATAGCGTTTGAGGAAACGTTGGTAGCCGCCCATGGTCGCCTGGATAGCTCCAGAAGAGCGTTGTTTGAATGCTAGTGAACGCCAATGATCGCTGGGAATCGGCGGAGTACGCCGGTCCGAAAAAAAAGTTTTGAACATGCACAAAAGTTCTCACCGAGACCAGCGTTCATCAACATTTAATTCTAAACGCTGCAGCATGTTCAAAATGTTCGTGGAATGTTTAATTAAGGTTCGCCAAGCGTTGCACGCGTTTGGCTATCGTTAGTCAGTCGTAACTCTAGCTTTACTTGCTTGTTACTTAATCGTTTGCTTTGCCGTGAACGACTCACTGGCGACCTGTCAACAACCACTGAACAATCCCGTAGCGCACACAGCGTGTAACTAAAGTCAAACAAATGTCGTTTGGAGTACATTGAGCGTTATTCGTGTGTTTCCCGAACGTCCATTCATATGGGTATATAAACCGATATTTTGTAAGCAAGGTCCATTTAATCTTAAACTACAGTAGAGAGCACCTACTATGGAAGATCCAGAAAGCAGCAGTCCGTTTTCGCGGAAAAACTCCACCAGACTATCCTCAACAGCCCGGTCCAGGATCCTGCAATCCTCTCTGCTTCTTTTGTCTCTCTGTCGGACCGTCCTCACTGGGGTGTGCAAAGTTTTTAGGGTCCCCAGGGGGTGTCACATTGTGCGTGACTTCGCGGACGTGCTCTTCCTCCTGCTGTTGTTTTTCCTCCAAACACATTGCTCGTGATGAAAGAGGCTTAGCTTTCTTACTAGCAGCGCTAGTTGCAGAAGTCCGCGCCCTAATTCTTTTCTTCTCAGCGGCATGATGCTCACTGTTGTAACTTACGACAACAAATGAAGCGACTATGAACTTTCCAACGTTTTAGTGCTGGTTCCACTGTAAAAATTACACTCCATCAAAACGCTTTTCTGTCGTTATTCACCCATTGGTCACACGCTCAACACGCTCATCTTACGTTGACAAATTGCTCGTCGCGCCCCAATGATGCGTTTGGACACGCTAATGGTTTTTAGGGGTATGTTATTTGGTCGCTGTTACATGCTTTTCGTACGTTAGATACGCTTTTCGTGCGTAAGACACACGTTAAGTCATGCGTTAGACATCCGTTAATCACACGCCAGATGTGTCATCTGCGTTTCAGAATGCTGAAAAATAGAACGATTGAAATGTTCAGAACGTCATGGTGTGACGGAGCCTTTAGAGAGAATGGGTTTTGTTCTAATCTTGAGGAAGCATATTGGTGTGAACACCCTGCTCCAGCCCAATGTCAATCACTGAGAGGCCCATCCTGATTTCAAAGCAAAAAAAACCCACACACAAAAAAACACTAAACTAAGTCGAATTCTGATACTGTAACTGGGAAGAACTGCAGGGGACTTTTTCTGGATCCTCTTATGATTTCTACAAAAGCAGCCCCTTTCAAACTGCACATTTTACACATGATTGAGGGTCCATTTCTGAAAATTGTGCCCATGTGACCACCAGCACAATAGGTGTTATTATGGTTTTTGGCCTAGAAACCTTTTTTTTCACTGTGTAGTAAAAGGTTTTCACTGCATGTGTCATTATTGCTAAAGTCAGAGTGGAGCTGTGGTTTTTGAATTTATTTCTTTTGGTTATATATGTGACCATTCTATCTGGCAGGAACCATTTACATAGTATTAATTGACCACTGTGATCCCTCAATCATTTTATGTAATGCTTGGAGGGTCAATGGACAATGTTACAAGGTAAGGAGCAAAGGTTTTTTTTGAAAACTTCATTTTTGTACTGGTTTTATCGGAAATGCCACAATCTGAGGAGCAGATGCACCACCCAATGAAGAAAAGAGATGTATCTTCAAACCATATACAAAAAAAATCTGCTCAGTTTAGATTAACACAGTCAGTTAGGCATATATACATCCATCCATTTTCTGAGCCGCTTATCCTCACGAGGATCACAGGAAATGCTGGAGCCTATCCCAGCTGTCAATGGGCAGGAGGCAGGGAACACGCTGACTGGTTGCCAGCCAATCGCAGGGCACATAGAGACAAAAAGCCACACTCCCAATCACACCTCGGGGCATTAAGAGTGTCCAATTAATGTTGCATGTTTTTGGGATGTGGGAGGAAACCATAGTGCCCGAAGAAAACCCACACAGGACATGGAGAACATCCAAACTCCACACAGGCAGGTTCGGGATTGAACCTGGGACCCCGGAACTGTGAGCCCAATGCTTTCCAGCAGCTTCACTATGCCGCCGCGAGGCATAAATGACGATATGAATTATTTTCAAATGTCATATAGTGGCGCCATGGTGGTTCAGGTGGTAAAGCGTTGGCCTCACAGTTCTGAGGTCCCGGGTTCAATCCCACATCCCAAAAACATGCAACATTAATTGGACACTCTAAATTGCCCCTAGGTGTGATCGTGAGTGTGGCTTTTTGTCTCTATGTATCCTGAAATTGGCTGGCAATCAGTTCAGGGTGTACTCCGCCTCCTGCCCATTGACAGCAGGGATAGGCTCCAGCACACCCCGTGACTCGCGTGAGGATAAGCGGCAAAGAAAATGGATGGATGGATGTCATATATTGTGCTTGTTTTTCACAAGAGTGTCCAGCTGCATCATCATAAGAGCTATTTTTAAGATCTACTCCTACACTGTCAATGTTCATCAAAACTGATTATTATCTTTGGAATGACTGATCAAGCATCCATCTCCTTTATCAGATCTTCCAAATTAATAGTTGTAGTGGTTGTAGCAGAGTTAGCAATAAGAACTTTGGGAACATCTTTTTCTTGTTATAACGACTGTATTGTTGGAATTGTACGACTTTATCATATACATAAAATATGCAATGCTGCCCTTGTAGTCCTTTTTAAAACCTCATTATAAGAAAAAATAGTCTACACACTGATTATGAATTTCTTGACAATATTCTATCTGGCATAAGTAAGAGTTGACCCAGTTTTTGTCTTTGTTATTCAAGCATACAGATGTGTGTGCGTGTGTATGTGTGTTCAGAAGTGTGCCATCACACTGACATCCAGCTGGCCTTCTATAATCAGATTTTAACAACAAATCTAAAAACAAAGAAGCACATGACCATTCACACTGACACATTTGCTAGCATCCAGTGCATATTTTAATACAACATATTTTGGTTTGTGGAGCTCCAACATGATGCAACCAGGTACTACACTGAGATGACAACAGATAGCTTTGGATCGCGCTCTTGCATTTCTTCAGCAGTGTGTCAGTGTGTTTGAAAGCGTGTGCGTGTGGCCTGCATCTGGACACTGTTAATTCTGTTTAATCTCTTTTCTGTCAGATAGCCAGCCTCGTATTCATGCCCACACATGATACATCAGTGTGTTACTCATCTTCCACGAGAATGAATACATTTATGTGATGATGGAATCATAATAAATGCTCCTCGTGTTAAGGTAAGATGGTTTCATTTTAAATGCTTTTTGGCAGTTTGAAAAGATCCTCCAGATTTAGTAGTGACAGTGCCAAACATTTGTAGGGGACACAATCTTGTTTTCAGAAGGCAGTGTTTTTTTGTGTGTGTGTGAACAAATGCTGGTATAATGGATTCTTTCGTAGATAGAATGGTTTGGAGGCTTTAAATACCATATAACATGTGCAAAAAAAGATGATTGCTGTGACCATGCTAATAATTTAAAAGTTGTTACGTGAAAAGAGGTTTTGGGCTACAGCCTATTGCGATAGTTGCTCAGACCTGAAAAACAGAGCCTGGGCTTTAAGTCTGTGTTTTGCTCCGCTGGGAGATTGTTTTAGTGCGTGAAGTCTTGCATTGCCATGCTTGCTTACGCAGAAAAGCAGCACTAATGGATTTGTGTTACATTGCTAAATCAATGTGGATCCCTGCAAACCTTTATGATCCATTACACACTGGGGGACGCTTCTGCCAGGGTTCCTCTGCCAGCTGGCAAAAAAAAAAAAAAAGAAAAAAAAATGCTGCCAACGATAGAGTGGTTTGCAAGTGGCGAGGAGTTTTCACAATTCATCCTGTTCACTCTTGCTGAACACATACAGCACATGTTGTTTTCCCATGATAAAGGCTCCTTGTGGTCCTTTCTTATGGAAATGCTTGATGAAATCAGGGCACATGCATTGTGTGCAATTTGTCAGCAGACAGCTCAGGGAGTGAGAATGTGCAGTGGTTAGAGTTTGGGTGGAGACAGCAACATTTACTGCAGAACTGCAGACAAATATGCACGGACTCCACCCTCGGCCAGTGATCAGCTCCTCTGTCATCACGGTCTTTATCACACAGGCAAAGATTGATACCAAAGGTTATATTTCTTCTTGATTTCATGTGTTTTTTCCCCCCCAAAAGTACTGCAAGTGGAGATGTGACATGGAAGCTAGCAGGCTCCTCCAATCTGCATCTCAAATAAGTCCCTGGTTACACAGGTCTTGTGTTGCAAAACTGGATTATAAAATTGATGTCTTCTTCAGTAACCGTAGTTAATTTGCCAAGCTTTTGTCATGCACAAACTTCTGTTTGAGCTCCCTGTGGATGAGTCATATTTCAGGGCCAGTGCTTTTAAGGGGTCAGGAAAGGCAAGGACACAAGACAAAGGAACCACATATGGCCTGTGTCCAAACACAGACTAACTGATCAAATTTCTTTTGCAATAAAGGCAAGAATAACTAAAATTCACAATGTCTCATTTATTTCTTATTCTAGAGTAAACATGATCCGACGTCATAGATTCAAAGCAGCAATCACATGTAGGGGAACTGCACCAATATGGTTGTTAGTGCATCCTATATTTTTCTTTTAGTAGATGTTATCTAGGTCAGAGGCTCCTTTAAAAGGTGTCACTTTCACTCCGGCAGAAGGAAAAGCATGCACCAGGAGAGGAGGTGGGTCACTGGCGCTGGGCATGAGGAAAAGATGGGAAGAGAAGAAAGACAATGGTTCAAAGCGTCGTTATTTGTATTTGATCTATTATCCTCACTGGTCCTTAGAGACCACCACCAAAAAAGCATCATCTTACTCAAATTGAATAGGGTTTTTGGAGCTAAGATCCCCAATGAGATTAAATTCAGATACCCAAAGGGATTCAGGGTGAGGAGGGGTGGCTACTCCTTACAATACATTTTAAGGAGTGGAGATTTTCAAAAAAAAGTGAAAACATCCGTCTAATATTGAGCTGTAGCAGTGGAGGGAGTATTAGTCACAATATTTGAGAAAAAAAAAAAAAAGAAGCAAACTTGACCACTAAGTTTGAGCAGTGTGTGGACAAACAACCATGGGTGAATAGGGAATACATTAGTAGGGTCAGGATCCACCCATGAGGAGCACCTGCTTTATGTTCACGGTCAGAGGAGCAGAGGTGATACCATTTGTCGACAGTCAGCGAGTAAGACCAGGATGAGGTCACAGATTTTTGGGGTGAGACCTCGCTTGTTGACTTAAGTTCCCCATTTAGAAGAGATTATTTTATTAAATGCGCAGAATTGTAGCCCAGAGAAATCAGCCTGGCATACGAGTTCTCATTTTCCAGATGAGTAAGAGTGCACACACGCCTCTCGCCCGAAGCTGCCTGGGATACGCTCCAGCATGCCTGCGACCCCAATGGCAATCGTCAATATTAAAAATGGACGCATTGCTAATGATGTTGAGTTCAGTCGATACGGCGTCTTCTGTGGTTCTGTTTCTCCAATGGGCAAACTAAAAGGTGGAAGGTTTACCTGAGAAGCGAGTTGTCATAATGATAGCAAGCTTCAAGGTCTGGTGTATTTTTTCATTTAGTTTCAATCTGGCAGTCTAACTTTTACGTCATATTGTAGACAACTCACAATTCGAATTAAAAAAATGTTTGCCCAAATCTAGGGGGCACAAATATGGACTTGAGATAGGTGCTGGCAAGCCATGCTATACCAGTATGGTATTGACGTCTTTTTTTAGGCTTTTTGCCTGTATACAAATATCCATCTGTCCATCCATTTTCTTCGGTGCTTATCCTCACAAGGGTCACGGGGAGTGCTGGAGCCTATCCCAACTGCCAATGGGCAGGAGGCGGGGAACACCCTGAAGTGGTTGCCAGCCAATCGCAGGGCACATTGAGACAAACAGCCACACTCACAATCACACCTAGGGGCAGTTTAGAGTGTCTAATTAATGTTGCGTGTTTTTGGAATGTGGGAGGAAACAGGAGTGCCTGGAGGAAACCCATGCAGGCACGGGGAGAACATGCAAACTTCACACAGGGGGGGTCCGGGATTGAACCCGGGACCTCAGAACTGTGAGGCCAACGCTTTACCAACTGATCCACTGTGCCACCTGTATACAAATATTCTGGTTAAAATAATACACTATTGGCAAATTGATTGTAATTCTTGGATGTTTTTTTTTTCAGCCAGTGAAAATAAGATGGGAGAATTGTCAAGACGAAACGGACTGTCCTTTTATGAGACTTTTTTTTAATGAATTATAACAGCCCATTTTATACTTGAGCAGATTTATGCCCCCCTGTAATTACCATTTGTCTCCACTGGCCTCTGTCACAGAATTGATGGAATATGTTGAGAAAAATGCAAGTAAAAGCAAAGATGGAACACATCTCAGAGTGAAACCACAATGGATGAGACTTGGAGGATGCTAATTAAACAACATCATGATTTACAGTAACAAAACATGGCCTGTTTGTACGCCAAAAGCTTGGTTTCTTGGAAAATGTACCACTTGGTCAACACGCTTCACTTGACTTTTATTTGCAACAAAGAGAAAACGCGAGAGAAAGTGAAGACATTCAGTACTACAAGTATCAGCAGACGTGCACATACTGTTCTTGTAATACATTTAGTACATATGCTAAATTACTTCAGGTCCTTCTTTTGGCCTCTCTTCCTAATCACCATTGGCACTGTGTAAAAGCAAGCTCAAGATCATCATTAACAACATACAGCCTCTTGAAGTCATTGCATTGCAAGACCTCTCTGAAAGTTTCAGAACTTTAAACTTCTGTGAGACTCACTGATTTTATAGTGGTACACTCGCCTGACTTGGGTGCGGGAAGCATGCGTTCAGTTCCCAGTCAGTTAATGTGTGAATGTGAAAGTGAATGGCTGTTTGTGTCTATACGTATGTCCCCTGCGACCAGTTTGGAGTGTAGTCCACCTTTCGCCCGAAGTCAGCTGGGATTAGGCTCCAGCGCCACAGGGACCTTAACCAGGATAAGAATGGATGGATGGATGAAACATGCATGGCGTAAAAGTTGGTCGTTTGGTAATGAAAATGATTTGACTTTATGGAATGCCTCCCCAGCTCGAGAGCATGGGCTTTGGTTTGCCTCGTGGATGAATAGGACAGAGATGATATCTGGCTTTAGGGAGGATGTTTGGGGAGTGGGAGTGGAAGGGCTGTGGGGCTTCAGTGTGTTAATGCAGCTAACAGCCAGGAAGGCAGAGTGTTGACTCTGCAGATTTAAGCCTGCTACTGATGGCTATGGGGCTAAATACTGACCCCATGGACTAATAAAGAAAATCACCTCAGGCACGAGCCGTGGGTGTCAGAGGTAACAGCATGGCTGGGAAAAACACAGGCTATGGATTTCCAACACTACAGTGCCTAATTGAAATGACAGTTAAAGACCGATGAGGGTAACTGTGTTTATTTGCTTCTTTGTTACGCGTTGAGCAAGCACAAAGATATGCCTGGTCCGCCCAGGGGTGACATCGCTCCTGTATGCTGTCTGGCTCCGGGATCTCTGCGCCAGTACAATAAAGACTTCCTGTCTGCCGTCAGATTCCGATGCATTCCATTCAAGCCTGGGATAAGGCATGGGGGGTGTGACGTGATTGTATTAATAAGGGTTTGTGTGTACAAATCCTACTTACACGAACAACATGTTCGCTTATTTTATCATTGACCTGAGTTAGAACCAGCTGTGGAACAGGTTTCTGGATCAGCTGCATTGAGATCAGTATTTCACCAGATTCTAAACTTATAGTCGCTTTGCAATATTTATTCAAGATTTATCATTTAGTACCCGGGTGCCGTCACTTTTTAATTTATGATTCAAGCAGTCTATGCATAACAACATAGACCTTTTTTTTCCTGGCTAGCAACATGTGGTTAAGCAATTATGCTTTGTGACCAGGGAAACAAAAAAATCAAAGCAATGGTGTTAAATGACGTTGCTGTGCAAAGATTTTATTTGACGGGATATTTTATAATGAATCACAAATGTAGTCTGTTCATTCATTATATTTGAAAGAGAAAAAGGAAACAAAAAAAGAGAAAGCACAGCTAATGGCAGAAACTACTGCAGTACAGTGGAACTAAACTATCAAAAAGGATATCCCTGAGGTTATATTCCAAAAAAGGTCCAAGGTTGGACTGCTGTAATGCATTACATTAAGTAATACTTAAGCATACCACTTCTATTCTTACTACTACTGATAATAATACATCAATTTTCTGAACCGCTTCTCCTTACAAGTGTCACAGCACTGCTGTTGCTTATCCCGGCTCTCATCTGGCAAGAGGTAGGGTACACCCTGAACTGGTCACCAGCCAATCGCAGGCCACATAGAAATAAACAACCATTTATACTCAAATTTGCATCGACAGGCAATTTAGTCTTCAATTAACCTATCACGCATGTTTTTGGGATGTGGGAGGAAACATGCAAATGGAAATAAAAAAGCAAACTCCGGATTTTGAAACCAGGTCCTCAGAACTTTACAGTCGGTCACCAGGCCACCCTACTAAAAATAACAATACTTATAGCAATGTTAATATTGATATTACTTCTACTATTATGACTATTATGACTAATAATACTAACACAAATAATGGAATATAGACACAAAATATTTATTTCTGAATTTTGTGAAAAATTTTCAATCTTCAAAGTCACTCAGGCATTTTAGAAGTTAAAGGTGAGTACATTTTACATGTAGTATTTTTAACTATGATTACACTGCAGTTAACTTTTTTTGTAATTTTAAATATTAAATCTTCTTTTTACAAGGGCAAGTTTGTATAATGGATAAAGTTTAAACTTGGAATAAATGAAATACATTTTCAGTGGGAAAATTATTTTTAAATACTGTACCATCAAACCAGGTGCTGAAAAGAGTTCTAAAACACTTTCCACGTCAGAGGTTGTACTGTGTATAAACTCATATTGTATAAAAGCACATCTGGTTGGCTTTCTATGCTCAGTCAAATATGATGTTGTTTAGGTAAGGCTAGGCGGGCCTGTCAGCACTTATTGACATGTTTTTTTTAACAACTACAAATACAAGATGTCTGCTCCCATTTCTCTAAATAGAAGAGGGAGCAAAGACTGGCAGGATACCAAGACGTGACTTATCATGGCATTTGAATGCTACCCTGTTTCGATGCTACTCGCATATTACCATATGGTCAGGGTAAGAGCTCCAAGCGTTTTACGTGAGCAGCAATAATGCCCTCATAGGCGAGAGCACTCGGTATATGCAGGAAAAGAGCACACACAGCACACATATTCCATCACAAATGACAAATAGCATCATTTGTACATGGTGTCGCTCAACAAACATGCTGCAGAAATGACTATACCACAAATAATATAAGTTGGAACCCCCAAATGACACCAAAATGATTTATTTGTCCCAAAGATTGTTGCTCCAACACTAATACGAGCTTTTTCTGACTCCGTTGTGAATCAGCCTCGCCAGATGTAATATTTCTGCTCCAAAATAATATTCTTTGCTCAAATCATAAAAATCATTTGGTTCAAGGATATTGTAAAAAAATAAGTGTTATTCAATTTAGGTGGTGTAAAATTTGATCACTGGGTGCCAATGAATACAATTACAGAATATGGTTCGAAAACTTCCTGGTACTGCCATCGGTAACCCTCCAGTGTGTGGACATGGCAGTCCAAATACAATACGTCACTATTTACTGTAGATAAGCGGTTCTTGCATGTTTTACACTAAGTTGTTGTTTTACACTAAGTACCACTGATAAAAATACACAAATACAAGAGGTTTTATCCCTCAAAAGTAGAATCATTACTCTAGGTCAATCCATCATTATGCTCACTTTTAGATTATGCCAATCCGTGATGATCATTTTCAAGTTGAAGATGTAAAAATGAAATAAATAAATATATTTAAACACTTGAATGTGTACTAAATAATTTTTTTAATGTGTTTTTGTTTAGAATCCTCCAGGAATTTCCAAATGATAAATTCTAATCTGCCATGGTGTGAATTGAATTATAAAGTCTGAAATCCTTCACTACATAAAAAAGTTTAACCATTTAAAAGGGATTTTCAATCTATTTCAAAAAAAAAAAAAAAAATAACAGATGCCAGACAAACCCTTGATAGACGTTTAACATGGACCTTATTAACTATAAACTAGCGATTTCAATATCCCTACAAAATCAACCATATAACTGTACAGGTTTTAACATCTTGGGCCATATTAAAATATGTGAGGTCACAATTTATGATGCAATCAATATTTCTGACTGACTTCATTACATACTAATACCCCATTTGAAAAAGAAAGTTAAATTGCATTTGTACAAAAAGTAAGATGCCAGGAAACAATGTGTTTAGTAATTATTGCTTGGTTATTTTAAATATTGCCAGTGGTCTATTTTGTCAAATCAATTTATCATAATCAATTATTTCTCATGTTTTCAAAATGTTGATGAGATACTATAAACTTTTATCAACATTTTTCATTTTACTGTATTACATGTTAAAATTAGAACTTACTATAGGTAGGTTTCTAATTGGGCTAATCTTGACGCATCATTCCTTCTTTACGTGCACAAAAAAAAGGGGGAAACAAAAGTAATCCAGGATGCAGGTGGTTTGTTCGAAGAAAAGTTTACTCCAATTCAAACAGCAAAGATAAAATAAATAACATTGTTTTGACATTGAATGAGCACAGCAAATCCAGACCAATGAACAAACACAAAGAAAATGATGAAGACTGCAGATGATGATGGATGTTGATGATGTTAATGTTCAAAAAACTATTTCGCCCAACCATCCATATTTCCACTGTCCGTCTTTGTCCTTTGTTCTTCTTCATTCTTCATTACGTCATCACAAAGTATCAACTATGTAGCAAACCTCAAATCCTCATTTTAAATATCACAGAATCCAATATAATCATCATCCACAGCATTCATATAATAAACAATTTGTGAATACCCAATATCACATAATTAAAATTTATCTGAAATTATTTCACTAATTATTCTGACTGAAAATATATAAAATATGATATATATATATATATATATATATATATATATATTATATATATATATATAAAATATATGTGCGTGAATGACAAAGGTGGAGGGGGAAGAGTGAGGCTACAGGGAGAAGAGATAGCGAGGGTGGACGACTTCAAATACTTGGGGTCAACAATACAGAGCAATGGTGAGTGTGGTAGGGAAGTGAAGAAACGGGTACAAGCAGGTTGGAACAGCTGGCGGAAGACTGTCTGGTGTGTTATGTGACACAAGGATGCTAGGATGAAGGGCAAAGTTTACAAAAAAATGGCGAGGCCGGCCATGATGCACGGATTAGAGACTGTGGCACTGAAGAAACAACAGGAAGCAGGACTGGAGGTAGTAGAAATGAAGATGTTGAGGTTCTCGCTCGGAGTGAGCAGGTTGGATAGGATTAGAAATGAGCTCATTAGAGGGACAGCCAAAGTTGGATGTTTTGGAGACAAGATTTGAGAGAGCAGACTTTGATGGTTTGGACATGTTCAGAGGTGAGAGAGTGAGTATATAGGTGGATGGGTGCTGAGGATGGAGCTGCCAGGCAAAAGAGCGAGAGGAAGACCAATGAGAAGGTTTATGGATGTGGTGAGGGAAGACATGAGGGCAGTTGGGGTTAGAGAGGACGATGCAGGAGATAGGCTAAGATGGAAAAAGATGACACGCTGTAGCGACCCCTAACGGGATAAGCCAAAAGGAGAAGAAGAAAGAAGAATTCTGACTGAAAATATTTGAAGAACAGTAATTATATTTAGGCTCTTACACCATAGCTCTTAAATTGTTTAGTAAAGACAAATACCTTGCTTTTATTAGATAGAAGATAAAACAGTTCATTACAGTACTTGAAACACAATTTAGATATTGTTCAGTAATTATAATAATCTCAACGGGAAAAACCCACAGCAATCACAAATCCATCCATCCATTTTCCATATTGCTTATCCCCATTAGGGTATCGGGTGTGCTGGGTACAGTCACAGCTAACTTTGGACAAGAAGCAGGGTATACCCTGAACTGGTCACCAGCCAATTGCAGGACACATAAAGAAACAGCCAGTGACAATCACATTCACACCTATGGGCAATTCATAGTCGTCACTCAACCTACAATGTAAACGTTTTTGGGGGGGAGGAAAAAAAACAAAGAAAACCCACGTAGACACGCGGAGAACATACAATCGCCACATAGGCAAGACCGGATTTGAACCCTGGGCTTCAGAACAGTGAGGCGATGCGCTCACCAGTCTTCCATCATCCTATGCAGTAGTAAATGTTTCAATATATTGACATGAGTTGACAGTTATTTGTATATTCTTAGTGGTTTTAAGGTATAGCCTAATGCGTAGATTTATGAGTATTTATGATGTATTTATTTATATTTTATATATTTATAATTTATTTAATGCTGAATTTAAAAAAGGTTTCGAGAATAATTGCTCAAAAACCAGTTGATTGATGAAAACTTGTTCCCGAAAATCTTATTCTTTTTGTGCTGTGTTAACACTTCAATGAAAACTCACGAGGTCACGGTAAATTTGTCCCAAAGAAAAGACGTTCCTGAACAGTGTTGATCGTGTTGAGGCCTGTAACCACTGTTGCCATCTGCTCACTATTTCCTCTCCTAAAGATGATAATTGAAGCTGAAATCACTTTTCTCTCTCGCTCAAAGAGAGAGAGAGAGTCGGTCACCGAAGTCTCCACCACAACAGTTAAGGCCCGTGTCAGTATTCTCAAAAGAGCTCTTTGCACTGCTCGGCTCTCCCCCAGATCAATATGGGCCATGTAATCACCTGACACACTTAATTAAAATCTCACGAGAGGCATCAAAGGACATGGTGCCCAGATGGGGGAATGCAGATGAGCCTCCAGTGGTGTGCTTTGCAGGGCCTTGCGCACAATAGGGGATGCAAAGAAGCCTTCCTCATCTTTGGTGAAAATAGGTCACTGTTGGCAGCCGAGGGGAATGCGTCCCAGGTCTGGCCTGTTGTCAAGCGTGCTGCTCACCGAATTTAAAACTCTTTGTGCCAGCGTCTCGGCACTAATCTGTCTTTTCACTGAGTGTTAAAATTAATTTGCAGTGATTTCTTTGAAAGCTCTTCAGAGACCTCAAATGGACAAGTTGCCACTTGGAAGCCTTTGTCCGTGATCCTGCCCATTCTAAACTCTTGTGACAGGAGCTTTGACATGGCTGCCTGATGAGGCATCGCACTGACCACCACCCTTGTCTGCCTGAGAAAAACATCCCATGACAAAACCCGAAGCTGGCCCAGCAAACAATACCATGCACGGAAATTCCGTGACTACCCAAGTTAGAGTCCGGCTATCATCGCTCGGTGATGTAAAGAGACAATAATCAGAACCGCCTCAGAATTGACCGATAAAACATAATTTGATTTAACATTATCTTCCCACAGCGAGTCTCAACACGGCATATCCGGAAAGTGGAACATGAGCGAAGTGAGATAACTTTATCTGGCAAAGACACAAAATGGTGTTCCCATGGGAAAAGTGGAGAAACAAGTGTTTAGTGGAGCTCATAATACCATTAAGAGAAAAATGAGCCACAGAGCACCCTGGAGGAAGTCGCATCTCGCATGGCAGGTTTCTATCTGCCTGTTGCAGTCGAGGTTGATGTGAATAGTCCCAGCTGGTCAACCCCCTCTCTGGATCACATCGCTTGTCATTTTATTCTTTCAGCCTCTTTTATCTTCCTTTATTTGATCTGTCTGTCTGTGTATAACTTGCTCACCCACTCAAACATAAACCACTTGCGCCTTTTTGCCTCTGGCCAACAAACAAGAGCGGAGGAATGATGATATTTGTGACGGCTGTTTGGTGACCTAGCGCTATAGAGGAGATAAACTTAGAAATTCGATGGTGAAAGGCTGCAGAATACGAGACGGAAAGCAGTAAAAAAGGTAAAAGAAAAAAAAATGTCAGTGGGTGTGGTGTCCCAAGTCCCCTCATCCAATTAAACATCAATCACTGAGCTCCAAGGGAGACAATCAGCCAATCTAAAACGAGTGATCTTGTTGAGCTTTGGAGCCACACTGACCGTGAGAACAGCTCTCATTCTCACAGACCATTAAAAAAAAGCCCCAAAATGATTCAATAACTGTTTGGTCTCCTGTCAGTAAACAATATTTGACATCTGCTCGTGTGTGTACTGATTACAGTAAGATGTGTTCTTTTTTTATTGTCACTGTCAAGGCTCATTTGAATGTTTCACTTTCCCATGTTAGTTCAGATCAAAGAGGTTTGGGAGACTTTTTTTTACTCTCCACTAACCCCCACCACACTCCTGAGGCCCCTCCTCACACTTCAACGACCCCCCCAACCACGTCTGCCTTGCTCCTGCTAATCATTGGTGGTCTCCTGACTGCCAACAGTAATTGATTAGGGAGCGGAGTACTGGTGGGGGAAAAGAGGGGAAAGTTCAACAGTTCTCAAGGTCACTGCCCTCTTCTTCCATCGACCAAACTCCTTTTCTCATGCTATTAAATGTCAGCCACGAGGGAAGCTGCAAATATCTGGCACACTCTCAACGTCTGACTTCCATGAAGGATTCAGTGGTAGAAAACCGGAAGAGTTGCTCAAAGGATGAGACTGTTATGAATGGAAGAGGCTCAAGTCAAACTTCTAAAGGTCCAAAGCAGAGTCATATTTGCCGGAGTCAGGTCAGGTTCGGACTTTCCGGATCGTGATGCTAAAGGAATGGTGACAGTAACAAGAAATCTCCCAATGGTGCAACATAGTAAGAAGTGAGGGTGTACTCCATGTTGAGAGCTAAGAGTGTTGATGTTGGCCGAACGGTTTTCTGGGGGTAATCCAGACCCACTCAAAGAAGACTCGGACACTCCTGGATCTATGTGTGAGCATTTAAAAAGTGCCATGACATCCACTCAGGCGGAATCCAGGGAAAGAATCAAACAAATCCCGCTGAGGCCGAGTTAAACACAAATAATTGGAATTGTTTGAAATTTACATCTTCACTGTGGGAGCGGAGACTAATGGCTTTCCGTGTCTGTCTCGCTCATGTCTCCTAGAAGTGGCCCCAGGCAATAGCAGCTGTGTTGCATTCATCTTTGTCTGCTGTGTCTGTCTCCCAGCATTTGTCATAACGATCTCAGTTTTCATAAATTTGTCAATTTGGTCTCAGATTTTCAGCTCATTTCAAACATTAGCTTGAAAAAAAGAATGGCAACATTAATCTTACATACATCTCTTTACTTTCCTTACCGCTTGCATAGATTACAACAACATGTACAAAGGATTATGATAAAACTTGATATATTTCACATAGTGGATCATGATATCATGAAAGCTAGCTTTAAAGGGCTGTGAATGAAAAGCCCTTGTGTGGTTTAACTCTCTCCAGACTTGTGAACACAAGAGGTGGCGCTAAGAAGTGGTCGGCTCTGGTTAATGTTCATGTCACGTCAGTGTTGTAAACCTGCTTTCTGCTGCCCCCCTTTGTTAGGCATGCGGTATTGATTGTGCAGATCTCAAAGGAAGTTTCAATCAATATTCCTTTCTATAAGGTCCGATTGATTTGTAAATACCTCATATTTTATAAAATAGCTTTCATCTGTTTCTTGTCTGTCACATTCCTCGCAGTGCTAACAGTGCTTTAAGCGGTGTTGTGCCCTTGAGCTTCTTTGCTTTGCTGTGGTATATTCTAATTTGAGGTGAACTAAACGCACACTCGTAGTTTCCCCCCAACCTCAGAGATGTTATGGGAGGAAAGCCACCCAGTCTCTGCACTAATGCTGATCCCTGCCGGAAAGTGCCTACATGTGCTGCATCTGAAATAAACACAACCGACCCAGCTCATATTGTGTGTGTTTTTTTTTAAAGGAAGGTCTACACAATATTATGTTGTTCTTAGATAATTCTTGTCAGTGTCAATCAAAACTCAATACAGTCATAACTTGATATCTCCTGTCTGTATCGTATCTTATCTTTTTGTGACCAGTACACAAATTGTGTTTTTTGGAAATAAAATGCAAATGACAGTACAATTCAGGCAAACATTCTCTCTATTGCTTATTTCATTCAGGGTCACAGGTAAATTAAACCTATTCCAGTTGGCTTTTTATGAAAGGAGCACTACACCCTTGGGAGGTTGCCAGTCAGTCACAGGACTCAGACGACTACTGCAAATAAATATAAGGAAAACAGGACATATATTTATATAAAAACCCTCAAAAGAGTTGAAATGCTTGATAGAAATGTTTTTTGAATGCAAAGATATGAAAATCTGCTTCATATAAACGTTATTATAAACATTATTGGAAAAGCTTGTGTCACATTTTCATGCAAAAATAGAAATATCAATATAACGATCCAGGATAACAATATTATTCCTATCACTGCACTAGTCTAGTAAATTACAGGCGTGAGAAAATTAAAAAAGCAAAACATAGATATCTTTTACTAGGATCCTCCGATGTGGGTAGTGTGGTAAAATGGGTTTGCGCCGGTGCTGGATGACTTATCATGCAGCATGCAACAAGATGGGGCATGTGGAATGTGAAGCAATAAGGGTTGGACAGCCAAGCATCCGCTGGCCCATATTCTCACCTGTTTCCAAACAGATCCCAATCGATGAGCCACTGGGAAACTGAACTGAACACTTCCTTGTAATAATGATATCATCGCAAGCCCAGACATCTTCATTCAACTTCACCTAAAATGATTCAACCCCACTATTGTAAATGTGTTTGCAGTGGTTACAAACTTCCAAAAGCTAACAAAACAATTTAAACCTCTCACCTGAATTAAACAATAGCCATCATTTTGCTAAATCTACACTTTTAGACATTTAATAGGGTTTTTACAGGAATTGGTGACAAGAATTGTAACAATGTTGCCAATAATTTACTGTGGGATGTGAGTAGTCCAAATTGGATTCTGAGGTACTCTTGATATGTCATACTCATACACCAGCTGTGAATAATTTGCTCAATACTTTTAAATTAGCTGACCTGATTCAGGTGACATGCTGGGAAAGCAATTGGTTGCTGTCTCTTGACCTCAACACTGAGTTTCCGCCACAAGAAACAGACTGCAACTACCAGACCCACACGTCGATCATAGAAGCATCTACAATAATGTATTTCTGCAGCGGTGGCCCATTGTTAGTGTCGGGTATTTTTGCCCAATAAATTTTCATGGTCCTTCTCTTTCTTGTATTACAGTGTTCCCTCAATTAATGTGAGGGCTATGCCCCCCCCCCAAAAAAAAAAACTTGCATTTTTTTCATTCATTATATATATTTTTTTCATTTACAGGATGTTTTTTTTTTGTTTCCAGGTTTTTCTTCAATTACAGAACGTTTTTTCATTTTTGTGTGTTTTAAAGGCTGTTAAATCACAAACTACACACTTTCTAATTTTTTTTACAGACAGGCATTAGCATTTCCTCAGATTTTTTTCATTTAAATATTAGCAAAGTTCAAACCTTCGTGGATTAAAAAAAAAGTACACTCGTAATGAAAGCAAAGATAAAGATTGAGGACAAAACATTTCTTTGAGAAGTATCCATCCATCTATTTTCTTCAACTTTATCCAGGACTGGGTGTAAGCATTTTCCTATAAATAGAAAAATATTATAGTTTATAGAAATTTAATTTGAATCACTAATCAATGAGGTTGGACACACAAGAAATTAATAATTGCAATTCAGGTGTATTTTGCAGTTCCTCTGGTCGGTTGGCACTGGTCTGCTGTAGCGTCCTTGGTGCACGACAAAGCCTCACATTTTCTCCTGATGCCATGACTATGACTATGATAACACAAAGTCTTGGATAAAACGCCCGCACACCCGGTAGGTAGCGATTGGAGATCGTCTCGTCGAGTCTTACTCTGTGACGTCATCTCCAGTAAAACTGCAAGCAAGTGTAGCTCAGTGAAGAATCGAGAGCAAGGAGAATATAAAACAGAACAGAAATCAGAATCAAGACCAAAGAGAACAGAAGCGAGTGTGGAAATCAGAAAGTTACAGTGAAGTGAGCAAGAGTTTTAATCGTGTGTCCCCCCCGCTTGCTTTTTTGTATGCCCCACAATCTCATTTTTATCTCTTCAGTTTTAGTTTTTATGCTCGTTTCTACATAATTTGAGCTCTCATTTTATTTACAGCGACCTGATGCCATAATTGTTCAGTTCATCATTTCATGGTGTAATGTAACGTACGGCTTCTGTTACAAAATACAGTAACTGTGTGACGGTAACCAACATCCCATGATGCAGTGGAAACTATAGTTAAAGTATTTTACTGTATCTTCTTCTTTCCCTTTCGGTTCGGTATTTTACTGTATGGTATATAGCAAATCATTTTATTGAAACGTACATTTGAAAAACACAATTGTTATACCATCTTTACATTTAGCAGCGCTTTGAAAAATATGTCCATATTATGATGTTGCTTAACATATCAAAGGACATTGGTTAGACCCACCATTAATTTCAAGTGGTCACCTGGCCAACGGTGTCTGAAATGTTTCCCTCCTTTGCTTAACAACCCATAATGGAAATGAGTGTTTGTGTTGCAGATGCTTTATCTTACCAGATTTTTTTCCCCTGATGTGCAGGGTTGTGAATTTTGTCTGGGGTCTGTTAAGATGGTAAGCAACCAGAGTGTCATTGGATCACTATTGTCATGGAACGTCCAGTTGCTAACTCCACGAAACGGCAGACTTGTTGGTTCCCCAGGAGAACACCGCATCTTTCTAACAAGTTCTTTTGTTGTTCATGCTTGCAAGGTGAAGAGGAGGAACATTTGCAGGAACAGGAGAAGATAAATGGAGATGCTCTACCCAGGGGATCAGGTGATAAGAAGGGTATCCATGTTACAGTGGAGGATCTAGGAATAGCTAATACCAATTTCAGTCTGTTCGAGGAAGAGCCTGTGACCCCAAGAAACAAAATGGGCCGTTCGGCTAGCTCTGTGTCGACCTGCATGAGGGCTCTAATGAAGAAATCACTGCAGCATCGGTCTTCTCTGCCAGTTGAGCCTCGTGCAAGATTGTCAAACCCTTCTATCAGTTGGGAAGAGAATGAAGATGAAGAGAATGATTTTTTTCTTTGGAAGTGGCAATGACAGTACCTCCGCTTCTGGGAGCCTCTTGGTACACTGTGAGATCAATCTGATTCCACCTACTCCATCTGATGTCATTGAGGATGATCAGTACTTTGATGAGAAGTCAGAAGAGAGTGACAGTAGCTTTGCTGCTAGAGACTGTGAGGAAAATGCGGGGACAAAAGAAGCAATGCTGGGATTGACACTGACTGAGAGTGACATGATTCTTGACAAAGCCGTGGATTTTGAGGAGGAGCCAGATCAGTTGGCAGAAGAGAGAGAGTTGAAAAAAGACAAAGACGGGGATGAGTAACAATCAAGGTGCTTCCCTGGAAATGTGAGTTTTAGTCTGTTAACAATTCCAGTGATGTCTTTGGGTGTAAAGCAATTACTATTTTAGCTTACAGTGAGGAAGTACTTCAACTATCTGCTAAAATCTGGCACATACTAAGTACTAAAATGATAGCATCTTATATACACAGAACCGGTGTCAGAGCCATAACAATATGTCCCTCAACAAGATACTGTTGATTTTTCTGCAAAAGTGACTTATTGTTGCACTTTCACATGCTGATTGTCATTGTTCACTGAAGTGCTGTACAGTATTATTAATATATTGCATCTTGACAGTTGACACTTGTTGATTCATGTTAAGCATTTTGATTCTTTGTGGTCATGCAGAACTGAACATCACAGGGCGAGGTCTTTGTACAACTACACAGTGACTACACTTTCACTGCAGAGGTTATGTTTGTTGGTTTGCAAGATTACGCAAAAACTGCTTCATCAAAACATCACCAGGTGTTAAGGCAAAGGAAGAATCCAGACTTTGGAGCAGATCCAGATAAAGTAGCAATTTGTTAAAATGATTATTGCGTGAATAATATCATGCGATTAATAATTTTTCCTGTCAACCGCATAAAGGAGTGCTATTTGCGTGTATGCACGCTACCTTTGAGGCAAATAAATAAATAGAAAATAGAAATATTACAACAGCAACAGTCTACATGTTTCTTTGTTTAGTGGACAGGGTTACAAGCAGAGCAGCAGATGGTGGAAAACTGACGTTACAACCATTAGAGACATGACTTGGAGATTGCCTCAGAAGATAACCAATAAAAATATTAGGAATAGTAGCGGTGGATTTCATTTGAAGTCAGCTCGAATTTCTGTAATCTTTCTGTGTTTCAGGCAACTTCAACAGCAGGATTAAACTTTTGCCTTTCACTGGGCTGAACTTGGGTGAGTTTTTCTTTAGACACATGTACTAGTATTTGTATTCAAATTTAAAAGGTCTGTTTCCATTTGGAAGTAGAAAGGAGAGGTAAACGGCACCAGATGATGGCCGACATCATCCAGCTGTTGAGCTCCGTTCCCCATTCAGATGGAATTTCAGTCATTATGAGACATCGCTACAGTGCCTCGAACACCTCCTTTGGGACCTGCAGAAGTTCCCCTTTCTTTGAATCCCATTTTAGCTATTGTGCTCATAGTCCCAGTACTTGGCTGATCCGATGGTTCCCAGGTTTTGAGTTCCTGTGACTCAGCACGCTCTCCTCCCTCAGTTGTCACTCAATAAGCGTTTTCTTTTCTCACAAATCACCCAAGGGCAGTAATACTGAAAGAAAGCTATCACATACGTCCACTAAATGTGATTCTCCAGAATTAGGATCTGAATTATTTTATTGCATCCCACTGTACTGCAGAGAAGACTGCAATTTAATGATAAATTAATGCATTTAATGTTAAGGTACAGTATAAAAGAACGTATAATACATAAAATTCTGTAATGCAGATAGTGAAGCTACACCACACTTTTGAATATTTTTTTTTGCTCATTTGATAAGTGTACATCATTGACATAAAATACAATAAATAAAAAAAAAAAGTTTATGTAAATGATGCCAAATTTGCACAGAATCATTTTCCACAGAACAGACAATTTTGGTGCAGAGCTACATAAAAGTGGGGAATCAAAATTTTTACAGACGTTTCCCATAATTTCCCATGCACTAGTTCATGGCACACAAAGTAGGTTTCTAAAATGAATACAGAATTCAATTCAAATTCAAAAATTCCTTTGCACATGCATTGCTGGCTATGTTGTGTATTGAAGACTTTCTCGTCAGTATTCTGTAGTTGTCTAAAGGAAATTAAAAGTCCAATGATGTGCATGAAAGCATTTGCATTTCAGCATACAGTTCTCACGGAATGATCTTCAGAAGTATGTGTAGGAGATTAACCTGCCATTTGAGGGTTTGTATGTTTATATTTCTATATTTGTTAGTGGCTACCCAAGAAACATAATGCTAATAGAAATTGATTAAGCGTGTTAAAATTGCATTTTTTGTTTTTATAGTTTTTTGGATATAATATTCATATAACGTTATTATATTCTGCATCATATAATATTACTACCCAAGATAATCTCTTCCAGTAGACATTTTTAGAACCGTTAGATTAAAAATACCAAAAATGTCATGCAATGACTGTCATGAGGTGACATCTTTGAGAAGGTAAGGCACAGACGATGCTACTTTAAAATATATATATATTATTTTACAAGGTGTAAAGACCTGGGACTCCAATGACCACTCAAAATATAGAAACCTTCATTTAAGGGTTGTGTGGTGGACTGCTCACACAGCTGATTGATCAATGGGCCTGTGTGTATTGGCAAGCAAGGATGTAATGTTGTTGCTAACCAGTTTCGGCCGGGTGTGAGAGTTCACTCAAGCTTTGACATGTCCTGATGGAGCCTGCTCAGGCTGGGAACGTCCATCTCTCCTCTGCCGCTCATTTCACCCTATAAGGCAACAACGCTGTCGCTGAATCTGCCCAAAATGTTCTGTCCTCTTGTTTTATTTGGACTCAGAGAAGATACAGTGTGTGTGAAGTCTGAGCACGACTGTGGAAGGGCTGTGGGTGGATAGTTACCCTCCATTAACAGTTGCTCCGTCTTGAGATCATTCTGCAGTCCTTGGTGAAAAGAAGTCATTGAGCAAGACAGGAAAGGGAGTTTCACAGAATTTTCAGCCAAACTGGTCTGAGGTGATCCAAAAGAGGAGAGAAGGCGTGTTGTTCTATGCATTCTCGCTTTACTCTCTCGGCTGAGAGGGCAGCGCTTTCTTGGCTGTAGTCTTGACATTTTGACCCTCCTTGTAGAGTCACAGGCCAGCCAGGTGATGAAAAGAGTGCCAGTTTACTTGCCCCCCCCACCCCCGCCTGTCTTTCATGGACCAGACCAAATACCTTCACTGACACACATAAACCCATTAACTGTCTTATCTGATGCTAACTGCATCTGCACTCCTACCTACGTCAAACTAACCTTTTAAAAAACGCCAAACACATAAAACCCCTAGGAATGAACTAGAACAGAGATCGTGACTGAGAAGTCTGTCAGTAAACTCTGACCTAACACATATTCTTCTAGAGGAACAGATTCAACATCCCATAGACACACTTTCTAGAATTGTTGCTCGTTGGTTCTAAATAGGCGTTAAATTTAGCACTGGCATCTCTGGCTGTGTGCTGTCATGCATGACACCGGTTCGAAAGCTGAAGCATGGTTGAAACTTCAAAGGCATCAAATTCTGGAAATTTCATATCGTCATGTGTTGTGACCTAATGCACAAGACTCTTTTATCTTCAGGGATACTGCGTGTGCTGTGAAAAACCCATCACAGGCATATATTATTTGTCTAGAAAATTAAGGTCAAGCTGCATTCTTCTTCCTCTTCTCCTTCTTTTCAGCTTTTCCCTTTGGGGGGGTCACCCCAGCACGTCATCCTTTTCCAAATTAAGTCTTTGTGCTTGGTTGGTTTAAATGTCATACTCTTAGTTGTTATGATACCAAACAAGAATGGGATTTGCTTGTTGACTGTACGATATTTTGAAAATGAAGTAACGTACATTTCTCTAGGAATTAATTTTAGTTGTCAAAAAAGTACATCAAGTTGATGTTATTGTGTCTGACTTGTTGCCAAGCAACCCCGTCAAGGCAGCGCCAATGAATTTTCCCAAAGCAACTGGAGTGACTTGTAAAACAATGAAAAAAGATGCAAAACACAAAAAAAAAAAATGGCACATAAGATGTTTTCCCACGCTTTTGTATTAAGGTCTGTTACACGCAAGATAATTAGGCTGCTTGCCCCTGCCGTCCTCAGACGACTTTCAGAAGATTATCATATGATATAACTTATTTCCAATGCTAATTTTCTCACTGTGCATTTTGTCTTATATGTGCTTCTGCTGGAGCACAAATTCCCTCTTATTCCCCTCATAGAATAAAAAGGGTCTAATTTAATATTAGCCCAACGAGCCTGAAATGGGTCGGGGCCAACAATCTTAATAATGAAACGTGTTCAATACTTCCAGCCCAACCTCTTCATGTGTGCGTGTCATGATCCTGCCGCTTCAGCAAGAGCTGTGCGGGTGCCCCCGCGGCTGCGCTGATTGGGAGGCGCACACCTGCTCCTCATGCGGGCTGATCATCCCCCGTATATATAGGACCCGGTGACGACTGGTCCTCCGCCAGTTCATTGAGTTTTATGTCCCGTTCCAGCACTCTCGTATTCCTGACTGAACCTGTGTGTACCGACCTTCATCCGTTCTCCGACCAACCCTGTAAGCCTGACTCCTTGACACTTCTGCCTGCGTTGTTTCCCCGTGTACCGACTCCTGCCTGTCCGCTCATCTGTTCTCGTCGCTCGACGTCCCAACTACCGCTGCTGCACCGGACTGCCTGCTCGATCCCCGACCTCTGCATACAATAAACGTGTCTCTTCTTGAACTACCTTGCGTCTTCCGAGTTCTTGCATTTGGGTCCTACTTCTCGTCCGTGCTCTGGAGTGGCAGTGGCGACTGGCCCGCGGACGTTCCCCGTTCCTGCTCTGTCGGCGACGGGCACGCCCTCACGTTCCTGTCCAGGAGGTGGCGACAGTTCCCCAGTCGCCTCACGCTCCCGTCCAGGAGGAGGTGGAGTTGGTGATGCTGCTGCCGCCTTCTCACGTTCCTGTCCAGGAGGCGGCGGCGCCGGGGTCGCTGCCTTCTCAAGTTGCTGTCCAGGAGGGGGCGGTCCTGGCGCCGCCTTCTCAAGTTGCTGTCCAGGAGGAGGCGGCGACGGGGTCGCTGCCTTCTCAAGTTGCTGTCCAGGAGGAGGCGGCGACGGGGTCGCTGCCTTCTCAAGTTGCTGTCCAGGAGGGGGTGGTACTGATGCCGCCTTCTCAAGTTGCTGTCCAGGAGGGGGCGGTACTGGCGCCGCCTTCTCAAGTTGTTGTCCAGGAGGGGGCGGTACTGGCGCCGCCTTCTCAAGTTGCTGTCCAGGAGGGGGCGGTACTGGCGCCGCCTTCTCACGTTGCTGTCCAGGAGGGGGCGGTACTGGCGCCGCCTTCTCAAGTTGCTGTCCAGGAGGGGGCGGTACTGGCGCCGCCTTCTCAGGTTCCTGTCCAGGAGGGGGCGGTACTGGCGCCGCCTTCTCAGGTTCCTGTCCAGGAGGGAGCGGTACTGGCGCCGCCTTCTCTCGTTCCTGTCCAGGAGGCGGCGGTACTGGCGCCGCCGCCTTCTCACGTCCCTGTCCAGCAGGAGCTGGGGAGTTCTGTGGAGCCACCCAGGAGCTGGAGAGACTTCGGGGTGGCGGTCATGGCTCTGGTCCTGCTCTCCATCATCTTCTTCACTCCTGAGTTCGCCCAGCCGCTTCAGGACCTGGCCTCGTTGGCGACCAATCCCTGGTCGTCTTGCAACGACGGCGTGGGAGGTTCTCGTCTGGAGCAGTGGCCTGCCTCGTTCTGGTTCCTGCATCGCCGTTTGGTTCCCCACAGAGGTCGTCCGCCCGAGTTGCCCCGTGGGGACCCTGGTGCTTGGCGTCCGGGTCGTCCTCCTGACCTGTCCGCCCGGACGCCTCGTGTTTGGTGGCCTGGATGGCCACCAGTCTGGGGTTCAGGGGGGGGCGTGGCCTCCTCCGGACCCCCTTCCGCCCACCCCTGCCTGTGTTATTGTCTGTTTTTTCGTTTAGGCACGTCTGGGAGCCGTGCCTTTGAGGGGGGGGGGGGTACTGTCATGATCCTGCCGCTTCAGCATGAGCTGTGCGGGTGCCCGCGCGGCTGCGCTGATTGGGAGGCACACACCTGCTCCTCATGCGGGCTGATCATCCCCCGTATACATAGGACCCGGTGACGACTGGTCCTCCGCCAGTTCGTTGAGCTTTATATCCCGTTCCAGCACTCTCGTATTCCTGACTGAACCTGTGTGTACCGACCTTCGTCCGTTCTCCGACCAACCCTGTAAGCCTGACTCCTTGACACTTCTGCCTGCGTTGATTGTTTCCCCGTGTACCGACTCCTGCCTGTCCGCTCATCTGTTCTCGTCGCTCGACGTCCCAACTACCGCTGCTGCACCGGACTGCCTGCTCGATCCCCGACCTCTGCATACAATAAACGTGTCTCTTCTTGAACTACCTTGCGTCTTCCGAGTTCCTGCATTTGGGTCCTACCTCTCGTTCCGATGGGACGTGACAGTGCGGAGGAAGTCCACCTACTCCCGAGTCATGATAACATGAATTGTTCCGTGAAACGGAACGCAGCCAATCCAAATTGGTGTGTGTCCTCCAACAAGTCCCTGATTAATTAATTTCTTTGGAATGTGGGAGGAAACCAGAGAACCAGGAGAAGGCCCACACCCTAGGGTTAGGGTACATACAAACTCCACAGAGGTGGGGCTGGGATTTGAAACCCAGTCCTCAGAACTGTTACTACTACTACAGGTATTTACATCTGGAACTAAAACACAAAATGGAAGATAACATCTTTTGAACCCACCGTTTCTAATTACAATACTTATTCAAACAATAACTACTGCATTGTTTCAGATTTGGGTTCTGCCTATGATGGCAATATTTAGACCACTGGTCTAAACAACAAACCACCAAGCTGTGTATTGGAGCAGATACTAACAATCATGACGTGGAGAGATGGAAAATCAGAACGTTTCACAGACCTTTAGAATGTCCTGAACACAACGAGGAGTGAACAAAGTAACAGACATCCAATGGTTCTACAGGACCATGAAAAACAACACTAAAGGGCCAGCGTGTACCATTTGCAGAAGACTTCATGAAAAAGATGCAAAGAAGAATTGGAAAGACAGCTGGAATTTGGCCAAAACACTGACAAGCTTTAAAACAATCAGTGACAAAAGTGGACGGACTGATGAGACAACGATGAACTTTTACCATAGTGATTTCAAAGCTAACCCATTTGCTATAAAAATGATCTTCAAAGTCATCTGTGATCCTCATAAAAATCATTTTATGGCTTGAGCTTGTATAGATTCGTGCAAGAGTGGAGCATAAATCTTCATTGATGACTCACGATAGCAACAGCAAAATTTGGTTTGCCAAACAAACTGTGGGAATGCCATCATGAAACAGCATTGACAACATTGATTCAAAACACAGCATCAAAACAACGCAAACCTTCATCAGGGGAAAGAAGTGGAATTAAACCTTGCAGACCATCTATTTCATGGCACAAATGCCCAAAACAAACAATGACTTAAAGACCTTGGAAGAGCATCACAAATTAATCATGCAAATGTTTGGTAAAGTCAGTGGTCAGAGGCTTGATAGTTATTGCATGCAAAGAATTTGCAACTACATATTAGGACATTCGCTTTTCTCTGTTGTAGCATAAATCTATCTGTTCTAATACTTATGTATGACCAAAGATATTTTTTTTTTGTGAAAAATAAAGCTGTCTTCCTGGGACTGGCTGGCGACCAGTTTAGGGTGTAGCCTGCCTCTTGCCTGAAGATAGCTGGGATGGGCTCCAGAACGCCCGCGACCCTTGTGAGGAGAAGCAGAACGGAAGATGAATTAATTAATTAATAATGCTGTTTTAGTTTTGTATGAGATCCAGAAGCAAATAGCTAGAAATAAAGGGTGAACTGTTGATCCCTTGTCTCATCATTTATCTTTTGATGTCAAACACAATTGTTTATAGTTTACAGTACATTTTGAGTGTACTGTTGATACATCTATGTGTATTCATCAAACAACTACAGTTAATCCTATGAATTTGCAAAACAGAAGAGGCATTGAGTGGAATGATACAATTATACAGACATTAGGCGATAATTGTGTTCGACATTATTCAGTGAGTGGAAAGCACACGTGTCACAATTGGCAGGTATGAACGTTCTCCTCTTTGCCCTCCAGACGCTGAACAGGCAGGAAGCCAAATCTCTCAGGGAGCGAAACTCAAATGAGACGTGCCAGTGGTTCAGTAGCATTGGATTCCAAAAATGTCTCCCTTTCATCCAAGGTAAGGCACATGCCTCAGCAGTCTGTAACCCCCCCCCCAACACACACACACACACAAACACACACACACACACACACACACACACCACACACACACACACCCAGCCCTGTGGCTGCATAGCAAAGCCAAGCCAGACATTTATCACCACAACATATATATTATCTATATACATATATTTTATCTAGCTATGTTAAATGACACCAAACAGGTGACATCATCCAAATATTTTTTGTCTTTATCTTTCATTACTTCAAATTCTTCTCTTTAATCTTTTATTTTCTTTGTGTACTTGAAGACTAGCAAAGCAAGACATTCATTGCTCAGCACTACCATTATCTTTTTAAATTGAATATGACAATAAACATTCATCCATCTATTTTCCAAACCGCTTAAGGTCACAAAGGTCGCGGAAGTTCTGCATGTTGAATTGCTACATTTAAACACACACAGACATACCTATAAATATTCTAAAATAGATATTGTCATGAAAAATACATAAAAAATTATTCACTTCAATGTGTCTTCGAAATATAAATATAAGCAGAGAGCGTCTCATTCATGCGCAAAGTTGCAGAAGTCTCACCCGACATCATTTTGCTTGTAATGTCATCAGCAGATGTCACACTGGGACAGTCGCAATTGAAAACCACGTAGTGGCACCTGCTACAGGGGAGGAACAACAGAGATTTTTTGGATTTTTCAAAAGCCCCTTCTACAATGGATACTTCTTTTCAAAGAAGAGAACATCTCACAATCGAGTGAAGTGACAATATTACCCCATCATTTCGAGCTATATTTAGATGATATGCGGATCACTTCTAACTAACAACAGACTCCCCGACAGTATGTATGAAAGTATGTAGCAAGCGACGACAACGCCGTAAATTGGGCCGGCTCGGCGCCGTGATGAGCCACCCCAGCTCGGCGCTGCGATGAGCCACCTCGGTGCTGCAATGAGCCACCCCGGCCGAAGCCATGATCGGCGGACACAGCGCAGAAGCTGTGATCAACGGACACTGTGCCGACGCGCACATCGACGTATTTAGCACCCCTTACTTACATCCACAGATCTTTTATGTTCTGAGAGTATTACGTCCCCCCCCCCATCTATTATTTTTTTTTAGTAGCTCTATACACACCTACCTGTCATTAGGATCCCACAAAGCTCTCGTCCTTTGGACCTGTGCAATCCATTTTTCACGATGAACCGGGTCCCTTGCAAACCTATGAAGAGTAAATCCATCCTCCCGAGTGTTGGAACAATATCCAGCAATACACTAAACTGGCATTTTGGCGAACACGAAGGAACAAAGAGCTACCTTCCTACAGATAAAACTGGTATAAACACAGGAGGCCGCCTGAGTGTGTTCCTGCCGATAAAGTCACTTCCTGCTTCTCCAAAACAAATCCTTCGAACGGATTTTCATGGCAGGAGTTACAAAAAAACATATACGTCAAAATCATGTTGTGTGGTGAAAAAAACAGATGGGTCCATTCCAGCTGCCTTTTTTTTCTTTTTAATTAAAAACATACTAAAATTCATGCGTTTCCTGTCAGTGGCCCTTTAATGCAAACAAATTGTCACGACCCATCGGAACGAGAGTAGGACCCAAATGCAGGACTCGGAAGATGCAAGGTAGTTCAAGGAGAAACGTTTATTATATGCAGCGGTAGGGGATCGAGCAGGTAGTCCGGTGCAGCAGCGGTAGTTGGGACGTCGGGCAAAGAGAGCGGACAGGCAGGAGTCGGTACGCAGGAGAACAATCAAAGCAGGCAGAAGTAACGAAGGAGTCAGGCTTACAAGGTTGGTTGTAGAACGGACGAAGGTCGGTACACACAGGTTCAATCAGGGATACCGGAGCACACGAACGGGACATGAAGATCAACGAACTGGCGCCGGCCAGTTGTCATCGCGGTCATATAAATCCACAGCATAATCAGGCTGCATGAGGCGCAGGTGTGCACCTTCCAATCAGCGCACCTGCGCGGACACCCGCACAGCTTGTGCTGGAGCGGCAGGATCATGACACAAACAATATTAAACGCCAAAGACCGGCTAACGAATAGCGTTTGTGTAGCAGTGTTGTAAAACTTAAAAGTAGGCCAATATTTCACTAACAAGTTTTCCCTGTATTTTTTTATCATTCAAGAAAACAAAGCTGGCAGTCATTTCCAATAATATCAAAACGTTTTAGAGCAATTGGTAAGTAACAGGTTGCCCCTGGGATGTCCTTTTTACCTCACCAAATTCTCTGCATAGCTGGTGTGTACAAAGCAATATAATATAGTACATACTATAAAGTAGCAGTATTTACTCATATTTTATATATTGTTTCTATTGAGCAGAATTTTCACACCTCCAATATGACAACCTCTCAGAGAAGAAAAAACAAAACACGATCTTCGTTGAGTTTCCAAACACCGTTGTTGTATTTGGTATTATACCATACAGTAAAGAAAATGAGTATTTGAACATCCTGCTATATTGCCACTTGTCCCACTTAGAAGTCATGGGGGGGGGGTCCTGAAATTTTCAACGTAGGTGCATGTCCACTGTAAGAGAGATAATCCAGAAATCACAATGTATGATTTTTTTTTAACAATTTGTGTGATACAGCTGCAAATAAGTATTTAAACACCAGTCTATCAGCTAGAATTCTGACCCTTAAAGACCTGTTTGTCCGCCTTTGAAAGTCCACCTCTACTCCATGATCCTGAATAAGATGCAGCTGTGTGAGGTCATTAGCTCCATAAAGACACCTGTCCACCCCATATAATCAGTAAGAGTCAAACTTGTAACATGGCCAAGACCAAAGAGCTGTCCAAAGACACCAGAGACAAAAGTGTACAACTCCACACGGCTGGAAAGGGCTCCGGAGAAATTGCCAAGCAGCTTGGTGAAAAAAGGTCCACTGTTGGAGCATTCATTAGAAAATGGAAGAAGCTAAACATGACGGTCAATCTCAATCAGAGTGGAGCCCCATGCAAGATAGGACTACACGACAGGACTTGGTCAATAACCTGAAAAGAGCTTGGACCTCCGTTTCCAAAGTGACTGTCGGTAATACACTAAGACGTCATGGTTTGAAATCATGCATGGCATGGAAGGATCCCCTGCTTAAACCAGCTAATGTCAAGGCCCATCATAAGTTTACCAATGACCATTTGGATGATACAGAGGAGTCATGGGAGAAGGTTTTGTGGTCAGATGAGACCAAAATGGAATTTTTTGGTCATAATTCCACTAACAGTGTTTGGTCGAAGACGAATGATGAGTTCCATCCCAAGAACACCATCCGTACTGTGAAGCATGGTGGTGGTAGCATCATGCTTTGGGGATATTTTTCTGCACATGGTACAGGATGAGTGCACTGTATTAAGGAGAGAATGTATGTAATAGCCATGTATTAGGAGATTTTGGGGAACAACCTCTTTCCCTCAGCCAGGAAAACCAAGGAGTGACTCCGTAAGAGGCATATCAACGTTCTGGCGTGGCCGAGCAGTCTCCAGACCTAAACCCAATAGAAAATATTTGGAGGAAGCTGAAACTCTGTGTTTCTCAGCGATAGCCCAGAAACCTGTCTGATCTAGAGAAGATCTGTGTGGAGGAGTGGGCCAAAATCCCTCCTGCAGTGTGTGCAAACCTGGTGCGCAAGTACAGGAAACTTTTGACCTCTATAATTGCAAACAAAGGCTACTGTACCAAATATTAACATTGGTTTTCTCAGGTGTTCTTGTACTTATTTGCTGCTGTATCACACAAAGAGAACTTGCAATATAGCAGGGTGATCAAATACTTATTTCCTTCACTGTATATTGCTCTCATATAACATTGAACTCAAATATCGGAACTACAGAAATTTAAAAAGAATACTAATTTATAATGCTGTCATTAATTAAAATGGTGTAGACACAGTGGCAGCCGCAGTCACACGAAGCCAGCACAGCATAAAAAGCCTTTAAAAGCAAAAGCTTGTCACATTATCTTCCCAAACTGTTGACAAAACAACATTTCAATAAAATTAGGAGAGTTTGAATCTGGGTTACAATGGCAATAAAAAAATGGATTAGATTTAATGCATTTAATCAGAAGATGGATTCAAGTATGAAAATATTGCCGTGATAAAAAGAAGTAATACACAGGCAAATTTGTGTGGGGCAGACATTGCGTCTATCGATGTCAGCAACCTGTACAGACTTCACATTGACACGCTCAAAGACAAGGAGCAGCTCCTGTCTGCCATTTATGATGAGCTCCACCTGCCCACTGCATTTGGTATGCTTCAAATGGACAGTGACAAACTTTTCAACACCTTTGAAGCGTATTTAAATGTTGATTTTCCAGTAGGACCCTTTGCCTATAATCACGTTGAAACATTAACGTCAATGATCAAATCTAAGTCTTCACCACAAGTGAACTGCGTGAGCATGAACCGACCACCCCTCAAGATCAGGTAGGCTACAATCTTTCCTCATCAACCCCAGTGTAGGATTTGCATGGTCAAACGGTTTCTATTTTTGTCCCCCAACCCCAGAAATAACAACCAAAACTACTCGGCACAGAGGAATTCACAGTTGATCAAGGTCACTATTCATGGTGAGTATGTGCTGGTGGTTCAGGTTTAGAGTGATTTAGGAAACTGTATGGAAGTAAATATGTGCCATTAAGTTTTGAATTAAAAATGCCACTGAAAATTTTATGTTGTTAAAATTCACAGTTAATTCAAAGTGATCACATTTCCAATAGCTGTATTTCAGTTTAACTTTTCAATGTTAACAAATTTGCCATATAACAACAATTCAACCTTTAAAATTCAAACGCAATATTTTCAGTCTCCTGAGACTCAACTGGCTACAATTCGCTGTCTGAAATTCCCCGTTTAACACCCAGCCAATCCAGTTACGCTTTCTTAGTCACGTGACGTCACATACTAAGAGAGCGTTAACTGGATTGGCTGTGTTAAGAAGGCAGGGTTACTTCAAATCAGAACCCAACACTCAATTTAGTCATTTGCCTTTTGAGATCTTAGGTTGAAGAAATGTTCCCAAACTTTTCCATTTAATGAACTTTTCCATTTAATGAGGGACTCCTTCAGGGACATATAGTGACTCTTACCCACCCCGTGTTTCTGAAAAATATACATTAAATATTTTAGACTGGCATTTAACTCCGAATTGCTTGCAGCCTGTAATGAGCTGGTGTGAAAAATGGCATCATATTCAATGTGGTTCTGTGATTTGGGAGGCCAATATTTTTTAGTTGAAATTGTAATTAAGGGAGGCAGCATGGTGATTTAGTGGCTAACACATCTGCTTGACTGTGAGGTTTAGGATTCAGATCTCAGCTCCGGCCTTCCTGTGTGGCGTTTGCATGCGCTCTTTGTGCTTGTGGGATTTCTCTGAGTCCACAGTCCCCACCCATTCTGAATATATGCATATTGTTATTTGAAATCCTCCATAGGTGTTTTTGTGAATAGTTGTTTGCCTGCGTGTGGTTTGTGACCAGACCAGTGGGTACCCCGCCTCTCTGCAAACGACAGAAAGGTATTTTGCTAACATCAACGTGTCAGGTGCTGTTGTGTTAGAACGTCAGAACCCCAAAGCAAACCACCGTGGGCAAAATAATGGACTCGTGCCTGAAAATGCAGGGAATGACTGAAGAAAGAAATGTTTTCTCACTGAAAGAGCAGAGAGGTACAGAAAAAGAGTTCGCAACACATTGTAGTTTGATCACAACAGCATGAAGACATCATGTGCGCATCTGATTTTATTTCCAGATTCCACGGCTGAGCTCTCCCAGGATCAGCAGATTGGGAGTCTGCTGACATCCTCGTCTGACAAGCAGCTGGATCTGGATTTGTGTAAAAGGGTAAGACTGTTATTCCTCTTTTTTCTATTGTTTTGTTTGGTTTTTAAAAAAATCTTGAAAAAAAGAAAAATCAAGAATGTTTTTGCACTGTAGAATACCACTACCCAAAACAACCCAGAAGTTAACAGCTCCACTGGAATGCGAAAGGAGGAGAGAATTAGGGAGTTGAACCTTCAGGTGGTGTCACTACAAAATGTCATCCTCCAGGTTTGTGCCACTCTCTAAGCGAAGTATTTAAATTTAGCGATGATCCTTGAAATGGAAAGCGCAAACCGAGTGACCTCTCAGCCCCAAGGTGCAGGAGCTCCACCTTGGCCTGGTGACGTTCTGCTCGGAGTTGAACAACACGGACGGAGATGGGAATTTAGAAAGCCTCTGCTCAGCTGAGCTGGAGGACAAACTAGAAGTGCTCCAAAGAAGACTCAGCGACAAAAGGAAAAGTCTTCAGAGCCTCCGAGATCACGTCAACAACTACATATGCAAAAAAAAAAACAAAACAATATGCAAGTGCTGTTAAACATTTCTGCCTTGAACGAGATGTTTCATTTTGATAGGCAGTATCAGAGTGGTATGAGTCAAATATGTGCATTCTGGTGGTTGTAGTTTCTGTTTGTGTTATTTTTAAGCCCTCTCATGTTATTAATATGATCACAAAATGCTGGAAAATTCACACAATATGATGCGAGCTGCTGGGAATTTCTCCATACTACACAAACAGTAATGAAGATATTGTTAAGAGAATACCACTTTGGGAGTGTCAGTAACAATTGAGCTTTATTATTGTTCTACTATAGAAGTAATACTTTGGATTAAGCTCTTGTGAGTTGATCTTCGATCAAGTTAGCCAGTAAATGTAAATAAAATGAACATATATCTAGTTCTCATTCTCCAAACTGAAAGGATACCCAGCTTGACACAATAGACACTATCTGGTCTCATAATCTCCACTAAATCCACGATACAATTAAGCCTTGTGTTGTATACGTGGATGGGTTGAGTGTCAAGGGATTTTACAGTTTGTCTTTCCATCCAGACAGCTGGATGTTCGTCTTTTGGAGAAGATGCAGCTTAACTGCCAGGTGTTCAAAGAGGAAATCTCCATGGTCCATCGTAACCGACAGGTGGCCCATCTCCAAAATGTTCTGCGGGACACTTATATTCAGGTACTTCACTTCAATATGCTGAAAAACGTTGGCCACTTGCACGGACTGCCATCATGTTGGTTGGTATTAAAACAACTTCTCTGGAAAGCTTGGGAAATACATCCAGTTGGTATGTGGGAAAAATGTTTAGTGTGGGAATAATAATGTTTTTACGGCTAAAAATACACCAAGATGCATGTGCAAAAGCAGTTTCAACCTCCACTAACTTTGAAAAGCAAAAGCAGCAAGTAAGTTTTTATTGTCTTGCACATAAAAACAACCATGAATTAATTTTTACATTTTTGCTATTTTGAGTCTGTGAGATACCCTCCCGTGCTCAGAATGAAAATGGAAATGTCCTGTCCACCTGGTTACTTTTTGTAGCTTCCAACACACAAACATGAAGTTTTGGTCACTGTACCATCAATGGTGCCGTTCCAAGTTCCCAGAATTAATAATTAATCTTCATTCTCCACGTGCCAGGAAGTAGACTGGTAACTAACAAACAGATGGACAGATAAACACAAGTAAAGCTATGTAGTGAGCCAAAGTACACTCCAGTTTAACCAAGTATTGTCCTTTATATAACAATAGACCAGACACATGAAATGCATAAATAACGTAGGGTGTCAAGGGCAGTGACCTTATTATAATACCCGTCATGTTTGATCCTATTGTGACCGTTTTCCTGAGGGACCACACAATGGCACATCAACTTCACTCCGCTTTTGGCTAAAGCTGCGCAGGGCGTCCCGGTCCGAGTACGGGCGCACAAGTCAGGGACTTCTAGGTGGTCATGCACTTCGTCTGAGCAAAAGTTGTTTTAGCGGTGACATCCGAGAGCCTGTGACCATACTGACAATGGAATGTGCACGACAAAAGGCACTGCGAGAGCGCAATGGACCAATGGGCCAGGATGTGTAAAATTATCTGCATCTATCCCCGGAGGAGCCCACTTCTTTTTTAATGTGGGCCTTTTATCCCGCTGCAGAAGGCCTAACGAGGTGCCATGAAAGGACACACGCGGCTTCGGCTTTGAATGGTGCCCCGTGTCACGTTGCTGCCCCAGGGCCACGCTGTTTTAGGTGCCGAGCTTGTGGGAAAAGCAGCAGCGTTAATGTTTATCATATGACCTAATCAGAGTTAACACACAGGTCAGGACTGAGGAGCAGCCTGGGAACTGATGGAGCCGCTGCTCTAATAAGGAGCAGACCGCCCTGTATTTGGCCTCGTAGGCTGCCCCGCATTGCAGACAATAAGGAAATATTTCATCATTGGCCGTCTAATCTCCAAGGATCTCTTCCAACTGGCGAACATCAATAAAGAAGCCGAGAGGGAAGGAAAGAGAAACAGAGGGAAGACTGTGAAGGGCGGAGGGGAAGCACAACAAACAGCGGAAATGATTTAAATAAGCCTCTTAGCTTTGATAAAAACTTCAGACAGACTCTTAAAGAAGGGAAATTGAAAGAATAACGCATTTGCTTGCCTCTGCTAGCTAACTAGCTTATAGTTGTGGTTGCTGGAGAAGAACATCCACAAATTGTACCTGCATGTGTGTTTATACATAGACAGTCAAATTTAAATATTATATATATTTAAGCTTTGGATTTGAATGCTCAAACTGTGATAGAATTTGGAGTTCAACCAGGAAACCTATGCCTTGAAAGTCAAACAAAATGTTATGTCATTATCCAAGCCGCTTATCCTCACAAGGGTTGCAGGAAAGCTGGAGCCTATCCCAGCTAGCTTCAGGCGAAAGGCGGCCTACACCCTGAATTGGTAGTCAGTCAGCCGCAGGGCAGATATTGACACCATCGCTGAGCTGGAATCGATCCCACGCTGCCTGCACCAAAAGCAGGCGTGTGTACCACTACACCATCAGTGAAACCTGGTCGAACAAAATGGTCGGCAAATCTTGTGACACTTCAGTTAATTGATCAGCTAGATGGTTTTAAATTTGTTTTTTTTTTTTTTTTTCAGTAAAGGCAAAAAACTGTAATGATAACAAAAGAACCACAAATGTGATGTACTCTGACAAAAAATTGTACAGGCTTCTAAGCACATGAGCTTGAAACGCCTGCCTTAAAAATTTATTTTGAACGTTGTCTGACATTTATCCCCACTAGTCACGCATTGCGCACATCGCAAGATAATTTAGCTCAACCAATCACAGGAAGGGAAAATAGCAATGTCACTCAAAGAGTTATTGAATCTGAGGCCTGATTGGTTAAAAAAAAAAAACAATTTCTCCTAGTGTGTGTTTGTCAAGAACCAGCACTCCTGAGTCTTGAGTATGAAAGCCCTTGGCAGTTTCCATTGACATACAGTACCAACACGCAGACGCTGAAATGTGATTGGACCAATAAAAGTCCAACAATGCACACGACTGGAAGTTAGGCAGCTTAAAGAATAGCTATGAAAAGAGGATAATAGACCGTTGAAAAGAAATGATTGCAGTTGAAGTTGTAAATGTAAGTCAGTGCTTTGCAGGCCCTGACAGCACGCTCCTTCTAAAGCTGCCTGCTGATCCAAAACACAAGTCCGACAATACTGTACTTGTAAAATGCCACTAGCTGTTACACTCCAAACACCTTCTTGTTCCCTTTCCAGTAAGTCTCGTCCACGCATCCCCAAAGGGTGAGTAGTTTGACTTTAAATGAGCATTTATCATAAAATAATGAACTGACACTTTTTCATACAGAAAATATTGTTTTGATACATAGCATACAGTATTTTCTTATTTATGTTGGACTTTCCGAGTCCCCTGTATACTTTCAAGCGTGTATACAGTCAGTCCCGTGTAGCTTTTTGACCTAGTTGGAGTCTGTCTGAGCTGCGTGGTGAACATCACCTCACATCTGTTATCATTGTTGTCTGGCCTGCTAAGAGATTGATTTGTTACACTGGATCCAACAAAATCCTTTCACGTTACATGGCAGGGGAAATATATTATACTTATTCAAGTATATATATATATATATATATATATATATATATATATATATATATTTTTTTTTAAAGGTGGATTTGTTTTCATTTTTACAGGTCTATTTAGCTCACCGTTTCTCTTTGGTGGTTACCTTTAGTAATATTTCAATCTCTTATTTCATCTTGAGTCTATGTGGCCTGTGGCTGTTCTCGCTGGGTTAGGTCTTGATCAAATTACCCGCATAAACGTGAGAAAAATCCATCCGTGTTCGGGCACGCCGGTCCAACATTGCGGCAAACTAAGAGAAAATGATGCGCATTAGTGTGTACTTTTCAAGGTTATTCAGATGCAGTTCTACGCATATATCCTGTCTGGCTCTCTTGTCTGAGGCGAGAGAAGCTTTTGTTTTGACCCCTGACCTCGGCGAAGTGACATCAATTGGTGTAAAACATTCACACGCCCAGCGGAGAAAGGGTGGGGGTAGGACAGCAAGACGCTGGATAAGGGAACTGAGGAATTCAGTGGTCAGACTCACAAGTTATTTCTGATCCCCACAAGCTACTTGTGGTCTGATGTCCTCAAACGCTAATCATCACGTCTTGGTGGTCTGCGAGCTTTGACGCACACTCAACCTTATCTTCCGGGTACCGCGCCACAGCGGTATCTGTAATAGTCTGCCTTCGAGAAAATAAAGTTGTGTCGCTGAGGAAATTACATGTACGAGGGACATAAACCACAACTTTGTAATGATGTTTACACGTCATGATGTGATTTAAACTATGTGCAGTGTTTTCGCATACGCGTTTATTTTTGTAAGCTATTTTGTAAGCGTGCCCATGTGTGTCCCATTGTCAGGCTAAATAAAGACATGCATGCACACTTTATAGTCCAGTCAAAGACATAAAAAAAAAAGGAAATCGTTACATTGTATGAACTTACCTTTTATTTGTTGAAGTACAAGGAAAATTGGAAAAAATGGACATTTGAAGACTAGAAAATTCAAAATGAAAATAATATGAAGAGTTTGTTGTTCCATTCGGAGCTGGATAATTTTGGTGCGAGTTTCGTAAATCTGAAAAAAATGCCCATGTCTCGTTTTGAAAACAAAATCTTCAATAATGAACCAATTTGATGATATTAACTTGCCGAGAGAGCAGTATCAGTTTTATTATGGTCGTTGCTCGTGGTGGGCGTCACATCTAAGTTGGTTAACCACATCTGGAATTTATATATACTCACTTGGGTTGTATTGCATCTGATGTCGTGGCCAGATAGTTTGTCAGTCACTGTATGTACTGTATGCATGTGTGTTCATGTTTACAATGTGGAGAAACATTCTTTTCTGCATTCATTCAGGAAAAAGCCCAGAGAAAAAGTACGGCCATTGGTAGCTTGAGCCAGCTTGTGTCACCACAGTCTCCTGCCTTGCTGCTGGTCTTCCATGAGCGCTGCAGACCGGACGGCCGCTATGGCTTTACATGGCGTTACGCGGAAGGCAGTGGGCTAGTGGTGGTCAAAGCGGACAACTCGCAACTATGTCTGGATGACAGGTAGCATCTATGCACTGCTGCCAAAGAACACTAGAAAACTCCAAAACCAACCGGTAAAAATAAATTCAAATGTCCAATCACAAA
Organism: Syngnathoides biaculeatus; assembly: GCF_019802595.1. Classification (NCBI taxonomy): domain Eukaryota; kingdom Metazoa; phylum Chordata; class Actinopteri; order Syngnathiformes; family Syngnathidae; genus Syngnathoides; species Syngnathoides biaculeatus. The sequence goes on from NC_084651.1 coordinate 20,195,389, forward strand.
CTCAGATAGGCAATATTGTGTGAGAATTTGAAGATGAATTGAAGCAGTGGTTAGTAGTGGCATAACATGCTTAAGCGTGCAACATTGAATCTGGAACCAGACTCATGACATCGCAACTCTGAACATCTGAATGCTAATATGACCTTATTTTCTTTTTAACAATGTTTTCTTCCTTTGTGAAATGTTGTCCTGCCTCCTGACATTTTGTACTCCAGTCTGCCGCCCACACCAAAATTTGTCACTGGGAGAGAATGCGCCTTTACTAGATTGTCTTCAACGTCTCCATTTAAAATTTACAACTTGCGCAGGTGTACCTTTAATATAGTGTACAATATGACAATATTTACTTCATGTTACAATATAATAAGTGGAGTTGCAACACTGAACCTCCACCAGACCCTCTATGGCGGGAATACCTTTGTCTGACTTTATTCCCATGTTCAAAGATGTCCTTGGACAGACACGTCAGCATGACAGAAGCCCAGATACAGCACAGTCAACATGGCGCCATCTTAGCCAAAAGACATTTCCCGCCACCACTTTCTTCTGCATCGATATGAAAACAAATAAGGGGATATACTGACACTACCGATCTCTCAAATCTTCTCTGCAGACTTGTAAAGGTGAATGGATCATCGGTGGTAAACTGGACAGAAGAAAAACTGAGTGACCTTCTTCTCCAGATAAACAGCGCTCAGATAATTGTGCTCCCCCACGCCCCCGCGACCCTCACCTCACATCAACCCCCCCTTATCCTGCAGCACATGGTCAACCCTAATCCCCTACAAGCAGAGAGAGATGTGATTGTCATGGAAATGCCGTCACTGCGCAGGCTAATGGCCATCTGATCAAAATGGGGGGGTGGGGGTGGGGACATGGAATATAAAAACAACAACAAATAGAGAGACTAAGGAAGTGAAAACTCATGAAAATGGTGAAAACATTTTCATAGTTTTCATCTGGAGGTCCTCGAGAATTTATTCATCTGTTTACTTTTTTTTTTCTGGAGTGATGGCAACACTAATTGTTGATTGCATTTCCAATTTTAAGGTCTCGTGACCATGTTTCAGATCTCAGTGTATTTTCATCTGATTTGTTCCCAATGTAATGTCTTGTTCGATATGTAAAGAACACGTACTTTAACCTTGGTGGAGTTTCATGTCCGCTCCATTTGCTCCGCTCCAGCAAAGCAAGTAGAGCCCCCGTCGCGATGTTAATGGATAATAATCTATCATATTAGCTGTCCTGCCAAAGTTCCATTTTATAACTTGTGATATTCTCAAGAAACAATCTTGTATTTATTTTTAGTCGCTGTATTTTGCAGTGAACACACAGCAACATGACATCATTCCTACTTGTTTAGACCCACTAGATTCTTCTTATTTCTCTTTGTCTCTTGTAGAAGTACTCCTGTTACAAAGTACACTTATTGTCCAGGCAAGAAACTGCCTAACTTAAATTCCTTATGTTCCAGGTTACTTTTATGTGAAATGTGTAGCAGGACAAACATGTAGCTAAATGTTAAAATGTGAGCAATTACAAGCTGTGTTACAATTGAGCGAAACTTCTCTCATATACAAGGAAATTTTCTGTTTTTAAACAATAGCGTTAAAAAATGTATTCATCACAATTGTGAAACGCCATGGTATGAAAACGTATCAGTACTCGTTATCACCAAGTACTCCAATATAAATACTTGTACTTGTCAATCTCAATCAACTCAATCGCAGCATCCCTATTAGTCACACGAACATGCACTGACTATTCCTCTGGCTCTCACTTTACAGATTTATGACGTGTGGTGGAGCCGTAAATTAAAGATAAAGGAGTACAAATCCTTAGCTTACTAGATTTGTGAGTAGCATGCTTTTTAAACATCTGTCTGAGTATATTCCTAAGGGTGAAACAATGAATATTTGATGCAGCTCAGGGGAATTCCTGGAAGCGTCAGAAAATGTAATCTACATAGTTGCATATATGCCTGGAAGCCATGCAACTAGTATTATTTTTGAAGATCACACACATACAGCTTTCTTTGGAACTTCGGTCGTGTTTGGCCTTTTGTATGTTGTAATGCATACCGTCAGTGCTGTGGGAATAAACCCTTGGCTGCAGAAATGCCTCATTGCAGCCTCGTTCTCCCTCGTTAAGAGCCAGTCGATCGTGCAAGCTTGACAGTGCAAACAGTACCAGCCTCTGACCAAGGTTGCTGGGGGTCCAAAGAGCCTCAAATCAATACAAGAATGCAGTTTTGCTCATCAGTTGATGAGAAAGGTCACTGGGCACTCAACAATGTAATACAGTTGGGCAATGGAAAAAAAAATTGAGCTGGATCTAATCCAGATGGGAGGTGCTGGATGCCAAAAACCCACGAAGAAGGGGAATTGATGTTTTGAGCAAATTGGAGCGACTTTGGCACACACACGGGAAAATAAAGTTTACCAGGCCACAACTTTTATACCAATACAGATAGACCATAATGTAATACCGCAGGAAGTGTTAAATCATTTTGGTGAGATGTCCAAAATCCCACAAGCCAGGATGAAAGAAGGACAAAGACTGACAGTGATCACAATTCTCATTGTCAAAAAAATTGCACACATCACAAATGAGGCCCATTCTTTCAGTCCACAGTGGCGGCTGATGAAGCTCCGAAAAGTAGAGCAGCACTCGTAGACACGCATGGCAGAGGAGACTATGTGTCATGGCTGTCTTTATGGAAATTAATTAACACTGGGGAAAATGAGACACAATCCTATAAACACTGCTGCTGGCTAAAGAAGAAAGCCACGGTGACCAACATAAACCACAAAACACAGTCAGGATGTAACACCCCAGCTACCATCCCCTGCTTATTGGCAGTCTTGCAGGCCCAATGGGAAAGTGGAGGCAATGCAAGTCAGGAAGATGATCCGCAAGACCTTGTACAGTATGTTAGTCAGGAACATCTGCAGCACATTTAAAGGAACATCATCCTCCTCTTATTCGACTGCCAAGGCGCCTCTGGTTGACCCAGGCTGTACCTAACACGTAGTGGCACTGCTCAACCTGAACTACATCTGGTTCGCCTTAACAGCCTCAGCAACAACATCCAGTGCACACCGATAAGCTCTGAGGTGAGTCCGTTGTGGCTGAATTTCTCTTTTGCCCCTATCAGCCGGCGCTTCTTACCGCTTACAACCCCCCTTGCAACCCTCCCCTTTCTTCTTACGTCCCTTGCACCACCTCAACTCTCGTCCCACCCTTCAACATTTCTGGGTGCGTCACATCTGTTTGAAGTGGAAGAGGGGGCATTAGTTTTGGTTTCCTCTGCCCAAATCTCACTCGAGCCAGTAAAAATGCATTGCTGAGGTGAAGCAAGGGAATGCCTGTCCACTTAATACTAGACAGTCTGAAATGCGAATATGTATACGGATAGTCGGAGCAGAAGCTGAGATCAGCCCTGCAAAGATTCAGTTGTTATGGGCCTGTAAATAACTGTTTACTTACAACATGAGTTTGAATGATTGGCTTTCTATCTATCCCAAGGGACTGACCAGTGACCAGTCCAGGGTATAACCTTGCCCAAGACTTTGGAAACTATTGAAATTGTGGAAAAAAATGCATTGAATTTAATGGTCTCACATATTCGTGAAAACTGTAAAATGTGATATAACCATAAAGCCTTGTTTTTTTTAAATTATTTTTGGAAATGAATTTGTGCTTGAGGGTCCTAGAATGGTCGCTGTTAATACCCAGGGGCTTTTGATTTCATTTTGCTGAGGTGGGAGCGGGGCTTCTGCCCTTCCCCCTTGCAAGTCTCTCGTTAAGTAGCTGCACTTGGTGCTTAAGAAAGTCCCTGGAGATCTTTATGCGCTGGCCCACACCTGGTCAGATGTGCTTTGTTGGCTGACCTCTGTCCCTCCTGGATTATGACTTCATATACGGCAAATCCACACAATTTGAGGCTATACTGCCATCTACTGGCACAATACATAGGCTGTCAAAAAGAAAAAGCCCGTTTTTCACTACCATATCTCTTGAGGTTCATTTTTTAAGGAAGTCTGACTTGATATAATTTTCTTCAGAGCTGGTTTGAGCAATGATTTTAATATACTTAGCAAAATGTCAGGCAACAGATACCAGAATACCATGAATTATCTGATTAGTTCCAGTAGTCATATAGCAATCCTCTCTCATCAAAGGGCTTATTTTGAAGATCTGAAAATCAAGAAGGTTGTGACAATGGAGCTGTGGACCATCCAGGAAGAAAGGTGCGTGAAGACAAGACAGAGAACATCTCTTTGACTCCCTTTGTAGTTTATTGTCCATCCATCTATCAATTTTCTTAGGCGCTTATTCTCACAAGAGGTGCGGGAGTGCTGGAACCTATCCCAGCTGTCAACGGGTAGGAGGCAGGATACACCCTGAACTGGTTGTCAGCCAATCGCAGGCCACAGTAGTTTATTGTTTCATCAATATTTTGTGAAACCAGTCTTGCAACTTTTCTGACACACGTCGTAAATTGCAGTAGGTATACAAATGGAGATGGTGAAGATTGGGGCCAAGACCGAAACCACGTACATATTAATAAATGAAATACATTCAATCATAACTGAATGATGAGTGCACAAAAAATGCACAGTATATAATCTGTAGAGCAAGCATAGAACCACTCTCCAGCAGCTGAGCGACATTGTAACACTTCTATACTACACAGATAAAAGATTAATTATTAAGACATTAAGATTATGAACAAGGTGTGCTGTGCATAACATAAATACTGTATATTTCCGAAATTGCCTTTGACTTTCTTATCGACAGGAACAGGTCAGCACAAAGCAGTATTCATTGTCTCGACAACACATGAGAGAACATAATTTGGGGGTTTAGTGCGAACCAGAGCAGGACAATAGTTAATAAAGATTATAGAAGTAATATATAGTTCCAGTGTTACATAAGTCAAATTGTGTTTGCTTTTGTTTGTTTGTGATGGGGGGCACGGGAGGACATGCCACAACAAACCAATTGAACAATATGACAGAGGACAGAAAAGGGCAGGACAGGACAGAACAGGATGTGGGAAATGAGCATGGTGTGCAACAGTGCGGTTTGATGCTTTTATAGTGTCTACCTGTGAGAACATGCAAGTGGATATCTTAATACAATCTGTGTTATTGTCAGTTCTTGCAGTTGCTCCATGGAATTTATGACTGAATGAACACTAAATTACATGCATGTTACTCAACTGGAAGGAGGTGGCACATTGAGGAAGGGTGGGCCTAGTGCACCCAACCTGCAACGTGGGGCCAAAGCCAGGGAGCCCATTAAGTGAGGGACGCAACCCACCACCCAGGACCCAGGGCGGTCCCACAGCCCCAACCATTCTCAAAGGGGGGGTATTGGTACTATCCTCAGTGCGCCCCGCCGCTGCCACCACCCTTGACACCCTTGGAGAGCACGGGGGAGCGATGCAGGAGCCAATTGTCAACACACAACACAACACAGATCACCATAGCACATTTATGTTTTCATAATTTTGTAAATGTGAAAATACACAATTTATCAATGGCGCATTTGCAAACGCAAATGTCTCAAATCTTGCTTTCACACGTGGACAAAGCGTGTAGAGATTTGGCTTGGATCCTCTCAATTTTGCTCCACCAAAGCCACAATTACACTAGATGGCAGTAAAGGACTCGGTATTCTCAGTCTGTGATGTAAAATCCCTTCAACGTCCACCCCCCCCTCCCTCCCATCTTCAGGGTAGACAAATATTTGTTCCTACAAGTTATGAACACTATACTAAACAAATATCTACAATATTTATTTTATGGGAACCTTTTTAGTATGGGCAAGCAGAGCAGTGCTTTACACACTTTAGCACTGTGGGTATATAAATGGTGATATAAATTTATCGTTGTGGTGCAACTGCAAACCTTTTTGTTGGTGATTTCCTGTGTTCCATTTGTTTTAACATTTTCTTCCCCAGCTCCGTCCCTCGCTGCTTTGTAGTAAATTACCTATAAGAAATGTACTAATTTAAGTACAGCAACAAGGTATTTGTACTAACATCTATTATTGCATGCTGTAGCTGTTTTCAAAAAGAAAAAAAAAATTCACTTTTAGCACCGCCCACATGAAAGAACAACATTTAAAGACATCCTATAATCAGGTCTTTGTTGACTTGATTGGGGGAATTATCAAATTCGTCACTATTCTCAGTATTTGTGTACACTACATCAGTGTTTTGTTACAGTTTTGGGCTGAGACGAATGCAAAAGCTTGCATATACTCCAGTTCTGTTCTCCACACACCTATCAGCATGGCTTTATGAGAAGAGGCTGAAGGCGCTGTGACAAGGAGGAGATGGAAGAAGCCCGCAGAGGAGATCGACGAGTGGAAATGGTGCACATGATGAGTGTTGAACGGTCGGCCAGTGGGACAGACCCTGTCAGACGGTCTGTCAACTGTCAACCAATGAATTTTCTGTCGTCTTTCATGATCACTGCACTTTTTATCTGTAACTGATGTGCAGACTAATTGATATTTATTACGTCGAAGAGTTGAGAAATGAGAAATAGTGTTAGCAGCATGTTTTATTCAGATCACAAGACATTGAATTTCATGTTTCAGCACTGAATGGTGTTTGAATTTCATGTGTCATGAGGATATTTTTTTGCAGAGACCCAGAAATGTCTCGATCTGATGCTGCTGTACCGCACATCGTTTTGTGCTCATGTCTTCGAGCTTTTCATCTGCAAAGTCTCAGAGAGAAACAATGATGACCCAGTTCTCTTCTGTCCTAATCACGGGCGTCCCTCAGCTCCGAGAGCCACTACGTTACCAAGACACAAGTGAGAGAGACGTGGGAGCTCAGGCGGGGGGGTTGGTAGAGATAAAAAGAGACAGAGGCGTGAACAAAGTCAGCATGTGGAAGAGAAGAAAACCAGAGCTAATCTCAGCAGGAGGAAGAAAAAAAAAAGATACGGGATGACAAAATATTAGGATGGGCGGATGATACTTTAAGAAAGCGAAAGAGAGAACGTTGACGCATTGCATCTTCTCCGATTCATCCCCTAAGGAGGGCGCATCTCAAAGCAGGATTGAGTCCATGACAGGCGGTTGAAGAGGGGAAACGGAGGACTGACGTTTCGTGCATCTTCATGTGCACACATGCCTCTTGAGATATAGGAAACCATGTCATTCATAAGGTGAAAGTATACAGTTGCAAGAAGGAGGCATGCTGGCCTTATGCAATAGAAGACACAGCCACAGATTACCTGCAGCATTCTTGAATCTTGTGCTCTGCTGTGCTATTATTAGATGAGATATATATTAAAATGACATTAAAATGTTTGCCGTAAGATTATGCTAGATTATTGTCAGCATCTGATGTGGGAGAACAGCGTCTGAGCTTGGGATAAAATGCAAAAAAGGGTTGAATACATAGTGTTAATCCAGGATCAGTTCAATAATACTCTATGTATTTTTTTTAAAAGGCCGAAGACACACAGCAGTATTGGGTTATGAAAATTGAGATTCATTTTAAGACCAGATGAAGCCCCTTTTACCACAATGTACAGGGATGTGGAAATACGCACCAGTGGTGATGCTGTACATGATTCTTTCCACCTTTTACACAGGCAGCATGTGCTTGATTGCCACAATACCCTGCCAAAGCCAGTCCCATGCCATGTCACACTTCCGAGATCTGGTCATCCAACCAAGGTGAGTAGCCAGGGTACAAGGGCCTTAGTCAGAGAGGTGAACAAGAACCTTATGGTCCATGGGCTAGAGGTCCATTGTTCCCTTGCAGGAATTGGAGAACCATCCAGAAGGTCAACCATTCCTAACTGATTCCACCAATCAGGCCTTAATAGTGCAATGGCCCGAAAGAAGCCACTTCTCACTAAAAAGAACATGTCCACCTGGTAAAAGTTTGCAAAAGGCACCTTAAGGAGTCTCAGTCCTGCCGAAACAAAATTCTCTGGTCTGATGAAACCAAAATAGAACTTTTTGGGCTTAATTGCAAGCATCATATCTTTAAAAGAAAAGGCACTGCTCTTCACCATCGCTGGTGGTGACAGCATCATGCTGTGGGACTGTTTTTCTACTGAAGGAAGTGCAGGTCATGATGAATGCTCCCAAATTGAGAGAAATTCTTAGGGATTTGCTCCAGTGTGCTCTGGAACTCAGACTGGGGTGTCGCTTCGCCTCCAACACCACAGTGACCCAAAGCACGCATCCAAGATAACAAAGGAGTTGCTTCAGGAGCAACCTGTGAATGTCCTCGAGTGGCCCAGCCAGAGCTTGGACTTGATTCCAATCAGACATCTGTGGAAAGATCTAGAAATGGCTGTCCGCCAACGCTGCCCATCCAAACTGACTGACGTTGAGAGGATCTCCAGAGGCAAATGTGAGAAAATGCCCCAAAAAATATTTACCAGGCTTATAGGCTTGAGGCTGGGGTTGCTGGTAAAGTAAAAATATTAAGACAGGGGTATGAATACTTATGTACCTAATTATGCTTACATTTTCAATGAATTTGCACAGTTGTCTGAAAAATTTTTACTTTGTCATTATGGGATATTCCATCCATTTTCAACACCGCCGATACTGATTAGGTTCACGGGCCCCTGGAGCCTAGCTGAGTTGACTTTGCATGATAGGGGAAGTAGGAGATGTTATTGACTTTTTTTTTTAAAGAAAACTATACTCAAATCAGCTATGAAAATAGTGTAAACAAAAAAATGTGGAAAAAGTGAATGGGGTTTGAATACATTCTGGTAGAACTATATAACCCTAACCCTAGATGCAATGCCCTAGATTCTAGAGTCTAGAATCTGAATACTTCAGATTGATATGAATTTCAATCACTTATTTATTGTTTGAATTTATCCACATGGTGAATGGTAAGATTTGGTTGAACTTATGTAACACTTTTCAAATTTTCGGAGGTGATTCAATATGTGTTCACTAAGGGATGAACCTCGAGGTTGAGAGATGACCAGGATTTTTATTTTTATTATCATCATTGTATCTGTCCATTAAAGACACATTGTTATACTTGTGAAGCCCTTTGAGTCGCTTTGTGATCAAGGGCTATGTAAATTAAATTGACTCATTTTTACATTTAGTGGCAACAATATTGCCATACAAGTTGATGGGCTACCATATATATATATATATATATATATATATATATATATATAGATATATATACACACACACAACATAAAAAGTAATTGTAAGGAATTATTCAAACATGCCAAAAAAAAAAAAAGCTACAGTGGCTTATATGTTGATGTCACTCTGGTTGACTGTCAGTGATGCAAATGGACAGGAGAGTTAACACTGGAGAAATTGTGCGTCCAGTATGAAAACATCTCCAACTCGCAGGCACCCCTGTGACTGTGTTAGTGCCAGCTGGGGACTGTAAGGATGGATTTGACCTTGCCCATCTATTACCATATCTGGAAAAGCATCCATGAACAAGAGACCTATTGAAAAATATTCTCATATGCAAGTTTAATGGGGTAAAAAGATTTGAACACGTGAGGGTGCCAGTATGAGCCGCTGCATGTACAGTATTTCTGGGGGAGGGGAAGTGTGACTAAAACGGAGTTAACGGTCAAGGGTGCCAAAGCTGGCGTGGCACAGACTTGGCAACATACTGGCTACAAGCCAGCATGTGGGGGAAGTAAGGGGGATCCCTTGCCTGGAAGGGTGGGCTTGTCAGAGCTGAGGGAGCACATATCAATGACTTCTAAGCTCTCTGAATTATGCTAAGACATGTCTCCTTCAGGGAGCTTGGTGTGGAGTTGAAAGTCATTGAAGGACGGAGAATTCTGCGCTCCACGAAGCCCGGGCGTCTCGTGCTATTTCTGCAATAGCTATGTTTAAAGAAATTGGTATCTACAACAAAATGTGATGTACGAAATTAGAGTCTTTACAGATGAAGACATAATCAAATACCCCAAAATGAACATTGTAATTCTACTGCATGTGATTTGATTTTCACAATGCGATATATATCTCTATCGTCTTGAGATGAATTACACCATCAGCTCATGTTCTCCCCTTCCCCAACCTTGACACAAGGTGAACTTGGATTTGACGTAATATATGTTCAGTATTCACGGGTCTGCCGAGCTGCATGAACAATGCAAGTGTTGTGACATATTGTTGGACAGGTTTGTACAATTAAGTGATATCATCAAATGCTTGCGTACAGTATGTCCTCTGTCTGATTTGCTTATGTGATCTCTAAATGGAGTCAGCAACAGTTCTAGCATGAACGGGCAGGCTAAACAAACATAGAAATCGTTCTGGTGAGTTACCTTTCCGTTATCTGCAGCACAACTTTGAGAGAGTTCATGTGTAAAATAACGGTCCACACTGGTGAGACCTGGCTTCTCCTGTGGTCCAAATCACACTCGACATTGGCTGTCTCCCCATGCTCTCCCAACCAGCGGCTGATGATGTGAAATATTGATTTGCATGTCCACCCACATCAACACGCCTTGGCTTTACTGTCAAGTTCATTTAGAAGAGGGCTCCTTTAATGGGCCTTTGATGCCAAGCTTGTGGCATCAGCAGAGGCTCGAAGAGAGGGTGGAAGAATTCCTGTAGGGTCGAGAGCACAATGCAAACACGGCGCCAAAAAAAGGATAATGCTGCTCTTGTAAAATTCTCCCCGGCCTCATAATCAGCAATACACAGGCTACAATGGTGCAAGGAGCCGCACACAAGCGGTGTATGGTGTATAAACCTGCAGTTATTCATGCAACGGTTAATATGTTGTTGGTGCCTCATGAGGTTGTACACTGTACTTCTCAATTAGCCATTTCAGCATGGATACACTCTTCTGCTTCACAAAAGCAGCCAGCAGCCTTGCCTCAGCACACACACAGACATGCACACATACACTCACACTCAAACACACACACATGGCAGGAGATCTACGCAATTATGTAGATGCATAGAGTTTGAGCATCTGTTTTATGAGTTGCATTGGATAAGATGCCCTTTGCAGCCAACATAAGGTAAAAGGTTACTCTCCTATTCCATTGTGAGTCAGTCTTACAACTATGGTCTTTAAACAGATTTCAGGTTGAAAACTGATGCCACGTGCCACCACGCGAGATAACAAGATGACCTTTTCGTGTACAGTACAAGACTGAAATGACAAGATTTTGTCAATGCATTGACTCAGAGCCCCGTTAGCCCTCGAAAAGAGATGTTTTTTTTAATACAGTAATGACAAAACCGAAGGTTTTACATCTCCATACAAATTTGTGTCCATTTGTTTTCTACTTTCCCCCCATCTTTCAGTGAATTGTCGAGGCTGCCTCACGCAAGCACAGTCCATCAAGCAACAAGAGACACCATTGGCCTTTCTTCTCACTGCCATGCTCCCTGACATTGTGTGAAAGGTAGAAGGAAGAGGTAATCCAGTGAGGCAAGTGAGAGTGACAGAGGAAATGAGCAAAGTCTTGGGGGAAAAAATGGTGCAAAAAGAAGACAAGGGCAAAGACACATTGCTATTAACTAGACTCCAGACCTCTGACAAGGGTGAACTGTCATCAAAGTGGAAAACAAAATGATGGAGCACCGTATTTGTGTTTTTCCATACATGAGCAGGATATTTCCTGGGACAAGGAGGCTGATTTAAGACAAGGCTCTTGAAATTTTATGGCTGGAAGAGCGATGAAAGCTACATATTTCAAAATATACGTTCCCTGGAGCTATGTAATATATATTTTTTGCATTGAATACTATTAAAAGTGGTCATTTTTAAGCAAGATCAACAATTTTTCTGTGTCTGAATATATTACTTTCAGTAACATTGTTATCACAAACCTATCCATCCATTTTCTGTACCACTTATCCTCACTAGGGTTGCAGACGTTCTGTACGCTATTCCAACTATCTTTGAGTGAGAGATTGGATACAAGCTGGACAGGTCACCAGCCAATGGTAGTACCAAAGCTAACCAATAATAAATCAATTATTTCTGACCAATAATGGGACTTCTGGTACTGCATGGTTTTGCTTGTGAGGCTTCTCTCCATTAAATGTGATTGTGGGTTGGTCTTGATGTTTTTTGAGATGTGAGAACGACACTTCAGATGCATATCCACAGCCAAAATTGGTCAATACTTCAATACTCACAAACTGCAAAGTGTAAAATGTGGCAGAAATAATTTATCAATCGGCAGTTGTTTTTTTTTTTTTATTTTATTTAGCAAACTCAATTAAAATACTTGAATGAATCCATCCCTCTTATTGACCCTTCCGCTGGAACAGCAGCAAGACTTCAAGGAGTGTGTCCCTGACAGCCTACCTTGCGATCCTGCTGAATTACGGCAAATATTGAATCATACAAAATCAAGGATATACAGTGAAGAAAATAAGTATTTGAAGACCCTGCTATATGGCAAGTTCTCCCACTTAGAAATCATGGAGGGGTCTGAAATTTTCATAATAGGTGCACGTCCACTGTGAGAGAGATAATCTAAAAATAAAAACCCAGAAATCACAATGTATGATTTTTTTAAACAATTTATTTGTGTGATACAGCTGCAAATACTGCAAGTATTTAAACACCTGTCCATCAGATAGAATTCTGACCTTCAAAGACCCGTTCGTCCGCCTTTCAAAGTCCACCTTCACTCCATGTATTATCCTCAATCAGATGCACCTGTGTGAGGTTGTTAGCTGCATAAAGACACCTGTCCACCCCATACAATCAGTAAGACTCAAACTTGTAAAATGGCCAAGACCAAAGAGGTGTCCAATGACACCAGAAACAAAATTGTACAACTCCACATGGCTGGAAAGGGCTACGGAGAAATTGCCAAGCAGCTGGTGAAAAAAAGTCCATTGTTAGAGCAATCATTAAAAAATGGAATAAGCTAAATGTAGCGCCTCATTAGTATAAAATACTTCGACGAGTTAGCCACCTGAGTTCTTTCCTTACTCCAAAGTATGAAACTAATAAATTAACTATGTCAATTACTCCAAAAGTCTATTACAATTTTACTCTTTACATGTGTATTTAATTCTCTATCAAAAAGTCTCTGAAATAATATTTCCCCTTATGAGTTAATATTATCCTAATTTAAATAAATCAAGCTACCAAATAAACTCACCACTATTTTAACTGTCTTGCAGATAGTCAAATAATTAACCTGGTTATGTAACAAAAACTGTGAACATTTAATAAAATAAAGGATGGAAAATCAAACATGTATACACAACAGTCACATAAACAAAGTAAATAACAGGTACACAATGCACATATGCTAAGCTAAGGGCCCAAACAAATATGAATATAGCCGGCAAGCAAACAAAATTCAAACCCCAATGTCACTGCAGTGATTCCCAATGCAGGAGTGAAGAAAGGTGAAAGTGGGTTTTCCTCTGTCCGGCGTCCTCACGGTCCTCATCCTTTTTTCTTCCTTGACGTCCAAACACAGACCTCGCTAGCACCCTTGTCCTCTCCTTCGTGGTCCAACACACAGGCCCTGCTAGCTAGCGTTAGCTGGTTGCTAGCGCCCAAGCCAAGTCCCATGCATGCACTTAGCCCCTGTTGTAGCGGCTAACTCCACCATGTTACGGCGTGATTTGAGTAGTCCACTCAAATGACACACTATCCCAGTTGAACTTTCAATAGTCCTTGTCGAACACGTGAATCAACCTTTGATAAATGTCCACCGTTCACTTTCTTTGTCCTTTCTTTTTCTTCAAACCAACCACTCTTACCTTGCACTCCATAAAGCCTTTATTTTTCTCTCACTCGTCTCCTCAATACATCACTTCCTGTCCTTCTGAAACAATAGTTACAACAATAAAATGACAAACAAAAGTATTTCTTTTTCACAACTGAATTAAATACATTTAAATACAAATCCCTCCAAAATAAATTTAACTCAGCACACACAGTTTAACAGTTATTCTACCACATTGCATAAAGAAAACCTATAACCGAATTGATACTCTATTATACTGAAATTTTACCTGTACCAACTTTTAACCGGGTTACATAAACATGAAAGTTAATCTCAATCGGAGTGGAGCCCCATGCAAGATATCACCTCGTGGGGTCTCACTGATTCTTGGAAAGGTGAGGAATCACCCCAGGACTACACAACAGGACTTGGTCAATGACCTGAAAAGAGCTGGGACAACCGTTGGTAATACACCAAGACGTCATGGTTTGAAATCATGCATGGCACGAAGGTTCCCCTGCTTAAGCCAGCACATATCAAGGCCTGTCTTAAGTTTGCCAATGACCATTTGGATGATACAGAGGAGTCAAGGGAGAAGGTTTTGTGGTCAGATGAGACCGAAATGGAAGTTTTTGGTCATCATCCCACTCATCGTGTTTGGAGAAAGACAAATGATGAGTTTCATCCCAAGAACACCATCCCTACTGTGAAGCATGGGGCGGTAGAATCATGCTTTGGGGGGCTTTTCTGCACATGGGACAGGACGAATGCACTGTATTAAGGAGAGGATGACTGTGGCCATGTAATGTGAGATTTTGGAGAACAACCTCTTTCCCCTCAGTCAGCGCATTGAAGTTGGGTCGTGGCTAGATCTTTCAACATGACTGTGACCCAAAGTACACAGCCAGGAAAACCAAGGAGTGGCTCTGTAAGAAGCATATCAAGGTTCTAGCATGGCCTAGCCAGTCTCCAGACCTAAACCCAATAGAAACTCTTTGGAGGGAGCTGAAACTCTGTTTCTCAGTGACAGCCCAGAAGCCTGTCTGATCTAGAGAAGATCTGCGTGGAGGAGTGGGCCAAAATCCCTCCTGCAATGTGTGCAAACCTGGTGAACAACTACAGGAAACCTTTGACCTCTGTAATTGCAAACAAAGGCCACTGTACCAAATATTAACATTGGTTTTCTTGGGTGTTCAAATACTTATTTGCAGCTGTCTCACACAAATAAATTGTTGAAAAAAAAAAATCATACATTGTGATTTCTGGATTTTTCTTTATAGATTATCTCTCTCACAATGGATATGCACCTACGATGAAAATTTCAAACCCCTCCATGATTTCTAAGTGGGAGAACTTGCAATATAGCAGGGTGTTCAAATGCTTACTTTTTTTTTTTTTTTACTGTATTATGGCGCTGAATTTACATCCTTAACTTGTGTTTCATCAACTTTATTTGCCATCCTAATGCTACTATCGTGATGCAGCCATATGGGGGCACAAACCAGTGCAATCTATAGGCCGGTCCCAATCCCGGATAAATGCAGAAGGTTGCGTCAGGAGGGACATCCGGCATAAAAACTGTGCCAAACAAATATGAACGTTCATCTAAAGAACCCCATACTGGATCGGTCGTAGCCCTGGTTAACAATGCCCGTTGCCGGCACTGCTAACCTGCAGGGCACGGTGGAAATTCAGTTACTGTGGGTCGAAGACAAAGAAGAGGAGGAAACCGGATCTGTCGTCAGAAGAAAAAGAGGAATGCGCAGAGCCTACAACTGAGTGTAGGGACTTTGAATGTTGGGACTATGCCAGGAAAAGCTCAGGAGTTGGTTGACATGATGATTAGGAGAAAAGTTCATATACTGTGCATCCAAGACAGCAGGTGGAAAGGTAGTAAGGCTGGAAGTTTAGGATCAGGGTTTAAATTATTCAACCACGGAGTAGATGGGAAGAGAAATAGAGTAGGGGTTATTTTAAAGGAAGAGGTGGCTAAGAATGTCTTGGAGGTGAAAAGAGTATCAGATTGAGTGATGAGACTAAAATTTGAAATTGAGGGTGTTATGTATAATGTGGTTTGTGGCTATGCCCCACAGGTAGGATGTGACCTAGAGTTGATAGAGAAATTCTGGAAGGAACTAGATGAAGTAGTTCTGAGCATCCCAGACAGCAAGAGAGTTGTGATTGGTGCAGATTGTAATGGACATATTGGTAAAGGAAACAGGAGTGATGAAGTGATGGGTAAGTACGGCATCCAGGAAAGGAACTTTGAGGGACAGATGGTGGTGGACTTTGCAAAAAGGATGGAGATGGCTGTAGTGAACACTTATTTCCAGAAGAGGGAGGAACATATAGTGACCTACAAGAGCGGAGGTAGAACCACGCAGGTAGATTATATTTTGTGCAGACGATGTAATCTGAAGGAAATTACTGACTGTAAAGTAGTGGTAGGGGAGAGTGTAGCTCGACAGCATAGGATGGTAGTATGTAGGATGATTCTGGTGGTGGGTAGGAAGATCAAGAAGACAAAGGTAGAGCAGAGAACCATGTGGTGGAAGCTGAGAAAGGAAGAATGCTGTGCGGCCTCTCGGAAAGAGGTGAGACAGGCTCTCGATGGACATCAGAAGCTCCCGGAAGACTGGACTACGACAGCCAAGGTAATCAGAGAGACAGGCAGGAGAGTACTTTGTGTGTCTTCTGGTAGGAAAGGGGAGAAGGAGACTTGGTGGTGAAACCCCAAAATACAGGGAGTCATACATGGAAGGAGATTAGCGAAGCAAAAGTGGGACACAGAGGACTGAGGAGAGGAGATGAATGAAAGGAGTACATCGAGATCCGACGTAGGGCAAAGGTAGAGGTGGCAAAGGCTAAACAAGAGGCATATGAAGACATGTACACCAGGTTGGACACGAAAGAAGGAGAAAAGGATCTCTACTAGTTGGCCAGACAGTGGGATAGAGATGGGAAGGATGTGCAGCAGGTAAGGGTTAATGAGGATAGAGATGGAAATGTGTTGACTGATGCCAGTAGTGTGCTAAATAGATGGAAAGAATACTTTGAGAAGTTGATGAATGAAGAAAATGAGAGAGAAGGAAGAGTTAAAGAGGCAAGTGTGAAGGACCAGGAAGTGGCAATGATTAGGAAGGGGGAAGTCAGAAAGGCACTACAAAGGATGAAAAATGGAAAGGCAGTTGGTCGTGATGACATACCGGTGGAGGTATGGAAGCAATTTGGAGAGATGGCTGTGGAGTTTTTGACCATCTTATTCAACAGAATACTAGTGGGCAAAAAGATGCCTAAAGAATGGAGGAAAAGTGTTCTAGTTCCCATTTTTAAGAACAAAAGCGATGTTCAGAGCTGTGGGAATTATACAGGAATAAAGTTGATGAGCCACACAATGAAGTTATGGGAAAGAGTGGTGGAGGCTAGACTCAGGACAGAAGTAAGTAACTGCGAGCAACAGTATGGTTTCATGCCTAGAAAGAGTACCACAGATGCATTATTTGCCTTGAGGATGCTAGTGGAAAAGTACAGAGAAGGTCAGACGGAGCTACATTGTGTCTTTGTAGACCTAGGAAAAGCCTATGACAGAGTACCAAGAGAGGAACTGTGGTACTGCATGCGTAAGTCTGGTGTGGCAGAGAAGTATGTTAAAATAGTACAGGACATGTATGATGGCAGCAGAACAATGGTGAGGTGTGCCTTAGGTGTGACAGAGGAATTTAAGGTGGAGGTGGGACTGCATCAGGAATCAGCTCTGAGCCCCTTTCTGTTTGCAGTGGTAATGGATAGGCTGACAGATGAGGTTAGACTGGAATCCCCTTGGACCATGATGTTCGCAGATGATATTGTGATATGCAGAGGAAGAATTAGAAAGATGGAGATATGCACTGAAAAGGAGAGGAATGAAGATTAGCCGAAGTAAAACAGAATATATGTGCGTGAATGAGAAAGGTGGATGGCGAAGAGTGAGGCTACAGGGAGAAGAGATACTGCCAGGGTGGACAACCTCACATTCTCGGTGTCAACAATCCAGAGCAATGGTGAGTGTGGTAAGGAAGTGAAGTAACGGGTCCAAGCAGGTTGGAACAGGTGGAGGAAGGGGTCAGGTGTGTTAAGTGACAGAAGAGTCTCTGCTAGGATGAAGGGCAACGTTTACAAAATAGAGATGAGGCCATGAAGTATGGATTAGAGACGGTGGCACTGAAGAAACAACAGGAAGCAGAACTGCAGGTAGCAGAAATGAAGATGTTGAGGTTCTTGCTCGGAGTGAGCAGGTTGGATAGGATTAGAAATGAGCTCATTAGAGGGACAGCCAAAGTTGGATGTTTTGGAGACAAGATTTGAGAGAGCAGACTTCGATGGTTTGGACATGTTCAGAGGCGAGAGAGTGAGTATATTGGAGGAAGGGTGGTGAGGATGGAGCTGCCAGGCAAAAGAGTAAGAGGAAGACCAAAGAGAAGGTTTATGGATGTGTTGAGGGAAGACATGAAGGGAGTTGGGGTTAGAGAGAAAGATGCAGGAGATAGGCTAAGATGGAAAAAGATGACACGCTGTGGCGACCCCTAACGGGACAAGCCGAAAGCAAAATAATAATAATAAGAAGAAGAATGCTACTACTACAGTTCACGCTGACAGCTCGAATACATTTTCTGATGCACTCGAACTCATCATCAGTGTTGTAACCTGGTGTCCTGGGGTCTTTCAGGTACTACAAAAACATACACCTTCTTCAGGTAAACTCACCACAGTTGATAAAACCGGTTTGTATCCAGGTTCTATGGCTTATCCTTATCGATCATCTCTCTGGATCCACAGCCATCTCAAAGCTTTCTCAGGTGCTTTGGTGATGTTCTTGATGGTTCTGGCCCCAGGCCTTTCTCTGATCCCTCGTATTTGGTCCAATTCCTTTCATGAGTCTCCACCAAGCGGTCTTCCCATGGTACAGTCAGCTCCATGATGGTGATATTTTTAGTGGCCTCAGTGACCAGAACTACATTACACCTGCCCTCAATGTTGTGCTGCTCATATGTTGCAGGAATATCAACTGAGTCTCCAGGTAGAATAAGAGGTGCCAATCCTGGGCTATAGACAGGATCCCTGCTGCTGCAATAATGTGTCCTGGCCTTAGTGGCTGGCAGATCCCTGATTGGCCAGCGGACTTTGGAATCATGTTCATTGCCAGGGGAAACAAGGTTACAGAAATCATGCATCCTGTGATGAACTCAACCTCCATCGTATGCAATTCAAATGTCACGACTGTCAACCTCAACTGATTATAATAATTCAGGATCAGGTCTGCAACATGATGAGGCTCATGATGTTTGGACATGGTAAGCTCTACCAGCTTGTGGGGGATGAACACATGCATTAGCTAGGACTAAGCACACCAATGTGAGGTCATCCTTGTTCTTACAGGCTTCCCTAATGATCTGTGTCACAGCTGCAGAGTATTCTTGACAACCCGGCACACCAACGATCTTTCCCCTTCTGCATCGACGTGTCAATTTTGGTGGAGACGTGTGGCAGGTGTCCCCCCCCCCCCAGATTTTGTGGCATTCCCTGGAGGCCATAACGACCTTATAGTTTGCCTGTATTACTCAATGGCCAGGACAGTCTTGCCGTGAAGATAATATTAAACAATAACATTTCCTTACTTAATTGAATGTTCTTCATAGGTGATTAAGGACATTTATTGGAAAGGCCCTCGTCCCCCTCTTAAATAGCTCGAGAGCAAGGCAAGGCTTAAACATCTAGCAATGAATGAAAAGCTATCTATGATGTTAACATGAACATCAAATTCAGATCTAGTCTAATTGACCAATACATTAACAAATCCTAAAAAAATAATATGACAACCTGATCAGATAACAAATCACAGAAATTGTACATCATGTTACATATATTTTCTGTTACTTTCAACAACAACAACAAAAAAGCTATTAGAGAAAAATGTACACAATAATACATCGATTAAAAGCATAATCTTCTTGGTGGAGGTACTGTAATAAGGACACAGAGTCCACAAAGACATTACAGCATGCAAGGGCAGTCATTTTTTTTTTGTGCTGCCCTAAGTGCACATTGAGGTGAGTCACTATACGCCTGCCAGCAAAGTGCTATAAAAGAGGCCAATTCCAACATAGCCACGAGGGGACAATGTTGTGTGAGACAGGATGAAAAAAGGAGACGAGGTGACGGTGCAGTAAGACACAATTGCTATAGGTCTCCTGCTATTAGCGCTTCTTGTGTCCCACTTCTGAAGATTTGCATCATCCTTTATTTATTTATTTTTTGTATGGAAAAATATAGGTCAGACCATACATTTTTAATAGTTTTGCAGCTTTAATTCGAATGTCTGCGAGCACCCCCTGCGAGAAAATATGCCCTATACTTTGAGAATAAAATGAGACAAAGACAACACACAATGCACAGCGATGATACTCAGTGATGCCCAGGCTGCGACTTGATTAAAAACATTTTGTCTTTACGAACTACGTGCTATGATATTCAAAGTGTAACAAGGACAGAAAAAAAATGTAGCTGACTAACGCAGCAGTAATGGATTTGCAATGTGAGTTATTGGAGGACGGCAACAGCCAAAAGCACTTTAAATCCAAGCGTGATGCACACACTGCACCTGGACCAAGACATGTGTGACATGCACAATTTTGCATCATAAATGAATCTTATCTGGTTGGCTTGATAAGTCAAGCTCTATTTCTAGGAGGTATGATGACCCTCCCGGCTGTAACTGGCCTTTTCCCTTTTTCACATGAAAGAGAAAAAGGAAATGGCACATTAGTACCGATGAAAAGTTCTGTTCCTGTCGGAAAGTCACATTGAGATTCAGTCCAACTGGAACTGATCAACTGGAAGCTATATTGTCTTTCTTAAACTACAGTGCATGACACATGAGCTGGAATAAAGATAAATAAATCAAATGTATCTGGTTTGGCATCAAATTAGTGTGGAGTTATTTTATTACATCCTTGGTGAGCCAATAAAACCTCTGTGGCATATGAGATCATCGTCATTCCAAATAATTCATGCTGAAATAAAAGGCGACTAGTGGCGATGCAGACAGCTTTCAACTATGCAAACGCATCTGCGGCGCTTCGGAGCCACTGCCCAACTGTGTAAGCCATGATTTAAATGGAAATATGATATGTGAATGTAGCCTGCAATGTACAGCAGTCCAGTGCACACATTGCTATCATTTTGATATTAATCAGCACTGTGAAAAATGGATGGAATTCAAGTATATACGAATTAATTGTAGGAAAGAAAATATGAAGTATTTCCTTGGCTGAATATTATCTCCTCAAGGAAGAATTAAATGGGCAAAAATCAATAAGCGTGTGTACTGTCGGGTAGCCAGACTTGAAAAAAAACTTTTTTTTTTTTTTTTTTTAATATGTTACACTCTGTCTGAAATTGAAATGTCCAAGAGAACAACAATTGAACCATTGTTAAAAGTAATAATGTAATTTATTTTCTGTGTAGATACATTCCCAGGTTGCCTCTCACGCCAGTATTTGGATGATACAGCTGTTATGATATACTCTTGTGTACCGGATGTTGAGGAGGTCCAAACTGAATTTATTGTTGAGTTGGAGAATCATCTCAAATATGAAAATAACATTGCAGCACACAATTAGTAAGCACATATCACACCACAATGTCGCTATGAAAATTGGTTGCCACACAACTAAAAACTAAAATGAATTTGCAAAGTGGAGCCTTCTTGTTCTAAGTTAAAAATGACCTCTATTCATCCCAGATGTTTATAAATGAGCCAAATCCAACAGAGCATTCAACGATTCCCCTCTTGGGTGGATGACACAAGAGTTGCGTTACACTGTTACGAGGTTCATAGTATAGATAGAGTTTATAATGACCCTTCAAAGAGCATGTGTGCATACTACTACAAAACTAAGGGTACTTCACTGGCTATCAAACTACAGTGGCATGGAAATATCCTGTGTGGTTATCTATGGGTGTAAACAATAGCAGCAAATATAATTCACCTTGCCCGCAGAACACTAATTCTATGCAAATTTTAAGGCACACTTTGTATTTCTGGAACTACAGTAGACCATAGCAGACAGCAGCATGTGTCAAAGAGCATGGACATTATTTCACAACTTTTGCAACAGTTAAAATCTGCCTCATTGCGCCAATGTTTATTATGTTTATTTTATGTCCCAGGCATGAACAGAATGTCTTTTTATTTCACTTTCCCACATTTTGTGCACAGTTCAAGCTTTGCTACGAGAGCAAAAATCGGATTTTGCCAGCTGCACTCACATTTTACAGGAAAGCAATGTAACAGCCGTTGTATTATACTGTAAATTATTTGTGGCAGCTGGGGAGGGTGAAGAGAACACGCTCAAGATGTTACGCTCCCATGAGTCACTGATTTGATGATGAGCAGTATCTGCTCAGTCTGACTGAGGAACACAGTGTGATGCTTCCAGCGTCTTTCAATTTGGGGGAATCATATTGTAGGAGCTTCTAAAGCAGATTCACCGGACAACACATGAACACAATCAAATCATATCTGATATAAGAACTGAATGAAAACAAATTGCCCTGGCAATGCTCAAATTTGATGACATGTATGAATTTTGTAATTTACTGAATCATATTAGTATACTATTGTGGTCCCAATAGTCACACTTCATCACACCGATACTGTATTGATTTGTACATTTTCAACTTCTTAACAAATTGCTCAGCTAAACAAGGTACCACCACCAAACCGTCAGTATGATGAAATGCAGGCGAATGCAACCGTAAACTACAAAACAAGGCATAGCCAACATTTTATTATTTCACACAACTTACTGCTATTTCTAGCATGAAGATTACTATGGCTCCCTGCCATATTGTGGCTGAACACATGAGTTCAACCTAGTTGGGGGGCAATTTCAAAAGCTATTTGTTTTACACTTTTGAAACACCAAGATCGGTACTGTGGCCATGAAATACTGTAATTCACAATTATATTACTGCACAATTCCCTAAAATAGATCCGAAAAGGGCTTGGGAGAATAACTGTATTTCACTCACGTTGTACCATGACAGACCACCAAAAGGTGTAATTAATATGTACTTGATGGAAAATAAGGGGGAACTGAATATATGAGAATATATCCATCCAATTTCGAGCCTTTGATTGACCTAAAAGGCTTTTTGGAATGTGCGAAGAAAACAAAATACCCAGAGAATACCCACATGGTTATAAAACACCACACAGAAATACGCTGTGTCACATACGCACACCACCATACGCCATCCACGCATCCATAAAAAGTTTCTCGCTTACCTGACTGTGGAAAAACGTTAGGGAATAAAAACAGCTCATAATATTCAGGCCACAGAAGGCTTGTGATAAGTCATCACCATCACACAGATGAAGAAAGTGACATAGAATTCATAGCTAGCAAAAATGTACACCGCACTCTAGCTATTTGTCAAGAAATTTCATATGTAGACCACAACGCAACACAACCGCAGATCTCTTCCCTCTGAGCGACTTCCATATTTCATTTGTTGATTGAGCATGTGTGGGAGCGTGCACAATCAGCGTGTGACACTGTGTGGGCAAGTTTTCATCAGAGTGAGAAAAGAGAGCAGACAAGCTCTGCATTGGACCTGGGCGGCACATCGGGGACAGCTGGATATTGTCATGCACCTGTAATGCTGATGGAAATGGCCTGATTGCAGCCCACGAGCCCTGGCCAATTATAAATCAGCTTCACAGCCCACAGGGGTGAAATCCAGCAACAAAAGAACACTCCTACTCTACTGTACATGAAACTCTGCTCAAATGGTGCGAGCAGGCAGCGTGAGTTCAGTTCCCACACATGTGCCCTGTGGCTGACTGGCGACCAGCTGAGGGTCTCGTGGAAGCTGGAGCACAAGATTTCTTTGGGCAAAAGGACGAGTACACCCTGGACCTGTCACCAACAGATTGCTGATAGTTTGTCATATTTACAAAATCGCTTCTCTAAATCTTTTCTCTAACCACATAACAGGCTTTCCATCCAAACATATACGGTACATACAGTACGTGTCAAAAACAAAACTGAGGAGAGAAAATGAACACCAAAAAAAAAAATAAAAATCATAGAATTTGTGGTGTTTTGTCATTATAGGGAGCCCATTCATGGGAATTTATGGGAAGTATGATTCAGTAGGAGAACTTTTTTGAACCCACAGCAATTTCTGCATCGCTGGTAGGGAGACGAATATACGGTACATGCCTTCAAATATGTAAACGTGACTTGTGCATTTGTTTCCATTTTCTCATGATTTTCAAATTATGTTTGGATTGCATAAGAGGAGATAAAATCAGCAAGTTTCCAGCAAATAAGACTTTCCACCGATCTGATCGGCTTGATCTTTATCAGCCGCCAATGCTGATCAGCCGATTGGCTTTAATGTCATCATTTGATGTCTGATTTATGACGTCAGTGAGGCGAACGGCTTGACAAATGTTTGCTGTGTTTGATACGGTAAGTGATTTATACATTTTATGTTAAAATGACTCAATGTGCCATGTATTTCCTTGTTTGACATCCTGTCTGAGTTGTCATACCGTGTCAAATTTGACATGAACTTGCAGTGTACTCTTCTGAATATAGATTTAAAGAACTGCCTGATGTGCCGCATAATTGATTTTCTTTTACAATTAAATATATAAACAAATGCAGTGTAGCATTACTTCATTGTTACAGTAATGATCCAAGTTGACAGTTATCCCACAAGTTTGTCTACATTTGGAACTCAACCACTTTATCACTCCAGGGACACTGAATGCATCTTCACCCTCATCTGTTCCATTTGGAGAAATTCTAAATTAAGACTGTGGGACATAAAAACAAACACATGCAATATTACTTGGCGGTAGGTTGATGGAAGTCTTAGTTGACCAATAATTATTGACAGTATAGAACCAAATGTTAAGGTAAACAGACAAGACCACTGACTACTTTGCAGTGCGTAAAAGAGAATAATGCACTGTGACATAAGGTAAAGGGAAATGTATGGTGGTTGCTATAATTTACATAAAGTTGTCAGCTTCATCACTGCATATGGACCAACACTGGATGCCAACCCGAGGAGTACAAAGAACTCTTCTACGCTTAACAGCATTTGGCCATAAAAAAAAAACAACCTCCACAGTCACGCTCATTCTGCATCGGGGATTTTAGTGCAAGAGTGGGCTCTGATGATGCCTGATGGAAGAAGGTGCTCTGGCAGAATGATCTGGGCAAACTCAATGAAAATAGTCTGGCTCCTCATCATTGTCTACTTTGACCATCAACCCGTTATAACTACCACCTTGTTCCAAAGGTCTAAACACCAGCACCTACTTGATTATACGATTGCCCACCAAGCTGACAGGGTGGAGTCGCAAGGCAGTTTCTACATTTCCATATGGCTCGGAATCTGGACTCTCTATCAGAGTCCCGTACCAACACTGGAAGTTTTCATCATCCATTGTCTGGAAAGGATCCTGGGTGTGTCCTGGGAAAACAGATGAACCCTCATACCCACCATTGCCACTTACTCCTGTCCCTCATGTAGCAAGACCTGCTGCTCCCGGATTGGCCTACACATACACATGGCTGTGCACTGCCACAACACTCCTCAATTAACGTCCATACATTTCATTTGAATTTATGTGTGCGTATGTCCTGTTCAGCTGGGTCTTTTCCTCTTTGGCCCAAGGGACACTTTCCTACACAATTTCCACAAACAATTTGAAATGTGGACTTGTCAGACCACAGAACAGTTTTCCACTTTGTGTCAGCCCATCTTATCATCATCTCGGGCCCTGGGTGTTGTTAATAAATGGCTTTTGTTTTACAAAGTACAGTTTTAAGATGCAGTTACAAATGTAGTGCCGAACTGTATTTACTGACATTGGTTTTCTGACGTGTTCCTGAGGCCATCTGGTGCTATTCTTTACATATTTATCTAGGTTTTTGATGCAGTGCTGCCTGAGGGATCGAAGGTCACTGGAATTCAGTTTTGGTTTTCAGTTTTTTTTTTCTCTAGATTATCTGACCCTTTTGATGATATGATGGACTGTAGATGATGAAACCGCTAAAAATCCTTGCAATTGTACGTTAAGGAACATTGTCTTTAAACTTTTCGACTAATTACAAAAAGGCGAACCTCTCCCTATCTGAGCTTGTGAATGAGTAAGTTAGGGGAGCGTCTTTTATACCCAATCTTGGCACCCGCCCTTCCCCAACTAGCCTGTTCAGTCACGTCCCATCGGAAACGAGAGTAGGACCCAAACGCAGGAACTCGGAAGACGCAAGGTAGTTCAAGAAGAGACACGTTTATTATATGCAGAGGTAGGCGATCGAGCAGGCAGTCCGGCGCAGCAGCGGTAGTTGGGACGTCGGGCAAGCAGGAGTCGGCGCACCGGGGAACAATCAACGCAGGCAGAAGTATCAAAGGAGTCAGGCTTACAAGGTTGGTCGGAGAACGGACGAAGGTCGGTACACACAGGTTCAATCAGGGATACCGGAGCACACGAATGGGACATGAAGATGATGCGAACTGGCGCCGGCCAGTTGTCATTGCGGTCATATAAATCCACAGCATAATCAGGCTGCATGAGGTGCAGGTGTGCACCTTCCAATCAGCGCACCTGCGCGGACACCCGCACAGCTCGTGCTGAAGCGGCAGGATCATGACATGTTCAGCTGAAGTATGATCCAAACAGGTGTTTGATGAGCATTCCTCAACATTGTGAAACCTTGTGGGCACCTATCCCTGCTTTTTTTGAACATGTTGCAGGCATAAAATTCAAAGTGAATGATTACGTGCTAAAAACAAAGTTTATCAGCGTGAACATTAAATGTGTTTGTAATGTATTCAATTAAATATAGGTTAAAAAGTTTTGTTTAACACAGCGTCCCAACATCATTGGAATTGAGTTTGTATTATAATTGATGTTCAGTGAAACAGAACAAAGCATCTAGAGGGGTGAGCGAAACAAAGAGAAATGACAAAGCAATAATTGTAAACAGGATGAAAAAAGTAAATCCTTACATACAGTAAAGATAAGTATTTGAACACCCTGCTAAATTGCAAGTTCTCCCACTTGGAAATCATGGTCTGAAATTTTCATCGTAGGTGCATGTCCATTGTGAGAGAGATAATCTAAAAAGAAAAATGCAGAAATCACAATATATTATTTTTTTAATGATTTGTGTGAAACAGCTGCAAATAAGTATTTGAACAGCTAAGAAAACCAATGTTGATATTTGTTACAGTAGTCTTTGTTTGCAATTACAGAGGTCAAATGTTTCCTGTGGTTGTTCACCAGGTTTTCATACACTGCAGGAGGGATTTCGGCCCCCTCCTCCACATAGATCATCCCTAGATCAGACAAATTTCTGGCCCTGTCGCTGAGAAAGAGTTTCAGATCCCTCGAAAGATTTTATATTGGGTTTAGGTCTGGAGACTGGCTAGGCCACGCCAGAATCTTGATATGCTTCTTACGGAGCCACTCCTTGGTTTTCCTGGCTGTGTGTCATGTTGAAAGACCCAGCCACGACCCATCTTCAATGCAATCCCATGTGCAGAAAAACACCCCCAAAGCATGATGCTACCACCCCCATGCTTCACAGTAGGGATGGTGTTATCGGGATGGAACTCATCATTTGTCTTCCTCCAAACACGGTTAGTGGAATTATGACCAAAAAGTTCACTTTTGGTCTCATCTGTCCACAAAACCTTCTCCCATGACTCCTCTGTATCATCCAAATGGTCATTGGCAAACTTAAGACGGGTCTTGACATGTCCTGGTTTAAGCAGGGGAATCTTCCATGTCATGAATGATTTCAAACCATGACGTCTCAGTGTATTACTAACAGTCACCTTGAAAACGGTGGTCCCAACTCTTTTCAGGTCATTGACCAAGTCCTGTCGTGTAGTCCTGGGCTGATTCCTCCACTTTCTAAGGATCATTGAGACCCCACGAGGTAATATCTTGCATGGGGCACCACTCCAATTGAGATTGACCGTCATGTTTAGCTTCTTCCATTTTTTAATGATTGCTCCAACAGTGGACCTTTTTTGATCAAGCTGCTTGGCAATTTCTCCGAAACCCTTTCCATGTTGAGTTGTACAATTTGGTCTCTGGTGTCTTTGGACAGCTGTTTGGTCTTGCTCATGTTACAAGTTTGAGTCAGACTGATTGTATGGGGTGGACAGGTATCTTTATGCAACTAATGACCTCAAACAGGTGAATCTGATTCAGGATAATACATGGAGTGGAGGTGGACATTCAAAGGCGGACTAAGAGGGACTTGAGGTTCAGAATTCTAGCTGATAGACAGGTGTTCAAATACTTAGTTGGAGCTGTATCACACAAATAAATCAAATCAAATAAGAAAAAATCATACATTGTGATTTCTGGATTTTTCTTTTTAGATTTTCTCTCTCAGACCTATCAGCATGGCTTTATGAGAAAGTTTCAGACCCCTCCATGATTTCTAAGTGGGAGAACTTGCAATATAGCAGGATGTTGAAATACTTATTTTCTTCACTCTAAACATTGCAATGATACATGAAATATGAGTGTCGCTCAGGGCAGGAGCGCTACACTCTGTGAGAGAAAGAGAGGACATTATAGAACAGAACAAGGACAGGAGAACAAGCATCCAAGACCAGCTGAAATGAACCCAGCGATACAACTGAAGTGTGGTGGGATTGTGTACGTTTTTTGTATTTGCTTGGTGGCTGCCCATGAGGTAGGGGAGTCCCTCGAGAGCGGAAACAGAACTCTTGAAATGTTCTGTCGTTGACTTCTGAATATTCAGAGAATGACCAATAAACAGAACAGCTCCGTGCAGGAAGAAGGGAGACTTAAGTGAACTGAGGGATTCGTTCCTGAACTGGTGTACTGAGGAACTAAAGAACTGTAGAGTGATTCATTGTGAGGAGGGGTTTAGCCGAACTGAGTGATTCATTTGCTGAACTGGTGGACTGAGGAACTGAGTGTTTTGTTCACTGAACTGGTGTACCAAGGAATTGAAGTTTGATTTATTCATTTATGAGCCGCTAAGCCGCAATGTATTCTTGCAATAAGTGAATCGTTTGCCAGAGGAACGACGTACTAAACAGCGAGTCTATTCATGAGTTATTTTAACAACTAGCCTGTAAGTACTTGCGGGAATAGCTTTCACTAGCAGCCATTTCTTCAAGATAAGTTGAGTCAGTCAAGCACATGAAAATAAGCACACATTTAAAATAAATGTAAACCCGTAATAAATTTATATACGTACACATACATATCATTCCTTCTGTTTCTCTAATGCAATTATTAAAGCTTTTTCTATTTAATAAGCATAATACATTGAGCTATTATAGTGGTAACACTTTCCACTAATCAGATGACTATAACAGCAAAGTGAGTGAGCAGGAAGCCTAGGTGGCAGATGCTGCTGTCAGCGATACTGTGCACTGGAATGCAGAAAGGTCATGCCAGCTGGCGAGAGCCTAGCTGGACGTAAGCGGTCGGGGAAGGATGGTCAGTAGCTGAGCTCGCTGCACGCATAGGTGTTTTTTTTAATCACCCCATCTTTCCTGCTTTCAAATATACAACCACAACAATGCATATAGTGCTTCGGTGAACGTGAACCTGAGTAAAGGAAGTAAAGCAGGCAGAAAACCAGGAAGTAGCGACAAAGACAATTATTAAATGGGGGAAATGGGAGAAACTATGGAGAGTGAAATTGGTACAGAACTTGAACAAGGACATGGGGGCACTCTATCATAGGCCACATCAAAGATGGTCGGTAGCTGAGCTCGCTGCACACAAAAGGTTTTTTTTTTTTTTTTTTTTTAAATCACTCCACCTTTCCTGCTTTCAAATATACGACCACAACAATGCATGTAGTGCTTCGGTGAACGTGTTGAATGAACGTGAACCTTAGGGATGCATCATTACCAGAGTGAGGAAGGACTAAATTCCATCCATTTTGTGAGCCGCTTATCCTCATGAGGGTCACGGGAGTGCTGGAGCCAATCCCATCTGCCATTGGGCAGGAGGCAGGGTACACCCTGAACTGGTTGCCAGCCAATTTCAGGGTACATACAGACAAACACCCCCTCTCACAATCACACCTGGGCGCAATTTAGAGTGTCCAATTAGCACCTGTTTTTGGGAAGTGGGAGGAAACTGAGAGAAAACCCACACAGCTGCAGGGAGAACATGCAAACTCTACACAGGTGGGGCCGGGATTTGAATCGTGAGGCCAATGCTGTAACCCCACAGTGCTGCCGGCACGCAAATTATTTTATGTCATGAGCACACACCGTGGCATAGGACCCAAATGCAGGAGTCTGAGACAAGGACATGATGTTGAGTGGTTTTAAAAACACGTGGCAAAAACTCCAATAATCCTGAAACAAGGTCCGAAGTTCGAGGCAAAGCTTGGAAACGAACAAAAATGTGACTTGACTGTGGTGGCACAGGAACGCTGCAATAAGGGGAAAACACTACAATACGCTTGCATACTCACGCACAATGATCCAGTGTCCAACACAACCACAACGAACTGGCCAATGCAAGAAATAAACTCAAGGCTAAATGCCTGGTCTAATTAGCATGCGGCGCAGGTGTGGGGCTGCTGTCACAGGCAGCTCCACCCAGGGCAGTCGCTTGGCCATCCCCCTGACAATTTTATTATAAATAACCAAATGATTTGTTATAATGAATCTTCTGAACAAATCTTTTTAAGGAACTGATTTGAGTGATTCAGTACACTCAAAAGAACTGCCGTGACCATCACTTGTCGGAACAAGTGAGTGGGTATACAGCCCCTGAATGAGTCTCAGGGGTGTGTGCCTGCAGAGACATGCAAGTGAGTTGACGCCATTTTACATGCACAAACACTGACAGAAGTGTCCTGTAATTCCTGTGCCAGCACCGCGGAGGCTAAGGACCCCACTCAATAAATCAATGGGTGTGATTGGACCCAGGGGCCCACAGGAGAGAAGTGCGGTACATGGGACACGTCCCACACTGATGGACCCTCAGGAGAACCACAATGCCCTCCAACCTGCACAGCCAAACCTCACCTCCCCCTTCCATGACCCATTGTCTCAATACATTTTTTCATTTGAAACAATAAAATGAATTTTGATGAACTGCCATTAGCAAGCAGTCAAAATTATTCAATTATGACAAGATAGTTTGTTTTTAGTATTGCTGTGTCTTACTCGCTAGTTCATATCAGAAACTGTTCTTCTTCATTTCAGTTGTCACAAAAGCTCCAGACAAATTTGAAGTAATTTGTGGTTTGGTATGTCACGAAAACCAATCCAGGGTGTAAATGGAAATCTCTCACCTGATTCAGACTCGAGAAAGCAAAGTACAATGTACCAAGCACAACACCATAATCCTGATTATTCGAAAGGGAATAAGATAAAAGAACATCGATGACAAACCAGAACCAAAAAAAAAAAAAAAATAAATGCCAGTTGTTAAATTGAGTGTCATAGTGATCTGTAGCCAATCCCATCGGACTTCAGGCGAAAGTCAGACTACAACCTGGAATGGTCGCCAGTCAATCATATGTAAAAGGCAGATACAGAGAGACACCCAATCACACTCACATTCACACTGTCACATTATTGTTACTTAATGCAATGAATTGTGAAAGAATGTCACGCCTTTCTCAACAGCCAACATGTTGTTGTGATTCATGTCATTTTGTTTGGGTGAGATGCAGTAATAAATTCAGAAAAGGTCATTTTACCCCCCATGGGACTGAGGCAATCAGGAAACATTAAATGTGAGAAGGTTAAGACATCAGCTCTTGTTGCGCCACAAAGTAATTAGTGAAAATGAATTAAAAAAAAGGTGTTGGGGACATATACTAGATTCACATTTCTGTGAACATTTTGTGTTAACACAGTGTCAGAGATTAGGCGAACGGATGGAAAGGGAAAAGGGAGGTGTGGCGGGGGTGGTGGAGGTTGCGGGGGTCGGGGGTGGGCGGTTCTGGGGTAGAAATGGATTAAGAACCATCTTTGAACGGCTTCTCCCATGTGTTACCACACAACCATATCACACTTTTTAGCTTTTCCACAGCTTTTTGCAGGGACTGTTTACGCTCAGTTAAAAAAAATAAAAAAGCCAATCTCCCTTCTGACCTTCTTGTACTCTGCAGTTTTTGATGATTAATGCACGTACACACATACAAACACACACACACACACACACACACACACACACGTCTTCAGACACACAAATGCTTTGTACATACACACGCTATGGAATGTCATACTGCAATAAAACACATTGTGGACACCTGACACCCTCCACAAAGCAACAAGTTTCAGCATCTGGCCAATGTACTGAGGTATCATAACAGCAGTATGAAATAAATCCAGTCAGTCAATCTTGAAAATTATTCGTTGTGTGACATCTACTATTTTGAAGCCTTTTATTATTTTCTTAAATTGGATTATTCCGTGCCAGGCCTTCTCTGCGTCTCTGTTTGACAGTCGTTGACTGTATAACCACTGGACAGCTGAGCCCATCATGGCCCATTCTTTGCTCCTGCTGCCCCCCTCCCTCTGCTTTATCGCAATGATATGGTGGAAGAAATGTGACTGTGACTCTTCTACATCTGTTATTGCCTGGACAGGATTTTCTTTTTTTTCCTCCTTTTTATCTCTAGACCACATAATTTTGCAAGGAATCTTGATGCATTATTCCAGAGGGCACACGTGAGATCGGAATGAATGATTTGCAAATGTATGAAATCAAGAATTGATGAAATCCACATTATTACCATGCCTGATTGTGTGCATCCGCATGTGAAACATCTGGTCAGAGTTTACAGCATCCATGCGACTCAAAACCATTGTCAACATCTTTTCATATTTCTTTTTTTTTTAATGTGCTCAAGCAGTGTGTTATAGTGTTGCTTAAATAGATGGCCATGTGTGCTGAAGAAAAAACTTTTTTTTTTTTTAGCACACAAACAGTCAATTCCCATTTTAGGCGAGGTATTTTCCTGACCACTGATACAACCAGCTGTGAATAGCATCTGAAAGTATCTAAACCCTGTGGATCTTTGTTGGGAATGAGAAGTAGGTACAAATTGTACATTGAAATGATTTCTTATAAAAAGAAGTAAAGCAGGCAGAACACCAGGGAATAGCGACAAAGACAATTATTAAATGGGGGAAATGGGAGAAACTATGGAGAGAGTGAAATTGGTACAGAACTTGAATAAGGACATGGGAACACTATCTATCTATCTATGTATCTATCTATCTATCTATCTATCTATCTATCTATCTATCTATCTATCTATCTATCTATCTATTATCTATCTATCTATCTATCTATCTATCTATCTATTATCTATCTATCTATCTATCTATCTATCTATCTATCTATCTATCTATCTATCTATCTATCTATCTATCACAGGCCAATGCTGTAACCCCACAGTGCTGCCGGCACTCAACTTATTTTGTCATGAGCACGCACTGTGGCATAGGACACAAATGCAGGAGTCTGAGGCATGGACATGATGTTGAGTGGTTTTAAAAAATGCATGGCAAAAACTCCAATAATCCTGAAACATGGTCCGAAGTACGAGGCAAAGCTTGGAAACGAACAAAAACGTGACTTGACTGTGGTGCTGTCACGGCCAATCGGAACGGGAGAAGGACCCAAATGCAGGGCTCGGACGATGCAAGGTAGTTCGGGGAGAAATGTTTATTATTCAGTGGTCGGGGATCGAGCAGGCAGTCAGGTGCAGCAGCAGGAGTTGGGACATCGGGCGAAGAGAGCAGGTCAGCGGGCAGGCAGGAGTCGGTACACGGGAGAACGATCAAAGCAGGCAGAAGTGTCAAAGGAGTCAGGCTTACGGGTCGGTCGGAGAACAGGCGGAGGTCGGTACACACGGGTTGACGATCAGGGATACGGAAGTACTCGAACGGGGCATGAAGCTCAACGATTTGGCGCCGACCAGTTGTCATCGGGGTCATATAAATACACAGGATAATCAACACGCATGAGGCGCAGGTGTGCGCCTCCCAATCAGCGCAACCGTGCGGGCACCCGCACAACCCAGGCTGGAGCGGCAGGATCATGACAGTACCCCCCCTCAAAGGCACGGCTCCCAGACGTGCCTAAACGAAAGAAACAGACAAGAATTAACATAGGCAGGGGTGGGCGGAAGGGGGGTCCGGAGGAGGGAACGCCCCCCCCGAACCCCAGTCTGGTGGCCATCCAGGCCACCAAACGCAAGGCGTCCGGGTGGACAGGTCAGGAGGATGACCCGGACGCCAAGCACCAGGGTCCCCACGCGGCGATTCGGGCGGACAACCTCTGAGAGGAACCAAATGGCGAAGCAGGAACCAGACCAAGGCAAGCAACTGCTCCGGACGAGAACCTCCCACACCGTGGTTGCGAGACGACCAGGGACTGGTCGCCACCGAGGCTTGGTCAGGAGGCAGCTGTGGATTGGTCACAAACGAGGCCAGGTCATGAAGCGGCTGGGAGCCATCAGGAGCGAAGAGGATGATGGAGAGAAGGACCAGAGCCATGACAGCCACCATCACAGCCATCCCGAAGTATCTCCAGTTCCGGGGTGGCTCCACAGAACTCCCCAGCTCCTGTCGCCGTCGAGACAAGGGCGTGGGACGGCCGCGGACCGGTTGCTGCTGGTACGCCTGGACAGGAACGTGAGGCGGCTGGGGAACCGTCGCCACCCCCTGGACAGGAGAAGGCGGCAGCGACATCGCGACCTTCTCCTGGACGGGAACGTGAGAAGGTGGTGGCAGCAACATCGCGACCTCCTCCCCCTGGACGGTAACGTGAGGCGGCGGCGACATCATCCTCACCACCTCCTCCTGGACGGGAACGAGAGACGGCGGTGGCGCCATCACACCTCCTGGACAGGAACGTGAGAAGGCGGAGGCAGCATCACCAACTCCACCTCCTCCTGGACGGCAACGTGAGAAGGCAGCGTCAGTGCCACCATAGCCATCCCCTCCTGGACAGCAACAAAAGAAGGCGGTGGCACCGTCGCCACCTCCTGGACCGAAACGTATGGGCGTGCCCGTCATCGACAGAGCAGGAACGGGGAGCGACCACGGACCGGTCACCGACAGAGCAGGAACAGGGGGGTGACCGCGGACCGGTCGCCGATGAAGCAGGAACGGGGGGCGACCGCGGACCGGTCACCGACGAAGCAGGAACTGGGAGCGACCACGGGCCGGTCGCCACTGGTACTCCAGGGCACGGACGAGAAGCGGCTGCGGAGACGTCGCCACCTCCTGGACAGCAACGTGAGGCGGCATTGGGTCGGTCCCCACTCCCACGGGAGCTTGCAGTGCATTAGTTGAAACAGCATTGTGGGCGTGGCGGGTCCGTTTCCAGGGCGACGTGAACGAGAGTCGGCAGAGAGTCAGTCGAAACTGACACGTGGGTGTGTCTCGGGAGCGGGTCAGTTCCAACTGCCGCGTGAGCATGAGACCGTAACGAGTCCGTCGAAACTGACACATGGGCGTGTCTCGGGAGCGGGTCAGTTCCCACTGCTGAGTGAGCTCTGCTCGGAACAGCCAAAACCTCGACGTGGGAATGGCGAGGAGGCGGATCCGTTCCCACTGCAACGTCCACTTGGCGAGGTGGCGGGTCCGTTCCCACTGCAGCGTGAATCTGCGTCAGCAGCGAGTCCGTCGCCGTTGCGACGTCAGCGTAGCTCGGCTGGTTCGCCAGTCCTTGCCGGACCTGGGCCATGAGAGCCGCCAATTCGGCGCACTGCCGCTCGATCTGCGCCCGCATTTCGCGGCAGAACACCTCATGATTTGGCAGCTCCTCCTCCCTCTGGGCTGGAAGCTTCGCCACCAGCTGCGGGTCTGCCGATTTCGCCATTGCCGGCAAGGAGTGGGAGGACGGTGTCTTAGTCGCCACGCAGCGGGAGGCACAAGGGAGCGCCCGGCCGGGGCGTCTCCTCTGGCTGCCACGCGGAGGTCCCGGGTAGATGGCCAAGCAGGTTCCCACAAACGGGTTAGTGTAGTTGGACCTACCGGGCGAAGACGCTCGGGTGCTGGAAACGCGGGGAGGTGAAACAAACTGACTGGGATGAAAGACCGGGCAAAGAAATTCATAATCAAAATCATCTGAGTCGTACTCAGGCAGCTGGTCATACATATCACGGTCCTCCTCATATTCCGAAAAGTCAGAGTC
The DNA here is from genome assembly GCF_019802595.1 of Syngnathoides biaculeatus. Lineage (NCBI taxonomy): Eukaryota > Metazoa > Chordata > Actinopteri > Syngnathiformes > Syngnathidae > Syngnathoides > Syngnathoides biaculeatus. The sequence goes on from NC_084651.1 coordinate 20,231,356, forward strand.
CAGAAGAATATGCAGAGTCAGACGGGTCGTGGTCGGAATGCAGCCCTATGGGGGCACAAACCAGTGCAATCTGTAGGCTGGTCCCAAGCCCGGATAAATGCAGAGGGTTGCATCAGGAAGGGCATCCGGCGTAAAAACTGTGCCAAACAAATATGAGCGTTCATCTAAAGAGGTTAACAACGCCCGCCCCCGGCACTGCTAACCTGCAGGGCGTCGGTGGAAATTCAGCTACTGTGGGTCAAAGACAAAGAAGAGGAGGAAACCGGATCCAGCGTCAGAAGAAAAAGAGGAATGCACAGAGCCTACAACTGAGTGTAGGGACTTTGAATGTTGGGACTATGACAGGAAAAGCTCAGGAGTCGGTTGACATGATGATTAGGAGAAAGGTTGATATTCTGTGCATCCAAGAGAGCAGGTGGAAAGGTAGTAAGGCTAGAGGTTTGGGAGCAGGGTTTAAATTATTCTACCACGGAGTAGATGGGAAGAGAAATGGAGTAGGGGTTATTTTAAAGGAAGAGCTGGCTAAGAATGTCTTGGAGGTGAAAAGAGTATCAGATCGAGTGATGAGACTAAAATTTGAAATTGAGGTTGTTATGTATAATGTGGTTAGCGGCTATGCACCACAGGTAGGATGTGACCTAGAGTTGATAGAGAAATTCTGGAAGGAACTAGATGAAGTAGTTCTGAGCATCCCAGACAGCGAGAGAGTTGTGATTGGTGCAGATTGTAATGGACATATTGGTAAAGGAAACAGGGGTGATGAAGAAGTGATGGGTAAGTACGGCATCCAGGATAGGAACATTGAGGGACAGATGGTGATGGACTTTGCAAAAAGGATGGAGATGGCTGTAGTGAACACTTATTTCCAGAAGATGGAGGAACATATAGTGACCTACAAGAGCGGAGGTAGAACCACGCAGGTAGATTATATTTTGTGCAGACGATGTAATCTGAAGGAAATTACTGACTGTAAAGTAGTGGTAGGGGAGAGTGTAGCTCGACAGCATAGGATGGTAGTATGTAGGATGATTCTGGTGGTGGGTAGGAGATGGCTGTGGAGTTTTTGACCAACTTATTCAACAGAATACTAGTGGGCGAAAAGATGCCTAAAGAATGGAGGAAAAGTGTTCTAGTTCCCATTTTTAAGAACAAAAGCGATGTTCAGAGCTGTGGGAAATATAGAGGAATAAAGTTGATGAGCCACACAATGAAGTTATGGGAAAGAGTAGTGGAGGCTAGACTCAGGACAGAAGTAAGTATCTGCGAGCAACAGTATGGTTTCATGCCTAGAAAGAGTACCACAGATGCATTATTTGCCTTGAGGATGCTCGTGGAAAAGTACAGAGGTCAGAAGGAGCTACATTGTGTCTTTGTGGATCTAGAGAAAGCCTATGACAGAGTACCAAGAGAGGAACTGTGGTACTGCATGCCTAAGTCTAGTGTGGCAGAGAAGTATGTTAAAATAGTACAGGACATGTATGATGGCAGCAGAACAATGGTGAGGTGTGCCTTAGGTGTGACAGAGGAATTTAAGGTGGAGGTGGGACTGCATCAGGAATCAGCTCTGAGCCCCTTTCTGTTTGCAGTGGTAATGGATAGGCTGACAGATGAGGTTAGACTGGAATCCCCTTGGACCATGATGTTCGCAGATGATATTGTGATATGCAGTGAAAGCAGGGAGCATGCAGAGGAACAATTAGAAAGGTGGAGACATGCACTGGAAAGGAGAGGAATGAAGATTAGCTGAAGTAAAACAGAATATATGTGCGTGAATGAGAAAAGTGGAGGGGGAAGAGTGAGGCTACAGGGAGAAGAGATAGCGAGGGTGGACGACTTCAAATACTTGGGGTCAACAATACAGAGCAATGGAGAGTGTGGTCAGGAAGTGAAGAAACGGGTCCAAGCAGGTTGAAACAGCTGGCGAAAGGTGTCTGGTGTGTTATGTGACAGAAGAGTGTCTGCTAGGATGAAGGGCAAAGTTTACAAAACATTGATGAGGCCGGCCATGATGTACGGATTAGAGACGGTGGCACTGAAGAAACAACAGGAAGCTGAACTGGAGGTGGCAGAAATGAAGATGTTGAGGTTCTCGCTCGGAGTGACCAGGTTGGTTAGGATTAGAAATGAGCTCATTAGAGGGACAGCTAAAGCTGGATGTTTTGGAGACAAGATTCGAGAGAGCAGACTTCGATGGTTTGGACATGTTCAGAGGCGAGAGAGTGAGTATATTGGTAGAAGGATGCCGAGGATGGAGCTCCCAGGCAAAAGAGCGAGAGGAAGACCAAAGAGAAGGTTTATGGATGTGTTGAGGGAAGACATGAGGGCAGTTGGGGTTAGAGAGGAAGATGCAAGAGATAGGCTAAGATGGCAAAAGATGACACGCTGTGGCGACCCCTAACGGGACAAGCCGAAAGGAAAAGAAGAAGAAGAAGAAGATGGGTCGTGGTCGGGACGTATTCGTAGCTCGCTGGTGGAGCGTAAGACACGGAAGCGGAGGACGTCAAGGAGCCTACCCGGATCGGACAGGCTTGGTCCTCCAGCAGACGGTCTACCTTGCGTCGGTCACGGCGGCGCCGGGTCTTTCCTGCTAGGTCCTCTTTTGGCCAGATCGTTCTGTCAACACCCATCGGAACGGGAGTAGGACCCAAATGCAAGGCTCGGAAGATGCAAGGTAGTTTGGGGAGAAACGTTTATTATTCCGTGGTCGCGGATCGGGCAGGGAGTCAGGTGCAGCAGTGGTAGTTGGGATGTCGGGCGAAGAGAGCAGGTGGCCAGACGGGCAGTAGTCGGTACACGGGAGAACGATCAAAGCAGGCAGATGTGTCAAAGGAGTCAGGCTTACGGGGTCGGTCGGAGAACAGGCGGAGGTCGGTACACACGGGTTGACGACCAGGGATACGGAAGTACTTGAATGGGGCATGAAGCTCAACGATCTGGCGCCGACCAGTCATCATCGGGGTCATATAAATACACAGGATATTCAGCCCACATGAGGCGCACGTGTGCGCCTCCCAATCAGCGCAACCGCACGGGCACCCGCACAGCCCGGGCTGGAGCGGCAGGATCATGACAGGTGGCACAGGAACACTGCAATGAAAGGAAAAGACTACAATACACTTGTGTACTCACGTACAATGATCCAGTGTCCAACACACACAAACAAAACGAAGGTTTGTGTGTTGTTGTGTGTCACAGGCCACATCAAAGATGTATCAAAGGTGGTAGCTGCCTGACATTCCGTTTCGATATGAGAGCAGAAGGAAGCAATGTGTGAGCAATGGTGTAAAACGTAGGAGTCAGCGCGTCAGCAGGCAGTGGGCGTGGGTTAGAATATCTTGTCTATGTTGTTATACTTACTGTGTCCACACATAAAACAGCACAAAGACACGTCCGCATGGTGAAACCGACTCTGTGCATGTGATCAACTGCAGAGCCACTCATGGATCCCATGAGGCTTCCAGCAGTTTTTCACTGAGCATGTCATATCACAACTATACAGTATAGAGTTTGTGCACCTACATTATAAAATCACGTGATTAATGTTTAAGTTGCCATATTTCCAGTCAAACACAGCATTGTTGAACGTTAATTCCGTTGAGACAAAACAAAATATGTCTTATAGGTTGGAAGGAGCCACATTGTGTCTTTGTGGATCTAGAGAGTACCAAGAGAGGAACTGTGGTACTGCATGCGTAAGTCTGGTGTGGCAGAGAAGTATGTTAAAATAGTACAGGATATGTATGATGGCAGCAGAACAATGGTGAGATGTGCCTTAGGTGTGACAGAAGACTTTAAGGTGGATGTGGGACTGCATCAGGGATCAGCTCTGAGCCCCTTCCTGTTTGCAGTGGTAATGGATAGGCTGACAGATGAGGTTAGACTGGAATCCCCTTGGACCATGATGTTCGCAGATGATATTGTGATATGCAGTGAAAGCAGGGAGCATGCAGAGGAACAATTAGAAAGATGGAGACATGCACTGGAAAGGAGAGGAATGAAGATTAGCCGAAGTAAAACAGAATATATGTGCGTGAATGAGAGGGGTGGGGGAAGAGTGAAGCTCCAGGGAGAAGAGATAGTGAGGGTGGCGGACTTCAAATATTTAGGGTCAACAATCCAGAGCAACGTTGAGTGTGGTAAGGAAGTGAAGAAACGGGTCCAAGCAGGTTGGAACAGCTGGCGAAAGGTGTCTGGTGTGTTATGTGACAGAAGAGTCTCTGCTAGGATGAAGGGCAAAGTTTATAAAACAGTGGTGAGGCTGGCCATGATGTATGGATTAGAGATGGTGGCACTGAAGAGACAACAGGAAGCAGAACTGGAGGTAGCAGAAATGATGGTGTTGCGGTTCTCTCTCGGAGTGAGCAGGTTGGATAGGATTAGAAATGAGCTCATTAGAGGGACAGCCAAAGTTGGATGTTTTGGAGACAAGATTCAAGAGAGCAGACTTCGATGGTTTGGACATGTTCAGAGGCGACAGAGTGAGTAAATTGGTGGAAGGGTGCTGAGAATGGAGCTGCCAGGCAAAAGAGCGAGAGGAAGACCAAAGAGAAGGTTTATGGATGTGTTGAGGGAAGACATGAAGGGAGTTGGGGTTAGAGAGGAAGATGCACGAGATAGACTAAGATGGAAAAAGAAGACACGCTGTGGCGACCCCTAACGGGACAAGCCGAAAGGAAAAGAAAAAGATAGCATGACACCCGATACACATTAAACATTTAGAAGGTGATAATAATCAAAGGTACGTGGAAACGAGAGACACTGGCCATTGAGGACCCATATTTAAAGCCCAAGTGTCCCTATATATCCCTATAAACATTCTAAAATAGATATTGTAATGAAAAATACATACAACATTATTCACTTCAATGTCTATATGAAAAAATAAATGTGAGCGGAGAGCGCGTCATCCATGCGCAAAGTTGCAGAAGTGTCATTCTACGATATCTAAGTGGTCGCCATATTGTCTGCGTCCTCCGTCCGTGACGTCACCCGGATATTCGCAAATTAAAAGACGCGGTGCACCCTAACTATGGGAGACGAACACGCCCCTTCTGATACGGAAGCTGCTTTCGAAAAGGAGAACACCACACAACCGAGTGAAGTTACCGGGGCAATATTACACTATTGTTTCGAGCCATACTCAGATGACATGCAATTACGGCCAAACTGCATCCCCGTCCGATCCACTTCCGCGGCAGAGATGAGCCATCGCGGCTCATCGCAGCCGGACGGTGTGGCTTGTGACGGAGACGAGCCGTGCTGCTTTAGGGGGTTGTTCATAGACGCCGCAGTATGCGATGAACACCGTCGAGCCGGGCGCTTTACTGTGCGGACGCGGCTGAGTGAGGCATTCTCGGCTGGGTTCTTCAGAGCCGCCCCCGTCCGCAAAGCCCGCCGCGCAACCATCGCAGAAGCCGTGACCGCCGAACGCGGCGCCTCAGCCGGTGTGGCTCATTTTCGGCGCCGTGGTGGCATATAATGGAGCCGAGCCGTGCTGCTTTAGGGGGTTGTTCATAGACGCCGCAGTACGTGATGAGCAACACCTTGATGAGCCCGAAGCGGAGCCTTCGCTGGGGAAGCGACGGCGTCCGACCCGCACATTGACCTATTTCGTACCCGGATCTTTTGTTACGTTATGATAGACCGATTACGTGGTCCGCCCCAAACTATCATTTTTTTAGTAGCTGTATAAACACCTACCTGTTATTTGGAACCCACAAAGCTCTCGTCCTCTGCACCTGTGCAATCTATTTTTCACATCGATCTTTTCTCGTCTTTTCATCTTGTATTCTATAGAATGACGTCTTTGAATATTTGTCTCGTCTGTTGTAACAACAAACAGCACAACAAGTCTCGGGCATTGTAAATATTCTCCTCCGGTTCAATGTTCTCCACACTGTTGAGCAGCTCTTTTTGACCGACAATATGGCGCCGTGAAAATGGTGACGTCATGTGCCCGAGCTCTATACGATGGCAGACAGCCATTTATGTCATCCCTCCCTAATGACTAGTCCTGACCCCTGGTTTTACACAAACTCTTATTCATTAACTATGACTGGACAAAATTTAGGACAAGGACTCGTCTCCTCCGAACAAGGAAGCGGATTGCTGTCACACGTGTACCGCCATAAACCTAAATGTGACAGTTTATTATTTTTTTTAAATACATTGTTCTCAAATGAGTCAACTTTGCATTAGAAATACTTATTGATGATTTGATATTGAGAAGAATAATTTCTACCTGAAATGAATCGTGTATATTTGGTTGGGCACCATCCATCCCGTTTAATTGCTGAAATCTATCGAGCTTTTCTCGTCTTTTTAGCTGGTATTCCATAGAATGATCGATTTGAAGAACTGTCTCATCTATTGTGACTACCAAGAGGACAATAGATCTCAAGCATTGAGAAAAAACTGCTCCGGTTCAACGACCCCCGTACTGACGGGCAGGTTTGTTTTACCGTCAATGTGGAAAACGTCGACGTCACATGCACGATCTCTATATCTTTTGACAATGACACACACAATGATTGAGTGCCAAAGAAGCAACTAACATAAAGTACTGTGTATACCTTTGTTGTATTATTGAAGATAAAACACATCCATATTATATAAAGAGTGGAGAAATTGATACTTTGAACACACTATAAGGAACAAGCGAAACTTCAATATATTCCAAGAATACTTTGGGCAATTGGGCCACTTTACCCCCTGAGTCGTGCTGCTCCATTGATGATGAAGTTTGTGAGAAGGGACAAAACACCTCAGTTCAAAAGGAACTTTGAATCCCAAGATTTTCCTTTCAAAATTGTCGGCATAGATTCCCTTCCTCCTGCAGGGGTAACGCATTTTTGTTCTCATTGCAGAATTGAGAATAATGTACAGCTACTCAAGTTTTCACTCTTTTCTCTTTCTGATAGGGGCTTTAGAAAATTAGTATTATTATGATTATTTTTCTTACCCGTATATGTAGATGAAGCCAAATGTTCAAGCCAGATGTTTTAGCGACATGTTCATGAATGTAAAAGTATTACTGGGTTGACAGCATAATGCAAGTTTCATGTGTGAAATAGAGTAATTGTTACAACAGTTCCTCAGCATTTGAAAGTTACACTGGAACAACATTTTAAAACATTGAACCTGTTTGGAGAGGTTTTGACAGAGCAGCACTTTGGAAGGCCGTTTGAATGAATGCATGTTATAATGCGTATATGCTTAAATACTGGACTCCAAGATAATTGGAGTAACGGGGTTAATACGGCATAAGTCAGGTGTTGAGGGTACAAAAGTAGTAAATATAAGGCCAAGTTCGAATCCTGAGGGGTTCATTAGAGAGAGCGGGATAGGCTAATTCAAATTTCTTAACTTTCTTTACTTCAAAATCCAGTCATTACCTGCAAAAAAACAAAAGAAAGAAAGAAAGAAAAGAAACTGGGAATTCTTTGGACTAATGCTTAGATTTCTTTGGGAAAGTTTTTGGTCGATGCACTTTCTGATGCAAACCCCAAACCCAGTTTGCAATGGCTTGTGCCCTCATAGGACTGTGTTAATAATAATTAAGGAGTAATATATTTGGAACAAAACATATTTGGATTATTTTGAGTGTGTGAAAAATCCAATAAATTCAATGCACATTTTTCTACTGATTACAGAACAGCAAATATCTCATCTCACCTCTTTGAAACATAATATAATACAATAATTTTCTAAGAGTAACACAATTGACCCCTCCGTGGATATTGCGCAATCCGCGTCACTGACCAATCAGAGGCCAGAGATCTGCATAGACCAAAGCCCGTTTTTGCTCCCACCATTTTCTCTGACAACATTGAATGGTCCAGTATAGGGTTAGTTAGCGTTTTATCGCGTATTTGGGTTATTTAACAAAAAATATGGTTAAGAGGTGTAGTCACGGACTTTGTAATAGTGACGACAGGTATCCTGAAAGGCTAGTTGGTGGAGTTCGATTCGTACCCTTTCCAAAACCGAAGACCCAGTACGAAAAATGCCTTCAATGGGTCAAACTTTGTGGAAGACCCCATCATCAACTAAATCCATCTAATATCAACCGGAACGCATGTTTGCACGAAGGTATGCCCTATATTTGATTTTCAATACATGTCGCGTATAAATGAATTTGAAGTTCTTCGCTAGCATAACACTGCTGCGTGTGAACAATTGACACACTTATTCTTTGTTGAGCGATATTTAGCGATGATCGGACTGCACAAACGTATTGATTTCTTGCTGGCTACGTGTGAATGATTGAATGAAATCAGAAGCATGGCGTCTCTCTCAGTTAAGAATGTATTGTATTTAGAATCTGTAATATATCGTTGATTTGAATGAAATCAGAAGCATGAAGTCTGTCTCAGTTCAGAATGTATTGTATTCTATTTGCCATTTTTACTGTTTGTCTTACGTCAGCGCACGTGGCGTGACGTCAATTCAGGAGGCGTGGTTAAGTGCCCTGTACGGAGGGGTCAATTGAATTGAGGACCTGATAACTGAGCTACTACATAATCACACTCCTCACTACAAAATTGACTATATGCGAAACAAAGGTTAATCCTGCGACAAAACCAACAGTATTCAAGTTTGAAATTCCAAATGTGGGAATCGCAACATTGCTTTTTTTAGTTGATGAAATCATTCAGGATGACTGCGGTATTGCAATGAAGAAAATGAGTATTTGAACACCCTGCTGTATTGCAACTTCTCCCACTTAGAAATCATGGAGGGGTCTGAAATTTTCATTCTAGGTGTATGTCCACTGTGAGAGAGATAATCTAAAAAGAAAAATCCAGAAATCACAATGTATGATTTTTTTAACGATTTATTTGTGTTATACAGCTGCAAATAAGTATTTGAACACCTGTCCATCAGCTTGAATTCTGACCCTCAAAGACCCGTTAGTCGCCTTCAAGAGTCCACCTCCACTCCATGTATTATCCTGAGTCAGATGCACCTCTGTGAGGTCGGTAGCTGCACAAAGACACCTGCACACCCCATACAATCAGTAAGACTCAAACTTGTAACATGGCCAAGACCAAAGAGCTGTCTAAAGACACCAGAGACAAAATTGTATAACTCCACACGGCTGGAAAGGTCTACAGAGAAATTGCCAAGCAGCGTGGTGAAAAAGGGTCAGCTGTTGGAGCAATCATTAGAAAATGGAAGAAGCTAAACATGACGGTAAATCTCAATCGGAGAGGAGCCCCATGCAAGATATCACCTCGTGGGGTCTCAATGATCCATAGAAATGAGAAATCAGCCCAGGACTACACGAAAAGACTTGGTCAATGACCTGAAAAAAGCTGTGACCACCGTTTCCAAGGTGACTGTTGGTAATACATTAAGAGGTCATGTTTTGAAATCATGCATGGCACGGAAGGTTCCCCTGCTTAAACCAGCACATATCTGTCTTAAGTTTGCCAATGACCATTTGGATGACACAGAGGAGTCATGGGAGAAGGTTTTGTGGTCAGATGAGCCCAATATGGAAACCTTTGGTCATAATTCCACTAACTGTGTTTGGAGGAAGACGAATGATGAGTTCCATCCCAAGAACACCATCCCTACTATGAAGCATGGGGGCGTGTATTGTGAGATTTTGGAGAACAACCTCTTTCCCTCAGTCAGAGCATTGAAAATGGGTCGTGGTTGGGTCTTTCAACGTGACAATGACCCGAAGCACACAGCCAGGTAAAACAAGGAGTGGCTCCGTAAGAATCATATCAAGGTTCTGGCATGGCCCAGCCAGTCTCCAGAGCTGAACCCAATAGAAAATCTTTGGAGGGAGCTGAAACTCTGTTTCTCAACGACAGCCCAGGCACCTGTCTGATCTTGAGGAGATCTTTGTGGAGGAGTGGGCCAAAATCCCTCCTGCAGTGTGTGTCAACATGGTGAACAACTACAGAAAACGTTTCACCTCTGTAATTGCAAAATAAAGGCTATAGTACCAAACATTAACATTGGTTTTCTCAGGTGTTCAAATACTTATCTCCAGCTGTATCACACAAATAAATTGTTAAAAAAATCATACATTGTGATTTGTGGATTTTTCTTGATAGATTATCTCTCTCACAATGGACACGCAACTATGATGAAAATTTCAGACCCCTCCATGATTTCCAAGTGGGAGCACTTGCATTATAGCAGGGTGTTCAAATACTTATTTTCTTCACTGTATACTGTTGTCATAGTCATCCTAAAACTGCCGTATTTTAAAAAAAAGTTGCATATGTCTTGTTAAAGAAGATGCACTGTAGTCATTTGTTCTATGCACTGAACGTCCATCCTGCTGAAGCGTGTGGATGTGGTTTCCAAGGTAACATCTCTAGTGGGCCGGCTTTTGAGAGCACCGTGCCCTGTAATGTTGGTCCCATGTTACCATAGCAAATGTCTCTGTTCTACATCACCTGCACCATAAGGGAGATTTGTGGGCTAATGCTCTTCAGTGCAGCAAACACTAAGGCAGTTAATTGGGGATTATGGGAAGATCAATATTGTGGCTCAAAGAAGTGGATAAAAAAATACCGATCTTTTTACTTTTGCTTTACTTGTGTAAAAAGAAAAAAGACACACAAGCCAGAATTACCGACAGTATTAATGTATCTAAAAGCTTTCAAGCAAGGTAAATATGATATTTTAACATTTGAAAAGCATGTATAGTATAAATAATACAATACTAGCATTTTATAATTTCGTACTATCCCACACAAACATTTAAAACATCTTAACTCTGATGCTTTAAATAGAACCCCCCAGTGTGCAAAGTGCCAACTGCACGAGAAGAGCACAAGCACATGCATTATACATTGTGCAAAAGCGCAGTGTGCATTTATGGCTACTTCTCAGTCTACTCTTTGGCAGAAAGGACTTAAAAACAGTTCTCAGTCCCAGATAAACTATATATTTTTTTGTTTTTTTTGGAAAAGAAGAATTTGTTTATCCCCCAAAAACATTTGCTGAAAAGGTATCTTTTAGCTGGAACTGACTCAAGGAAGTGACAAAAGACGAGAATTTTGCATTAAATTGATAATAAAATACAAATGTTTAAATTATTATTACTGATGGCATGGCAGATTACTGGTTTGAGCATCTGCCTCACAGTTCTGAGGTCCGGGGTTCACAGCCTGTTCCGAGTGTTCTCCCCGTTCCTGAGTGGGTTTTCTCCAGTGATTCCAGTTTCCTCCCACATCCCAAAAACATGCATGGTCGGTTATTTGAAGACTTTGAAATTGCCTGTAGGTGTAAATGTGAGTGCGAATGGCTGTTTGTTTATATGTGCCCTGCTATTGGCTGGCAACCAGTTCGGGGTGTACCCTGCCTCCTGCTTGAGGATAGCTTGGATAGGCTCCCAGGAGAAGTGGCTCAGAAAATGGATGGACGGACGGATGGATGGATGGATGGATGGATGGATGGATGGATGGATGGATGGATGGACGAATGGATGGAGAGATGGATGGATGGATGGATTATCCATCCATTATGAGCTGGAGAGAGCTCCACCTTCTATTGGTCGGCAGTTAACTTCATTAGGTAAAACATTCCCATTAGATCCACTGAATATGGGATTGGCAACTTAAATGATGGGAGGGGGTCACTATTTTTGTGTGTGTGTCAGCCTTAACATGCAGCCACAAAGGACTGCGATTTCCTTGGTTGAGTTTTCTCTAATACCTAGAAAAGACTAAAAGACAAATTTGGTCTTTCACGATTCCACTATGTCAGCCGACTCGAATCGAATCTTGCTGTATCTCAAACAGTGGCAACACTGCACCACGTGTATTCCGATACTTTTAAAAACACTGATGTTCATCTTGTCATATCAAATACAGTCAGGAGGCGGAATCACAAAATGTGTCGCTGATCAATGCGACCAGATATAGAGCTCGTGCACCTACGTCACCAAAACCATGTGACTGGCCATATTGCTGGTCAAACAAAGCATTGTTCAATGTTAAGTTCGTTGAGACGAAACAAAAATATGTCTTATAGCACGACGCCCAGAGTTTTGTCGGATACCGCTAAACATTTAGAAGGTGATAATCAACGAAGGTATGTGGAAAAAGTAGAGACATTTGGCATAGAGGACCCATATTTAAGGCTGAAGTCAATGTTTTCGCCACTAAGAAAGTGGAGTGTTAACCCGCTTCCGCTTGTCTTGAATAACTGGATATACACATGGATCTGGTGGGTAAATCGTCGAGATTTACACGGAAGAGTTTGAACGCATATAAAAGTCAGGACGCATACAAATACTGTATTTCGTTGCTGGATCTGTTCTCTAAATCCCATATAGCGATGGAGCCACTCAGATGTTTTTCAGTACAAATACCAATATTTAAATAAAAGAACCCTGGTTTTACACAAACTTACATTAATTAATTATGATTTAAAAAAATAAAAACAAAAAGAGGATGGAGACAGCTCCTCTGTATACAGAAGCATATCGCTGCCATACGTAATTCATTTATTTTATTTTATTTATTATTTTATAATTTATTTTCTTTTTTTTTTAAATATGCATTGTTGTCAAATGAGTCAATTTGGCAATATAAATACTTACTGGTAATTTGAGATTGAGAAGAATAACTCCTACCTGAAATGAAATGATCACTACACAGGCATGTGTATTTGGTTTTGCAGCATCCATCACGTTTAATTGCCGAAATCCATTGATCATTTTTGGTCTTTTCAGATGGTATTCCATACAAATACCAATATTTAAATAAATAACCCCTGATTTTACAAAAACTCGCATTCATTAACTATGAACTCCTCTGTACACGGAAGCGCCTCGCTGCCACATATAAACCGCTCTGCGACAGACAGTTTATTTTCTTTTTTAAATATGCATTCTTCTCAAATGAGTCAATTTGGCATAATAGATACTAATTGGTAATTTTAGATTAAGAATAATTCCCACCTGAAATGAAGTGATCGCTACACAGGTGTGTGTATTTGGTAGGGCACCAACCATCATGTTTAATTGCCGAAATCCATCGATCTTTTCTGGTCTTTTCAGCTAGTATGCTATAAAATGATCTCTTTGAATATCTGTCTCGACTGTTGTGACAACCAACAACACAAAAGCTCTCGGGTATTGTAAATATTCTCCTCTGGTTAGACGTCGCCCACAATGTTTAGCAGCTCTGTTTGACCGGTTAGGGTTAGGGTTAGGGCCGTGAAAATAGTGATGTCACGTGCACAATTTATGTTTGTTGAATATGACAGGAAGATGCCAATTTTTATTAATGCAGTATCTCGGATGAATCATTTGTTTGACTTTGAAAATGTTTTGCACACGTGACACAAGTGAAAAACAAAAAGTATGTACATGTGTCATATTGCAGAGACCATTTTTAGAAGAGTTTGAAATCTTAGAAAATGCATTAGTAAATCAAACAGCCCTTCAAGAGAGCCTCCATATTTCCATTGCCCTTTCAAATTTCAGCCTGAATGTGATGGCTTTAGCCACTGCAACAGGAAGTTGATCTGTTGAGGAATTTCTGTGACAGATCTCTGTATCTTTAACTGAGACTTTGACAATTGCATATTCAAGTGAGTGCAGCACACTGCCACATGAGCCAATCAAGAAAGCTGCGCGCACCCATTGGCTGTACTATGAGGAGTTCTGTGTACTGCGAGGGGATGGGGTGGGGGGTTCTATGTAGAAAGGGCTGGAGCAGGGTCTCTGCTATGCTCTCCCATCTCTCTAGTCAGCAGAACGAGCAGTGGAGCAGAGCAGCGCAGCATCCGCAAACGCAGCATCCAGGATGATGCCTGTGCTCGATGGAGGACGCACGAGAATGAAGTGCTGAGGAGAACATGGACGCGCTCCAAAGAGGAGAGAGTAAGCTGTAAAGAAAAGACACAGCCTGGGTAAGAGTGGGAGACAAGAGCGACCGAATCATCGCAGCTGTCTGTCTGAGAACCACTGCAGCAAACACTAAATCTGGGACTGTTAGACCAACCCTCAGTACAGCGATAAGGGAGGAAGGGGTGAGTTGAGGAGCGGATTTCGTCACTCTGAAGCGGCAATGGGATTCCCAAGAGCGGATGTAAGTTTATACAGAAAAAAAAGTGGATCATAAATGTGGACTTGCGTCTTCAGAAGAAATAGAGATGAGCAAGTTTTGAACTCTCATATAGTGGATTAGTGAGTGCTGCACTGCGTCCCAGTCGTGCGACCTGCACTATCCTCTTCCCAGGTCCTCCCTCTCAGCTGTCTCCCCTCGGTGAATGTCCTTTCTGCGCTCTCTTCCACTGCTCTGCAGTTGAACACACTCATGGTCGATGCCAAGGGAAGGAACATGAAATGTCTGACTTTCTTCTTAATGCTGCCTGAGTCAGTAAAGAGCAAGTCAAGCAAAAGCTCCAAGAAGGGCAATGCCAGTGGTAGTCCCAAACTGCCCCCCGTCTGCTATGAGATTATAACTCTGAGAAACAAAAAGAAGAAGAAGATGGCAGCGGACATATTTCCCACCAAAAAGCCGGCACCTGCCACCACTGTACAACAGTACCAGCAGCAGAACCTCAACAACAACAACACCATACATAACTGTAACTGGCAAGGACTCTACTCCACAATCAGAGAAAGGTAGGCGACCGCAGCGACACATTTGTGGCTCTTCAATAAGAAACAAAGAAACAGAATATTAAAAAAAGAAAAAAAAAACGAAACATCATCTCAGTGTGCATGTATGAGTGAGTGTTCCCTGCACCCTGCCCTTAATCTGTTGGGGTTATTCTCATTGACACCACCTTTGCGCCTGCAGACATTGCCGCTCTAAAAGAGGTTGCACTTTATATGCACAACAGGCCCAGATTGTTCTTTCCTTAGGGCAAAATATTTACCCTGGCCTGACGGCAAAAGATCCCAGCTGTCCAGTGCAAAATGTGTTTGTTTTTTTTTGTTTTGTTTTGTTTTTTTCCCCCCGGCTTTGTTATCTATCTAGAACATTTTGTGTACCTACGACAGTGACATGCTGCTCTGCTCAGTAATACATGAACACAGATTAATTGTAGACAGCTTCAGTTATACTCTCATTTATGAAGTGACAGCCGTAACCCTCACATTTAAAGAGGCAGAAATGTTTAAGCAAGTACTTGTAAGAAGTCCCAACACATATATATTCTGGTGTTTTATATCTTTCATCTCATTTCAATTCCAATTTTTTCTTATAACCCACAAATGCTAAAAGCATTATATCCTTTAAAGTAGTTTTTTTTTCTCCCTTTGTTTTTTCAGAAATTCTGTAATGTACAACAATGAACTGATGGCAGATGTTCACTTTGTGGTGGGTCAGCCTGGGAGGACCAAGCGGTTGCCAGGACACAGAGTAAGAATGCTACAGTCATTAGGTTGAAAACAAACATATGAGCACAATCAGCATTTCATAGACCTTAATCATCACTTCACAGAACTCAAATCCTTTGTGCTCCGCTCCCGCTTCCGCACGACACAGTATGCCTGTTCGAGACAGTCCTCAATTATTTATGTAAATGAGTCTGAGGGAAAAAAGAGATACTTCATCCTTGTTCTTTACAAGAGGAACTTCTACTTCTTTGTGTCATCTTGGGGGGAAAAATGCAATTACAGTATTCATCCTTTATTCGACTGAAAACACTTTATTGATATAGATAATCAAGAAGCTATTCTACGATTGCAGCACAAGGTACGCATTACAAGGAGCGATAATTTTAATCAAGGCTATTTTCATCCTTTTTTGACTTGTTGGGAAGTGGTTGTTCGACATTCGATGGCTCATTCTATTCACTCCGTCAAGGCTTTCTGTTCCAAGATGTTACCATAAATGATTAATTACGCTTTATGCCTAGACAATGGGCATCACCTTAAAACATGTCTGTTCTAGGAGGATACATGATAAAATTCACATTAAGTCAGAGATTAATTTTCGAGGCACAAAAAGGCTACCCTGTGTTGTCACATTCAGATTAGCCCCGTGTGAGCAGTTTTGTTCTCATCTTGATGAGACCCAAATGTATACTCTATTACTGCTGGCTGCAGATTATTTAGTGCACTTTGAGAAGTCAGTTATGGAAAGACATGGTGGATGACTGGACTGCATTTAAAAGATGAAACATTATCCCAGTTGGATTAAATGACAGCCAATGCAGCATTTTTTATTGTCTCCATTGGGCACTTATTGCCAAGAGCCACGAGGTGCGACTAAGCACATTTTAAACTGACTTGTAACAAAGATTCAGTCCATTGCTATATTACGCACTTACTGTATAGTAGGAATACTGTATATGGCACACATGTTACAACCAACTTGCACTTAAATTGTGCAATATTCTACCCTTTCTACCCTCAAACACAAACTGACATTGTACACGACTATGTGGCATCATTCATGGATTTGTTCGCATTTCTAATATTAGTCTCAGCATTATGTTTCAGTTAATTTAGTCAAGCTGTGATTAGTCATTCATTTCAGGAAATTGAATTTTCACCATTCAATGGTGTGATTACAAATGTATTTTATTTCTGTCAGATGCAATTTTGTTTGTTAGAAACATACCTCTCCATCCTGACGGTAAGTAGTGCTCTATCAGGGTGAACGCTGCTCATCAGAAGGGGAAACCGAACAAACGCAACTGACATTAATTACAACTAGGGAATCATTCAATAGCTGTGCTTTAAGTACACTTTTTCACATTCACAAACTATTCCAGTTATATTACAACTAATCAGGTGAAAGCATCTCTTGATTAAATCAGATATCTGTTGAGTAAATGAATGTTTGTTTTTTTCCCCATTTTCTAACAGTATGTCTTAGCTGTGGGCAGCTCTGTGTTTCACGCCATGTTTTACGGTGAACTCGCTGAAAACGACGATGAGATTCATATTCCGGATGTGGAACCAGCTGCCTTTTTGGCAATGTTGAAGTAAGCATCCTCTTTCCTGATTGGCCAATACATATTTATTGGCCATTTGTCATATTATCAATATCTGTCTTTATTCATTTAGATATAAATGATTTCCTACATCAACATTATCACATATGTATTTTTCTTTTCAAATCCTTCATTTGTCACATCACTATCGGGAATTCAGTGACTAAACAATAATGCATGTGTATTATATTAAGGTGGTGTTAGCATGGAGTGGGACAGAACTGCACCGAATCACACTGAGAGGCGTTGCAAATATTTTATTACCTAATTTGGCTGAAGCAACGATCTCACTTTCCCTCCAAATAGTATGGCGTCAACTAGTACACCACTACAGACTACAATGACATACTCCATGCTGTAAAATGAATATTCCTCTTGCAGTTTCAATCAGTAGGCACAATCTCATGAAATTGTGCATCTTAACAATGTTGTCAGTGATCCTATTCAAGTTGCTTTGAGTGGATGGAGCCATAACAACATTACTGTCATTGCTTGCAAATCCCCCCAAAATTTCAAACTATAACAAGGGAATGCTTGCATTTTCATGTATTATTTGCAAACATGGACCACTGTCAGCATGTTGATACAGTGCTACCTCGACTTACAAGGGACCCGCTGAGGAATTGTTAGAGGGAAGAGCTGCCGCTCAGCCGATTATTCGTCTTGAGTGAAGAGCAAAATTTAATTAGCAGGTGTTAAATGATGTCAATGAACTTCACAGCAAGCAGAACAAGTGCTTTTTTCAAGCTTTTTGTTGCAATCTCTACAGTGTTTAAAGTTGACATTTAAATATAGAACAAATAGAATTACACATGTATTCATTCAACCTACATAATTTACAGAAGACTGCTAGCGAAATACTAACATTGTAAAATGCCATAGATGGGCTAACAACATTATAATATTGCAGTAGTTACAAACCTTTACGCAACTGGTTTTGAACACAAACAGTGCAACACTTTTAATTTAATTATGCTATTACGTTACGTTTTTATGAAATGAAAACATTGTGGAAAAGGGCCCTCTTGGGCATTGCCACAGAACAAAAACTCATAAGACACCATTAATATCACGTTAATTTTCACCACTGAATTAATTAAAATGCTATTAATCTGTTCCAGCAACAAAGTAACACTGGATTATTTTCAAGTTCCTAATAAAGTAATAGCATTGTAACATGAATATGAAAACAAATAAAAGACAAAAGCAATATAACTACACAGGGGAGTAAATTTGTGTGTTGATGTGAATTAAAGTGGAAAGGCCTCGTGAATGGTGTCAGGAACCAGGACTCAGTCACGTTGCTCCGGTTGGTTCAGTGTGAGGTTTCCATGCTCCTCTAATGTTTTTTCGTCCACTTCCTTCCAGCAGCATCATATAGTAACACTTGTATGTCGGAGTACTCGTGGGCCAAGGTGTCGCCTTATGGATAGCAGCAGTCCTTGCTTTCAAAGTTGCATGCTCTCTAATGAACAAGTTCATCATAGCAAACCACGTTTGTGTCAACAGGTACATCTACTGTGATGAGATTGACCTGAGCGCTGACACAGTTTTAGCGACTCTTTACGCTGCCAAAAAGTACATTGTTCCCCACCTGGCACGTGCCTGCGTGAACTTCCTGGAGACCAGCCTGAGCGCTAAGAATGCCTGCGTGCTGCTGTCCCAGAGTTGCCTGTTCGAAGAGCCCGAGCTGACTCAGCGCTGCTGGGAAGTCATCGACGCCCAGGCCGAGCTGGCGCTACGTTCTGAAGGTTTCTGCGACATCGACTCCCAGACCCTGGAGAGCATCCTCCAGCGAGAGACACTCAATGCTAAAGAGATTGTTGTCTTTGAGGCGGCGCTCAGCTGGGCTGAAGCGGAGTGTCAGAGACAAGAGCTCACCTTGTCTACTGACAACAAGCGGAAGGTTTTGGGCAAGGCCATGTACCTGATACGCATTCCCACTATGGCTCTGGATGACTTTGCTAATGGAGCGGCCCAGTCAGGCGTGCTGACACTTAATGAGACCAACGACATCTTCCTTTGGTACACTGCTGCCAAGAAGCCTGAACTTCAATTTGTCAGCCAGCCAAGGGAGGGGCTGACACCCCAGCGCTGCCATAGGTTCCAGTCCTGTGCCTACCGAAGCAATCAGTGGCGTTATCGAGGCCGCTGTGACAGCATACAGTTTGCTGTGGACAAACGAGTTTTCATTGCGGGTTTCGGACTCTACGGCTCCAGCTGTGGATCAACAGAGTACAGCGCCAAGATAGAGCTCAAACGTCAGGGAGTCCTGATGGGACAAAACCTTAGCAAATACTTCTCAGACGGCTCCAGCAACACTTTCCCGGTGTGGTTTGAGTATCCTGTGCAGATTGAGCCCGATACCTTCTACACCGCGAGTGTGGTTCTGGATGGGAATGAACTGAGCTACTTTGGACAGGAAGGCATGACAGAGGTGCAGTGTGGGAAGGTGACATTTCAGTTCCAGTGCTCTTCAGACAGCACTAATGGCACAGGTGTGCAAGGAGGTCAGATTCCTGAGCTTATTTTCTACGCCTGACGTTTGTACTTGAGATTTAAAAAAAAAAAATCCCTTTGTGTAGCGTGGCCCGTTGTTTATTCCCCCCCCCCACCCCGCCCCACTATTGTTATACACTGTTTAACTCATGAAAAAGTCTTATGTGTGTTATGTGTGATTTAGGTGTATGGTTTCCCTGATGAGGGCGTAGAAATACATATACAGATGAAAATATGAAGAAATCTATCTTGCACTTGATGTGCATGTACATATGGATATATGTAAATTGTTAAAAGTATATGAGGGAACACTGAGGCTGACAGAAATAACTTTTATGATGACTAGCTAGACTTAATATTATTTCTATGTTTGCATAGAATGCACATATATAGCAGCAATATGCCACATTCTGTATTCTCTAATGAGTTCATGCGACTGTCTGGATTGTCAACTTTGGAATGGAGGGAAATATAAATACATCTACTTATAGTCAAAGTACTGTGTTTAACACTCATCAAGCATTTGTATTAGAGGCATCATGCTGCTTTTTGGTACTTTGAATCTACTAATGGTGAGAGGTCTTAGATTAGGGAGTGCTATGAGACACTTCTTTCCCTCCGTAGCATGTTGCTCTGCACTTACAATCACCCCTCTCACATCAGTGTTGTTATGCTCACAGGAAATATACATACATAAACGATGATAATTTAAAAAAAAAAAAAGGGAAGCTAAGCTATCCCCTTTCACATCTGGAGGTTTTACTCCTGTTTTTTCTTCTCTGACTATGTATTGCTAATTGTTCTTGCACCTTAGGTTTGTTTCACAGGAACAAGATCAATGGTGGGCTTTGTGTGGGTGTGTGTGACTGCGTGTGTAAAGATTATTTTCTTTCAGACTCGTCTTTGTTGAGAAGCAGCACGCTGTAAGTGTGTGTAACGTGTGTCACAGAATTGCACTGATGTTTTGTAATCAAAGGTGTTTATTTTATTTAGTAGCTCGTCAAACTATATGATGGTATGAGTGAAATTTGAATCTTGTGTAAGAGCATCTACAGGTCGGTCTGACAAGGACAAAGGATGGCGATCAAGTTGTGTTTACATGCTGGGCTACTTTTGAATGTGGATGATTGTTGATGAAGCAAATAAAGAACAAGAGACACTTGTTACGTGTAATTTCCTTCCATAAACAAAAGATATTTCGGCATCCTCAATGACTGAAGTCAAAAGTGGTGACGTCAAGCGCAAAGGAAGACTTAAAAGTAAACGAAGTAATTAAGTCTGAAGAGGGATGGACAACACTGGATTTTGAACTCATGCTTCGCTTGAGTTCTGGACCGATGAGTCGGAAACACCCCATTTGAATAAGGATATGTTCCCTAATCTATTTTAAGATTTGCAGTTACCACCATCATAATAAAAGTCTTACAACCTGAAGGAAGTAATAATTTAATGCAGCGACATTATTTTTTAAACACAATAATAACATCCCTAAATTAAATCATAAAGTAAACATGGCTTTACTGTATCTCCAGCCAAACCTGTAATTATGGAATGGAATGAGAAGAACTGACGTGATTAGGTGTATTTTTTTTAAATTCACAATTTGTTAGTGAGAAAAGGTGAGATTATGTGAGTTGTGCAATTACAGGACTCTAAGGAGCCTGGTGAGAAAAAGCATTACTCTTGTAATCATATGGCCGATATTTGATTATCAATAAATCTGAGGGCATGTTGTAAGCAAGGCCATTAACTACACAATGGAAACAGAGTGTGCCAAGAGACTGAGGCAAGCCTGTTGGGCTTGAATGATCTAAAAGTATCATTCCACCGCAAAATTCAGGAGTACCAAAGTTCCACTCCACTCAACATTCCCAAAAAGCATCAGATCAATTGCGACAACCCAGTCAGTTCCTATAGATTACATTTGCCAAATTGATGTCACTCTTTGTCTATATGCACACATCATGCATTTGCTATGTGAATAGCCATCCTTGGTTGAGAATAATCTTTTTTTAATGAGAGGTGACGATTATTACAGGAGACCACTCAGACGCGCTTGAAGGAAATGTAATTAAGTCCCAGGGGGATAAGATTAAAACACATGGTTAGCCATCTAAAAATAATTAGCTTGTCAGTAGAGAAAAATCCAGAGTCACAATGTGGGTAATAATGAGGAGGCCAGTACAGATATTGTTGTATTTTTTGAGAAACATTTACATTAAAGCGTAATGCGTAATTTGTTCACCTGCCTTGACTCACATATGATTTTAAGTGATATTTCATTCTAAATATGGTTTAAGATGTCGGTCTACCCTTTGCAGCTAAAACAGCTTCAACAAGATTTAGGAGTATTCTTACTGTAGATTTTTGCCCATTTTTCCAGGAGCACATTTGTGAGGTCACACACTGATGTTGGACAAGAAGGCCTGGTTTACTTTCTACTCAAAATCAATTGAGATCACGACTCTATATGGGCCAGTCAAGTTCATCCATACCAAATTCCCTCATCCGTTTCTTTCTGGATCTTGCTTTGTGCACTGATGCACAGACATGTTGGAACAGAAAGGGGTGAGCCCCAAACTGTTTGAGTGTCCAAAATCTCTTGGTACGCTGAAACATTCAGACTTCCTTTCAGTGGATCTTATGCCCTAATATTTTGCACACTTTGAGCTCTGTGAGAAAACTTTGCAGATGGCCCTTTTCCATTTTAACGTGATAAAGGCAAAGATGAAAGTTTTATATGGGTGAACTTGACGGGCCTACAGAATCCTGACTTCAACCCCATAAAACACTTTTGGATTAATTAAAGCAGAGACCGAGAGCCAGTCCTCATCCATCATCAGGGGGTATAACCTCAGAAATGGGCTTCTGGAAAAACATTTTTAAATTCAAACATAAACACACTCCTAAAACTTGTGGCAAGCCTTTCCACAAGAGTTCAAGATGTTATAACCCTAAATTCATTTCTGAATCAAGGCAGTGTTAATGTTAAGTCAGTGTAAAAGCAGTAATGACATGAGTTTGGAATTTATCGTTTCAGTTTTCGGACCTGAATAAACCCTGCTTTATCAAAGTAATAAAAACTGAACTGTGATATCCCAAAAAGCAGAGTCTCATTGAACCAATGGTGAAATATCAGCCTGTGCACTCTCATCATTTTCCTTCCCTTGCTGATTATCTCCATCGTGGTGAAATGTTACTGAAATAATAATAGACCAAGTAAGAGTAGAAACACAGCTGTGCTTTTTAAGAATTCATCAAAGAAAATAATCTCAAAATGCTTTATATAATTGACAATATCAAAGGAAATCACTGAGACTTTTCCCTTTTCATCATCATAAACCAGTGGTGCTTAACCTTTTCGAGCTACTGAATTGTGTTTCATGTGTTTCCGCCTAACCGTTTCTAGCTTCAACTCTCGCTGAAGTTATTCGCATTCGAGTGTGAAGCCGCTGCGATGAAATTCACCATGTCCAAATCTGAGGCCGTGGTCCTCAGTCAGTCAAGGGGAGGGTGGCTTTCCAGGTCGAGGAAGAGATCCTGCCCCAAGTGGAGGAGTTCAAGCATCACGGGGTTTTCTTGCTCACTCAGTGTTTGGAAACTCAGAAAAACTGTCATTTTTATTTTAATTTATTTCCAGAAAAGTTGTCAATTTGGAGGTGGAGGGATTCCGTCCAACACTAACGAGAATATATTGAGTATAATGCATTCCTTTTTTCCACACCAGCTATGCAGTGAAGTTGCTCTCCAGTTCTGCTAATGGTGTTGCACCATGACATGGTGGGAGGGCATGTTGATTTTGGACATAAAAAAAGCATATTAGTTACAGTATTTATCAATTACTCTGAATTGGATTCATAGTATTGGAAATGACTGCCAGTTTCATTTTCTTGAGCATTACTACATAGAAAGAACAAGCTTGTGATATACAGACAATTAAGACCCGATAGCACCTTTTACTGTTGTGACCAACTGTGGTAAGTGCATGTTGCCAATTACCAAACTCATTGTCTTCACAAGCACAACAAACCCGTAATACTGACATCCATCCATCCATCCATCCATCCATTCATTTTCTTAGCCGCTTATCCTCGCAAGGATCGTGGGACTGCTGGAGCCTATCCCAGCTTTCAACGGGTAGGAGGCGGGGTGCTCCCTGAACTGGTTGCAAGGCAATCACAGGGCACATGGAGACAGACAACTGTTGCATTCACAATCACACCTAGGGGCAATTTAGAGTCTCCAATTAATGTGTGTCTTTGGGATGTGGGAGGAAACTGGACTGCCCAGAGAAAACCCACGCAGGCACGGGGAGAACATAAAATCTCCACACAGTCAGGGGCCAGGATTGAACCTTGTCTGGACCGCAGAAATGTGAGGCCAACGCTTTACGGTTGCGCCACCGTGCAGCCAGTAGTACTGACAAGTGTAAAAATGAATAAATAAAAAAATAATCATAAATACTAAATATATAATAATACATCTATAATAATAAATAATCAATTTAAAAAAGGCTAACAAATATTCATGCTACATTCAGGTACAGAATTACAGTAAAAGGGAAAATGAGCAAAATGTGTAGCAAATATGTCCCAACTAGTACTGTTTGTAAGTAGAATGATGGCTCATTTTCACACATTAATGACTGGTGCACACTCATGGAAGAGGGATAACAAAAGGTCACAAAGTTCAGCATGTTGGTGCAATCTGAGGCACTGGGTGGGGGAGGGGGAGAGTAAAACGGGCCACCTATTGCTCGTCTGTCGGCAAACTGCAGTACTAAAGAGCTACAAAATATGAGGGGTATTATTTCCAGTAATCTCCTATCTTGGAGCTGCAGCCAACCACATGGGATCTGTGTGCAATACACAAGCGGCAGCCCTCTGATTGTCTGTCTTGTTTATATATTTATCTATTCATTGCTACCACCCTTTGCTAAAGGGTTTCAACTGGCTGGCCATTCAGAGACTACCTTTTATGTAAGATTAGCCTGTTAATAGCGATGTCAATGAGCTTTGCAAGCATCAATTGGCCTGCGATTTCTTGTGGTAAATGCGTTTTGTGTTCGCTGAAGTACTTTTGCTAAAAAAAAAAAAAAAAAAAAGTAGAAATGCACTTTCCTTGAATAATGAAAGTTGCACATCTTATTTAAACTGGATGGAAATATACACAGCTCACTGTAGGAGGGAAAGAGTGGGTAGATTAAAGTACCTTGCACTGGTGCAGAGGTAAATACACTCTTTATATAATAGCACGTTTGTCCAATGAGGTATGACCTCTGGGGGTATGCTGTAGGTAAACAGAAATGCATCCATCTATTTTTTTATTTTTATACCATTTGTCTTCATTCCCGGAGTCCAACTGAGAGGAGAGAGGCAAACATCCGAGATTGGTTGCTACCCAATCACATGGAATATATGGAAAAACAATTCACATTCATGTTCACACTTTTCACAGTTCCGGACAACTGAGAGTCTTTAATGAATCAAATGCATGTTTTTAGAATATGAGAAGAAGCAGGAGTGCCTGCAGAAAAAAACACGCAAGCATGGGGAGGACATGCAAACTAAATCCTGGAAGGTCACCCTAACCTCAAAACTGTGAGGACGACTTTGTAACTCCTAGAGCAGTGGTTTTCAAACTGGGGGTCGCGCCCCCAGGCCCAATATAGACACTTTTCATTAGTAAGTTACACCCAGCTCTTGTTCGTGTTTTTTGTCGAGTCCGAAGTAATAATGTATGCAACAACATGGGGGGATTTGGAAGAGATAGCTGGTGGATGTGGTGCGAGGTGGTGGGTGCAAAAAATGTATGTGAACCACTGCCGGAGACCATTCAAATTCAGGAAAAAATTAACTAAAACAGCTCAACGTGTTCCACTTCATTACATTGAGTTAAGTTTTTATTTAATTCCACAACTAAGGTCAAGTTTACCTTTCATTCAAAGTGCAATCAGGTTTGATCAAGACGTTGAATGTTGACAGCTTCCTACTGAGAGAGGTGCTCAGGGTTGAGCACGCTACTTTTTGCGAGCACTCCGGAGGCCCTCCTCATGTTGTCTGAAGCAGCTTCATGGCTTTGATAGCATGGAGCAAGAGGGCCCTTCTCTCCCTAGGGTCTGATATAATGAGTGAGAGCTTACAAAAGATGATGTGCAGCTCTTGCAAATGGGCTACTTGAAATAGCTGGAGTCTGAGAAATAACAAGCAACAGTAATGCATTTGTAGCAATGCTATCTGACTCAATTTGTGTTTAAATATGATACAGCGGTAAAGCAGAGAGCGGCATAAGAAGCTGTTTGTGCTGCTTGTGAACACCAACACTGGAACCACAGCTTTCCAGTTTGCAGCAAGCACTGGTAGATTTCAAATGATTGCATTCATCCTAGCAACAAATATGAATAGAATCGTAGCGCAGAGGCTACCACAATGACTTCACATGATCAAAAATGATCTTCTAGGAAATCTTATTGGTTGGCTACATAGAGTCAGAAAAACAAAAGATATACTATCATGCTTGAGTTAAGGTGTTTCTAAGAGTCAGCAAATATCTTCTCCATGAATACATACTTGGTTCTTTACCACACAATAAGACAACAGACATGAATGTGCTGAATGCTCGTTTTCCTCCTTTTCCTCACATACACAGCGGATGCCGTCGCTATAAAGTCGTATGAAAGACAACTGACCTCTACTAGTCTGTCCTTGCAGCCCCAATTCCATAAGTAGAGCACCATCCTCAACTCCCCTGCCACGTGTATGGTCTGCTTAATGCAAAAAGAGACTAGGTACTATATTTAAGCTACCGGCACCGTTTAAAAGGCGCACCCAAGCACATGTAAAATGGAGAAGCTGGCGTCATTAAATCTTTGAAGCAGAGACTCAGCGTTCAATCAAGGAGGGATTGAGCGTAATACACCTTTGCATTCATAACAGCGTCACATTTCCATATTCAGTTGTGTGCATAAACATCAGCACAGCTGCGCCATCTTGGCCTATTTGTCAACCTGATAATGAATCTGATGTTTGCAAAGCAAAGAATCTCTTCTCATCCCACCATGAGCTCAGATAATTACTGCAGCTGCCTCGACCCACTCAATGACAATTTCAAAGATATAAACGCTAAAAAATCTGTTTATATCTTTATATTGAAAGAGTTGAAGAAAAAAAGCTAAAACACATTTCTGTTTGGAATATTCAATAGTTCTGAACTATAGCAATTTAAAATAAGCTTGCTCATCCTCATTAGAGGCTTTTGCAGTCACCGCTGTCAGAGGTCATCCGACCCAACTAAAACTCTCTGGGCTCACGCTTTTTTGCGTCGATCCCCAAAGCATTTCCTCACTAGTGCCCTCAATAATGGCCTCCGTTTAATCTCTAGCAAGCCTTACCTTTGCCTTCCTTTCATTTCCCTTTGAGATAGCAAAGCTTCTCGCACTCTGAGCTGCTGGAAACAATCACAGGGCACGGGATGAATAAGAATGTTGTATTTTATGGGTATTTTCCATGTGTGACAATTTTGTATTCGCCTGCAGCATGTCCAGCTGTGACTAAACATATTATCATGTTTAGTGCAAAAGAAAGCCATAGGACATTGATTATAAATGCATGCTCCAATACTGTATGTTGGACACATATAACACAAGTACACTACACGTGAATAATAGAAAGTATAGCAGCATTTTACACAAAGTTTTTCTACCAAACAGCCCTGGACTCACTGGTATTAAATTATACTGTATATGTTCATTGGGCAAGAAATTGTACACCAACATAAGAGGGACATTATGCATTCAGTCAGCATGAGATAAAAACACGCACGCATTGTTTTTGGTTGTAAATATGGGTTTGCTCTGCAGCAGTATGAATAGAATATCAAAAGAAGCTTGGTCATCTACCGGTGTTAGTGGGTGGATGAACGTTAGAAACTTGACAAAATAATTCTACATTACATTTGAGTGCTATTTTTAATGTTAAATTTGTGAAAGGCTCTATAATGCTAATCAAGTACATAAACAAGCATGTGCATTATTTAAGTGGACTAGATTAAAGTGTGTGATTGCACATTTGCGTACCATACATTTTGCAGGAGAACAAAATGTACGGCTGTACAGTTGTGCAGTATACATCATATTCAGTGAAGACTATTTTACTTTTATTGCATTTTCATTATTTGCTTAAATATGACCTTATATATTTAATCAACGGATAAAGTGTTCCCCATTTGCTAATCAGACAGGATGTGTTCTGGACCCGGTGGTTGTCCTTGATCTTTGTACGCAGAAAACCGTCTGGCGCCATCTTCCTCTCCCAGGCGTTGCCGTGGAGACGAATGACACCAGATAAGGAGCGGAGAGTAACCATCCCGGCCCAGGATCTGACTGCGGAGGGCAGCCACTTCTACCATGGACCCATACATAAAAACCTTGTGTTACTGGGCAGATTTTGTCTTCTTCTTTGGCGATCCTGCCAGAAGACACACGTCTCGTGTGCGGCAGATACCTAGATAAGACCCGGACGTCTGTACTGCACATTCCTTTGTAATAAGTCCATTTGCTGTTAACTTTTTCTAATCATTGGTCATATCTTCCTCGACTTGTGAACACGCGTAGGGTCCAAACTCGCAAATCCCTACATCAGTATACCTGTTAGAGGGTTGATAGGATATCTAAACTAGCCCTGAGCAGGTTAAAAAAAAACGGTCAGAGCAGAAATGCTCGGAGCTATACTATCTTGCGCCACACCAGCTAGCTGTGAGCGGCGGCTGGGTACTTGTTGCTGTTCAAATTTGTCCTTTCACAGAGAGGTTTGGAAGTACTAATCCTTGCCTCCATTGCAGAAAATAAGCAATACATCTGACATGTATCGTTATCACAAACGGATGACAGGAAGTAGTTTACAGGAGAAGACGGAGACTGCTAAACTGCTGTGAAATGTAGTCCCAAAACATAAGAATAAATGCTTTGGTGGTGTTGTGCAGCTTTCACTGAAGTCTCTATGTGGTTAAAAGTTGGTACAGGTAAAATTTCAGTATAATTGAGTAGCAATTAGGTTATAGGTTTTCTTTATGCAATGTGGTGGAATATCTGTTAAACTGTGTGTGCTGACTTTATTTTCTTTTGGAGGGATTTGTATTTAAATGTGTTTGATTCATTTGTGAAAAAGAAATACTTTTGTTTGCCATTTTATTGTTGAAACCATTGTTTAAGAAGGACAGGAAGTGACGTGTTGAGGAGACTTGGAAAAAGAGAGAGAGAAAAAAGAACAGAGGAGTGGAAGGGATGAGTGGTGGTTGGAGGGCAATGAAAGGACAAAGAAAGTGAACAGTGGACATTTATCAAAAGTTGATCGACATGTTCGACAAGGACTGTTGAAAGTTCAACTGGGATAGTGTGTCGTTTGAGTGGACTACTCAAATCACGCCGTAACGTGGTGGAGTTAGCCGCTACCACAGGGGCTAATTGCAGGATGGGACTTGGCTTGGGCGCTAGCAACCTAACGCTAGCTAGCCAGGCCTGTGAATTGGATCACGAAGGAGAGGACAAGGGCGCTAGCGTCGACCTAACGTGGCTAGCGAGGCTGTGTTTGGACTTCAAGGAAGAAAAAGGGACGAGGACCGTGAGGACGCCGGACAGAGGAAAAACCACCTTCACCTTTCTTCACTTCTGCCTTGGGAAGCACCGCAGTGACATTGGGGTTTGAATTTTGTTTGCTTGCTGGCTATATTCATATTTGTTTGGGCCCTGAGCATGTGTGCATTGTGTACCTGTTAAATTGACTTTGTTTATTTGACTGTTGTGTATACATGTTTGATTTTTCCATCCTTTATTTTGTTATTAAATGTTCACACTTTTTGTTACATAAACAGGTTTATTATTTGACTATCTGCAAGACAGTTAAAATAGTGGTGAGTTTATTTGGTAGCTTGATTATTTAAATTAGGATAATATTAACTCATAAGGGGAAATATTATTTCAGAGACTTTTGATAGAGAATTAAATACACAAGTAAAGAGTAAAATTGTAATGGATTTTTACAGTAATTAACATTGAGTTAATTTATTAGTTTCGTGCTTTGGAGTAAGAAAAGAACTCATGTGGCTACCTCGTCGAAGTATTTTATACTAGAGAGGGGCTACATAAGTAACAGCAGAGCGTAACCAATTATGAACAGACAATTAGCAGGTAAATTAATAAAAGGAGAAACTAATAATAGACCAGGTACATAGCAAGTGTACATAAAAACAGAAATGATTTAGTATATTTTCAAAAAGGTCAGCCATGGAAGAGAAGCCTTTAAGGTAAAAAATGATACAGTATTAATATTGAATACTAGTTAGAATATCAGCAGCGTTATTTATTTATTTTCACCAAGAGTACTGATTCTCAATTTAGTTTTCCATCTGTTTTTGTTGTTCTTATCTTACTTGCTTCATACCTCTTTATGAATTTAGTTTTGCTAAATTACAACCCATTCAGAAATGAGCCGGAGCTCAAGTAATGTTGCGTTGTCTGCTAACAACTCGTGATCCAAGGAAGGATCAGGATTGCTGCACTAGAGAACTGTACCAAATCAGCTGATCCTGCAGTTCTACGCTGTAAGTCTTTAAGTTCATCCCGTGAGGTGGGTGGGTCATGAAAAAAATGAGCACCAAGCAAAAGCCTCAGGTACTCCTTTGAAAATCCTACCAAAGCTGTCATGTGCATCATCTGGGTATAAAAAAAAACAAAATCTATTCAAATGAAACTTACTTACTATGAACCAAATGCCAAATACACAAAAACATTTCCTCTTTAAAGTCTTTAAGTATGTAATATTGTAATGAAAATTATGGCCCCATAGCTCAGTGGTTAGAGCATTGGTTTGGTAAACCAGTGGTCGTGAGTTCATTTCTAACTGGGGCCTCCACTCCCCAAAGAGGGGATGCATCAGGAAGGGCATCCGGCGTAAAAACGGTGCCAAACAAATATGAGCGTTCATCTGAGATGACATGCTGTGGTGACCCCTAATGGGACAAGCTGAAAGAAAGTTGTCGTTGTAATGAAATTTAAAAAAAAAAGTAATTGCTCTTTGTATTGGCTGCAGTTAAAATGCTCTCACATAACAAATATTCCATGCAATGACAACAGGGGACTGTGTGGACAGTAAATGTGACTCTGGCCTCCAAATTACACATTTTGACTTCCAACACATCAACTATTATTTGTATTTCTTCTTAGAAATATTGAACTTCCTACCTTCCGACCTATCTACTCATCCATCCATCCATCCATTGTCCTTACCACTTATCCTCACTCGGGTCACAGGCTTGTTGGATCCAACCCCAGTTAACTCTGGGTGAGAGGTGAGGTACACACTGAAGCAGTCACCACCTAATCACACCCTACCTAACTGCATTAAAACAAAACAAAAAAAAAAGATGTATCTATTAATGTATTTATTGCTCTATCTGATCACAAGAAAACAACCTCCATCTTGCAGCACTTGGCAATAACTGTAAATAATAATGCAGTAATTGTTCCTTGATACTTCAGGCAACATAGAATGCAAATTATTCACACCAACACTGGCTTGACGGAAAAGGCCCAATTTCTGTTCTTGTTTTCTTACACCCCCACAGATTTCTCAATTTAGATAATCTCCTGAGAATCTCTCTACCAATGGCAAATATCTAACTATGCCAAAAAAGAGGCATGTGAAATATCAAAAGGCCAAGCAACATACATCAGCACTCAACAAGATTGGTGTGCGGGTGGGTGGGGCCATTCTGCAATGCTGCACCTCCAGCAATCTTTACAAAGAGGAGGGGCAGTTGGAATCCAATCTCTCAATGATGAAATTCTTTTCATCATTCCCTATTTGCATAACAAAGGTGCATAAAATGTATTATATATGGCAACATGTAACTGTAAACGTCTACTGTCGAGCCACCGCTGTCCTCTTTTTCAAAGACTAGTCGCCAGTTCATGTGCACATTGACATGAAATGTTCCCCTGCCACAACCTTGCACCTTTCATTACATGTTGTTAGAGTTTTCACATCTTTAAAAATGCTGTCGACCGTGCAACTGCTAGACATTAGGAATGCAAACGACCTGCTATTCCCTGATGTCGTACACCTTATTTGAATGCATCTTTTTAAATGCCAATACTGTTGAAGTCACGTGAACCGCTTCTTTCTCATGACCCCGCTCGCAGTTCAGCCAAGCACACAGATGAAGGTGTTGGTCCATAATATTTGATCACAAGCCTATAAGGCTGATAAAAGGGATGAAACGAGAAGAAGGGCCATGCCAAGTGTCACGCTAATTTAATCGGACCATAAAAGACAAAGAAGCTGCCAAAGAGAATGCTTTCAATGTCAAATTTGGCTGCAGTGACTCTGCAAACTGTGGGCTTGTGAAAAGCCTTTTATGATACTGTTGTAATTAAGGCCTACACAAATAAATTTAACACTGGAAAAAATGACTTACCTGTTTAAAAAAAATGTCGACTACACAGAGTCTCTCGTGGTCTGATGTGCTTTTTGAAATTGAGATTGTCTCCAAATGGTAAGTAAACACCTTTAGTCATCAGATAAATTGGCTCTGCAATGATTAGGAGACGAGCATATTCATGGATTCCCTCCTTATATCATTACTGTGTATGAAATGTAAAAACATATTGGAAAGAAAGAGCACATTTCCTGGATCTGGTGCACTGCCCCCTCTTGTCGCAGTTGCTGTGTCGCCACTGGGTGAAAATAATGGCCCACAGCTCTCAATCATTGAATTGAGATATTTCATCATATTTTAAATGTCCAACAAATGACCACAAGGAATTCTTGTGAAACATTTCTGAATGACTGTGCTGTTCTGCTTTAACTTCTGTTTCAATTCAGATTCTTGAAAAAAATGATTGATTACAAAGAAGTGGAAAAAGTGTATGCGTGGAAGTGTTTTTGGATCCGCCGCAACTGCAGAGCTGCATACTGAAAAGTTAGAGTGAGGCATATGTTTAGAGACACAGTACATAAAAGATCTCAATACTGCTGACTCAGTAATTGCAAAGTTCTAACCATCTTCTAGCATGAACACCAGCACAAAACTCCTTCACAGCATGGGTTTCCATGCATGGCACAATGTCAAGTTTTGGGGTAATGGACTTGTAGTAAATGCATTTCATCTGCTCTGGAGCAGTGCAAACGTGTTCGTTTGAGTGACATAGAGAAGTATTCTCTATCTTGAAGTCTGGAGATAGAGTTTGGGATGATAAATGTCAGAATGTAGATTGCTGTCATGTTCCTGTTGGTCCAGCCCTGGCTGGGCGGGTCCCAGCACACCGGCGCTGATTAGGAGGCGCACACCTGCGCCTCTTCCTGGCTGATTAACCCCGGTATTTATAGGACCCAGGGGACGACTGGTCTTGGCCGACCCCTGCCTGCCCGCTGCCTCACTTGACTGTCTGCCTGATCCCCGACTTTGGACCGAATAAACACTTTTCCCGACCTACCTTTGCGTCTCCGGAGTCCTGCATTTGGTTCTTCCATCCATACCGATGGGTCGTGACAATTGCATTGTTATTTTAATGCAGAATGTTAAATTGTGGAGGATGTATTTCTCGACCTGACTCATGAAGTGTCGTGAAGAGAGGAGGGATTTTAAAATATTCATTTTTAATGAGACAACGATGCTAAGCTTACAACATTTTTGTTTTGTTCCAGCATGACTGTGTCATGATCCTGCCGCTCCAGCACGAGCTGTGCGGGTGCCCGCGCGGGTGTGTTGATTTAGGCGCACACCTGCGTCTCATGCGGGCTGATTAGTCTGTGTATTTATATCACCCCGATGACGACTGGGCCCCGCCGGATCGTTGAGCTTCATGTCCCGTTCCAGCACTCTCGTATCCCTGATCGACAACCTGTGTGTACCGACCTTCGCCCGTTCTCCGACCAACCTTGTAAGCCTGACTCCTTTGATACTTCTGCCTGTGTTGATTGTTCTCCCGTGTACCGACTCCTGCCTGCCCGCTCACCTGCTCTCTTCGCCCGACGTCCCAACTACCGCTGCTGCACCGGACTGCCTGCTCGATCCCCGACCTCGGCATATAATAAACGTTTCTCCTTGAACTACCTTGCATCGTCCGAGTCCTGCATTTGGGTCCTACCCCCGCTCTCACGGCCCAGGTCCGGCAAGGATTGGCGAACTAGCAGAGCTACGCTGACTTCGCAACGGCGACGGACTCGCTGCTGACGCAGGTTCACGTGGCAGTTGGAACTGACCCGCTCCCGAGACACGCCCACGTGTCAGTTTCGACTGACTCTCTGCCTACTCTCGTTCACGTCGCCGTTGAAACAGACCCGCCCCCTCGCCAAGCCCACGCTGCAGTGGGAACGGACTCGCCACCTCGCCAAGCGCACGTAGCTGTGGAAACTGACCCGCCTCCTCCCTATTCCCACGTCTATGTTTTGGCTGTTTCGAGCAGAGTTCACGTGGCAGTTGGAAGTGACCCGCTCCCGAGACACGCCCACGTGTCAGTTTCGACTGACTCCCTGCCTACTCTCGTTCACGTCGCCATTGAAACAGACCCGCCCCCTCGCCAAGCACACGCTGCAGTGGGAACGGACTCGCCACTTTGCCAAGCGCACGTAGCTGTGGAAACTGAACCGCCTACTCGCCATTCCCACGTCGAGGTTTTGGCTGTTCCGAGCAGAGCTCACACGGCACTTGGAACTGACCCACTCCCGAGACACGTCCACGTGTCACTTTCGACTGACTCTTTGCCGACTCTCGTTCACGTTGCCCTGGAAACGGATCACCACCGCGCCATGCCCACGTTGCTGCAACCTCACGTGGCAGTGGGGACCGACCCGATGCCGCCTCACGTCCGGTCTCTGGAGTACCAGTGGCGACCGGCCCGCGGTCGCTCCACACTCCTGCTTCGTCGGCGACCGGCCCGCGGTCGCTCCACGTTCCTGCTTCGTCGGCGACCGGCCCGCGGTCGCTCCCCGTTCCTGCTTCGTCGGCGACCGGCCCGCGGTCGCTCCCAGTTCCTGCTTCGTCGGCGACCGGCCCGCGGTCGCTCCTCGTTCCTGCTCTGTCGGCGATGGGCACGCCCATACGTTCCCGTCCAGGAGGTGGCGATGGTGACACTGACGCTGCCTTCTCACGTTCCTGTCCAGGAGGGGGCGACGGTTCCCCAGCCGCCTCACGTTGCCGTCCAGGAGGGGGCGATGGCACCGCGGCCTCCTCACGTTCCCGTCCAGGAGGAGGTGGAGTTGGTGATGCTGCCTCCGCCTTCTCACATTCCTGTCCAGGAGGTGGCAACGTTTCCCTAGCCGCCTCACATTGCCGTCCAGGAGGGGACAATGGCACCACGGCCTCCTCATGTTCCCGTCCAGGAGGAGGTGGAGTTGGTGATGCTGCCTCCGCCTTCTCACGTTCCTGTCCAGGAGGTGGCAACTGTTCCCCAGCCGCCTCACGTTCCTGTCCAGGAGTACCAGCAGCGACCGGTCCGCGGCCGTTCCATGCCCTTGTCTCGATGGCGACAAGAGCTGGGGAGTTCTGATGAGCCACCCCGGAGCTGGAGAGACTTTGGGATGGCTGTGATGGTAATGGTGGTGGTCATGGCTCTGGTCCTTCTCTCCATCATCCTATTCACTCCTGATGGCTCCCAGCCGCTTCATGACCTGGCCTCTTTGGTGTCCAATCCACGGCTGCCTACTGAACAAGCTTCGGTGGCGACCAATCCCTGGTCGTCTTGCAACCACGGCGTGGGAGGTTCTCGTCCGGAGCAGTGGCCTGCCTCGTTCTGGTTCCTGCTTCGCCGTTTGGTTCCTCACAGAGGTCGTCCGCCCGAATCGCCCCTGGTGCTTGGCGTCCGGGTCGTCCTCCTGACCTGTCCACCCGGACGCCTCGCGTTTGGTGGCCTGGATGGCTGGGGTTCATGAGCTGTGCGGGTGCGCTGATTTAGGCGCACACCTGCATCCCATGCGGGCTGATTAGTCTGTGTATTTATATCACCCCGATGACGACTGGGCCCCGCCGGATCGTTGAGCTTCATGTCCCGTTCCAGCACTCTCGTATCCCTGATCGACAACCTGTGTGTACCGACCTTCAGCCGTTCTCCGACCAACCTTGTAAACCTGACTCCTTTGATACTTCTGCCTGCCTAGATCGTTCTCCTGTGTACCGACTCCTGCCTGCCCGCTCACCTGCTCTCTTCGCCCAACGTCCCAACTACAGCTGCTGCACCGGACTGCCTGCTCGATCCCCGACCTTAGCATATAATAAACGTTTCTCCTTGAACTACCTTGCATCGTCCGAGTCCTGCATTTGGGTCCTACCCCCGTTCCGATGGGACGTGACAGACTATGTCCTAGTGTAAGAAACAAATCCATATAAGCAGGGTTGGCGTTTGGAGTAGATGAACCTGAGACTCTTGACCTCATTCCATTCAAACACCTTTCTAGAAGAGGTAGAGCAACTCGCTTGATTGTGAACTTCCGAATACCTTCAGTCCCCTAAAATAGACGTGGCGACGCCACTGTGGCAGACCATATACTGAAGAGAATGAAATGTACCTGGATTAAGTAGGTTAACCCTTAAAAACACTACCATGTAATGCAATGGAGGTCTGATGTAAACAGAACAAATAGAAGTGAGGAAAGCAAACAGCGGTGGGGGAGGCAGAGCTTATGTGAAGCATTTGCATGAGCTCTTGAAGGAAAATATATTTTAATTGCTGCTATCATTGATCTGTCAAATGATGCCCTACACTACTGTAAGTAAACAGATTACATTCAAGTCTAATATTGCAGTTGTTTATTCTACCCTGTTGGATGAAGCCAAAGACTAATAAGGTTAGGACAGATGAGCGCTGCTCCAGGCACGTTTGTGTGCAGATAAAGCAGTCTAGTTTCAAAGCTTCAGTGGTGTGGTGTCGATAGTCACTGCCGCCATATTTATATTGATGGAAGGAAGGCTGACTTTTATTGAAAAATCAACAAGTTCGGGCAGGAATGAATCCGGACACAGGCAGATGCATTACATAAATGACGCTTTAGCAGTATCATGCAAGTCCCTCCAACATTCAGTCCAGCACTTGAGGACCTGGAGAAGATTTGCAGGATTACAGGTTGTAAGTCAGGCTAGTTCGATATATTGATTGGCTCCACACTGAGAGACGCATTCAATTTCCCAACAATTACATGCACCTGAAGGTTAATATGGTAGTCAGTTAATGTGTGCTATTTTTGTTATCTAAAATGTGGATTTTTAACCCTACTGCTGTGGTACATGAGTGAGCTATGGGAAATGATCCAATTTCACCTAATTCATTCTCTCACTTCATCCAGCTATGCAGGTGATGTTTCGTGACAGGCAGAACAATTAACCCACCTGTCAACATTCATACGACACAGTAAATCATGGCAAGTCATATGTGAGTACAGTATATCAGCTTTGTCTTTGATTAAACATGCCCAGATTTCACACTAACTAAATCAACATGAGTAAATCTAAACGAGATTATCCATCCATCAATTTTCTTAGCCGCTTATCCTCACAAGGGAGCCTCCAGCCTATCCCAGCTGTCAACGGGCAGGAGGCAGGGTACACCTTGAACTGGTTGCAAGCCAATCCCAGGGCACATTGAGACAAACAGCCGCACTCACAATCACACCTCGGGGCAATTTAGAGTGTCCAATTAATATTGCATGTTTTTGGGATGTGGGAGGAAACCGCTGTGCCTGGAAGAAACTCACACAGGCACGGGAAGAACATGCAAACTGCACAGAGGCAGGTCCGTGATTGAACCAAGGACATCAGACCTGTGAGGCCAACGCTTTACCAGCTGACCCTCTGTGCCACCACGAGATTATCGTTTTTGATATTTTGGACTCATTAAAATTTGGGGGCATGGTGAATGACTGGTTTGTATATGTCAGTCACAGTTCTGAGGATGCGTGATCAAATCCGGCCTCGGCTGTGTGGAGTTTGCACGTTCGCCCGGTGTCCGTTTTCTCCAGGTACTCTGGTCTCATCCCACATCCCCAAAACAGCACAGTAAGTTAATTGAAGAATCTAAATTCCTCATAGCTGTGAATGTGACTGCAAGTGGTTGTTTGTTTACATGTTCCCTTCAATTGGCTGGCGACGAGTTCAGGGTATACACCGTCTGCTTAGAGTCAGCTGGGATAGGCTCCAACATGCTAGCGACCCTAGTGAGGATAAGTGGCATGGAAACTGGAGGATATAAGTTGGAAAACCCCCATCCAACCTAAAACTACCTCACTCACCTTCAATTGTTTTGTTTGGTTTTGTGTCTTTTTTGTAGCTATAGAACACTGATGTCACTGGTGCCATCTGTTTGGCTGACAGGCTTAAATCTTGGCAAGACATCTATACTGATATAGTGAAGGTCACTCCTTAATTAATGATGCAAAGTCACTAATGCATTAGGGGGATAGGTTGTCTCTCGTGATGAGGCTTGGTAAGTACTGTGGATCATCTCTAAGCAACAATATATGAAGTAAGGCCCCATTCTGACCTTGTTATGACACTAACTTCCCCCATGACTGCTGCATGTTTTTAATAAGGGTGCATTTCATGCCTAGTGGCAGTATGCTTCCAATCCAATCCTCCTGTCTGATTTTATATTCTGTGGATGTTGTAGGTCTCCCGGTCTGGCCATATGAGAATCAAATTTCTCTCCTGGGATGTGGGGAGATGTCTCCGCTGTGGCACACGCTGAGCTTTGAGAGGTAGGGATGGCAGGAACTTTACATGGTTCAAATGAAACCGCACATTAGGCTATTTGTATTCGAAAGAAGCCAAGTTGTGTCTCAACGTAAAGCAGTGACAATCAGAAGTTATGAATGTGGGGTAACAGAGAAAGATGGGGTCAACACAGAAATAAAGCGCCAAAGCATTTGCAGCACGTCTTTATAATGGCTAAGCCACAGCAAGTTAGTGACTTTATCCATTCTAATCTGCTGCCATCGGGAGAAACAGCGTGAAAAAGGATCTGATACTGACCAACAAGGAAGGAGATTAGCTAGAGTGTTTCATTTTGCTGCCGTGTGCGATTTTACAGGGAAACTGAAAAGGGAGACAATGACTGGGATGTCCTTCGTTCGTAGCTTTCTTGACAGATACTGTCTATACACAGTTGCTCTAACTTTTCCATCAAGGAGCCTTTTACATCAAAGGACGTATTTTAGGATGTCAGAAGTGGAGTGACACTGCTTTTCAGAAAAAAATGAAAGTGCTTTACACAGGAACAACCATCATGGCACGATTCAGAAAAATCTTCTGAGTTTATGTCATGTCGAAGTCTGTCAATTACTTAGTATTTCTTACATAGTGTACTGCATGTACCTCCTCTCTGGTGAAAACATAAATGTGTCTGTTCCAGGGTTAAAATGTGGCTATCAGCCCTTAACAATATAGTTACTATTCGTGATGTATCTAGTTGTTTGAAAAGGTTTAGTGATGTAGTTTCTTGTAAGTGTTCAATCCCAAATTTTATGCCTTGTGGGTTATTCAACATTAGATGTTTTACACCAAATTGTTTTCATTAGACAGCTGCATAACTTTTTACAGTAACTCTTGCATACCTATCTACTGTGTTTTCACTGATCCAGTAATGACGAGAGAGTCTATATTTTGAACTGTTTGCACAACACAAATGTGACACCATGCCAATCAAGTAAGCCCACTTAAATACACATGATACAAAAGTGTGTCCTCCACAAGAGCAAGACTAATCTCCTCTTCAATCAATTTGAAAAGGTTATGCTGTACTGTAGTATTCTAAATCACTTTCTGTGCTCGGTTTGAGTTGTTTTCACCTTCACTATGCACTGTAGTCACCTCTACTACAGCTGATGCTGCAGAACTGAGAGATGATATTGGTGGCTTTATTGTGTCTGTGCATGAGTGTGTGTGTGTGCATGCGTGTGCGTGCCTGAGACACAATCAACACTGATGATGAATTGCAACAGCTATACATACGGAATTGTTGATAAATGGTCAAAAGTTAGGTCGATATTTCAAGAACATGATAGCTTGTACTCTGTATTGATCTTGATAGCTTGTACTGTATAGTCCCCTCAGGCGTATGATAGAAAGTCACTGAGTTGTTAGGAGGTAGTACACCTCATATGACTCTGTTCTTGGTATCACACCATCACATCCATTTTATTTTTTGTTGGAATGCGGTGGGATCCCTCAGGGATAATATCCAGCCGAGGTCCGTCAATACATAATCCAGTCCGCAGTGAGCCAGTAACTGTAACATCTAATCCTATCAGCAATTACAATGCTGATAACCAGGACATTCCATTTTTACCATTTCCAGTAGAACCACTAATTTAAACTGTGAATTTAAGTTTGTGCTATTTTCTCCACTTCCATTCACCCCCAGGTGGCGGATGGAGAAGCAGTTGGGGGTAGTGCCTTGGTAATTGGGGAAACCTTCAGAAACATGCAGATGAAGCAGGGTGGGAAGGATAGAAATGAAAGCGTGATACGCGCCACATTCCTAATTATCATCCGCTTTTCTCCCTTTCCTATCGCCTTAATGTGTCGGAGTCATATTGCAGAGATGCCCTCTTCGCCTGCTGGCCTCCACATAATTAGTGCTCAATGCAGAGGACTGAGGGTGGATTGATGCTCACATACGGCTTGAGTGAGGGGGCTGGTGGGCCGGGGGTTCACATGGAAGCTGAGGCTTTGATGGGGGGGTTAAGAGCTCTGTCAGCACACTCACTCCTACATACATTGCAATCAAACAAAGTGTCAGCTGAAACTCAAGCCTGTCACTCTTTGCAGGAAACATGGAAAATGAATTCAGTGATAATAAAAAATAAAGAAGGCAAATTGTCAAACGAGGATCTTGGGGGAGTATTTAAGTACTCCTTTATATTAGAAAGTCACTTTTAATGCCATGACGATCATTTCCTGGCGAGTGGCAGGAGGAGGATGGAAATAAGGATCAGAAGAGATCGT
Organism: Syngnathoides biaculeatus; assembly: GCF_019802595.1. Taxonomy (NCBI): domain Eukaryota; kingdom Metazoa; phylum Chordata; class Actinopteri; order Syngnathiformes; family Syngnathidae; genus Syngnathoides; species Syngnathoides biaculeatus. Next base: position 20,271,775 of record NC_084651.1, read on the forward strand.
GCACACTGCAAAGGCAAGTGGATAAAATTGAGACATTAGCATCTGTCAGCCCACAACATTAGGTCCACCTGCAGACTTTAAGAAGCGGCTCCTGATGCTTGCTTCTTTAACTAAAAAACCTTTCAAGGCACACTCAACTCATAGATAAGTCCACATGAAAGTCAGAATAAGACACACATGTTATTCAAATCTAAAAAAAATTAAACATGGAAAAGTCATATTACAGATTGATTAGTATTAGTTACACTATTCCACATTCATTTTCTTAATACCCTAACTGCTTTTTGCTGTTATCCCCTTGTATTTTTGGTTAGTGGTTACTTAGTTTTCTACTCTCAGGATGGGTAAATGCCTATGATGAATATAACAGAAGAGGTATGCACATTGGACATGGACCCACGCTACATACGTAGGTTAAAACCTCCACAAGGACTGGTTCTCTTATGAGGAAAAAAAAGACAAAAACCACATTTTCCAAAACCCATTTTCTCTAAGATGAGTCGAGAAACAAGAAGCTGTGTAGAGAATTCTCAGTCAAGGAAAGTCACCTACCGCAGCAAATGAAGGCTCAGCACTGCCTCTTTGTAGGGTGTCGGGCTGCTCTTATCAGCCCACCAAGGGGCCGTAGAGGGGTAATAGGATTGTGGCTCACAGAAAAAGTGGCATGCTCACCAAGCAAAGAAAGGCTGGAGCACATGTGCAGCTGTCCAGCACTACGAACGCACAGAGGGGCAACGGGGAGGATGCTGAGTTCTGCTCACTCAATAAATAACCCTGTTAAATGGAAAACTTTGGAGGGTCAGTGGGCCACTGTTCCACCACTGTATGTCTGAAGACCCGGATATAACCTGTAATCCTGCAGCCAAGAAAATGAATAGCCACCAGCTACAGGGAAATGCATTTCCTGGAAAATGGAGGATGGGAGTGAGGCGGCAAAGAAAAGACGATGGTGCTTTTACAGTTTGTCACCAGTGTCTAACTGGCCAAGTTAATCCTTGGCTTGGCTGAATCCTGGCAGGAGCACAGTATCCATTTTGTGTTTAGGAAGATGAAAGCGTATTTTGGCTAAATCAGAATGGAAGGCATTGGTGAGCATGTACCTTAAGCTCTGTTGACTTGGACAAACATTGATAAATAAATACAGTCTGATTCTGGAAGGATAGCATGATTTCATCAACAAGGATTTGATCACTTTTAAATCCTAGTTGGTAGCACTGATTTTTCTTCATAACGATGAGAAGGTATTCCTTATAGGATGTTCCCGGTTATCCACCCATTTTCTTTGCCGCTTATCCTCAAAAGTGTTCCGGAAGAGCTGGAGCCTATCCCAGCTGTCATTGAGAAGAAGGCAGGGTACACCCCAATCTTGTTTCCAGGAAATAGCACGGCACGTGGAGAAAAACAACAGTCCCACTCAAAATCACACCTAGGGGCAATTTAGAGTCACCAATCAATGCATGTTTTTGAGATGTGGGAGGAAACTGCAGTCCCCGGAGAAAACCCCCGCAGGCACGGGAAGAACATGCAAACTCCACACAGGTGTTCCGGGATTTGAACCCCGGTCCTCAGAACTGTGAGGTCAACACTCTACAGCTGCTACACCGTACCGCCTTTCCCAATTAATTTAGGAAAATCCAAATTGGTGCCGAAAGAACCACCATTTAATGCACCGAATCATTTCACTTTAAAATTATTTCGGAAGAATTAGCCACCATAAAGGTAATTTTAGCAAAAAAGGGAACCTGGAAATTCCCATTTAACGTCTGAAAGTGTTTATACATTTCCCTCCAAATGAATAGGACCAGTGAGGTCAATTCATTGATTTTTGCTGTGGACTGAAAATGTTTGGATTTAACATCAAAAGATGATCATGAGATAAATAAGAGATCCTCGCACTTAGTTTAAGGCCATGTTGATTTACAGTTTAGGTGATAGCAAATTTTGCTTGAAACTAACATTTTTTTCACATGAACAAACCAGACTATATGACAGACAGATGTGTTTTTTTGCAAAGAAGGGTCTGATTGCATTCAGTTTTCAAATTCAGATTATGATAGCAATACATGGTCATATAAGCCACATCTGTGAAACTCAGTGGAGGTGATGTCATTTACAGTTTGCATGGCTTCTTCTGAGGTGGGCTCACTTATCTTCATTGCCGAATAAAAGTGTCAGCAACAGAAAGAACAAGAAAGTCAACAGCAACACATTTTCTGCCCAGGTAAAGAAACATGCAACCAACTCGAAAGATACTTAAACCCAACCACTGCCAAAACAGGAAGGGAGTTTTTCAGGGGAAAGAAGTCGAAGGTTTTAGACTGAAAATCCATTAACCAGACTTAAACCATATGGAGCATGGATTTTACTTGCTAAAGAGGAGACTAACAGGTTTATTCTCAACAAGGATACCAGCAACAAAGGTTGTTCAATGGACAGTTAGGAAACTAGAAGGAGTTGGTGAAGATGTGGTAGTTTTTTTTGACAAAACTATTTTGTTGACATCTTTGGCTGTGTTTGCAGGTAAATGAGATGGGAAATTTTGTCATCTGTGTGTGACACTTCCCTTTACATGGGGGAAAAAAAAAGTGTATTATTAGGTCGTTGTGTATATGCTTTATTAATCTCTTTGGACTATTAGGCTAAATATTCACATCTCCACAATAGAGAAAACTACTAATCAGCTGGAGTGAGTGAGAACTTGAGTTATATCAGTGTACATCACCAGAGAAATGCAGCAGGTAGAATAAACCCGATATGGAAATGTCGGGAAAGGTGGACAGAATATCAAAGCGAAGATAATGCGCTATAGTAAAGATTTTTGGGTTATTATTAAAAGAGAGACATGTTGTTCCTCTGCAAGATAAGTTGATTGTCTCCATCTTGACTACCAAGGGAACATTTTTTTTGTACATAAGCAGTCAATCCTGGATGTTTGTTTATTGTGACTTACAAGATAAGGATGAGCGAAAGGAGATGTGATTGCAAATTATTGGCAATTTAAGATGCATCCAAACACTGACACAGGTCTAGTGCGTTTTTAATTATACAGAAGTGCCCCCTCATCTGCATAGTGCTAAGCCTGTCTTATTGAGTTTGATGGATGGTACTGTTTATCGGTCACACTCCCATCTCCCATCAGAAGACTTTCATTAATTTCACACATGCTGGATGATGACAGCTGCTAGCTGATTCCGGAGAAGTTTAATTTGATGTCAGGATATTTCAATTCCACACAACATTTGGTAAAGCAGAGAAAAGTGAAAAAACGTTTTGCACTTTGCATGGATGACCAGATGGAGGGCGAAGCTATAATTGTGAACTCTAACAAGAGAATCGCGTTTGCCCCCCCAAAAAATTTCTTGCAATACTACTTCTGATATGTACATAACTTCTGTTGCAGTGATAGAGACGGGCATAAACAGAATTAAAACAGAACAGTAAGAATGCTATTGGATGTGTGGAATTGATAGTTGATGAATCCATTTTTGATACAATTGAGTGTAGTGCGCTCCACCCTATATAGGTATATAGAACATGTCACTTTTTAAAAGCATAAACACTTTGGTTAATCTGCTCACACCTCAGAATAGGTACAATTCCTCCAGAAAGCATAATGCTGCTGAATACAACATTGGCAAAGAAACAGAAGTTCAGAACATGCAAACAGATCTACTTCATAGACAACCATTCATGCTCACAATCACGACTTTTTAATGATCAAAAACACGTGCTTTTGGGCTGTGGAACAAAGCCAGAATAGGCAAATATAACACACAGTACCGAAGAGAAACAACGTAAATTCCACACAGAAAGGCTTGAACCGAAAAACATTGAATAAATGTTGCATCATATGTAGTGGGGAATAATGTATTGAAACAATCATTCCTAGTTCCATTATATCTATATCTTTAGAACCAAACTTTCAATTTAACTGCATTTAATGCAGCACAGCGACATCACTGAAAATAAGATTTCATTGTAAAAATGACAAGAGCATCTATTCTTCACACAGTAGCGGCACATGGCGGTGTAATCAACCCCAAAATGTTCGTGCATCAAATTTCAAAGGCATTACTGGTGAACCAAGATGGTAATGGCAAAGTCGTATACAGTGCGTGTCACAAAGGACATTGCTTCTGTTTATCTGGAATTTCTGTGTTCCAATTTATATCCTGACAGAGCTGATGAGATAAACGTGAAGAATGATACAAGATGGTTGTCAGGATGAGATGGGGTCTTTCTTCTGGCTGTTCCTCGGCGGCTATCAGAGATTGCGATCTGGCTGAGGGCACACCCATCTTCTCAGAGAAGGTCAATAGTGTGGACATTGATGCAGGACATATTTTTTGTTATGTGAGTAACACTGGCAGGCTTCACAAATTGCTGACGTTAAGTATATACATGTTTCACATAATGGAGACTAAGAAAGTGTAAAAATGATCTCAACGTTTCTCTTGCAAAATGAAGAGTTCTTATTGACGTTGCTATTTATGGCACATACAGTACTTCCTGACGGTACATGTCAGATCCTAAAATAAGAGCAAGGGAACGATTTTTTTTCAACTCCAAATATGCTGGTTGCACTTAGTTGTACGAAAGCATGAAGCCATCCCAAAGCAAACACAGAGACCATATTTTAAGATGTTGAAAATATGTACTCCTTCAATAATAACTATACAACAGAGACATTTTGTATATGTTTAATGGCTCTTAAAGTCACACTGAATATTGTGTCTAAAAGATGTTCTGATCTGTCAGGTCACAGGAGTTTTCAAACGTCTGTCAACAATGCAATTTTTCTCTTTGTACTGATGTTTCTTGCTCTCTTTACTTTGTCTCATGTTCTCCTCTCATCATCTTCTTTCTTGTTTCTTGTGTTGTCTCTTGCAGTGTCTTTTCTTTCATGTGCATGAAGTCGACATACTGCACTTAGTCACAGGGTGAGCTTACGCTTCAAGTCCTACAATCCTGTTAGGAACTGGCACAATTTTATCCATTTGATGCCAGTCAAAATATTACAGTCTGTTTGGTGCTCTAATGAGCACTGGGCGCAATGCTTCCCATAATGAGCCTTGTTTATACATCTTTATGGTGCAGGAAATATTGGAGCGATGCCACTCAAATCTGTTCCCTGTGTTTTGCATCTTTCATAGGCATGTTATGTTTGAACTCATTTGAAGCACAGGAGCAAGATGTGGACGCCATGGTGACAAAGTTATTGGCTTTCCTAATATGAGCCAACAGCCTGATCAGGATTCAGCAGGTGCCCTATGTATCCGAGGCTGACGTCTGTTCAGGACCATCAATCAGAGCTAAATGGCAGATGGTCCGCTCCGTGGCCAGGCAGGAAGTGTTCTAACACAATCGCTGCAGCAACACAGGGAGCAGTCTACCTGCTGATAATCCATTTATGCACAGACAAAGCTACTTAAATCTGCAACACCCACCCCACCCTCTGCAAACAGCAAGGCCAGTCTCCACGCAGAAGAATTACTGCTCCACTGCATATATCACACAAAGTGACAGGCCACGTTACAGTCAATACTTAACCACATTTACTTATGGCAGAGGGATTATTGTATGTTAATTAATTAACATACACTGCTTGATTAAAACCAGATGATTGTCATCGCTTCCTCACTGGCTATATGGTGACAATTCCAACAGAAGATAACTCATTTAATTACGCAACCAGAAATTGGACTTGTTGCAAAGCAAAAACTGCAGTACATGTCTCTTTTCTGGTGATTACAATACTGGTACTGTCTAAATTGACGTTGATATTGTAAAATGATGATGGCTAGTACTGGAAAGCAAATTGGAATCTTTTCCCAACCCTGTCTTGAGTTAACATTATTCTCCCATTGATGAGAATAGCAACTCGTGTGCCATAATTCAGGTTTACTCTATCATCTAACACTGGATTATGGATTTGATTAGGTGGCACGCTGGTAAAGTGTTGGCCTCACAGTTCTGAGGACCTGGGTTGATTCCAGCCCCGCCTGTGTGGAGTTTGCATGTCCTCCCCGTGCCTGCGTGGGTTTTCTCCGGGCACTCTAGTTTCCTCCCACAAACATGCAACATTAATTGGGCACTCGAACTTGTCCCTAGGTGTAATTGTGAGTGTGGCTGTTTCTGTCTATGTGCCCTGCGATTGGGTGGCAACCAGTTTAGGGTGTACCCCGCCTCCTGCCCAGTGACAGCTGGGATAGGTTCCAGCACTTCCGCAACCCTTGTGAGGATTGTGTTTGATCAAGCCACCCAAACAAAGTCCTTCTTAGAGCAGTGTTACCACAGCTTGCTTAACTTGTTAATGTTTTTCTCTAATTTAGTCAAGATTTTAAAGTTCACATAAGAATCCTAGATTTTAATGAGAAAAGCTGGACTCTGAGCCAAACCGAAAGGTGCATTAGGCCAAGACCTTCAGTTCCCACGGGGTATCATTAGATAAGATCGAGTTTTAGCTCCGTTAGCTATGTTGCCAAGATGTTTCCGCTGATTAGGCTTCATCAAAAAACATTGACTGTCTTAGTGGAAGAGCAGTGTGTTCCGCTGACACTCTGCCCAGAGTTGCTTGTGCTCATGAACACATCTGTCCAAAGGTTTGAATGAGTCATTCTCTTTACTTAAAGCAAGGACAATGGCACTCTAGCGGGAGGTGTCACAACCCAACACAAGAAGGAATATACAATTAGTGTGGACTAGTAGAGCTGTTCGAGGCAGCAACGAGGGGGGGAGACAGCCATGAAAGAGGCCAGGTGCAATATCACATCCTTCCTGTCAGAGTGCTTAAAAGGAGAGCAGAGGAAGAGTGTTTAGCTCCAAGGGACGCATGTGGAATGCTGACCACAGGTTAAAGAATCGACTATTCAGTGTGCATTTCTTCCATGTGCCCTATCGTGTCTGGGAGGTATCTGCCAAGTAAAAATCTTGCCAACATCTTCTGAGGTGCTTGGAATACTGACAAGGAAAGTCAGGTCTAGAGGAAGAGCTCTGACCTTGATCACTAAAACTCTGGTGAGAAGCAACATGAAGTAGCATATCATGGGAAAAGATCAGTGGTTAAAAAAGAATTCTAAAAAAAATGTTAGTGGAAAATTTGGTCTGTGAACTCTTTAGCGGCTGAGTTGAAAAAGCAAAATTAAGTTCTTCAATGACCAGATTGATCGCCATCAAATTGTAAGGATGGATACTTTTGTTTTTGGCATGATAAGAGCCTACACTTGAGCAGATCTAAATGCTGATCCGTACGATCCAATGAGTACGGATTTGATTTAAAAACGCAAATAGTTAAGTCTTCAAAATGGAGCTCATCAAAAAATCTGGGTGAGTTAAAGAGCAGCTAGGATAGATGAGAATGTCACGCTACAAGGATCAGGAAAATCCCCAATTACAGTAAAAGCCCCATCAGGGCTTAAGCCGCAAGGGTTAAAGGTGAATGGGAAAGTAGCCGTTTATACGGTAGTTCCAACTTTATGGTACTTTTTTCTTTTTTTTTTTAATCACAACACTTTTAGTCACTTTATCCACATGGTCATAGCAAAACCTCGTGTTCAACCTGTGTCAAAAACAATTCAGTCTACGCAACCTACTTCCGCTTTCCGCAAAACGGGTAAAATCACTTCCTCCTTGCCCAGATGAATGGCAAACTGGACCGTGCTATAGCACCCCTGGAAACTTTACAGATTTAAAATGTATTTTTTTAAAATAAGATGTCAACGAAGAGGCACCAAAGATGACAGTAGCTGATCTTAAGAATTTGTTCGTCCTTGCATGTATTACAGTATTTAATCCATCTGTTTCCTAAACCACTTATCCTCACTCGGGGCACAGGTGTGCTGTAGCCTTTCCCCACTATCTTCGGGCGGGGTACACCCTGAACTGGCCGCCAGCCAATTGCAGATGTATCATATTTGTACAAATAAATGATAAACATTGAATCAACTTTTATACAACAACACCAGCCATCAAGGAAAAACTTGCAAGCCAAGCTTTAAAACAATCCTGTCATGCTTGTGGCGTAGCATTTACAGGACAACAACTATCCTGTTTTGCCATGTTGTCACGCAACATTCCGCATAAATAGCGCCCACAACACACACGGAAGAACACTGTGCTATACCAATAAAACCTCAGGGTAACAAACACCGCTTATCCTCCGTTGGAGAATCATAAAGTTTGAGAAAGACAACACACCGAGCACATGACACTCCAAATCCCATTCATTAAGATAATTCAAAGACCTCAAACGAGTTTGCTCTTTGCTTGACAAGTCTCTAAAGATTAGGTAACACTTATCTATATTGATCAATGTACGAAAAGACATGGCGCTATCTTTTTGCTCGAGTATAAAGAAACATCACATGATGTCCTTGCCTGGTCCTTCAAGTCTCTGCTGACATTTGCTGGTGTTTGTCCATCATTGATTAAACGGCCAGTTAACAGCTTGCACTAACGTCTCAAATCTCTGGCGAGACAAGTGTGGCCAGTTCAATAACCAGCGGCTGCTCTAAGAGACAGAGTGCCCTCTCTTGTTTCATAAAGGCAAAGCACTTTCTTTTTGTTCAGTGTTTTCCTTACAATGTCAATATTTGCCATTTATTCACTCTGCACAAGACAGGTCTGGAGGATTAAAAGAAGAAAAGCGCAGTCCTTCGGAAAGGTTTTACACTTGGGCCGGTTAAAAAGAGGTTACCTGTTCACCAAACAATTTCCCACAGTCTGGTGATGCCATTAAGAAAATATTAAACTGGGGCTTTCAATGCAAGCTGTGGCTTTTTTTTTTTAAAGTTATTTTAGAATGTTTGATCGTGCTCGGTCAGTTTGTGTTCTCTATGCTACAGTGTTTTCTCTTAATATATACTCCTCCAGATATACTGTACAGCTACAGTACATTCACACCAAGATAACTCAGAATAACTCATTTTGTTTGATATTTGGGTGTTTTGACAAGACTGTTGTTTTGTGGACAATACATGGATCAAACCACATGAAAAAGCTCTCCTGGAGAGGGGGGGGGTTGCTTCATTCCAGTTTGCAATACGATGGCAGAGAGCCATTTATGTCATCCCTGCCCAATGACTAGGCCTGAGGCCCACAGAAAACCTCGAGAAAGTGATAAAAAGGAAGATGAATGGTCACACGCCATCAAACAAAGCTGACCTGCTTGAATTTTCTCACCTGCAATGCCTTCAAGCGACCGAAGAGCAACATGGAAGTCAAAAAGAGCGGATGTCAAGGTGAATGAAAGTCTTATTACATTAAATTCTGATTTCTTATCTTTCATTGAATTAAAACGTGAATATGTACAAGGTTTTCTCAGTATTGTTTAACATTTGAAATTGCATTGCATTTTTACTATTTTGCCAAATCATTGTAAGGAGTTTCACAGAAAAAAAGAACAAATAATTTTATTTCACTCAAACACATCCAAAAAACAGATCTTTTTGCATTTTCTAGATATTTCTTCAGCCGCTTCAATTTGGACCTTCACGCGCACCAACTATGAAAGGGATAAAAAGTGTATTTATTCAAGGGAACAAAAAGCAAACTTCTTAAAAGCCTAGGTTATGCTGTTTTTTGTTAGACACAGGATAAAATAATGAAAACTTTATCTTCAAAGTAAAATGATTTTTACTCCAAAACCTGACATCTCTGAAGTTACTTTACTGTAGTAATTACTGCTTGGCAGATACACTATTACTATATTCACTATATACTGTATATCACGGGTGTCAAACTCATTGTAGTTCCCGGAACAAATAAAGCGTAATTTGATGCAATAAAACAATAATAAACAGCAATGATTTCTTTCCTTTGTTTGAATGCAAGACAAATCAAATAAATTAGAGAATGTTTATATTTAATAAATTTCATTTTGTCATTTTCGAAAAAAAAAACCTGATTTCTTGCACAATAACTGGTCACAGTGATTGTGTTTTAAGGCAGAAAACTTTAAGTCACAGGTATTTGGAACTGAAAATTATAATATTTAACATGAAAAGTGGATCAACGTATGAGTAGTTGGGCATTCTTATCATTCCATTTTTTTTTTTACAGGATATTCATTATTCTTAAGATAATCTTTTGTTCCCATCACCACAATGTTTTTTTTTTTTCACTTTCAAATTCATCTTGCTGGCCAGACTACACCCCTTAGTGTACTGGTTTTAGCCCATTGGCGGTATACTTGAGAGGAGAGTACCCATGGTATACAATATGCATAATACAGTGAAGAAACTAAGTATTTGAACAAATTGCTATATTGCAAGTTCTCCCACTTAGAAATCCCAGAGGGGTCTGAAATTTTTATCGTAGGTACATGTCCACTGTGAGAGAGGGAATCTAAAAAGAAAAATCACAATGTATAATTTCTTAACAATTACTGTGCCAAACAAATATGAGCGTTCATCTGAGATGTTACGCTGTGGCGACCCCTAACGGGACAAGCCGAAAGAAACTTACTATTTGCGTGATACCACTGCAAATAAGTATTTGAACACCTGAGAAAGCCACTGTTAATATTTAGTACACTAGCCTTTGTTTGCAATTACAGAGTTTCCTGTAGTTGTTCACCAGGTTTGCACACACTGCAGGAGGGATTTTGGCCCACTCCTCCACACAGATCTTCTCTAGATCAGACAGGTTTCTGAGAAACATGGAGTTTCAGCTCCCTCCAAAGATTTTCTATTGGGTTTAGGTCTAGAGACTGGCTAGGCCATGTCAGAACCTCGAAAGCTTCTTAGGGAGGCACAATTTGGTTTTTCTGGCTGTGTGCTTTGGGTCATTGTCATGTTGAAAGACCCAGCCATGGCCCATTTTCAATGCTCTGACTGTGGGAAAGAGGTTGTTACCCAAAATCTCACAATACTTGGCCGGGGTCATCTTCTCCTTAATACAGTGCAGTCGTCCTGTCCCATCTGCATGAAAACACCCCCAAAACATGATGCTACCACCCCCATGCTTCACAGTAGGGATGGTGTTCTTGGGATGGAACTCATCATTTGTCTTCCTCCAAACATGGTTCATGGAATTACGACCACAAGGTTAAATTTTGGTCTCATCTAACCACAAGACTTTCTCCCATGACTCCTCTGCATCATCTAAATGGGACTTCAAACCATGACATCTTAGTGTATTACCAATCACCTTGGAAACGGTGGTCCCAGCTCTTTTCAGGTCATTGACCAAATCCTGTCGTGGGCTGATTCCTCACCTTTCTCAGGAATATTGAGACCCCACCGGGTGATATCTTGCATGGGGCTCCACTCCGATTGAGATTGACCGTCATGTCTAGCTTCTTCCATTTTCTAATGATTGCTCCAACAGTGGACCTTTTTTCACGAAGCTGCAGCCATGTGGGGTTGTACAATTTTTTCTCTGGTGTCTTTGGACAGCTCTTTGGTCTTGGCCATGTTACAAGTTTGAGTCTTACTGGTTGTATGGGATAGGCAGGTGACTTTATGCAGCAGGTGCATCTGATTCAGGATAATACATGGAGTGGAGGTGGACTTTTAAAGGCAGACTAACAGGTCTTTGAGGGTCAAAATTCTCGCTGATAGACAGATTATTATTTTTAGCTATATCACACAAAAAAATCATACATTGTGATTTCCGGATTTTTCTTTTTAGATTATCTCTCACAATGGACATGCACCTACGATGAAAATTTTAGACCCCTCCATGATTTCTAAGTGGGAGAAGTTGCAATATAGCAGGGTTTTCAAATACTTATTTTCTTCATTGCAATACCGCAGCAATCCTGAATGATTTCATCAACTATAAAAGCAATGTTGCTATTCCTACATGTGGAATTTCAAACTTGAATACTGTTGGCGTGGTCGCAGGATTAACCTTTGTTTCGTACGTGGTCAATTTTGTAGTGTGGAGTGTGATTATGCAGTAGCTCATTTATCAGGTCCTCAATTTAGTGTAAAAACAAACACAGCTAAATAGGCAAACATGAGAATTTTCTCAATTGAATTGAAAAGTGCGAGAACTTGCAATATAGCGCCGTGTCCAAATACTTATTTTCTTCACTGTATATATAAATTCATACATTGGGGGCCAATATTCTTAAACATGACTGTATTGTCTTTACATCTCTCTAAAAATACCCAAATGCAGGTGTCGGGGGACGCAGAGGTAATTCGGGAAAAACGTTTATTGTTTCACGGTAGGGGATCAGTCAGGTGCAGCAGCGGTAGTCAGGATGTCGGGCGTAGAGAGCAGGTCCATGGGCAGTAGTATCAAAGTAATCAGGCTTACGGGCTCGGTTGGAGAACAGGCGGAGGTCGGTGCACACGGGTTGATAATCAGAGATACGGGAGTGCAGGAACGGGGCATGAGTTGCAATGATCTGGCGCCAGACCAGTCGTCCCTATGGTCCTATATACACCGGGGCCAATCAGCCAGCATGAGGCGATAGGTGTGCGCCTCCAATCAGTGCGGCCGCGCGGGAACCCGCACAAGGCTGGACCGGCAGGACCATTACAGCCCCCCCCCCCCCCCCCCCCCCCACAAGGCACGGCTCCCAGACGTGCCTAAACGAAAGAAACACACATAAAAATTAACAAGTCCAGGGGCGGGTTGAAGGTAGTCCCCCCAACCCCAGTCTGTCTGGTGGCCATCCAGGCCACCAAATCCGAGAAGACGTCCGGCTGAACAGGTCAGGGGAACGACGCGGACGGCAAGCACCAGGATCCCCACGGGGTGATTCGGGAGGACGACCTCGGTGAGGAACCCAACGGCAAAGCAGGAACCAGATTAAGGCATGCAACTGCTCCGGACGAAGACCTCCCACGCCGTGGTTGCAAGATTACCAGGGATTGGTCACCACCGAGGCTTGGCCAGGAGGCACCCGTGGACTGGTCACCAACGAGGCTCGGCCACGAGGTGGTCAGGGAGCGGTCGCCGCTGCAGAGGCCAGGTCATGAAGTGACTGGGAACCATCAGGAGCGAAGACGATGACGGAGAGAAGAACCAAAGCCATGACCGCCACAATCACCATCACAGCCATCCCGACGCCTTTCCAGTTCCTTGGTGGCCCATCAGAACTCCCCAGCTCCTGTCGCCATTGAGACAGGGGCATGGGACGGCTGCGGACCGGTCGCCACCGGGACTGGAATGAAGATGACTGTGGTTCAGTTGCCGTCTGCTGGACAGGAACATGACGATGCCAATGAGCTGTCGCCATCCTCTTTTGCCGTCGAGAAAGGGCATGGAACAACCGTGTGTCAGTCGCCGACGAAGCAGGAGAGTGGGGCGGCCGCGGGCTAGTCGCCGGTACTTCTGGACACGAATGTGAGGCAGCTGGGGAACCCTCGCCGCCGTCTGCTGGACAGGAACGTGAGGCGGCTGGGGAACCCTCGCCACCATCTGTCAGACAGGAACGTGAGGCGGCTGGTGAACCTTTCGCCGCCGTCTGCTGGACAGGAATGTGAGGCGGCTGGGGAACCCTTGCCGCCGTCTGCTGGACAGGAACGTGAGCCGGCTGGGGAACCCTCGCCACCATCTGTCAGACAGGAACGTGAGGCGGCTGGTGAACCTTTCGCCGCCATCTGCTGGACAGCAACTTGAGGCGGTGGCACCATCACCTCCTCCTCCTGGACGGGAACGTGAGAAGGCAGCAGCGCCATCACCACCACCTCCTGGGCGGGGACATGAGACGGCGGCCAAGCCAACGCCACCTCCTGGACAGGAACGTGAGGCGGCGGCGGCCCCATCACCACCTCCTGGACGGGAAAGTGAGGCGGCGCTGGCGCCATCACCACCTCCTGGACGGGAACGTGAGGCGGCGGCGGCGCCATCACCACCTCCTGGACGTGAACGTGAGAAGGCGGTGGGGCCATCACCACCTCATGGACAGCAACGTGAGGAGGTTGCGGAACCATCGCCACCTCCTGGACGGGAACGTGAGACGGCGGCTGAGCCATCGCCACCTCCTGGACGGGAACGTATGGGCAAGCCAGTCGCTGTTTAAGCAGGAGCGGGGGGCGACCGCAGACCGGTCGCTGACGAAGCAGGTGCATGGAGCTGCCGCGGACCGGTCGCTACCGGTACTCCTGGACACGGACGAGAAGCGGCTGCGGAGACGTCACCACCTCCTGGACAGCAACGTGAGGCAGCGGCAGATCGGTCTCCACTGCCCCGTGAGCTCTGCTCAGCAGTGGATCAGTGGCCACCGCAATGTGATCCTGCAGTGAAACAGCCAAAACCGCGACGTGGGCGTGGCGAGGGAGCGGATCCGTTCCCCCTGCAACGTGCGCTTGGCTCAGTAGAGGATCAGTTGCCACTGCCGTATGAACGAGAGTAGGTAGAGAGTCAGATGAAACCGCAACGTGGGCGTGTCTCAGGAGCGGATCAGTTGCCACTGCCGCGTGAGCATAAGTCAGCAACGAGTAGCTTGGTAGCGGGTCCGTTGCTACTGCGATGTCAGCATAGCTCGGCTGTTTCTCTAATCCTTGCCGGACCTGGGCCGTGAGGGCCACCCGTTTGGCACTCTGCTGCTCTAACTCCCCCCGCATTTCGCGGCAGAACACCCCGTGATTTGGGGACCCCTCTTCCCTCTGGACTGGAAGCTTTGCCGCCGGCTGCAGGTCTGCTGGTTTCACCGTTGATAGCGAGGAGTGGGAGGACAAGGATAGTGTCTTTGTTGCCGCACAGCGGGAGGTTCAATGGAGCACCCGGTCTGGGCGTCTCCTCTGGCCGGGTTCCCACAAACGGATTGGGGAACTCGGACTTAACGGGCGAAGACACTCGGAAGGTGGAGACGCGGGCAGGTGAAAGAAACTGACTGGGATTAACGATCGGGCGAAGAGATTCATAGTCGAAATAATCTGAGTCGTAGTCAGGCAGCCGGTCATACAAATTGTGGTCTTCCTCGTAGTCCAAAAAATCAGAGTCCAAAAGAATGAGGTGCTGGATGGGTCGTGGTCGGGACGTATTCATAACTCGCAGGTGGGGCATGTGACACGGAAGCAGAGGAAATCATGGAGCCTACCCGGATCGGGCAGGCTTGGTCCTCCGGCAATCGGTCTACCTTGCGTTGGTCCCGGTGACGCCGGGTCTTTCCTGCTGGGTCCTGTTTTGGCCAGATCGTTCTGTCACGACCCATCGATACGGAGGTAGGACCCAAATGCAGGGGTCGTGGGATGCAGAGGTAATTCGGGAAAAACGTTCATTGTTCCACGGTCGCTGATCGGGCAGGCAGTCAGGTGCAGCAGCGGTAGTCAGGACGTCGGGCGTAGAGAGCAGGTCCGTGGGCAGGCAGGAGTCAGTACACAGGAGATCTATCAAAGCAGGCAGGAGAATCAAAGGAGTCAGGCTTACGGGGTCGGTCGGAGGACAGGCTGTTGGTCTTTGCACAGGGGGTGATGATCAGTGATACGGGAGTGGAGGAACGGGCATGAGTTGCAACGATCTGGCGCCGGACCAGTCGTCCCCATGGTCCTATATACACCGGGCCCAATCAGCCAGCATGAGGCGCAGGTGTGCGCCTCCCAATCAGTGCGGCCGCGCGGGAACCTGCACAGCCAGGGCTGGACCGGCAGGACCATGACACCTTCTCACTTTTAAAGCATTTACCAAAATAGAAATGATTGTTATCTTTATTGACCTGAAACAGGAAACACCAATGGTGTGCCAATATTTTTTAATGTGATATTCAAAAAAGAAAAACAAATACCAGTGGACAATTTTACGTACCGGGTAATTGTTTTTCATTGACAGAAATGAGGATGGAAAACGCCAAAGGTTTGGCACAGAAAAGGCTGTCCTTAGAGGACCTCTCCTCAGAGTTTAATAAAAGTCGACTCTTTTTAATCAGGAGGTGATGGACTATAATCTACTTTTACTCTGGCAGGCAAACACACTAATGGCCATATTGACTTGAGATTCAAACACAATCACAGCTTAGCAACAGTCATTGTTAGTTCCTGGGGAAAAAAAAAAAAACAACATTCACAAGCACTAAAAGGTTTGGAAGCTCAGGGCACACCATGTGCATACAGACCAATTATTCAACTGTAGTGACCAAAGACAAATGGAGACCCCTCAATACTCTCTGGAGAAACATAATCTAACAGTTGTGGATTTACTGTTGTTGCAGCGATTTATTTGCGTTAAATAATTATTGAGCTCTTTCTTAAATAAGTGTTGACATATTTAACATGACCAAAACTGAGTACAAAATCAATCTGCACCCTAAGAAATATCTAACTAATGGTTCCATTGTGAATGCCATGGACTGAGTACTGAATTTAATGAGCAGGAGAGGAAAAGAGAAAATATTTCCAGGACTAACTCATATGAATGTTCTTCAGGGCACTCTAATGGATAAATGGTTGCCCAAATGCAGTCTGACTTGGAAACAGGCTGCTGCCTGACTCCGCTGCTAAAAGCGTAAAGTGAGATTAATCACTGTTGCCGAGGAAGATGATATTCTTTGTTTCTTTTAATCCGTGGCCTTTGTACAATAAAGATCATCAGGATGGGCGTACTTCTGTCCTACAAATGATATTGAACCACAAGAGGTGTAAATAGAAAGGATGGAGCAGACACTAGTCGTATTTTTAGAAGACTATAAGGAAAGGTCCAAAGTATACAGTAACCTTTCATAGGTGACTGGCGAGCAAGGCAGTAAAATTGGGTCTCTCCTTGTGATTTTGAAAAAAACTCCTGGGATTTTTGAAAATTTCAGGGGACCCAGACAAAGGCAGATTGTGATATATTGGCCACAGTTGTTCTTTTATACGAATGGGTCTCGAGAAAGGTGTCAAGGGGGTTACAATACATAAGGTTGAGTTTGAGCTGCGTATTTTCAGTATTCTTGCAGTCGACCACAGGAGGCCGGTTTCCCACTTGAATGAAAGGCAGTAAAAATTGTGTACGTTAATCCCAAACATACCCATTTAACATGTTTGGTGAAAAATCAAATCATTCAGTGTAAGGTCTTAAACGCCACTCCAGTCCTGCGAGTGCATCTTGCTGCCCCAAGTTGACTCCAATGGCTCTGGACTTTTTTAATGGCGAAAAGTTAAAATATGTGCTTGTTTCCTCACCCTTATTCAAATCGTTAGCTAGATACATTAGGTTAGTGTCCACACATGCCAGCTATTGCAGACATTCATGCAAATTGGTTTTGCCTCTTTTGTATATTTTTCTAACTAACAAATGAACAAACAACAGACACCAGGCCACCCATAATTTTAGGATGATTTAGGATTTATAAAAAGTGATTGTGCTCCAACTGTCTCAAACATTCACAAACATTTTTTTTTTTAATTCAAAACAGAATAGAGATGGGCGGAACGGTGGGTCAGCTGGAAAGTGTTGGCATCACAGTTCTGAGGTCCTGGGTTCGATCCTGGCTCCACCTGTGTGGAATTTGCATGTTCCTGAGTCGGTTTTATCCAGGCGCTCCGGTTTCCTCCCACATCCCAAAAACATGCAACATTAATTGGACACTCTAAATTGCCCCTAGGTGTGATTGTGAGTGCGGCTGTTTGTCTCTCTGTGCCCTGGGATTAGCTGGCAACCAGTTCAGGGTGTACCCCGTCTCCTGCCCGTTGACAACTGGGATAGGCTCCAGCACTCCCCACGATCCTTGTGAGGATAAGCTGCTAAGAAAATGAATGAATGAATGGAACATGAAAGTGATGCCATTAATTTGCATAATACTTGAGATAATAATACTTCTATTGCTCTGCACACATTCAAAGTTTTGTATAACATTGAACGGACACAACTGCAACCTGCCAGGCCATAGCAATAAGTACATTTTCGAACTCCCGATAATTTAAGAGGGCAGTGTTCAATAGCAACTGCACTGCTGTAAGTTCCCCAGAGACAGCAAATCACAGAGCCTTATAATGGAGGAGACAAATCAACTGTAGGAGATTTCTCCAACATCCAGCCTTACTTTCCCAAGGTTATTTTCAAAGATAGCTCATGGTTCGGTACAGTATGTGGATTGGTTTTTAAGTATGCTTTGCCACGAGAGATGTGGCTTAACCCTATGCAGTGGAAGCAACGGATCCCGAAAAGCCACAGAGAGAGACAAGGTTATAGCTAATTAAAGCCCCTGGGAGGCCTTGATGGGTGATGTTTTCGTCTCAGCAGAATAACGTTAGGCCATCTTAGTACTGGCATCATCATGCACAGCACAATAAATGAGCTGTGGATTTGCATGTCAGAATTACAACACTTGGAGGGCCAACGAAAAAAGATTTAAGGACTTATTTACTAAAATCCCAAACAGCAGGCACAAAATTGCATGTTCGCTCACTTTAAAAGATTGCGATAATCGTTGCTGATGTTGGCACTGCAGTTACAGCAAGCAATTGGCTTTCTATTATGCCTTTACTGTACTTGAAACATTTACCAGCCTGGGTCTCCTATTTTTTTTCTTATTTTCAACACCCGAAAAAACACTCTGGGAGAGGCCACCACCATTTGGCCCAGATGCAACGAAATGCAGAGCTGAAAGAGTTGTCATAAATGGCTCCCTCTAAGTGAGCCGTTGAAATATTTGTAAATCTGAATAAATGATATGTTGTCACAATTGTTATTGACATTTCAAAAAAGTTCACTGGAACCAAAAATGTAAAAAAAGTTCTCCCAGCACCTCTCATTTTGCCTGTGAAACGCTGGCATTGTTTGGTATGCTGGTTTGCACCTGCCTGTCAGACAAGCTAAATGCAAAATCACAACTCATTGTGTGTTTGACAGATCAAATTATAAGGGCTTAAATGATCTATAGCCATATGCCTCCCCCACAATATGCAAAATTAAGTCCTTGGCAATTTAACGCGTTTGGCTGCAGCAATCCTGGTTACGCCAGCTTAGTAGATCAGGTTTCATATCTGTTGTTTGCATGCACAATCAATTTGTGCATGTTTTTGCACACACAAGCCTTTACTAAATCAGGCCCTTAGAGCGTCTCCAACATACAGTAAACAAATGTTTGCACAGAGCAGCCCCTCAGACAGTGATGCCTGTCTTTTTTTTTTTTGTTGTTGCCTAAAACACACTATTGGCATCAAAATCAAAACATTGTTTCAGCTTGGGGAAGATCTTCTAATTAAATCATGCAAGATTCAAAGACATGAAAAAAAAAACTATCATTTATGGTCCCTGCAATTGATGGTATTTTGTTAAGTGGGGGTTTAGGATGTATTTTTACTTTGCACAAAGCAGTCCTCAGTTTTGATTGCCACAATCAAACATATGTGGATCAGTATTATTAAAAAGTAACTTTGGGGCTCCATCACACTTACTCAGTCAATATGAAAATGGAGCAGAGCAAAGAAACTCTGAGGTCTTATTATACATGGGCCAACATGTGCAAATACACGTAGGTATAATGATAAGTCTTTTAAAATGTGTGTCCTTCATTCTATAAAGTATTTTTTTCCCTTTGGATTTACCGTATTTTGGCATGCCCCAAACACAGCTCTGCTAACCAAAGTATTTGGTCAAATGATACTTAAAAAAAAAAAAAACACAACATGATTTTATTGTCCACAAAATGTTACTTGATTGAAAAAATTATTACAATTATTTTGATCATCCATCCATTATCTGAGAGGATACCCTCACAAGAATTGAGGGAGTGCTGGAGCCTATCCCAGCGATCTTCGGGCAGGAGGCGGGTGTACACCCTGAATTGGTTGCCAGCCAGTCACGGGGCACATTGGAAACAAATGGGAATACACGCAGTCACACCTAAGGCCAATCTAGGTGTATGAGGAAATCGGAGTGCCCAGGGAAAACCCACTCAGGCATGAATGAGGAGAACATACAAAGTCCACACAGGTAGGGCCCGGGATTTGAACATGAAAATAAAATGAAATGAAAATTACAAAACACAACAGTAAACTTTTTTTTTTTTTTTTTCCTGCGACTAGCTGCTGTTTCAGCCTTCATTAACGAAAGACAAAATGCTGGCAGTAACATTTGAGTGTTTCTCAATGGGGCAGTTACCCATGACACAATGTACAAAATCAAGCTGATAATGAAAATGGAATATACGTGATTAAAATGGAGACATGGTGGTGTGGCCAATCATCCATCCATTTCCTACACCACTTATCGTCACTGGTGTTCCAGGGGCCAATCCCAGCTAACTGCGGGTGAGAGGCAGGGTCAACTGGTCAACAGCCAATGGCAGGCCACAGAGGGCCGGCATGCATAGATACTTCATGAAATCCTAACTTGAAATACGGGACATGACACCTAAAGTAGTTTAGGACAGCTATATAAAGGACATTTCTTTACATCAGCTTGTCCTGCCTTAGGCTGAGATCAGGAAATATCCAGATGGCAAATCACCCTCTCTCACTTTCTCTACTTTGAATTCAGGCTACTGAGAAAAAGATAGTCACACGCACAATTGTTAGAGTACAGAAAAAAAATGATTCAGTTCATTTTATCCATCCTCTCATCGCATGTCTAACTGCACAACATGACTGCATTCATCCATCCAAGATTTTGGAGCTTTAATCCAGTCACATACATCATAATGCCACATTAGGTGTCAGCATACATTTGAAATGAATTCTGTAAGAAACAAATTACCTCTTGCAGTGTGTTTCATTCTTTCTTTTGGCTTTAATTGTTGTCTTTTTTTCTTTTGCAACACCAGCCTGATAAGGGAAGATCATGGAGATAAAAATATACACACAGTATGTGGGCTTACTTTCAAAATAGTGACATCTGACACTTTATCCATCATCACTGTAGACTCCGTCACTTGATAATATAGCAATACAACCTCCTCTAAGGAATGTGATTTGTTCAACTATTAGGCGGCACAGTGAAGCAGCTGGTTGGAGTGTTGGTCTCACAGTTCTAAGGTTCAACTATTAGGCGGCACAGTGAAGCAGCTGGTTGGAGTGTTGGTCTCACAGTTCTAAGGTACAGGGTTCAAACCCCACCGCTGTTTCGAGTTTTCATGTTCTCCCCGTGCCTGCATTGGTTTTCTCCGGGCACTCCGGTTCCCTCCCATATCCCAAAATGCTGAGGTGAGATTGTGAGTGTGACTGTTGTCTGTCTCCATATGCCCAGCAATTGGCTGGCAACCACTTCAGGGTGTACCCTGCCTCCTGCCTGATGATAGCTGGGATAGGCGCCGTCACCCCCGCGTCCCTCGTGAGGATAAGCGGCTCAGAAAATGGATGGTTGGATGCATGGTTAACTATTTTTATTTGATCCCGGAATGAATTATTTCCATTAACATAACAAATCAGATGCCCAGCATCTGAGAATATATATCATGTTCGACCTTAATGGGTAAATTGGCCATAGCAGAAGTACATACTAGCCTCCTCACGTGTATGTATTCAATAAATAGGAATCATCATCCAGGCAGCTAATTGTCGGCTGTTTACATTGCCGATGGCATACCTCTCCTCCCCCGTGTCACACAGCTGCAGTCTTCATCCCAGCCAGGAGCTTGGAGCTCCACCGTGTTCAAGAATCTGGCCTGTCAAGCTGTTCACTTTGTAAACTGCACAGCTCTTATTCACATCGCTCCGACTCCGTGAATGTACTGTATTCGTGATGAACATCATTTGAATTCACCTGACAAATTATTTGAAAAACAAAACTTACATTATTCTATCTTTTTTTACTGAGATGATCAGTTTCAGTGAACGGAAGTTTCAAAAGCCAGTGTTCTGCTTGAATCCTAAGCAAGAAATGTTTCACCACATTAGAGTAGAAAAACTGAACAAGATGATAAAACTGGGAGTGAAATACAATGGGAAGCACAGGGGATGTTGAGAGAATAGCTTTTGTCACGTGAGGCTTACTGCAGGTGCTAGGCAGCAGATGGAGAAATGTGGAGAAATGAGAAAAGGGAGAATCACAAAAGACTGGCAGCAACCGTTGTTTCAATATAACTGAGACAAAGACAGGACAAAAGGAACTCAATGACAGTTCACAAAATGACAAATTAAGAATTTCAATAGCTTCATTTGTGGTGATTTAATGTGACTTTTGAATGGTATTGTAGATAAAATTATGGACACACTAACCCTTCCATTAATTACTGATTTCAGGACAGACTATCTTAATATCTGAAGTCTACACTCACCTTGAAAAGTATTGCAACTTTCAGACAAATTATTATTATTATTTGCATGAGACTAAAAACATTTGGGTTTGAATATGAGGCATGATGCAAGGCACTCAGTAGCAAGAAGAACAAGAAGGCTAGGCTAGAATTTGTCCATAAAATACAGAGATGAGCCGAAGAAATTCTAAAGCAAGATTATATGGTCTGATGACACAAAGATTAACCTTCACTGAATTGGCGGATAGGACAGGGAAATAATCTGCAGAAGCAGTACCTGTACACTCCTGACTCCTGAACTGAGTAGGAAGACTAAAACCTGGATAAAGTGCTTGAGTTGACAAAAAGTCTAGAAAAGTTTGAATACAAACAATCGGCTCAAAATTCATCTTGAAATCATATTCCCCGAATTGGACTGCCAGTTTTCATGTTGTGAGTGGAGGATAGAAAATAAAATGTCAGTGGGCCAATCAAGCCAAACAATTTGCAGCTAAAGTCTTTGTAAATTCAGTATATGATTTGTTTTGTTGTTTCACTACTTTTGCTCAGCTACAACGTGATGTTCCATTAAAAACAATGCTAGTATCCAAGTTTCAGAAGCTGAAATGTGGATCTCCTGTATAATATTCATCCAAACCCAAACGTTCCCACTTTTGGAGGAGAGAATATACTATGTTGTCATTCATGGAGAATGGGATAAATAATTTTGATCATCTTCATTATGAAAGTGCAGCCACCAGAAAGTATCGTTCATATCATTAGAGGAATTTGTCACAGCACATTTGCAGAGGTGCCTGTCATTTGCGGGGGGAGAAAATGATTTTGTATTATCAGCAGAGTCAATCCTGGGCATCTAGTGACACTTTATTGCTAATTATTTTCAGCATACTTGTGCAACGTTTGTTTCATTACAATGGTGGACTTCACGTTTTTGCCTTGTAACTGAATAATTAGATGAGCTAAAGCAAAAGTACCATATATAAATATTCATTTAAACAAAAAAAAATGATATTAATTGGGAGGCATAATTGACGTTTCTACTGGCTGAATGTAGGACATGACGATTCATTAAAGGGATCTTGCACAAGGGTGACTTACATAACACACCATGTGTCATGACCCATCGATACGGAGGGAGGACCCAAATGCAGGACTCGGGAGACGCAGATGTAATTCGGGAAAAACGTTTATTGTTCCAAGGTCGGGGATCAGGCAGACAGTCAAGTGGAGCACCGGTAGTCAGGACGTCGGGCGTAGAGACCAGGTCCGTGGGCAGGCAGGAGTCGGTACACGGGAGATCGATCAAAGAAGGCAGAAGTGTCAAAGGAGTCAGGCTTACGGGGTCGGTCGGAGAACAGGTGGAGGTCGGTACACATGGGTTCACGATCAGAGATACGGGAGTGCAGGAATGGGGCATGAGTTGCAACGATCTGGCGAAGGACTAGTCGTCCCCAGGGTCCTATATATACTGGGTGTCATGAGAGTTCATGAGGCGCAGGTATTTGTCTACTGATTGGGTGGCCACGCACAGCCCGGGCTGGAAGCCAGGAGCATGACACCATGTACTTTAAAGGATGAGTACTAGTAGAGAGTGAAATACAAAATGGTTGTATACAAAGTGAGGGATTGAAATTTCTCAAATGTGCAAGAGTAGTACATAGCCTGTACAGATGCACCAAGGGCAACCGTTGCATCTGTTGTACTCAAAATAAATATTTCACTTTGTCTTTGTTATGTATTTTTGGTGTGGACGTGGGATTTAAAAACTCATCAAAATATAAATAACATAACACTGCTCATCCAGGAAATTATATATGAGATACAGATTGCTAATTTTTCTGAAATTGGGTGGGGATGCTGAGGAGTTGATACCGAGAAGAAATAAACGGAAGACACATTTTTAAATAATAGCAATATTAATAATAAAAAAATTAAACAATAATAAGGCAGCACGGTGGAACAACTGCTTAGAGCGTCTGCTTTACACTTCTGTGGACCTGGGTTCAAATCCTGGTCTCACCTGTGTAATGTTTACATGTTCTCTCTGTGCCTGCTTTGGTTCTCCAGGTACTCTAATTTCCTCCCACATGCCAAAAAACCATACATGGTAGGTTGATTGAGGACTCTAAATTACGAAAGGTGTGAATGTGAGTGTGAATGGTTGCATGTTTCTATGTGCCCTGTAATTGGGTGGCAACCCATTCAGGGTGTAGCCCCCAGCCCCCACCTACCTGAAGATAGCTGGGAGAGGCTCCTGCACTCTTACAACCCTTGTGAGGATAAGCGGCACAGAAAATGGATGGATGGAAAAAAATTTAAGATTTAGAGAATTTAGAGTCATAGTGCTGACAGACTAAATATGAATACTGAAATGCAAAACGTTTGCCGACTATAATGGTAATTTAGAGCTGACATGATTTTCTCAAGGAGTTTAGCTGAGTTATGAAATGAAATGGGTAATTTATCCACACAATTCTAAACTGATTTTGTTTTGAATTCATGAAAGTACATAAGATGCACCTCCATGAATAGGCAATGTGAAATAATTTTGGCCCTTTGCATTTAGAACACTACAATACTTGTCAAAACATGGATTTCACATCTATATGAAAAGACATTGAACATGGCATACGAAAAACTCAATAAAACATAGTTTCTCGAGGGAAAAACAGATCAATACGAATGAAAAAGAATTTCCATCAATCCATTGTCAACAGATCCTATCCTGGTTAGGGTCACAGTGTGCTAGAACCTATTCCAGCTGACTTTGGGTAAGAGACAGATTGAATTGGTTGCCAGGACAGGATGTGGGAAATTGGGAACACATCTTACTCCCAAGGACCCAGTGAACCCCACACCCCACCCCAGCTCACACCCCAGGCACAGTGGTGGGAAGAATAGCCAAATATTGTACTCAACTAAGGGTACAGTACTGTTAATTGACAACAATTTGACTCAAGTCAAAGTAAAAAAGTAGTCTCCAAAAGAACCACTTGAGGAAGAGTTAAAAAGTACACCGTGATTATTGATTAAATGCTGAGTTACTTATGAGTCTGATGATCAGGGGTTGAACATAAATAAAATGAAAAAAATCATAAAATGTGAATGTGCAAATGATAATGCTGAGTTTGTGTGCATGCATGCGTGTGTGTACGTGTGTGTGAGCGAGATTAGAACATAGTCCGAGAGAACCCTAACACTCTTCTTAAGAGCACTGACACCAGGAGCCCGTGGCGAGGTATTCAGACCATTACGGACTACAGATCCTCCCCACAGACCTGTGACAGCTCCAACTTCATGCTGAATGAGTGAAACAACTTCTCTGCTTGCTTTGAGGCACACAACAGCACACCTGCACACAAGTCTCCACCCCCTCCGGGCGACCAGATGCTGACACTGACCCGGGACAGCGTGAGAAGATCCCTCAGCAGGATCAACACGCTAAAGCCCCGAGCCAGGATAACATATCTCGTTGTGTTCTGAAGGACTGTGCAGCTGAACACACAGAGGTCTTCACGGACATCTTCAACACCACTTGTGGTTGTTGTCACTATGTGTCTCATCCCAGTCCTGAAAAAGTCGTCTCCCTAATGCTTCAATGACTAACATCCGGTAACACTCACTCCCATTCTGATGAAGTGCTTCAAGCGGCTAGTCATACACCACATCAAGTTCTCCACCTAACCCTTCCTTGGACCCCTTCCAGTTTGTAGGGCCATGAGAAATGTGAAGACCCCCCACCCACCCTATTAAAATGTTTACTAGGTCCTTAACTGGCAACCACTGTCTCTGTACATGATCATGTGTGGTAGGTTGTCGTGCATTAAAATTCTTAAAATTAGATCAGTGTGGTCAGTGTGGGATGAGATGTTCACGGGGCAATGATGACCTGCAATCGTCACTCCAACTCGGCCAAAATCTTCCACAGGATGTGGGAATGTTCAATTTTTAATTTGGCATTTAATGTTTTCTGGCACTTCAGAGATGTGAATCCCAGTTTTCACTGTACTATACAGCACAGATGGCAAGTGTGTCTTTTATCACTGATTGTGTACTTGTATACTAACCTAACTTTCAAGCAGTCAGTGTGGGATTGATTCCCACCAAGCGACGAGGTGTGTGTGGTTGGTTAGAGGTTGCTTTATTGGCTGGTGTGATTCATTGATGTGGTTGGCTGGATGTAAAACAAGGAAATAGATGCACCAATCCATTATTGTTATCGTTCAAGGGAAAACACAAGGCAGCTGAATGTTTCTATATCAACTAAAAATTGTGTGCCAACATCACGGAGCTCAACATACACTCTAACTCGGACTTGGAGTCAGTGTTTCTGAATTCTAAGTCCTACTCCCCACGTCCATGCATCTGACTTTGGAGGAACAGTTGACCTTTTTCCATTCCAATGACATTGTTGTGCTGATTTCACAAAGTAATATCCATACATTTTGCTTGGAAAAACTTAAAATCAACCTCCTCAAATAATTTAATGAGGAACTTCAATAGATATAGTGACTTGTCAAACGTAAGTGACGTCTGACCTCATAAGTGCTCTTCTGGATGAGTAGACAAAATCCTTATGACACACAAACTTTGAAAGTTATATTATAGCAGCAAAGATGGGTGATTTGATGATTTCACTCATGACGGCCAGCTGTTCCAATATTGGTTTCAAGCTTACGTATCTTGCCCTAAAGAAGTAAAAAGAAGTACCAGTACATTAAAATACAAACCCAGCCCCATCACTTCAATGTAAGAACTTGGATCATGGAATACATGAGGACGGCTTTACTACTTTTATTGATTGGTAAGGGAGATTATTTGACCACAGAACCCAACAGCAACAATTACTCCCCTTGATCACGACCCACTCATCTTTCTACAGCTTTCCAATCACACCTTGCTCCGAGCACCCAATTCCCAGCAAACACACTTGGAGCCTATGGTACTGTGAAATACCCACTTGTGACAAATAGCTTCTGGAAGGTTGCCCTTCTGAGACAATATGAGAAGACATGTAAGATGAAGACAAGATAGAGGTGGCTAAGAGCAGGGAGGAGGAAAATACTGGATTCGCTACACCCGACAAGGCATCGTAATAACCGTCGAGGGAACATTGACCCAAAAAGTTGGGCTAAAAGTACAATTTCAATCAGTGCTGAAGTTATTGCATTTACATTCACTAATATCATTCATTTTTATTATTATCTTATTTATTTTGGTGTATTTGTGCAGTCTTGCCTCTAATTGCAATAACAGATTGTGTTCAATATCTTTTTTTAGGCTCTTCGCTCTCTTTGATCATGAATGCAGTTTATGCACACTCGAGAATTCTCTTGTGTAGGCCTTTGTGATTACCATCTTTGTGCATGTCTTACCTTCCGTTCACCTCAAAACTTCCTGAGAACCAGCTTGTACAGACGGAGTGGGAAAGAGATGAGGAGCCCAAAGATGTTTAAAACATGAGGGAGATTTGTTGGCTGTGTTTCGCTCTCAGCCATAATTAAATTCTTAATTAGGGAGCCCTCTGGAAAAAAAAAAAATTCCATGGACAGAATTGAATTCAGAACTCTAACCAGTTTGTCCGATGGTGAAGGCGAACAGACAGGAAACGATATTGTTGAGGAATATACAAAAGGCAAGCCCTGAAGCAATAGATGAGTACTCTTTTTTCATTTTAATTTTCCCTTTAATGCTGCTCTTGCAAATATAGGTGTATCTTCTACACCCTGGTGAAAATCTCAACAGGAAATCTGTATGCTGGATCTATTGCCTCCATCCGAAACAAACTCAGAATAGTGTCAAGACTGCCATGCTACTGCCATTGATTTATTCAACTGAGAATTAAGTTGGGCTTCCTACTTTTTTGTATGGGGAAGAAAAGAGCTCCACTTTGGTTCATCTCGTCTAGCCAGTCGTGCCCAGTCCGTGATCCAGATCATCTCTCCTTAACCTTCAAGCTTAACTATTCCATGAAGCAGCAGCTCTGCCCAAAGGCTGCCCAATTTACTCCCACTCATCGAAGTGGGAAATGGAGAATCCATTTTTTAATACGTCTGCTCGAGGCTTTAGTCATGCCTGTCCTCCCCCCTGTGCATGTCATGGGAGCTGCAGATTGTGGCTATGAGGATCCAACTAGTGCTGTGAAAGTGCTGCGGCCCTTTGATGTGTCAGCAGTATGTTAGAGTTGAGGTGTACTTCAGTGCAAATTTTGGGATATGATGCAATGATGATAGGTGAAGTTGAAGAGCTGCCAGGGGGTGATTGAATGTGCGCGGCCCTCCCTGCGCATCACTCTTGCCTCCAGCGCCTTCATTTCCACCTTGAAATTGTAGCTCTTCTGTGTGTGGACAGCCCAAGTGTGTTTGTGCGCGTGTCTCTGTTGTTGATGCAGAGAAGTTTGATTAGACATGTAGGAGTGCAAAGCATAGTTGTGATGCTACAGTATATCTGAATGATAACAATCCCATTTAGATAAAAGACATACAGTACAATATAAAAGTGCTAACTCTAAATTGAGTGTGACTGGTTGCTTATGTGTCTCCTCCCATTGGGTGGCAACAGTTCAGGGTGTACCCCATCTCCTGCCCGAAAATAGCTGGGATAAGCGGCAGTGTGCTCACAACGCTTCTGAGGAGAGGCAGCTCTGGAAATGGATGGATGGTATGGGACAAACATAGTGGTATATTAATCTGACAGTGTCTGGAGCAGTGCTCCACACAATTTTTTTGGGCATCATGGATACGTTTCGCGTAAAGCAATATCTTGACAGACCGACACAGAAACAAATAAATACAATATAACTCACATTACGGCGAATGTAATTTCTGTAATTAATGGGAGCCCTGCACTTGATGATATGATAAGCAAAATATCTCTCTGTGGTCTGGTACTAAACCAGTACCAGGAGCAGTCTGGGGACTGATAGTTGGGGAACGTGGTTCTAGAGTGTCTCTCAATCATCTTACACTCTTGGGAAGAAATTTCAATACAATTTCGACAGTAATCTTAATTCTGGTTGGGAACGAAGGTTTTTTGTTAAATTGAGGTTAGGACTCCTCCTTTAAGGCGCAGCTGTTCAATCTGGACTTCCGTGTGTGGGGTTTGCATGTTCTCTCCATGTCTGCGTGTGTGTAAACTTGCCTCCTGCCCGTTGACAGCTGGGATAGGCTCCAGCACACCTTCGACCATCATGCAGCCAAGAAAATGGGTGGATGGATACATACGTGTAACACTTCGTGGTTACTATTTACGGTGATCCACACGTGCAATACCCCACCTGCCACCCCCGCCTTTGATGGGTAGCGACAAGCTTCGCTGCTTGAAAAGTACAATTTGGTGTTAAAAAAAAAAGTCTGGCCACCTGCTATATATTCTATACATCTTAACCAACTCCTCAGAAAAGCATCAAATCTTCACGGTCCATTTCATGGGACTGTTATTGTTCGTCGTCAGCGCCACGTTCCTCTCAACACATCGAATTCCCCTTGTGTGTGTTCTGGTTCAAACGCTTGAACATTTTACATTGTACATTGTTATTTTTATTTTATTTGCTCAATGGTTGGTATTGTAATAACACGGAGCATCAACTCGCTTTGCTAGCTTTCAGAACACAACATTTCCCGGTTACTATTTATAGCGATCCGCGCATGCTCCCCTACCCCCAACACCGCTGCTGCTGTTCGCTTGAGAGAGGCTTGCTGCTTGGGGTAAAAAAAAAAAAAAAAACTTGGGCCTCGCTTGGTGTATAATCTCTACATCGAAACAGACTCCTCAGAAAAGCATCCAATCTCCGTAGTCCATATAATGGGACTGTTATTGTTTGTCGTTAGTGCCACGCCCCCTCTATAACATGTCAAGTGCTGGATGTGTGTATTCGGGCTCAAGTGCATAGGCTTGAACATTGTACATCATGCTATTTTTGTTTGGTTTGTTTCTAATTATTTTTCACAAAAATCGTCCACCAAATGCGGACATTCTCTGTTCAGCGAAACGTATCCGCAAGCAATGGGGGGTCAGAACAGGAAGCACTGCAGGCGTGGCAAACGCTGATTGGCTGTCAGTTTTCCAGCTGGTGGTGAAGGCAGTGGGTCAATACCTAGGTTATCCAGCATACATGGAGACAAGCTGACAAATTTACTCATGTTCTGACCTTCGCTGTGCACTGCAAATCTCTGCTGAAGTGGAAGTAAGCGGACATCCTGGGAGAGCAGAGGCCACATGGCCAGTGGACTAGAGATGAGCATAAGGGGAATGATTGTGCAGTCAGATCAGCTCTGTGGAGGCGAAGGTTTAGAGGCTTTAACGTGGAAGTAGCACATGTAATCTCCAAGCCTCTGGGTAGGACTCTGTGGCAGTCAGATCCTCAGTAGTGTTGACATTCTGAAGAGGAATGAGAAAAATAGTTATAGTACTGTCATTTCATTCTTGACAGGCTAGGATACAGAAACCTTATAAACAAAGCCCAAAAGATTCTGTCCTCTGGTCTTTATCTTTAGCTTCATCATAAAATAGCCCCAAGAGGGTGCATGCTTGCATGCTTACATTAAAAGGGTTTGCTTTGTTTAAAACGACTGGTTTAATGGCTTTGTTAATAGATCACATGATGATTTTATTGGGCCATTATACATAATAACCTAATCAGATAATCAACGTACAGTGTTAGACCTACCATTGGGAAATAGGTATTGCATTAGTCAAGTTTTCTCTATGAGAGCTGAATCCTCTGTTTTCCCAATGTGAAGTTATTTTTTTGCCCTCACTTATCTCTCTCCTTTCACTTTCTCCAGTGTACACCCTTCACTTCCCTCAGATAACACCTCCCACCGGGAGGTTGAGCAAATTGACAGATCAGCACTTCTGCGGCAAACAGGGAAACACCACTTGCAGCGGACTGCTGTCTTTTTTGTCGTACAAAAATGTTCTTATCATCAACAAAATAATCGTATGGATCTAAGATTAATGCAACAAGTGCTTCAGTTCTTGGAAGAAATACAATTGGAGAGCCTCTAAAAATGTTCAGTTTTTACTTGCGATTGCACACAACATGGGTGATTCAAACTTTAAGACAAAGTGGATTTTATCATCATCAGAGCCAACATGTTTAGATGCAGCTTGAAATCCAAAGGATTAGACTTTCGATATGTGCCCTGTGACCAGTTCAGTGTTGAGCCCACCTTTCACTCAAAGTTAGCTGGTACAGGCTCCAGCATGCATGCGACCCTTATGATGTTAAGCATCTTGGAAAATGGATGGATGAATGAATTATTATACCCTGATGATATTTTTATACATCTGTTCCTTTCATCATACACCTCCTCATTAGGTACCTTTGAAGAACTTTCCCTTGTTTATGTTATGTCCACTTTATAATGTATTCTGAGGCTGTGAGCAACAGATGATTGAATTGTGCATGCAGTGAGATTCATACATGAGTACCAAGCATGTTTATTGTGCATGCAGTGAGATTCATACATGAGTACCAAGCATGTTTAAGGTAATGTTTCTTCCTCTCAGAATGGTTTATTTTTGGTTTGTGGATAGTCTTCAAGATGTCAATGAATGTATAGCTTTCTACCTTGTGTAAATGTGAATGGGCAGCAAGATGAGCGCAGTCACAAACAAATGTAATGGAGACATCATCATAGTCAATTGCACGTCCATTTTATTGAGCTGTATTTTTCCATTGCAAGCACCAAGGCCATTATTTTGCACAAATGAGACAAGCGCTAGCTTTAAGGTTTAAAAGATTAGATCTTGTTTTGTTCAAAACGTTTATTTCTTTGCAATACAATCTTTTCAGCAGTTGCAACATTGCCGAGCACAAGAGCCACTGTCACTTACATGTGTACAAGATATCTGCAATGTATTTGCAGAAACTATAAGAATGGGTTGACATCAGTATACTGTGTAAATACTTTTTTTCCCCCCCCATTCTTAATTTAAACTACATGTCCTGCTAGAAGTAGATATCTCCATTCATTTGTGAATGCACCAAGTGAGGGTTCTACCTTGCATGCATTCTGGTCACAAGCTTTACCTTTTCATTGACGCGCACATCATACATTAGGAATCTCGTTTAGTATTGATGTTAAACATTCGATGCTTTACGTACTATTTATATGGCTTGAGCTGAGGCTACGCGGCACCACGGCTCACAAACCTGAAAATGTATTTTCGCCACAGGGGAAAGCTTCTGTGCAATTTCATTGAATGTAAACTGGGACGTGAAGACGCCATGCAACGGAGATTATAATTTTGAATCGCTTCAAAATCAGCGGCCGACCGATGAGCTGATAAAGGAAGGAGTTGCCAAACCATGCACACTGGACCATAGTTCAGTCGGGTTCATCGACGATGCTGGGTATACGCCAGCCTTAACCACCATATTCCTAACCTTAACTCATCCTAAACTGCCTGAACCCATACTCTACTCCAACACCTAACCATAATAAAATTATTTTTTATTATTATTATCATTTGGGATGGACATTTCTTTGTATCTGCGTAGCCTACGCTTTCTCATTACAGGAGCCAATCGCGTTGAAGCGGAGTGGATCACGTCAAGAAAGGCCATGGGATTTCTGAGAATGTCTAAAGAAGAGGTTGATGGATGTTGTGAGGGGCGACATGAGGACAGTGGGTGTTAGAGAGGAAGATGCATGAGATAGGCTTAGATGGAAAAAGATGACACGCTGTGGCGACCCCTAAAGGGACAAATCGAAAGGAAAAGACGAAGAAGTCTGTGAAATGGGACATTCCCTTTCAGGGTTGTCTCAGTTGGAATTTGTTTCATCTTTTGTAAAATTATTTGTGCTTCTGTTCACATAATTTCTGAAATTCTAAAGTGTTTCGGCTTTTGTTAATTTGTTTCGTGAAATGTAAAAGTGTTATTATATTGTTTTGTACTTCCAGAAACATACATGTACAATTCAAGTAATGTAATTTTTAAAAATCCCACTGTTTTGCTATTTTTCCCTGGCAACAACAATTTGTATATTTGAAGAAAATGATTCAAACATACAAATAATCCAATGTGCATTAACAAGTAAACCTAAAGTAAATTCAATTAATACATTAAAAGTGTGATCTTATGCTCTAGTGAATATTCTTTCATGCATTATGTGATGTGCATACTCATTCAGCTGTTAAAAGTACACTCTAATTACGCTCGTATTCTCTCTATTCTAAGCACGAAGGACAGAAAACTTGTGTCCTCTTTTGCATCTTCATAAGAGAAGGGAAACTCCAGTAATGGTTAAGGGCAGTAACAGTTCTCAGTAAGTGAAACAAAATTGAACAATAACAGAGGCTTCAGAATGTATCCAGCTCCCGTGACTAAACCTGCCAGCCCCAAGACGAGCTTATTATTCCCTTCACCTGTCTGCTACATTTCCTGTGAGGGCTTGCAGACTGTGCTGCCAGTCTGACATGCTGAACGCAGACCATGATGTCTCTTTCAATGAGAAACTTGACTTTAACATGAGGAGCAGCTCCACGCTGACATGCAGGGCAAATTGAAAGATGCTGGGGCACTATTAAATATCATTTCCTTCAGGTTGGAGGGGGTTAATTATATCTAGGTCAGTGTTTTTTTTTTTTTTTTTTTTTTATGAGATCCAAGAATGTACTCCAACCAATACCAATGAGGAAAGAAGTTATATCTCGACAAGGAAAAATGTTTTCCGCTCACCTGTGTGTGCGCGTGTATACAATCCTTTGCATGCAGGCGTACACACACTGAATACTCAATTTAAAAACACTATATTGAGATGACTCCAGAGCAAATAATCTACTGGATGGATGTCACAAAACTGGGTCATCGAAAGACTTAAATGCAATCTTTTTGGTGGGAGGAGGGAGGTGGGGGGCTAAATTCCAAGTAATTCTTTTAATCTTTAGAATCTTGCATTGGCATTCACATTCATGTTGGAGGATGTTGTTGAATTACAGTGCAACTGTCCTACATTAGCCTCCAGAGTTTGAAGCACCTCTTACTGTTTCATGCATTTCATGCATCACGGTTAATAGTTTTTATATTGCGGAAAACAGTTATGCACGTGCAATCACAGGTTTTAAGGCAACAAAATGGGAAATTCTGTACATTTTCAGAGAGGGAATGTAAATTGGTCCCTAAATACAACTACAGCGATGTTTGAGTCAAGTTCAGCAATCACACGACATACGAAAGTTACATGTCCACACATGACATCATATCATAATGAGTTGTGACAGTCACACGCCACTCATGTTTACATTAAACAACAGTTTTAACATGCAGCGGAGTTTGCCATTGCCCAAATGTGAATATATCAGCCTACTTTTGAATAAAGAAAACACCCTGAAGTAAGTTGAGCAGTTTTTGCTGTTGTTTGGTTGTGAATATGACAACATCAGCAATGCTGTATGGTCAGAGGTAACTGTAAACCATGCATCTTATTTCTCTCTCTCTCTCTCTCTCTCTCTCTTTCACTCACTCACTCACTCACTCACTCACTCACAATTCATCAATAAGTGTGGTTAGCAAACAGCTTCATTCAGTCATTTTAGTCGATTAAAAAAATAGTGTTTTTGTAAGGACCTAAGCATCTCTTGTAGTTTTCCACTTTCATATTGAAATCGTGGCAGGTGTGTGTGTGGACACCCATTGAGCATGAATGTGATCTTTAATTTCTGAACACAGCCACATGACACTCATAAAAGAAAGTGCATCCTTGCGCAACCAGATTTATTTTAATTCCTTTCTATTTCAACTTTAACTGGGTAAAATACCAATTAAAAGAGAACAGCTCTTTCTCAGTGGTGAACTGACCACAAAGGCAGCAAGTCCAAGTCAACCACATTCAGGTTTGTTTCTGTTGTTTATTTTCTCTTCCCCTCTCAAAAAGATACATATCTAAATGTGTTCAGTGGTCCAAATTCAAGGTCACATTAGTGGTGAAAAAGGTTTTAAAATGATTTATGTTGGTCAAAATTATTTCACAACTCAAAAACCTGGGATTTGAACGGCAGTATGTAGACTTTTTAAATCCTTAGCAGCCTTGTTCCGAACTTTGCAATCTGTCTGGTGAGCCTACAGTTTGTGCTCTTTATAAACAATACAGGAACATTTCTTGGAAGTAAATTTGCCTTAATCTGTTATTTTACAGTGATTTTATTTTATAAAGATTTCATTGTTTTAGTTTAAGTGATGTTGTTCAGCAATATATGATAGATAGATAGATAGATAGATAGATAGATAGATAGATAGATAGATAGATAGATAGATAGATAGATAGATAGATAGATAGATAGATAGATAGATAGATAGATAGATAGATAGATAGATAGATAGATAGATAGACAATCTGAATTTGCACATTCATATTTTATTTAGTTATTTTTATTTTATTTGACATTCACGGTCTGATTTTTTTTTTTTTTTTAATTATCAAACGTTACTCACGAGTTACTTGAGTATTTTTTTTTCACTTCCTTCCTCTCACTCAAGTAAGAATTTCGTGAGGGTTAGGGTCATATTATTCTAAAGTAACAGTACTGTTACGTGAGTTCAATATTTGGCAACTACACCCATCTCTGGTCACCAGGCCCATCGAGATCTAAAGTGATTTCTCCATGTATTGTTAAAATGGATAATTGGGTATTTCTCCATTGGAAGGCAATTTACCCTTCACGCCGATATCCTTGTCACACCTTAAAATGAGACATGTTTTGTGTCGTCCAGTTGGGGAATAAGTCTAGACTTGTTCGTATTTTGAAATTCTAATACATTAGCAACAGTCATGGTGCCAGAATAAGTACAGGAATATAAATAAAAGTATTTCACAGTAAACACAATTCCTCAATCTCTGATCATATTTGGTTTCATTACACAAGATCTCAAATTCCTACTGTATCTACATTTTTAAGATACTCCAGTCTCTGGGGTATTGCATTATTAGCCTGCAGCACTCGTGTATTCTCACTGACGCCGTAGATCAGTTTAAATGATGCCTTTTCATCTTATGGGATGAATGGAATGATGCATGTTAACATGCTTTAATTGAGACGTTCAGCCTCCCAAGAGTCCCCTGATGACATTTCGGAAGGCTCAGATGAAAAAGACTACTTGCATATCAAACACTGCTAAAATTATTCTCATGGGGACTGGTCGATATCATACTTATGCTCCTTTCTTATTT
Organism: Syngnathoides biaculeatus; assembly: GCF_019802595.1. Lineage (NCBI taxonomy): Eukaryota > Metazoa > Chordata > Actinopteri > Syngnathiformes > Syngnathidae > Syngnathoides > Syngnathoides biaculeatus. The sequence goes on from NC_084651.1 coordinate 20,308,027, forward strand.
GATTGATTTTTACATCTTGCAGTTTGGTTATCACAAAAACAACAAAATCCAGAATGTTTCAAGTTTACTATACAAGGGTAGATTATCTGAAGGTTACCATGAAACGATTTGCAGAACATGTAGGGGAATGTCCCACAATATAGTAGGCGAAAAGGGCAAATGACACACTCGAACATTAAAAAAACTAAAGGGAAAAAAAATCTGTCTTTTTAAATAAGAATGCCATGTGGAAACCTCTCATCCCCACACTCCCCTTCATAAATAATTGAAGATTTAATCTGTGATATTTTCAAAGGTCACACACACAACAAAGAACAGAGAAATACCACAACTTTCTCTCCTTATAAGCACACTTGATAATCATTAATCATTCCATACTGGGCTCATGGGTGTTCACGGCGACACTCTACAAGTAGCTGGAGATAAAAAGAGAGGAAGAGGTCACAAAACAGTGTGAAAGATTCATTCTTTTGTCTGGATTGGGACAGGACGCGAAGCGAGCTACTGGACTGGAGGACACCCTGGAGAGGACAGTCCCCACTTAGTTCAGTCACAGGTTCAGAGAAAGAAGCCACACTCACTTTTCTGTATAAATGTCTACTTCATGCATTAAATGCATGTGGTCCTGATGGATTTCCTCTGCTGATGTATTATCAATGAGATCAGTTCTCTGCATGACTGCCCCAGCACAGGCAGAAAAGCCTCCATTTTCCTCCTCAGTGCCTGTCACAGCCTAAAACCAATGGAAATTTAAAGGCACACCTCAAGTTACTTTTTTAAGTGGTGTCATTGAAATGATGGTTATTTGAAGACATTGTATCAAACAAACTAGAAATAAAGAAGATTGTATTTGATTTTGTGAATATCATCATGTTAGCAAGGCCAAGAAGGTTTTCATAGTTTGGTTTGGGATGGATTTGTCCTACTGTTACGCATAACAACGATGAGCCAATTACCTCTTTACTGAGATTGTGTCGGTCTGATTTGACTTCAGTTCATTGTCAATTAATTATGTTCAAGAAATTGAGCAGTCCGGGGTGGACTTTTTGCCCAAAGTCAGCTGTGATGGGCTCCAGCTCACCTGCAACCCTAAAAATACATAGATTGGTGTTATAAATGTTGAACATGACTTGGTTTAGCCTCATACTATTATTTAAATGTAAAATGACAGATGTAAAAAAAAAGAAAAAAACAGTGGCGGGGTTATTCTTGAAATACAAGAACAGTTTTTGTTGTATGTTCTGATTTATAGGAGTCAACTTTTTGCTGAATTTATATTCTCTCCACCTCCTCTTGGCCCAGTTAATTCTGCTGACTCATCTGAACTGGTGTGCTAGTTCCTCTTTTGAGATGTTAACTTTTTGATGTATGAACTTTGCATGGTGCCACTCAGTAAAATTCAGTGCATTGCTGGTGTCTCAGTTTGCCAGTACTTTATGTCTACTGAAAGGGAGCTCGACGCTCTCTATATCTGTGTCACCCTCGCACTTTATCAGTGACACAGTTATTGCCATTGTGCTGCCTCCTCATCAAGCCGGTGTAGCTGTGGAATGCTGGCAGACAGATATAAGCCTGATTGTTTTTACCCTACAAACAGAAGACTAAGACTTTGATGTGTTGTTGTTTGTGACTTGACTTTAAAGCTGCCATCGAGAAGCTGATGTTTCCCTGTGTGGATACAATGAGTTTATGTCAGGTAACTGCACTTTGCATAACTGCCTGGCTGTCAAACAAGCACCAATACACACTCCCAATAGTCTCAAAGTAGAAATCATATTTATAGATTTCATTTCTCCCAATTCTTTAGTTTTATCATCTTCATTAAATGGAAAGTTATTGTCATAGTTATTTGGGCTATGCTGTCAAATGAAACAATACTTTTTTTGTGCGTGTTTTCAGTGAGTTTGTTGAGGTTTTTATGGCTAGTGACCAGTTCATAGTGTAGTCTGTTTACCCCCTAGGGTCAGGTGGCAAAGGTACTAAACAAGATAAGCGATATACCAATAAAATGGTTGAATGGATGGATTTTTTTTTCTTTTTTTTTTTTCGGGGCCCTCCCCACAGGTTTGAAAGTTATGGCTTGTTAAAGCACCCAATCCATTGTGAAGAGAGTGGCTGTTTGTATGGATTAAGATTGATTTCAGTTGCTTTCTAGTTTATATTTGGCACAACTGTTGCTCAGTTGGTAGAGCCATCGTCTACAGACTGAAGGGTCGGCTGTTTGAATCCCGGTTCCAACTGTCCACTGTCAAAGTGTCTTTGGGCAAGACACTGAGCAGTTGATTGCCACCAGGTTGGGATTGTAAATAAGAGACTGTTCTCAATTGCCTTACCTGAAATTGAATTGTTTTCGGTGCTTCAGAGAAGGATTTAATCATAACACATTCATCTTCTGTCCTTGGTTTGTAGCATCCTGTTTTTACCTCAACTTTGTTTTTGTCAAGCAGCAACATCAGATGGACACACCCAAAACAGCCAGCTTTAACGTTAAACATTCATGAACTGCAGTGCAATGGGACAAAAGCTGAAAGGTCATTCAAGAATGACGACTTTGTGCAGGTGCCGCACCTCACATAAATGAACATTTCCAAGCGATTAATAATTGTTGTACCTTTGGCGCTTATGTGGTCCTTTCTTAGGAATTGGAAAAAGTCATTGATGCGTATTGACAACACAGACACAAACTGCATACCATGCATATCTGCAAACAATAACTGGACTTAACATTTTCTGCACAAATGAAAACAAAGGGTTTGAGCAAAAGAAACAAAAGGAGAAAGAAAGCAAATTTCCTTTATTTATCCATTCATTCTTTCATGTAAATGCACCTATGTCAAATAATGTAAACACGGAGAAAAATAAGTAAATTAACAGCTACCTGAAAAAGATATTTCACCACATTTGCTTTTTGCCCTTGCATGTGGATTTTATAGTTATTCAAGTCCACTTCTCTAAAGTGCACTGAGCCGTTGCAGTAAAAACAGACTATTTCAGTGGTTATTTCTATTGCATTGTGCATTAACCTTATCATTTCATCCTTTACAGTTAAGTTTGTTTAAGTCACAGAGACATAAAGGCCATTTGAGAGTAATCACAGGGGATATGATTCAATGTACTGGGAGTGGCTGCATGAAGTGCCTGCAAAACAAATCACATTACACCTCAATTAACACTTGAGAGGCCTCTGGAGTCCAGCCTCAAATCTCAGCAATAAACCTCTCTGTCTTGCACACTAACACCCCGCAGGTATAACTGCCATCTTTCCATCTACTGTACTGTAATATGAGAGTAAGAGACCACTAACACAAGAAGGAAATGTGGCTTAGTAGGCAGTCACCTCATAATGGCCTGGCTGTCATCTTCAGTAAAACATTCAAGGTGAAATCCTGATGTTGCATACAATTACAAAACAGTATAAAGATGCGTTTTATTCCATTTTAAATGTGTATTATTAAGCAGTTAAATTTATATTGTTAGACTGGTATATTATTATTTATGAACACAAGGACTATTTAAATGTGCCTTAATTATTGACACCGTTAAGCTTTCAGTAGCTTGAAAGACTACCACCGATATGTTTCTACAAATACAAACATACTCTAACTTTGCTGTAATGTCAATTCATCCTTCCATTTTCAATTCTGAGCCACGTATCCTCACAAGGGTCGCAGGACTGTTGGAGCCAATCCCAGCTATCTTCGGGCAGGAGGAATTGGTTGCGAGCCAATCACAGGGCACATAAAGACAAACAACCATTCAGACTCACAATCACACCTAAGCGCAATTTTAGATTTTTTTGTGAGGAAACCGGATGGCCCGGAGAAAACCCACGCAGGCACAAAGAGAAAATGCACACAACTCCACATAGCGGCCGTGCTGGCGCCTGTCTCAGATGGCTCAGTGTGAGAGGCAGGATACGCCCTGAAATGGTTCCCAGACTATTGCAGGGAAAAAAGGAGACAACCAACTAATCACACTGAATTTAGAGACATCAATTATATAATGTATATTTCTAAATGACATTGTTATATACAGTGCATCTATATCAGCAATAGGCAATTTAAAGTCTTCAGTTAACCTAGCATGCATCTTTTTGGACTGTGGGAGGTAACCATAGTACCAGAAGAAAACCCACGCAGCTACGGGGAAAACACACAAACACCACACAAGTGAGGCCAGATTTGAACGCGGGTTCTCAGAACTGTGAAGCAAATATGCTACCCATTCTGGCACCATGCCACACAACAAAGACAATTTTTGAATTTAATTAAAAAAGATATATCTCCCACTGCACACTAGGTTGACACGGCATCGTGGTTGTGAATCAAAGATTCAATAAACATTAGTCAGGCTTTTGAGTATGCGCTGAGTACACAACGAGTTTGTTCAGCGGCTGCAGCTTTTATTTGCTTGTTTGAAGTACTAGAAGGATAGCGAAATCCAAGTAGGTTGATACTGTGCTTGGGGATGTTAAGTATGCTTTGTTTGTTTTTGTCTTTATGTTCACGTGCTTGTTTATATTCTGTCAGTCTTTACATGAGAATTGCTTTAATTGCCTACTACATCCCACACGCCTTACTTTAAACAGAATACAAAACATAGCATACATTGCATGAACTACAAACAAACAAAGAATTATTCCTTTACAATGTTAATGTTTATTTCACTTCATGCCCCCCACCCCATTTACCGACACTAACTGCAAATATGTGTTTACATCCATGGGATTGTATAAATTGGGTGCCATTCCCCAACGGTTAATAACGTGACCACACATCAATCTGCTTGTCAGCTGGTTACAGTGCCCTCCCTGCTGCCACTGGCTTAAAACATACCAATTAGGTTGACTGGGAACTGTAATTACTCATAGACGTGAATGTGAATGAGAATGATGGAAAGCCAATCATCTGTCATCTCTTATTGCCTGTCAATCTAGTCTGAGATCAACTCTCACCAAGTGTCACCGGGAGGTCACACGACTCACAATTCAGTGGACATATCCTAAAAATAAAAAAAAGAAGTCTTTGGGAAAATATTAACTTCAGGATTATCTGTCTGATTCTTTCATCAATCCTAATACCTTTTCAGACAGGAATGAAATAATTAATAAAATAGTCATAAACCATCAAAACAGAGAATGTAGACTGATCTAATCTGGTTCATAATTACAGTCTTTTTCTTATTTTTTTACTATCACAAAAATAAATCATATCACATTCTGTGTATCCTTTCTGAAATACCAAATATACAAATTATAAAAGGAAATTCCTCATCTACAGTTAAAAAGAATGACCAAATTAAGAATTGAATAACATAACTCATTAAAAGTATCATTGCTGCAAGAGCAAACCATGCTTTCTATAATCTTAGAAAACTTTAATGTACTAAATCACATTGCAAGATAGTCATACGAATCGTCCACAGTTAAAACACAAATCATGGAGTAAATCAAGGTTATAATGAAATAAAAAATAGTTTGTCATGAAATGTTAACTAGAATCTGACTATTGGAGAGCCTCGTCAATCTCACCACGCTGTGCTTCGGCTTGCTTTTTGTCTCCTAGCACATTAAGATGATCATGAGTGACAGGGACTTTTACATCTCGCCCCAATTAGCGGCTCACTTCTGTGCCCCCACCCGCCCCTCCCCCCTCAACATTTGCTACTGGAGGACCGTTCACACATGCCCATCACTTACTCACCTTTTCTTCACCCCATACACACACCACAAATGCACACAGTGGCCTCCATATTGACTCAGATGCCTGTTGCTACCGTTGTCACAGCCGAACCACCATCATGAGCATGTCTGATTCCTGTTAAATCTGGACCGGTCTCATTAAGCATAGAGGGTTTTTGCATCATCAATTTACAATTACAACGAAGACGAGTGTATTTCAAGCAAGCATCTACCACTGATATGCGGGTAAATTTTCAAATGGACAAATCAATGTTATGATTGTTTGCATTAGTTTGTTGTTCAAAATGCTGTTTTGGGCATTTTTATGGCAACGTACATTCTTAGCGATCAGCACCCTGCGTGCAGCCTTGTTTGATAGCCATGAGCAACTCCACTGCAGGACCTTAAGTCAGCACAAAATGGTACATTAAACATTGAAATGCTTTTAGCGCTCCAGCCTGAAAAATAACAGTCAATAGTGTGATTTTTTTTTTTCGTGAACACATCCACTATGAGTAATGTGATCAACAAGAGCAATAGTGTGTGTGTGTTTGTGGGAATGGAACAGATTCTAGAAGATGTAAACATAGTCAGTACCTCAACTGCAGTTTTAGATCAAAAGTGAAGCCAAGACATTTGAGAAATACTGAACTAAATTTGCTATATTGATCGCCAAATCAGTTCCACAGGTGAACATGAAACATTAACTTCCTCTCTTCCATCTGTCCATTTCCTGTATTAAGTCTTCTCGAGAACACTTCCAAAGTTAGACTGAAGCATGCTGTAGGCATAGAGGCAAATTTTAGAATAATTTTATTTCATGCCTCATGTTTAATAAAAAAATACATCAGACCATCTGTGCTTTGAAGGGAAACACTGAGCTTTGGTGATCGGTCATTACTGTACCCTTGCAGATCTCTTTTTGCAGAGAAAGTGCTTTCCACATTTCATAATAATTACTTTGTAGTGCTTCAACTCACAGATTTAACTACCAGCTACATTTGCAGCAAGTCTCTAGAAAATAAAACCCACGATTGCCATGCTGTCACATTTGACCAAACCAAGATAAAACTTGCAGTACATTGACAACAACTCAGAGCCTTTGCATTCCAAAATAAAACTTATTAAAATTCTGCTCCAGCAGAAGTAGGAAGAATAACAAATATTGAATGTGACTTGCGAGTACAGTAACTGTGATATTACAGTTTCAGAACGAGCTATGCATTGTAAATGAGCAGAGCCTGAGTGCAGCATAATGTGGATTGATACTCTCATAATAACTGTGCTCAACAAAGATGACTTAAAAAGAAAAAAAAAAACAGCCCTCCAGCTATCTGACGCCGTCACTCTTTTTATTTCACTTTCAGTTGCTATACTAATGCAATTTGATGGCATGGTAAACGAGCTCAAAGAACTATCAGTTCCGCTTTTTTGTATGGACTGACATGTTGTTTTTGGTTGTGAATGGTTCAGTGTAATGACTTTCACTATAGATACTTTGTCATTGATTGATATTTTCTGCAAATTGTGCCAAATGGAAAATTATTCTACAGTGTGATTATCCTATTTTCAATTCAAATGTGTGATTGTGTTGTTTTTTTTAAACACAGTGCTTTAAATTGAAGCAAGGGAGAAATTCCTCCCAGCATGCGAACAAATTATTTTGTATAGCGTATACTTGAAATACATGTTATATTAAAATGAAGGGTTTCAATGATACTAAACATGCTTTTGAATTTAGATGTTTTGGCCGATGTCTTTTTTTTTACACTACAATGCATTGTCTCTTTTAACCATATCTTTGAATGAACATAATATTGTTACTGATGTTGCTGTGGTTCATTTGCCTGACTTCTGTACTGGCAGCTTGGTTCTAGTTCCCATGTCGTGGTAATGCTAAAGTGAATGTGAACTACACTGTCTCTATGTGCCCTATGATTGACTGGCGACCAGTTCAGGGTGTAGTCTGCCTTTTGCCCAAATTCAGATGGGATAGGCAAGAACTCCCTGCAAAAAAAATGAATGGATGGAATATATAATGTAAAAAATATGCTTGCTGTATCGCACACACGAAGGCACAGACGAGTTGTCACTAACGTGTTTCTTCACATGCAGCATCCCTTTTCCTGACAGCTCTGGTCCTATAAACACACTGGTTTATGGAGAAAATGGCAGCATGTGCCACAGTGATTCTCATCAGCCTTGTATCCACGAGACAATATTTTTTTCCACCCGATCCTGAACACGGCAGCCCACTATCAATCCTCCTTGACACACTTGCCTGGTATGACAGTGACTTGAGATTGGCCCGGTGAGGGGTGGGGGAGACCATCCATTAAAATCCGTCCAGGTTGGTCTATACATCAACCACCCCGCAGGACTTCACCTCTAGGAGGCACTGTCTCACTCACACCTGAACATCCAACCACTGTCCCTATGGCTGATTTATGACATTCTGGTGTGAAGAATTAATGTGGAGTCTCACTGGAGCTGCTTGGGACACGCGATCCGAGTAGATAGAAATTGGTAATTACAGCCAGGGAAAGTCTCACTGGGAGTCTGGAGCCTTGCAGAGAGTTGATGTCATAAGGCCAATAGATTTGTCAGGAGAACAAGTCCTTGATGGCTGGAGGAAGTGGGGGGGGCACTTTTGAGCAAATTTTGAAAATCACAGAAGTGGTCTCTTTCATTGCATAGTTCTGCCAAGATGGAATGACGTAAGACTTTGCACTTTGACGATGACTTTTGCACAAGATATTCATGATTGATGAAACCAGGAAGTCAGGATCAATCACCTTCGATGACAGCACTAATAAACTTGCAATTTATATAATGTGTGCTTTCTAAAGAAGAATGACAAAAGGATTCAGGTTTAGGAGAACAATATCCGAGGGAGAAAAGCAGAAGTAGAGCAGGGTATACCCAACAACATGCCACACCCAGCCTCTGTAATTGGTAGAAAAGAAAAAGTAAAAACAGGTGTAGATATATCAAAAAAATGTGTTAAATCAGGTAAGGAATCAACATTTTATATTTTAAAAATGGTGGTACTGTATTAATAGGCTACAATTGGCCAAGATCACTTGAAAGTCTCCCTTTTTGCAGCTTACAAAATAAGCAACACAGTCATCACACAACACATAAAATCCCATTGCTGCCACATTACAATCCAAATCCAAGCAACCTTGTCTTATTCTGTTTAGGATTATATAATCAGCATGTCTGGAAAGGGGATTAAATGTAAATGGGAGATGTGCACAGATACAAAATTGAATATTCCTCTTTTTGATGTTTTTTTTTTTTGCCTCTAATGCTGTATGATGTGAATATTAAAATGAGGTCAGCCGGGCCCGACGAAGAAATTACTTGATTTAATGGCACCCCAGGGGAAGTTTAAATATAGCTCTGCATTACGAATAGTCTCCAACAGCACAGCATGACACCTATAAACATCTAGCATCCAGCATTGGTCAGGCTGTGAACACCAAATACCACAAGCTTGGGCCTGTGCACGCACTTGCTAATTCTGTAGTAAAATGTACGGCGATTTTGGGGAGGGGTGCTGTTTCAGAGACTCCCGATAGGTGGACAGAATCCACAAATAGGCGATGAAATTCAAGAACATGAAACAAGGATTAGCAAAACAGCCAATTTTACATGATATTAACATTAAAGTGGTATTGACTGAGATGCCCCACTGAGCACTGTGTGGATCCCCCCCCCCACACACACACACCTAATAGTTTCACCATTGATTTGTACTCAAGGTAGGGAATCTCTTTCATGGTGACTTTTAAGTAATATCACCATCTTATCTTGAAAAAAAGGGGGCATGTGCATTTAATAATATTATGGTAAATACAGGGAAGGGGAACTGAGGCGTTGGGAATAAAACCATCAATCCTGTAAGGAAATTAAAACATCAATCAATAACATCCAGGATAGATTTCAAGCGGGAAAATGAAGTCCAATATTATTTTATGCTGAGAAACATGAAATGAAAGGTTCTTTGAATGGTACTTTACATGCAGGGGGTGTTTTCTTTCCTGAAAGCTTTTGGTTTAATTTACAACAGATGGATGATTATATGATTTTTGGTTAGGTTTTGAACACAACACAATTTACTAGGAACACATTTAGGCATAAATACAGTTGATAAATGTTATTTAACACATGAAGAGAAATTGATCCTTTTTTTCTTTAAATATACATGTTAACTTGACACACCCAACAGAATATTATGTGTACAAAATGAAGCAAGTGAAACAAATCACAAAGTGAGCAGTTTTTGTGGTTGTGTGCCTTCCTCGAGGAGATCTTGGCAATGCCATGAAAGAACTGGCAGGTCTCCAGCAATGAGTCAATATTTTTGGTCAGTAAGTAGGAGGTTTTCAGTCTGACCTAAAACAAGACGTTGACTTTACAAAGATGATCACATTCTGTTTTTATTGACAGTGTCGACAAGTTTTGCACTGAGGCTTGCTTAGAACCATTTACCTGATGATTTTACAGGCCTAAAATGAGAAGTATTGTATATAATCTAGATGGCAAAATCTGTGCCACTGCCTCACTTTGGCCTCATGAGGCCTATAATGGCAAACAGAAAAAGAAATTCCTTGCAATCCTGTAGAAGTTCAAGCAACATTTCCGTTCAAAGCATCAAGATGAGGTAGAAGGATGTGAGAGAATCAGACACCTTAAATGCAGTGCAGTCTCTCTCACTAACCAACATCTGGATTCCACCCAGCAGGAACGTTTGACAACACTGTATCTTTTCTTCTGTTTTTCTCTTTAATCGAAAATTCCACTGATCTTACAGCTGTCCTATACTGTCTTCATTCATGTGTCAGGCTGCGCCCCACCTCCAACCGGCACCCTCCCTCACAAGGGAGCTCTCGGCCTGATCCGTGAATGACAGCAGATTTTGTGTGCGTCATGCCACAGAGCAGTCATAACATTAGCCAATGCCGTCTCAGAAGCAATTTAATCGGAGTGAAGAGAACATTTCCAGACAGGGAACGTGGGGACTGATTTAAATTTGGGAAGGATAGTCATGTACCTCAAGTAATAAATGATCCCATTTCAAAGATATTAGACAAATGGTAAAATGTCCCTTACTGCGTGTTGCAGCAAGGCTGAGTCAAATGTGCAGCATCAGTGAGAAGGAAAGGATAATCGACGATACTCTCGCTCAAATGTTGGCGAGTAAAACGATTTTCTGGAAGTTGAAGTGAATGATTATCGGTAAGCTTTTAAGGGCCTTTGATTACCAGGACAAAAGAGTTCCTTTGTCCATTGTCATCCATTTTCTGGCCCTACTTATCCTCACAAGGGACTCATGGGAGCGCTGGAGCCTATCCCAGCTATCTTCGGGCAGGAGGCGGTGTACACCCTGAACTGGATGCCAGTACATAGCTGTCTACCGAAAAACAATAATGTCTTCAAGTAAGAAGTGAGACGACAGTTATTATGTTATGAAGTACAGAGCAAAGGAATGATTGGTAGTCTTGAGTCTCAATTATCAATCATTTTTAAAGTTATTGTTGTATTTGTAGATGGCTAGCGTGTCACTACAAAAACAGTTCACATTTTGATTTTCCAGAAGTGCTGTAAAACAAAGAAACTGAATAATAAGTACTCTTATTATAAATCTGAAGATTTTCTTAAATTAAAGTAACCTCTGTTTTCCACACTTATTACATATATTAGTATTTTTAATTACATTTGCCATTATATAACGGGCTGCACGGTGGATCAGCTGGTAAAGCGTTGGCCTCACAATTCTGAGGACCCGGATTCAATCCCGGCATCGCCTGTGTGGAGTTTGGATCTTCTCCCCGTGCCTGCGTGAGTTTTCTCATAGCACTCCGTTTTCCTCCCGCATCTCAAAAACATGCAACATTAATTGAACACTCTAAACTGCCCCGAGGTGTGATTGTGTGTGTGGCTGTTTGTCTCTATGTGCCCTGCGATTGGCTGGCAACCAGTTCAGGGTCTACCCCACCTACTGCCCATTGGCAGCTGGGATTGGCTCCAGCACTCCGCACGACCCTCGTGAGGATAAGTGGCAAAGAAAATGGATGGATGGATGCCATTATACATATTTTGCACAATTCAGTGGGTTAAATATTTCTGTGAATACATACAAGATATATGGACATGTTACAGAAGAGCCCACCCATCTATTTTCTATAGCACTGATCCTCATTGGAGGCATGGGTAAAATGGAGCCTATGCCAGCACATGCTGGGCGAGAGGCAGGATATATGATGGACTGATTGCCAGCTAATGGACCTTTCCAACCTGTCAGTCACAATAATAGCCAATCGGATAGCCGCATTGTCTTAACCCCTGGCTTGACACGCCCCTCTCGCCGTATTGTCCCACAAGCAATGCTGGTTGTCAGTAGCCTGCGCTTGGAAAAGTTAATGTTACGAACAAAATGGTCCTCAAATGTGCTTAGGGAATGTGCAATTCTAAGGTGGTGCGCGGTTGATTCATTTTCCGAAGCCTACAACACAGATGAGGAAGGGTCTACAATGGATTAAGGCTTGCGGAAGAGCGCACGTACAACTGAACGTGGACAATATCAACAAACACAAGGCTGCATGTTCGAAGGTAAGTGAGGGAGAAGTATCTTCTCTGAGTTTGATTTCATTATCATCGGTGCTTTGTACACTGCAGGAGAACAACTTTTACTTTGTTAGTGTATCACTGACCTACTGAATGAAGCGTGTAATGTTTTAATGCTGAAGGGTCGGGTTAGTGATACTAAATGCGTTATGTCATCCAAGAGAAATGTCTATTTGCACATTTGTATTACATCGGACTTTTAAGACAGAGCACTGGGTTCAATTACGAGCCAAGTCAAATGAATACACCCACTCACTTATAAAGACTACAGTGATATTACTCGTGTTCTTTCCAAGTAAAAAGTACTCACCCTGCTTTACATGCGCAGTACGATTCCAGTATTTTATCCTGTTGGATTTCAATATGAAGTTTGTGAGGCGTCAAACGTTTTTGCATCGATCTCCAACGTTTTGCTGTAACTCTGACATTGCGTCCTGCTCCGTCCAAAATCTCAATTCCGTGTACATATCCTTGCGTCAAATAGTTGAGACTTCTTTGTAGATCTCTCTTGGACATGTCTGACGCATTTGGCAAAAAACATACCCCAATAGTATCTGGAATGCGCGATAGAGAATAGACTTCAAACATGTTCTGTTCAATCGCCATTTTTAAAGCTTGTGGAACATGGCCAAGGGGGCGGAGCTTAAGATCGCCGTCAGAAAAGTCCATTGTAAGGCACATAGAAACAGCCATTAATACTCACATTCCTCCCTATGGAAAACTTCAAATTTAGAGTCTTCAGTTAACCCAATACATGTTTTTGGAATGCGGGGGAAGCCTGAGAAAATTGACAAAAACACAGGGAGAACTTGTAAATTCCATAAAGCTGAACTTGGAGTTTAAACCACTAACCCCAGGATTTTCACAAGATAATTTTAATAATATTCTACTATCAGGTGATAGAAACACTTTTAAAATAGATGTTTTTTTTTTTTTTTTACTGCACTCTCACTAATTGTATTCATGCATACTACTGTCACCTGGTGGCTAAGGAGCAGACCAGACTCAAAAGACATTTTAAGCATGTAATCATGATGCACAAATTGTTTCCATCCCTCCATTATTGTATATGTTCTTTTCAATTATGTTGAATGTTTTCTTTAGTAAAATACAGTGCAATGAAAAAAGGGGATACGAGTTCATTTTAAGTCAGGGAACGCACACCTGCACCATTGAATCACTTTTTTTTTTTTAAACATGAACATATATGCAGCAATACATAGGGACCACGTCATAGTCGGGAATTTTTATTTTACTATTTATAATATTTACTTTACTTTCTTTAATATTGTGGAACAGTTTTGCTTTGAGGCGCTCCTACAAAACAGGTCTCATTGGATTGTGGCCGTTGACTGTTCAGTGACGTATATGAATTCAGATCGTGTTGATGTATGTTTTATTGATTTATTTATTTAGTCCACAGCATTGCACGATAGCAGAGAAGTTATTACAGTACTATTGTTGTGCCAGTGGAAGCCCAACACCAATAAGAATATAATGGGAGGTTGACAATGACGCGGCACAAGGAGGAAGTCATTCAGTCACCTTGTTACCTGCTGAAAGTTGACAGCCGACACAGTCGCCATGGTGCAGGGGGGAGTTTGGCACGACCGGCTCCGCATGGAAACTTTGAGCCACCCGGAACAGAACGGACTGAGATTCAAAGAGGGGCACAACTATCACAACGCCATCCAGGTATGGACGCAAAAGAAACGTTTTTCGATGCCGCCACGTCTTATGTGCACGTGCACGTACACGACACAACCTTTCATGCGTTGCCCCCCACCTCCTGTGACGTCTTCAAACCCTCACCTAACCTTCGCCACTGTTGGTGCCTTATAGTCGATAGTATTCTTAAGACGAGCACTGTCTGGTGTTTTGGCATTACTTTTTGGCTGTCCTTAGCAACTTCTAAAAATAAACTCGAGCGGTCGTCTTTGTTATCATTGCTAATCGCGAAATAAAAGACGAAAGTAAACTATTAAATTGTCCAAGAGTAGAAGCGACCCCGCCCTTGTTTGTTAGTCTACCTCCAAAGCAAAGCAGGTAGGCTAACTACCATTTCCACAGCCTGAAGGCAGTGGAAAACAAGAACAAAAAGAAGCTGCTGTGGGTCGTTAGGTTGCACTGATTTTGTTCTGCCAATGCTTTTTTGGCTTAACCCTAGAGAACCAAAGACATCTAAATCCTCAAATTTTATGGACTAACTAAATTAATCAATAAGCATCAAAGGAACACAAAAACATCACATTTGGAAAAAAAATATTTCCGGTTTAATAATGGGTAACATATGACCCAGCCTTAACTACCAAAAAACAATGGATTCAATGCAGACACATGAAAAATGGGCTTTAAGAGTAAAAAGAGTAACTGTGGTGCGTAGTGTTTATACAGTGGGCCCTTAAATACATGGGTTCTCTAGGGTGAATGTGGATATTGTTTGTCACTACACTACACTTTTTTTTTGTAGCTTTAGAACTTTAGGGAAAGCCAAGAAGGCCTGACAAAAAAAAAAAAAAGTGATCCCAGGTACTTTCAGAAATTCAATCTGACGTGCTCACTGTGCTCTAAGAAATTCAGAGGCAGAGTGCACACCATTTTTTATGAATTTACAAACAAGAGTGTTGGCCATTGGCACGGATACATCATATGTCCACCATATTGAATGTGTTAGTCATCTTGTTCTTCTTGGTTCTGTGTAATTTAAAGTGGGACTGTCATTCCTCTAAACTTTCTAAAATAGATATTGTAATGAAAAATACATATAACAGTATTCACTTCAATGTTTATACGAAAAAAAAAAGTGAGCGGAGAGCGCGTCATCCATGCACAAAGTTGCGCAATTGAGTGTCCTCTGTCCTTGACGTCATCGTCACTTCCGCCGTTGAAAACGCGCAGTGCCTGCTACTATGGAAGCCGAACAACAGAGACATTCGGATTTTTCCGACACCCCTTCTGACACCGAAGCTCTTTTCGAAAAGGACAACACCACACAACCGAGTGAAGTTACCGGGGCAATATTACACGATTGTTTCGAGCCGTCAGGGCAATATTACACTATTGCTTCGAGCCATATTCAGATGATATCCGATCACAGCCAAACCGCATCCCGTCCGACCCACTTCCGCGGCGGAGATGAGCCATCGCGGCTCATCACAGCTGGGCGGTGTGGCTTATGACAGAGCCGAGCGGTGCTGCTTAAGGGGGATGTTCACAGTCGAGCCGGGGCGCTTTATGCGCACGTGACTGAGTAACGCATTTTCGGCTGGGTTCTTCAGAGCCGCCCCCGTCGCAAAGCCCGACGTGCAGCCTTCGCACAAGCTGTGACCGCCCAACGCTGCGCCTCAGCCGGTGTGGCTGAGTTTCGGTGCCAGTGGTGGCATATAAGGAGGAGGTGGAGCCGAGCTATGCTGGTTTTAAGGGTATGTTCAAAGTCACCGCAGTACGCGATGAATACTATCGAGACGAGGCTGGATGAGACATTGTTGGCTGGGCGTCGCGCACATCGACACATTTCATACGTAAATCTTTTGCTGTTTTGAGAGAGACCGATTACGTAGTCCGCCCCAAACTATTATTTTTTTTTTTAGTAGCTCTATGCGCACATCAACACATTTCATACGCGGATCTTTTGCTACGTTATGACAGAGACCGATTACGTGGTCCTCCACAAACTTTTTTTTTTTTTTTTGTAGCTTTATACACACCTACTCGTTATTTAGAACCCACCAAGCTCTCGTCCTCTCCACCCGTGCAATCCATTTTTAACAACGAACAGGGTCGCTTTCAAACTTATGAAGGGTAATTCCATTCTCCCGAGTGTTCAAGCAATGTACAGCAATGCAATGAGCTGGCATTTTGGCTAACACGAAGGAACAATGAGCTACCTTCCCGGAGGTAAAACTAATGGAAAAAAATGAGTCCACGAGGGGGCGCTGCAGTCCTTTACATCACTTCCTGCTTCTTCTCGAAAACCAATCCCTGAGAGGATTTTCCTGGCGGAGTTACAAAAAGCTGTATACGTCAAAATCATGTTTTGTGGTGAAAAAACAGATGGCACCATATTGGCTGTGCGTTTTTCATTAATAATATACCATAAATCATCCGTTTGATGACACTTGACCTTTAACCACCACTTTATTAATGCTGAACTTCCAGTATACAATTGCCAGCTAACAAAATAATATTTTGATGCAATGCGCAATCTCTTGGAAACAAATTGGCCAGTAAGCAAGTCTGCCACCCAAGGTTAACGGTTCAAATCGTGGCTGTGACCTTTCTATATAGAATTTTCATTTTCTCCCTGTGCTTGCATGCATTTTCTACAGTTGCTTTTGTTTCATCTCACACTCCCAAAGCATCACAGTGTTAATATAAAACTACATTGTGAGTGGAAAATTTTTGGTGAAACACGTGCCTTGCGATTGGATGGGAAAACAGTCCAAATCAAAGTCAGTTTGTATAAGTGTGGATTAGGACAGACTAAAGAGGACAAGTGGAATTGAATATGTAGATTATTTTCACATTATTAAAATAGAAATGCCAAACCTTTAACTGTGCATCATCAAATTCTTATTTTAGGTTTGACGTTAAATAACAGAACCTGATGCGAATTCCCAAGAAAAAAGCAAAAGAGACTAGGCTATGAAACACTCTACAGTACTACTAAACAGACTTTGCAGAGTTCATATTTTATTTGAAGAAAATCTCAGTTTAAGTGTAATTTGATGAGACATCGCTAATGTCAGCTACCTTCCAAGTCATTGTTCAATCTTGTCACATTAAAAACAATCTCTGACAAACATGATTACCTTGATGAATATTTGTATTTACATGTTTGAATTGAGTGTGTCCACTCTGTTGGATTTTGATGAATAGAATACAGTACAGTTCTTGGGTAATTTATGTTTCAACATTGTGAAACATTTCAGTCACTGACAATGCTTTTGTCATCATTACTTTGTCATTAGAATTAATTCATGCTCATGTCACCAAATGAGGCAATGCCAAGGGGGAAAAAAACATTGTGCAAACCACTTCAACATCCCAAATTAAAAATACTACTTTTTTGGTAAAAATACTACTTTTTAGGGTTCCTGAAATTCATTAAGCCTTAAAATCAGCATCACATTTTTCTCCAAACAAATTTACCTTGAAAAATACCTAATATGACAAATTGCTGTCAGAGTGTGTCCACATTTGCATAATGGGCAATGATACTGCTATTGTTTTTTGTGTCATTGCATTTAGCACGGTTTAGTCAGCCTTTGAAATCAAGCCACACAAATGCTATTGCTGTCTCTTATTTGAATTATAATGTGGGTTTCTCGTTGTACAGAAAGGGTCGGAGCTGATTGCTGCCTCCAGGCAGCACACGCCGGAGTCCTCTGAGCATGTGCCCATGCTCGTGGCTGTACCATTATACCTTCGCTCATGTATTGTCATCCTCTTTGGCTACCTGAGAGACATCCTCAAAACAGTGGGCTTAGGGAAGGATACTCAAACCCAAAAAAGAAAAGAGCAGAGGGTGGTCAGTATTTATTTAAATGGTGTTGCGCTTTCTCTAGCTCAAAATAGATGACGGCTGATTTTGCTCTCTTGCTGTACAGAAACATGTCCGGGGTCCAGGAGTCGCATCTGGCCAGCACAGACAAGAAGTCTTTGAAAAGGCACCCATGCACGTGGCTGTCCTGACATACATGGGCTTTGGCATCGTCACCCTCTTTGGCTACTTCAGAGACTTCCTCAGAGCTGTGGGCTTAGAGAAGCGCAATCTCGCACAGGAACGAGAGGAACAGAAGGTACGTTGCAGTACGTCAGTCAGTCATCGGCTTGTTGTCTCCGTGCCCACATCATGCAGAGACACACTCACGCACGTGCGTTTGCCCCAATTATCTAAGATGATTGTTCTACTATTTTATGCATGTGAAGTGTCTCTCCACACAAATGTTGCCAGGGGGAGACAGCACTGCACTGGGGGAATCTCTTAAAGACCTAGTTAAATCTCAGAAGAGTCAAGACACCACTTTGTTTATGTGCTTCACATGTTGGACAAGACATGAAACAATGCCATACGATTCCACTGTATTGCCATAGAGTTGAGAGGAGAGTTGAACGCAGTCTTGGACTTGGGAAAGGGTACAGTGAAATGTTCTGCTGTGAACAAGTCACGCAGTGACAATATTAATGTGTGAAGTGCCAATTTTCAGGAAATGTTATCTCAATGTGAACACACTTCTGCTTGTGCATTGTATTGAAAATGGGGGGTGGGGGGGTGGGGCAGGACACAGTCTTGAGCAGAACTGAAATTCTGCATGGGTCTGCCTTCATTGCTGAGTTGAGTAAAGGGAGACAGAAACATGAATGAGTGACTAACTCAAGATAAGTGATAAAATGACAGGAATGATGAGAGGAATGCACAGTTTTCACCATCTTAAGCACACCACTATCTTAGTGGAAGGTCTGAAATATAGTAAAGCAACTTGCAAGTGGACATTGGAATGGAATCCATTTCTTGGAACAGGCTCTAATGACTGATTTTGTTCAATCACATGCTCAAAAATGTTAATGGCAATCAGCAAAATCCAAAAGTATTGTTGTATCTACTTCCAGGATTTTGTACCACTTTACCAAGACTTTGAGAACTTCTACACTCGAAACCTGTACATGAGAGTACGAGACAACTGGAACCGGCCATTATGCAGCCTGCCAGGGCCTGTCGTCAACCTGATGGAGAGAGTTTCTGATGACTACAATTGGACATTCAGGTACTGCTTTGCAGCTTTGATAAACCAGTCCAGTCTTTCAGCCTGAAATTCTGTAGAAGCTGTGAGAAGATTTTCCCACAGAGTACAGCCTGTACATTTGCGTAATCAAAAGAAGAGAATGGGATTTATCAGCTATAAAGAAAATATACAGTACGGACAAATAATGTACATTGGATGTGCAAGTCTTTGGGGATAATGTTATGCTTTTAATTTATAGGAATAAGATGCAACACCGAAACATTTCTGTGTGTAGTTCACAGATCGTAGTTGTTTATTTTTGTAGGAATACAGTACTTGAGATCTTTTGGGCCAACCATTATATGTTCTCCCCAATTTCGCTGACTTGTTGACACTTTGTATAAAAGAAATTAATTTGCCAACTTAATTTACCTCTTGGTTAATCAACTGCACCGTAATTGTCCTCCCATCTTCTCAGGTTTGAAATGGGGACCCCCACACACTCCTTCTTGAAATTCTCTTTTGAGGGGAGAGGTGGAATTGTAAATCGCAATCAATCTGCACCCCTATTCCGCCGTCATGAGGCCGCATCCCCTAGGCGGTTTGAAAACCACTGCTCTGTACACTCGTATTCCCTACAATTGGAATAGTTCTGCTTATCCTAACAGTGCCAGAAAACCTGAAGCCACCAGCAAAGTGACAGAATAGCCGTAATTGTTGATTGTAGGTTTTAATGAAACTAGATTGGAAATGGGGCAGGGATCCTTCTCTTTTAATTAAGTTGTGCATAGGTAAATAGATGGTAGATTTTGTTGGAGTGAATTGAAAGAAGTACAGTATTTTGTTGATTCATGAAACTGAATACACAGGAACAATATACCCTACACCTGAATTAACTCCGTATACTTTAGCTATATCACTTGCCCATGTAGTTATTGATGTTTTTGAAGTTTACTTCTAATCTACACTTTTAATTTCAATTTGAGATTTTATGAGATTTGATTTATGATCTATTGGAAGAGAGTTCCTTCTTTAATACATTTATTATTGCACATCATGTGAATAAATCACCAGTGGAGTAATCTGTTTGTAATGTAAACTTCTATGTAATTGGACATTAGCTTTTAATACAGAGTAACATAAGCAATGTTTGTGTAGGAAAGGAGGGGACTAAAATACTAATAGATCCCCTGATGTTTGATTGTTTGCAGATTAACTGGCAGGACAATACACAATGTCATCAACATGGGCTCATACAACTACCTCGGGTTTGCAGAGAACAATGCCGATTACCTTGAAACGGTGGCAGACAAAGTGCGCCAGTATGGTCTCGGCGTTTGTAGCACACGGCAGGAAACAGGTAAGCGTGCAGTCAGTGTTGCAATGGGGAAGGAAAAATACATAATGAGGCCGCCTCTTGTCGTGTCGAGCTAGTTTGAGCGAGGCCGTTAATCCAGATGGTGGCCTCTCGCTCGCTTTCAGAAGTCATCAGTGTGCATCTGCTTTACAACACTGACAGAGCACCAATATGCCGGGTCGCAAAATAGAAAAGAAACTTCATTTCCCCCATCTCATATGCCATCAATTATTATCTTTCTGGTGATTTATACTATCTGCAGGTTTAATTATCTCTCAGTAGCTGCAATGTTGTATGAATTATTCACTGTTTGTTAAATTATGTTCCACTCGGGCACAAGTTGAGATCATTATAAGGTCGTCTTGTACGATGGGGAAATTACATTTTATAACTTTATGAAACAGTCTGGACATGAGGCGGGATACAAAAAGACTACATGTGAAAAGTGTTAGCGTGGCTTGGATCAAAGAGAGGCTTTTTCAGCCTCAGAGGAATTCTGGTAGCAGAGGATCTTGTAAAATTCTAGTTTCTGATGGCGTGGCAGAAGGTTTGAGTGCTGGGATCTTTTCTTTTTGTATTCCAGCATTACTGTGATGTAATCTGACGCCTGACCATTATCAGCCTTCTGCTGAAATGTAAACATGGTGCAGGAACTCACCAAACAGGTTGCATTTCGGGAAAGTAAAAAAAAAAAAAAGCGATTTTAATCTCATCCAGCCTCTTGTTAGTACTGTATGACGCATTATAGGTGAGATGACAAGACTAGGAAGTGTTTGTAATTTATCATCAGAAGAATTTAAGAGCTGGATTAGATTAATAGCATATTTCCCAAGGCTTTATACAAATGCTGTCACAATATCAGTAAAACAATAGCAATGATTTGTCTGCGTAGTTTTATCAGCCAGTCAGGTCACGCACATACACAATGGTTAGTAGGTAGAATCAAGTCAAAGGAACTATTTTTTTTTTTTTTTTTTTTTAATGACTTGGATAGTCAAATGCTGTAAAGATAACAATAAAGAGGAATTATTTACATAATGGTTATTATTTATGCAATTGATTTCTATATCCCCTGTAAAAGGCCCAAATATACTATATTTAATTCCATCCATCCATTTTCAGAGGTGCTCATAAGGGTCCTTGGACTGCTGGAGGCCATCCCAGCTACCTTTTGGACAAGAGGCGGGTACACACTTAATTGGTCGCCAGCCAATCGCAGGGCATACAACAAATAGCCATTCACACAGAGTCTTCAATTAACCTAAAACATAGCAAACTGGAGTCCCTGGAGGAAAAACCCAGGCAGGCATGGGGAGAACATGCAAACTCCAGGAAGGCGAGGCCGGATTTGAACCCGCAACCTCAGAATTGTGAGGCAGATGTGCTAACCAGTCGTTCACCATATCACCTTTCCATAAATCATTTTGATCATTTATTTGTTGTTTTTGCCTTCCCTCAAGACTGGAAATCAAAGTAATAAATATTTCTCCCATCACACCTGTGTTAGCATCCATAGCTAAATGTTGTCATGTCTCTGACAGGATTCTATTTTCTTTACATGTCACGTCTTTTAACGGAATGTAAACATCATTCTTGTAGATCTTATCGTGTTATTTACCTCAAAGATGGTCTCAAGGTGTGGCAAGGTATGGCTCGAGCGGTTGTTCCTGTCCCGTCCCCCCACACCCTGCCCCTTCAATCAAGCATGACTGAATTTGTCCCAAATTATGCTGAAATCTTGGGACAAATACATAACAGTGGTGTACTGGTGTGTCAGCATCAAACTATGGAAGGACTCAATAAAAGTAATTTTGGTTTTCATGCTCAACCTGTAGTTGGGCGTACTCTGATGTCTCGGATCTGGTCATAAGATTGTTTAGTCGAGACAGTACATGCTATGCTGTCTGCTGAAAAGTCTCACTGAACTCAAGAACTTAAAAAAAAAAAAAGTATTCTGAACTCACAATTTACACAAATGCAGTGTAGTGGTGTATCACATGAGCCCTGGGGCATATAAAAAGTCTACAATCCTCTTAAAAACAGCAGTTTTTTTAATATTTACAAAAAAGTTAAGACCAGTAAAAATTATTTCACATTTTATTCCACCATTAATACGACCTGGACAACTCAAATTCAGAAAAGAATGAAAGGAGGGGAAGTAAAAACCAACAAGTTCAATAATCTGGTGCATTCAGGATATGGCTCTGTTCAGAATTATCCAACCTCATTCCAACTCTACTAAAATGGAAGTTAGAAGACACCTGCCACCATTTAAAGGGCCTCTGATTCACCCCAAATCCAGTTCAGATGTTTTAATAGGCTGTTCTTGTTAATGTTTTGGTCATATCTTAAGGTCCATAGAGAGCTCCCACAGCTTCAGAGGGATCTCAGTGTTCTAAGGTATCAGTCAGGAAATAGATACAAAACAATTTAAAGTGGGACTGTCATCCCTATAAACATTCTAAAATAGATATTGTAATGAAAAATACATATAACAGTATTCACTTCAATGTCTATACAAAAAAAAAAGTGAGCGTATAGCGCGTCATCCATTCACAAAGTTGTGCAATTGAGTGTCCCTCAACATCCAAGTGGTCGCCATATTAATCGCGTCCTCTGTCCTTGACGTCATCGTCACTTCCGCTGTTGAAAACGCAAAGTTCCTGCTACTATGGAAGCCAAACAACAGAGATATTCAAATTTTTCCGACGCCCCTTCTGACACCGAAGCTCTTTTCGAAAAGGACAACACCACACAACCAAGTGAAGTTCCCGGGGCAATATTACACTATTGTTTCGAGTCATATTCAGATGATATGCGATCCCGGCCAAACCGCATCCCCGTCCGATCCAATTCTGCGTCGGAGTTGAGCCATCGCAGCTCATCGCAGCCGGCCGGTGTGGCTTATGACAGAGCCGAGCGGTGCTGCTTTAGGGGGGTGCTCACAGACGCCGTAGTACTAAGCAACACAGTTGAGCCGGGGCGCTTTATGCCCACACGCGACTGAGTAACGCATTCTTGGCTGGGTTCTTCAGAGCCGCCCCCGTCGCAAAGCCCGACGCGCAGCCTTCACAGAAGCTGTGAGCGCCGAACGCGGCGCCTCAGCCGGTATGGCTGATTTTCGGCGCCGTGGTATATAAGGAGGAGGTGGAGCCGAGCTATGCTGCTTTTAGGGGTATGTTCAAAGCCGCCGCAGTACGCGATGAACAGTATCGAGACGAGGCTGAGTGAGACATTGTTGGCTGGGCAACGCGCATATCGCGACATTTCATACGCATAACTTTTGCTACGTTATGAGAGAGACCGATTACATGATCCGCCCCAAACTATTATTATTTTTTTTTTGTAGCTATATACACACCTACCCGTTATTTAGAACCCACGAAGCTCTCGTCCTCTGCACCCGTGCAATCCATTTTTAACAACGAACAGGGTCTCTTTCAAACTTATGAAGGGTAATTCCATTCTCCCGAGTGTTCAAGCAATGTCCAGCAATGCAATAAGCCGGCATTTTGGCTAACACGAAGGAACAACGAGCTACCTTCCCAGAGGTAAAACTTGTGGAAACAAATGAGTCCACGAGGGGACGCCGCTGACCTTTACGTCACTTCCTGCTTCTTCTCAAAAACAAGTCCCTGATAGGATTTTCATGGTGGGAGTTAGAAAAAGCTGTATAAGTCAAAATCATGTTTTGTGGTGAAAAAACACATGGGACCATTTTGGCTGTGGGTTTTTGATTAATAATATACAATATAAATCATCCATTTCATGACGGGCCCACTTTAAGGCATTAATTATATTGTTGAACACAGTAAAGATGGTCATCATCACGTCGAGAAAATGTGGCACAACAATGAAGGAACCAAGAACGGGACACACCTTCAAAAATGGGTGAAAAGACCAAAATAAAATGATCGGGGAGGCTACTAATAGGATCCTCAGTGACATTAAAAGAACTGCAGGAATTTCTGGTAAGTACTGGTCGTTTTAGTACAACTGACACGGATTTCCTGTTATCTCCATATGTTTTGTCATGATGGAAACCTTTCTTTTACTGGGGGAAAAAAGTGAAGCCTAAAACCTAAACCCATGTGGCAAAATGTGTTATGGTCAAATAAAGCCAAGGTTGAATTTTTGGCCATAAGTCCAAAAGACATGTTTGGTGCAAACACAACACACCTCATTCCTTTTAAAAACAAACCAACACCATACCTGTTTTACGGTGAAACATGGTGCCAGCGAAATTGTGCTTTGGGGCTTTTCTTCAGCTGGAACAAGGGACGCAGTTATCAGAAAACAACTTCCGCTAGAAATGGTAACGTGACAAGTGGCCGTCGTGTTTGTGGAATTTTTGTTGAAAGAAACAAAACGCTATATAAATGAACCAAACTGGTCTAAAATCCTCTATAAAAGATAAAATCAGTAAAGAACTATTAATGACTAAAGTACCAGTACATAACTTATTCTCTTGTGTACCCTGGTTCATTTGCGCTATTTATGATTTATAATTTATATTGCTATTTATTCAAATTTTTAGGGCATGTGAAACACAGATTAAAATGTCAGCCTATTGGAAGCACATTTCAAGGTGGATATTTTGAACTGAAACTCGTCAGCCAATCAGAGAAGGCGTTCCTGAAGACAGACAATACTAAAGATTGGAGGAGATCATGTTGAGCAACATGTTATATTCTTTTACTCTAGTTTAAAGTTGTCTTTTTTTTTTTTAAACCAGATTTTCTTTTAGCAGGTCCCATTATCCGATTTTGAAAAATTTCCAATTGTACTCTTGTTGAAGCACCCGTTCCAACCAGGCTCAGCATTTTGAATTTCAATTTGGGGGAAATTTTGTCACGTTCCTACTAGAAAGGAAAACGAATGTCAGGACAAGCCAACTAGAACATCTGAAATATTTTTTTAGAGGAACTTTAAATCGTGGCCTGTGTGTGGTGACTCCCATTTAACATGAGTTGCAATGTAATTGGTTAATCGTGAAATCGGGCACATCACCAGAACTTGTGAAACTACAATATATCAGTTGGTTATTTTAACTACACCCTTCTTATCTATGACATTGTTTTAATTGAGTTATACAGGTTATCGGTCATATTAAGAGTGGGAAATGTTTTGCATAATATTTTTCTTGATCTTTAACCTAAAAAAATATTTTAATTGGTAGAAAAAAAGCAAGGTTCCAACTTTCATGGCATTTTGTTGATGAATAACTCACAGTTCAACTTATCCGATTGTCATTGCATAGGAATTGATCTATGTATTTAAAAGGTTGGCTAATCTTAAAACTAAAATCTTTCAGTATAGCCACAGAGCAGATTTCGCCAATGTGTCAAAAGCAGGTTACAATATGAAGGCGCTTCTTTTATGGCATACATTGAGTCAAGGTTGTAGATGCAAATCATTAACTTATCTAAGGTGGGACATCTTTTTCCTTGTTTGGTTGTAAAAATTTCAAAGACAACTTTATTCACGTGTTTCAAATAAAAGAAGAAAGTCAACTAACAACGTGCAAACCATCCAAATATGAGCTTTTTCAGTTTTTGCTCTGCTCTGTTCAGTGTTCTGAATGGGAATATTGTAATGTAAAACATTCACTTAGCACACATTCATTAATAAGATCTGATTCCTTACCAAAATATTAAGGCTCAATTTTGATTATATTGAGCATTATCAAGGTTGTGAAACAACAGCCACTCTTCATGCTGTTTGATGGGGGTAAAAAATGAGCGCTCGGGATTTCAGCCAAGTAGATGAAACTCATTAATCAATGTGACTTGGCAATGCTGAATAGGTTTGAACATAATGAAAATTACTATAAAATCAGAACTGTATTGCCATTTTGTGTATTTTAAGTACATACTCTATATTTGCTTCCAAAATGTGCTGCTGCACTATTTTAATTTTACATATCACGAGAAAAATGATTTTACATCTTTGCAAAAACAAAGTGCAGTGAAAGTTCAGCCTTAAACCATCTCTTTTATCCATTTCTGTTTTATTTTATTTTTTTTTAACTAAACTTGATGCAAGAGGGCGTCGGCAGTGTAACAATGGTAGCAGCAATTCCCACTCGGTGTTTCAATCACTCTGTGATTGACTGGTGACCGATCCAGGATGTAGTTTGCTTTTGACTGCGACTGTCTTACGCTGAACAAATTGGTGGATTGCATGCAGCCTGACATATTGCAGTGTTGGATTTTTGTCACTCAGGTACCCTGGACATTCATGTCGAGCTTGAGTATCTAGTGGCCCGTTTTCTTGGAGTGGAGTCCTCCATGGTGTTTGGAATGGGCTTTGCCACCAACTCTATGAACATTCCTGCACTTGTTGGCAAGGTATAGTACAAACCCCACAAGCATAACAAAAGAAATCCAACTATGATACTGAATGTTGCATCAAAGGAGATATTAATGTAATTAGCCAAGCTTTTTGCTGCTTTCTTGCATATGGCCTCAATTAATGAATAACAGTCAACTTAACTTAGCTCTGAACAAATCCCGACTCATCCCATTAATTACAATAATCCTAATTAAACATAACAGCTGCCAAGAGGTTGAGTCTCTGGGTATACAGAGTTGCCTTCAGATACATTGACAAGTCGGGGCACGTTTTTGTTAAGAGCACCTCTCAAGGGTATTATTAGCCATACGCTTGCCTGTTGGCACACCAGTCAAGCTCAGGGAGACACTCACAGGTTACCAGGGGCAACGCACAGCATGGATAACCATGATTAGACCGGACAGGACGAAGCGGACTGTTGAACTGATGAAAGTGTGGCAGCATTTATGGAGCTCAAGAGGTTGCAGCCCCCACTGTAGCCCTGCGGGGGTGGGTAGGTTCAACCCACGATGCCAATTCTGACCTGCAGGGACAGGCGATGCCCAGACAGTCCTC
Source organism: Syngnathoides biaculeatus (assembly GCF_019802595.1). Classification (NCBI taxonomy): domain Eukaryota; kingdom Metazoa; phylum Chordata; class Actinopteri; order Syngnathiformes; family Syngnathidae; genus Syngnathoides; species Syngnathoides biaculeatus. The sequence goes on from NC_084651.1 coordinate 20,335,331, forward strand.
GCATTAGAGTGACAGCCGCTGTTGGTCCAGGCCACAGGCCAGTTGGATCTGAGGCCCAGGGGATGGGATCAGTCACTGAGATGGTGTCAGCGCACCCTCAATAAGAATTCATTTGTATGTACAGTATAATGTCGAATGCTTATTACAGTATCAGTGTATATATATATTAAAATAATGGAGAGGGCTTTGCAGTGTTTTAAATCAAACATAAACAGAAATACAGAATGTCCATAAAGTCTGTCACTAAATGATAAACATGACTCTTCTTAAATACCGTCACCATTTTCTGAGGTTAACAAAAACTTATTTCATCAAGAGGGTAGAGGAAACACACACATTTAAATGTGATTTAAAACCTTGATCACCACTGAATACGTAGAACAAATCTGATGAACATATTTCATCAATTGCTTTCGGATTACTTTTTTTTTTTTTTTTAAATTCTAAAGAGAGTTCGTAGACACGCTTTCGCCACTTGGGCACGACAATTTGGATTTTGTGATTTTTCTTTCTTTGGTCATGAATAACTTTCCAACTTTTTCTTCTTAGGGCTGTTTGATCCTGAGTGATGAGCTCAACCACACGTCTCTCATTTTAGGGGCTCGATTGTCAGGCGCAACCATTAAGGTGTTCAAACACAACAGTAAGTCACAGCTGCTTTGACCATTTGACCTGATTTCCATGCAAAGAATTGCTATGACTAAGACTTGTCTGGACTGTACCGCTGTGCAGCATTGAATTTCGACATACTGAATTTTAAGATGGTGGCACGGTGGATCAGCTGGAAAGTGTTGCCCTCACAGTTATGAGGACCCGGGGTTCAATCCCAGCCCTCCTTGTGTGAAGTTTGCATGTTCTCCCCGTGGCTGTGTGGGCTTTCTCTGGGCACTCCGGTTTCCTCCCACATCCCAAAAACATGCAACATTAATTGAACACTCTAAATTGCCTCTAAGTGCCCTGTGATTAGCTGGCAACCAGTTCAGGGTGTACCCTGCCTCCTGCCCGATGACTGCTGGGATAGGCTCCAGCACTCCCCATGATCCTTGTTGGGATAAGTGGCTAAGAAAATAGATGGATAGATGTATTTGAAGCTTTCAAACAGCGTCAATTTTAAAAACATTTTTTATATTATAATTACTGTATTTCATGCCAGAGTATCTATCTGAGGGAATTGTTTACCCCCAAGATGGAGACGTTAATGGGCATAAATGTGTACAAAAATATACTTACTATCCCTGTGCTTGTTTACTGCATCACAACAAATCTTATTTTTATTAAATGAAGTATTTTCGAGTATGAAAGGTTTATAAAACCCATAATATTAATCAATGTTGTTGACTGGGGGAAACCCGAAAGTTGATCTGGTTGAGTGCTTAAAAATGTTTTAAATTTGATATGGACAAGAGTAAATGAACGTACGAGATGTGTATATATACACATATAGACCTACAGTTGAAGCCAGAAGTTTACGTACACTGCAAAAAAACACACGTTTCATTTTTTGTCTCACTGTCTGAAGTCAAATCAGACTAAACCTCTCCCGTTTCAGGTTAGTCAGGATAACCAAAATTATTTCATTTTGTTAAATGCCCCAATAATGAGAGGGAAATTCTTAGAGAATTATTTTCTTCAAGGACTTAAGTTTACAATCAGAGGCCCCGTAGCTCAGTGGTTAGAACACTGGTTTGGTAAACCAGGGGTTGTGGGCACTGGTTTGGTAAACCAGGGGTTGTGGGTTCGTATCCCACTGGGGCCTCCACTCCCTTAGAAGGGTTGCGTCAGGAAGAGTATCCGGCGTAAGAATTGTGCCAAACGTATATATGCGTTCATCTGAGATGACACGCTGTGGCGACCCCGAAAGGGACAAGCCGAAAGAAACACACACACTTAAGTTTATATACACAAAAAGTACTGTCTTTCTAAGACATGAGTAAATCTAAATGATGAGGTCATTGCTTCAGAAGCTCTTGAAAGGTTAGCTGACAACATGTGAGTTAATTGACGGCACAGCTGAGAATGTACTTTAGGACACACCTCACAAAACAATTGAACAAAGTCATGCAGTTCAAAGGAAATGCTACTCGATACTAAGGAATTGAACTTCTGACCTTGGACAAAATAATATAATATTTTCTTATAAATTCTCTCTCTCATTATTTTGCCATTAAACAGCATTAAATAATTTTAATCCGACCTGAAACACGAGGGATTTAGTCGAATTTGATGTCAGACTGAGAAAAAAATGAAATGTGTATTTTTGCCCAGAGGATGTACACTTTTTGCTTCAACTGTATCTACTTGAGTCATTACCATCTATAAATTTTGAACTATTAGCGCTGTACGGAAAAAATTACTTCCTCTGCAGCACAGGATTTGCCCCAGGAAACACCTATTTAACATTCTATGTTTGCATCAGCAATTGCAAAGGCTTTAATGAAATGGGTTCACTTTAAAGTCATGACAGTGTTTATCCATCAGCGGAAAAGCTGAATGTGTTTTTAAATGAAAATGTCATCTTGTTGAAATTCACCCTGCTATTAGCTTGTCAAAGCATGCGTAGTTTTTCAACAAAGGCTATAAGGACGTACTAAATCTGAAATATACATCAGTTGTTGTGCTCAGGCAAAGAACGTGGGCTCCTCTGTCAGTTGAAAGGACAAACGAGACAGTCCACTAGCACTAAATGCTTACTGACAGGTACAAGCTAAGTCAGTTATAGGTATTTCCAAGCTGCTCTCACAGGGCAACGAGCCCTCGGGCACCTGAACAAATGACGTCTTACTGCCTGCGCGCCTCCTGCACTCACTACTTGTGCATTCTTTTACCGTATTGGAGTCAGGCCCATATTTACAAATAGGGCCATACCAGTCCACTGTGCCACACTCCAAATTAATAATTAACATTAAATGACATTCCCTTTTGTTGAACGCACAAGTGCCCTGAATAAAAAGTCGACAAACCGGTATGTTGGGTAGTGTCGTCACAATCATTTGCGAATGTATAAATGAACACTGTTGTTGAGGTAATGCTGTACATGGACACTTCCGTAGTATTTCAGCACATTGATGCTCAGTCAAAGTGAAGCCATCATTCTATGGATGCACGTCTTGAAGAATGCATCTCCAGTGTGATGTGAGGCTTTGGCTTATCTCAAATCAATTCATCACTGGAAAACAATCTTTTCCATGTCAAGTCTGACTGGTCCCCAAGTGTGACCATTCTGGTCAAATTAGAAGTAGTAATGTAAATCTGAAACAGGCAGAGCATCTATGTCCTCGTCTTATGGCTGTTATTGTTCTGTGACAGATTTAGACCTAAGGATCAGGGTGATGAGAGGTCCCTTATAATGTGTCAAAACTACAGTTGTTGAATATTGCCATCTGCTGGTAGGTTGAATGAGTAACAACTTTCACCTGCATGGAATCATGATTTGTGTGTGTCGTGACTTATACGATATCCATCCATCCATCCATCCATCCATCAATTTTAAGAACTGCTTATCCTCACTTGAGTTGCGGGCATGCTGGAGCCTATCCCAGCAATCTTCATGTGAGAAGTGGGGTATACCATGAACTGGTCACCAAACAATTGCAGCGCACCTATAAAAAAACAACCATTCCCACTCACATTCACACTTAAAGGTGATTCAGAGTCTTTCATGAACCTTCCATGCACGTTTTTGTAAACCAAAGTACCCAGAGAAATCCCACGCAGACACAGGGAGAACATTAAACTCGACACAGGTGAGGTAAGGATATGAACCCAGGTCCTCAGAACTGTGAGGAAGAGGTGCTAAGATGTTGCCCTTAAATGTTGTCAAGCCACATATTGTAGCTATCTTATGAAAGGACTTTGGATAAAGTAATGTTCAGGTTAATCCTTTTATTTTTGCTCAAGCATTATTCATACCCAGGTCAAATTTTAGGATTTTTTTCAATCTCTGAGAGGTTTGTGAAAGGTCTAGTTTGTTTAAAAAACAAAAAACAAAAAAAAACGGTGTCATTTAGGATGGTGAAGAATAGTGTGTTGCCTTAAAAGTTGTCAGGCATATTAACAATTTTCATAATCAAAAGTGGAAATTCCACTTTCACTTGTGTGATTTCTAGTCAGAAGATGTCCTATCAATCCAGCCATATATACTGCTTCACCTCATCAGGGTCATGGGTGTGCTGGTGCTTATCCCAACTAACTGGGATTGAGTTGGGGTACACCCTGCACCAGATGCCAGCCAATCAGATTGCACCAGTGTTGGGATGATTACTTTGGTAATGTAGTTGGTTACAGTTACCCCAGTCAACCTGTTGAAAATGTAAAAGTATTGTAACTATTCCAGTTACTTTATCAAAGTAATATAACTCAATTTATTTGGTCACATTTTCATCAAATTTTACTCTTAATTTTGAATTAATGCATCAACAGGACTTTATGTTCCTGATGATGATCCTTTAAGATTTGGATTAAAGTCATAGATTATTTTAGAATTGACATAGTTGTTATTTACACCACAAATAAACCGATGGCAAAACATGAATGTTTTCTTTATACGTGGAAAACTACCATACCATCTTAACCTAATTACAAATGTCCCATTGACATAATAAATATTGGTTCATATGATTAACCAGGGCGGCATGGTGGCTCAGCTGGAAAGCTTTGGCCTCACAGTTCTGCGGTCCCCGGTTCAATCCCGGACCCGCCTGTGTGTAGTTTGCATGTTCTACCTGTGCGTGTTCTCCCCATGCCTGCGTCCCACATCCCAAAAACATGCAACATTAATTGGACACTCTAAATGGCCCGGAGGTGTGATTGTGTATGTGGCTGTTTATCTCCATGTGCCCTGCGATTGGCTGGCAATCACTTCAGGGTGTACCCCGCCTCCTTCCTGTTGAGAAAATGGATGGATGGATGGATGATTAACCAGATAAATTCATTTGTCCATTAAATTAGTCCAAAATGGTAAAGATGAAACTTTTAAAAAGTCAGGGTCTTTTATGTGTTAAAGTATAACTGTGTCTGACCTTTTCAAAATCTCAGACAAACTAAGGGATTACACCACATGATAGCTCTTTGAGGGCATATTTGGAAAATTGAGGATAAGAAGTATAGAAAATGAATGGATGGATATTTGAAAATACACCACAATGGCACAAACAGAGAGGCAATCACAAGCATCGGCTTTTGAAGGGAGAAGTGATCATTAAAAATTTTGAAACAAAACAAAAAAAAATATCTTTTGCAGTTATTTTTCAAATATAACTAAACATGTCATTGTAGAGATTTCATAAAGCAACTGTATTATAAATACAAATTTTCTCAGAATAATGTAATGGGGCGGCACGGTGGCTCAGATGGTAAAGTATCGGCTTCATAGTTGGTAGTGAGGATCTAGGTTCAATCCCGGCCCCACCTGTGTGGAGTTTGCATGTTCTCCCCAAGCCTGCATGGGTTTTCTCCGGGCACTCCGGTTTCCTTCCAGATCCCAAAAACATGCAACATTAATTGGACACTTGAAATTGCCCCGAGGTGTGATTGTGAGTGCGACTCTTTGTCTCTATGTGCCCTGCGATTGGCTGGAAAGCAGTCCAGGGTGTACCCCGCCTCCTGCCCGAAGACAGCTGGGATAGGTTCCGGCACTCCCGCAACCCCTGTGAGGATAACCGCCTCAGAAAATGGATCGATGGATGGATAATGTAATGGATTACAGTCACAGAAATGTAATCAAATTAAGTAATCTGGTTACATATAATCACGATAGTTACTCCCCAACAGTCCAATGGACATTTAGACAAACAACCATTTGTACTCACACTTCCACCTAAGGTAATTTAACTAACATGAATGTTTTCAGAATGTGGGAGAAAGCTCACAAAACCCATGCAAGCACAGGTAGAACGTAGCCAAAGATCAGATTGAAACCACCAACCTTAGAACTGTGAGGCAGACATGCTAACCACTTTGTGACTGTGCCACCCAGAAGGTGTCCACTCTAAAAAGATGCCCATTATAAAATGTGTGTGTGTGTGTGTATGTGTGTTGTGTGTAAGACATGGTCCATTTAGAGAAAGAGTTAAGAGACTCAATCTGCTCAGGACAGCCTCGAACCCACAGGCCCTGGAGGAAAATCCTGATTATGGTGGAAGGCATCTATAGGTCAGTTGCTGTTACACCACACACACTCACTCACACACACAGACTTTGCAATTGTCTTTCAGACATTTATCTGGTGTCACTTGGTACATCTTGCTAAATAAAGGCTTCCAGGTGGTCTTAACGGAGACTTAGTGTCTGTGTGTCAATTTCAGTAGAGGGTTGAAAAGAACAGCGTGTCTCAGTGACTCCATCTGCTCAGTTGCTCCAAATCATGGCTAAATGGAGGCACGAAGGTTGATTAGATGAAAGTCTGACCTTCTTCAATCTAGGGCTTGTTTTTCCTTTGCCTTCAGCATGAGTTGCTCAATCCCCTTGAATGATAATACATACATACTGCACTCACACCATATGTATTTTTGTCATTTAGCCAGGATTTGATTTGCTGCATGTTTATTAATTGTTTCAGTGTTTGATGTTACCTAAATTTAACACATAAAAGCATGTCCAAAGTGCCATTGCATTAAAACTTTTTTTTCTCTAATCCCGTCCTTTGACATTAGCATGGAGGGCTCTGTGATACGACTTCCTGAAGTGATCGCGCTGAAGAAAAAATATAAGGCGTGTCTGTACCTGGATGAGGCCCACAGTATCGGTGCAGTGGGGCCAGGGGGGAGGGGCGTCACAGAGCTGTTTGGGGTGAACCCAGCAGACGTGGACGTGATGATGGGCACCTTCACCAAGAGTTTTGGGGCTTCTGGAGGCTATATTGCTGGCAAAAAGGTGAATGTCCATTTGTGGATTTTTCTTGTCAATTCAGTTTTAGGTCGTGATTCTGACTTTTGCAGGTTCTTGTCTGAATAGCATTAGAGGTAGAATTCTGAGAGAATACAGACCTACACAGTCAATATTTAGGATATCTTAAATTATAGTAAGGTAGACCTGCATACAGGGTTCCCACGCAGCCCTAAAAGTCCCTAAAAACCCCTAAATTTTCAAAGGTGCATTTAGGGGCTCCTAAAAGTCCTTAAAATCTGCAAAAACCGGTCAAGCCCCTAAAAAGGCCTTAAATTAAAAAAATATTAAAGGGAGGACCTCTACCGCCAAAATTCTCCCTAAAATATAAATTAATCTTTAATGTAAAAAAAAAATAGCAATCCGTCTGGCGTTCGAATCAGCCGGAAATTGTCAACGGAAGTCACCGTGTTGACAACTAGTCGACATCTTGTCGATATTCCATTGTTTGTTTCCGTGAGTAGGCATTTCACTTCGTCTTCGTTACGACGTAGCGTAGTTCTTTCATCGATCCAACTTGTATCACGGGGAAGTGCATTTTTCAAGAAGCTTGGGTTGAAAGTAAGGAGTTTGGGAGCTGGGTTTGTCGAGATCCAAAAGATCGGCACATGTTTTACTGCCATCTGTGCAAGCAGAGTTACCAGATTGAAAAGATGGGCGTCAAAGCGCTGGAGTCGCACCGGAAAAAAAGGAGACACGCTGATTTGGCAAAGACTCTCTCATCTTCTGTTGGTATGAATCTGTTTCTAAAATATCAAGATAGTGAAGCATCAACTTCAGGCAGTGGTACTAGCAGTGCATGCGCACTAGGGATCACAAAAAAAACCGCTTACTTTCATAACCGGTTTTAACCAAACAGTTGTAGCAAAAAAAACGATTTACCGGTTTTAAAACCGGTACCATAGTGGTCTTTACATAATTCACCCGCGGGACCTCGAGTTGGGGTGCGGGGTTCCGCACCGACTGTTTTTGTTGTTGCTCTTCCGGAGTGACGAGTTCACAGAGTTCCCCCTGTTATGCGAGTAGTGTTTTGATGTCTGCCAATAAAACAAGTTTACTCCCATACTTTGGAGCGTTTCCTCGATGCCATGTTTGATGTTTCTTTGATTAAACTGAATGTTCTTTTGAGTCCAACTTCACTCTAACAGCGAAACTTGAAAAAAGTGGAAATGATGTTGAAAAAATAGCGCAATTGTGTAGTACCGGAACTGGAATAAATGATTGGAAATTTTAACCGATTTCGAAAGTCCGATTACGGTTTTGGTTTTAAAAATCCGAAAACCGGTTACAACCGGTATTTGTAAGCTGTTGCGATCCCTAATGCGCACCTACAGTTGTCCAGCCAGAAGTCAGGCTTTATGAACGTAGTTTAATACACGAAGACTGACTCGTTAAAGGCAGAGATCGTGTGGACTTTAAAAGTGATCTGCAGGCATTACAGTTACAAATCTTATGAAATTAATTCGAAAGTGTTTGCAGTCATGTTCCCAGACAGTGACATTGCTAAAAACTACCACTGTGGGGAAAGGAAGACTTCGTACCAGGCTACATTTGGCATCGCTGCCATCTATTCATCTCTACTGCCTCAAAGCCAAAAAAGCCAGAATAGAGACTGACATACCAACGCTAATTGAGAAGGCTGACAGGCTGTGTGAGGAGGCAGAAGGAAAGAGGAAACAGGTTTATCACCGAGGCCAATGCACTCAGAGGCAGAGCAAAGGACAAGAGAGCCACTTTGGCACCTCTGCAGCAACAAATAGAGGAGGCACTGGGTAGGCTCAAGGAGCTAGAGTAGGGGTGCTGAAACAGACATCAGTAGAATACGTTTGTGTATATAGTTGCAATTGTAGTTAGAATCTGTTTTTCTGTATACTGTTATGTGAAGACGTTGACAATGGTCATATCAATGACAACTACCACAAGGGGCAACAGGTGATCACTGTCACAGGTACTGAGATACTGGAACATTTGATGAACCAAGAACGGTTGATGGCACCATTGGGTGAGTCTTTTTTCCGTACTCTTGATTTCCCACGATGGACCTAAATTTTTCATGTCAGGCCCTAAGAATGCCCCTAAAAAGCCCTTAAATTTTTTTGGTCAGACTGAGTATGAACCCTGCTGTCACAGGTACTGAGGTACTGGAACATTTGATGAACCAAGAACGGTTGATGGCACCATTGGGTGAGTCTTTTTTCCTTACTCTTGATTTCCCACGATGGCCCTAAATTTTTCGTGTCGGCCCTAAATTTTTTCCGTGTCGGCCCCTCAGAATGCCCCTAAAAAGCCCTTACATTTTTTTGGTCAGACTGAGTATGAACCCTGTGCATAGAAACTGACTTAACATTAACACAAAAACAGCTTGGTCAATTAGAGCTACTTATGTTCAACATGCTATTGTTTATTTGTTGTTTATGGCAGTCACAGAAAGAACATGACCTAAAATGCAAGCAGCTTGGTTGTGTTAACGCCAGAGTATGACTGACCATCCCACTCCTGTGACTCACTTTTTATGGGCGAAGAAATTGCTACATGCATACCGTAACACCATGTGTGAGAAGAAGTGCAGCTCTTAACACGCTAGTCTTCCTCGTGCAACCTGAGGAACAAACTTGTTTTACAAAAATCAAAATTCCAAAATCCAACACATTGTACACAGTGAACAACTGGTCCACATATCTGCCCTACTGTTCTGAGGAACAGGGTTCAAATCCTGGTCTCGCCTGTGTGGAGTTTGCATGTTCTTCACGTGCCTGTTTGGGTTTTCTCCACGGACTCCAGTTTACTCCTACATCTCCAAAACATGCATAGTAGGTTAACTGAAGACACCTCCGTACTTAACCACGCCTCCTGAAGTTACGTCACACCACGTGTGCTAACCTCAGACAAACAATTAGCAAAAATGGCGGCGCAGGAAGAAAAGACTAGAGCAAAATTGTCCGATTTACCATCTGATTTCTCACTCGCATTCTTAGCGAATAGTGAAATATCGTTGAAAAGCAGACAGCAGGGCTTCAAGTATTTCAGCGAGGGGTATTTCAATGGTATTTACATGCATATCGACGGAGAAACCATTGATATTAGCGCAAGATCTTTCCGGAGTAAGAGGAAGACCGAGAAGCCACATAATATAATATATTATAACCCAAAGACGAATTCGTCATTGACAGTTTCCTATTTCCGTGTTACTTATCACACTTGTGTGCAGAATCTGTATGTGTATCTGTCTAGCCGTTTGTGAACCGCCGTATGACGGAAAAGAAGGCGAGGCTTGATTTACGAGTTGTTTCTCTCATTTTCTTTGTGTAACGTCACGCGCTCCCCTCAAAAAGTATTCTTGAATTAGTGCCTAACCTACGTCAGTCCCGACCGAGTACGCCAATCACTACTTTAGTGTCCTCAAACATCCTTCCTTCAGTCTTGGTGTCTCGGTGCACGTCGAAGTCTTTTAGGACTCGCTAGTCCGGTTTAGCTTAGCTCGGTAGCCGCCGAACAGAGACACGTTTGTGCAGTCAGATCATTGCAAAATATCGCTCAACACAGATCAATTGTGTCAATCATTCACACGTAACTATGTTACGCAAGTGAAGAATTGCTAATTTATTTATATGAGACATTGAAAATCAAAAATAGGTCTTACTTTCGTGCAAACATATCTGTTCCGGTTGATATTAGATGGATTTAGTTGATGATACGGTCTTCCACAAAGTTTGATCCATCAAAGGCATTTTTCGTACTGGGTCTTCGGTTTTGGAAAGGGTACGAATCGAACTCCACCAACTAGCCTTTCAGGATACCTGTCGTCACTATTACAAAGTCCGTGACTACACCTCTTAACCATATCTTTTGTTAAAGAACCCATATACGCGATAAATCGCTAACAAAAGCTACACTGGACCATGCAACGTTGTCTGAGGGAACGGTGGACGCCAAAAAGGGGCGTGGTTTATGCATATCTCTGGCCTCTGATTGGTCAGCGACGCGGATGACGCAATTTCTACGGAGGGGTCAATTGCGCCTAGGTGTGAGTTTTTGAGTATGAATGGTTGTTTGTTTCTATGGCTTGCCTTTCTATGCCTGTGATTGACTGGCGACCAGTTCAGGGTGTCCCCCAGCTCTTAGGGTAAGATAGGGATGAGTTGGGGTTTTGGACAGGGAGTGTCATGGACAGATGTGAATTGGAACTAGTTGATAGTAAGAAACTGGTCTGCTTCCTGACAACTTCCAAGCAAGGAACTGTGATGGAGCTCAAGGGAGCGGCTACCGTATGTCCACCCCGTCACACCTTTTATGTCAAAATGCATGTGGTCTGGTACACTATGTGCCGTACAACCAATAAATACAGCGCCATGTAATTTGAATTTCTACTGTAGGGTTATGTTGGGTATCATAAATTTAGATATTTAGATTTAAATATTAAAAGTCTTAAAAACCATCTCTGTGAATTACTAGAATATAACAATCATACCGTTAGAGAATGTTTTAAATCTGTTCCCTCTACGACTGTTACATGTTTGGTCATGGTGGTGTGGAAAAGGGGAATGGATGGACCCATTTTTAGAAAATTGCCAAAAGTGGTTCACGTTTTATTTTGCACTGGAGAAAATGCAATAGAGAATCGAAAAATGGGAGTAGAGAGGACAGCAAGAAGATTATTACTGTATTTTCCAGACTATAAACTGCTCCGAAGTGTAAGTCGCACCAGCCAAAAACTGCATTTGAAGAAAAAAAAATGGTAAAGTCCCACTGAACTATTAGTCACATTTTTGGGCAGATGTTTATTTTATAAAATCAGAGACCAAGAAGAGACATTTAATCTTGAAAGACTACTTATTGTAATAACAATAGAATAGAGAACAACAGAGATTAAAAATTTTATATTTCTATAAAATGAACAACATAACGTAAATTTACCAAACGCTGAGTGTCACTCCAAATCAATTGTCTCTTTGTAAGTTGACATTTTTAGATTTTAAATTTTCAGTGTCACTGGAGAAATACGGGTAGCAGATACTGGCATACAAGCCAAGAGCCTCTCTCTTGCGGCTGTCAGTGAAAATAATGAACATGTGAACATGTAAAGTGGAGTACATATCACGGGACCAGCCAAAGCATGAAAAAAGGTGATTTCTAGTCTGAAAAATATGGCAAATGAGCCACAAGTGACAAAGTCAATAGAGCTCCTCTGTAAAAGGAAACAGACAAAAATGACATAGTGAGGCGCAGGTGAGGTCAAAGTAAGCAAAGGAACTGACTGGTTGGGGGATGGGTTGACGCAGGAGGAAAATGACAGACAAGAGGTGACAAATAAGTAAAGCATCTACACAAATCGGCGCATAGAAAGTTCAAGTTTGCTTTTGGGGAGGCAATATTTGCATACTCCAATCCAGAATCCATACAAAAGATGGACTTCTGGTCTGTTGAAAGATTTTGTGGCTCCCAAGACAAGAAAACAATTTTTTTTTTATATATCTTTTATTTCCTGATTTTTCAGCCAGGTTTGTTTGACAAGATGTTTAAAATGAACCACACACGCTTTTGTCACGACCAATCTCTCTCAAAGCTCACATACGTCTAACAAATTTTGGCCAGGCTTTTGATTTCCGATTTACTCCATTAAGAAGTACACTTTAGTACATAACCACATGGGTTTTGTGGCACTTGATTAGAATGCTGCAGAGGAAGTAGCCATGTTGTTTGAATTAGGTACTGAGAATGGAACCCTTCCTGTCCTTTCCTGAATGTTGGCTCAGCCATAATAAGAAGGTACAGCTGGCAGATGGCCAGCCCCTTCTTGTGGCAGCCTCAGAACTGTGCTCCAGATTTTAACAACGCTGCCTTAAACAGGCATGATCATGTTTGAAGTACCACCACTGTGGCTGGCGTGACAGCTGGCCGTAGTAAAGTCCAGCGTGAGAGAACATTTTTCGATATCAAGGTGTTTGCTTGGTGAGATTCTGGGTTGAGCAGTTCAAGAAAACAATTTTATTAGGAGAGGAAAACATGGAAAAGCCAATGGTTACGCTGCTTTTAAGTTATTTTGTTTTGGTACTGCTCGTACGTTTGTGGCTTTTCACTACAACATTAGTAATTCTGTTTTTGTCTGCAGCTAAAGCAGACTCTCTAAACCTGTCACTCCACACCCCGGACTGGAGTTGGAGTTTTTTTTTCCTCTGACATGTTAGCTTTATTGGTGATCTTGGTCACACCAAAATCCTGTGGTGAAAATCCCCAGTCTCAAAACGAAAACAGATGTAACGTCGGTTGGGGATTTGTATCCCGCGTTTGAGCATTTCCCCTTAAATCCTTTCCCCTCACACATGTGCACATGGAAGCCGCAGCCACCGCCCAGCGGGGACAGATGGCGAGAGTGGAAGTGGTGGCCAGACAGCATCTCCAGCGGTGTGTCATCACCCGACACCCACCGTCCACCACACATTCCGTGATGGCTTTGAGCCTGCTCCAACTTCAGAGCACTTTCCACAGGAATCACGATCAGATGGATTTGCAGCAGTAGGGCTTCTCACATCTTCACGACCAGCAGCAGAAGTCATCTCTTGCTGACATGTGAGAATAATGAGCACGAAGGAGCCTATTCTGGCTCATTTCAAGTGTTCTGCTCTCGTTCCTAGAGTGCAGAATGAGAGATGTTCCAGAACGCATGGTTGCAGGTCGTCATGGTAACAGAAAACCATCTTGCAGATGGCTCTTCAGGTGTAGTGAACTTGGGCTTCCTCTAGTGGATTTTGCTCAGAAGTGCATTTCTTCAATCATTTCAGCCAGAAGAAGTCTGGGGAAAATGTAGATTTTAAGTACAGTGAACCTCGCGTATATGTGTTTCAGTATTGGTAAATTCACCTGTGTGTGTGTGTGTGTGTGTGTGTGTGTGTGTGTGTGTGTGTGTGTGTGTGTGTGTGTGTGTGTGTGTGTGTGTTTATTTCATTTTTTTTGGGGGGGTGGAGGCAAACCTATCCTCCATTATGCTCTCAACAGTTTGCCAAGTTGCTGTTTTTGTGCTCAAGCCACAATCAATGCGGCATCTTGGTGCCAAGGAACTCTATTGAACTGTGTGGTCGAGTTTCATTTAGACAAAAGTTAGTGCCCCTACCCCCACCATCTGGTGGAATTGGTAGGCTATTGTAAATCTTGAGGCTTGGCTTCCTCTGACGGTTTTTGCAAAGTTTATTTCTTCCTTCCATTATCTCATGAACCTAGGGGAAAGTGTACATTTTTAGAAAGTGACCCCTCATATTTAACAGATTGGCATTCACACTTCCTCACAAATATTGAAGGGGAACCGTCCCCTAACCAATTACTGAAAAACTCGCTTTTTGTCCACTTTTGACATCTTGGTGCCAAGAAACTACAGTATGTGGAAGTGACCTGAAGAGCTTTGTTGACAAAAGTGTTGCTTTGCCGCTATCTTGTGACATCTAAAGACAATTATGAACCATTACGCGAGGCCTCAGTTACTCGTGGATTTTCGCTACTCCCAGAAGGCCTCAGCCCCTATAATGTCCAGTATTTGTTTCCGTGATCGGACTTTCATTGCAGGATTTGGTCGACTACCTGTGCAGCCAGTCCCACAGTGCCATGTACACCTCGAGCATGTCTCCTCCTGTTGCTGAACAGATAATACGGGCCATAAAGTGCATCACAGGACAGGATGGCAGCACAGAGGGTAAGTACCGTCTCAGTACACATAGGTTTGGATTTGACAAATACTATCTGTCCGTCTCTTAGTAACTCTTTACACCAGCACATCATTTCGGTGGAAACAAAAAGCAATCTGAATCTGGAGGACTGTACCAATGTTAGCATTAGGAGTAAGTCCAGACCTGCAGGGGAAAAGAAACAGCTGCTTGGTCGGAAAATATGGTAACAATTACAGGGGTCTGCAATGGTAGAAAGAAAAGAGGGTGGAGGGCATGCTGTACCCCAGCGCACGTGACCCTCACATAGAGGAAATCATTTTCATGTGTGTTTGAAGGAACCATAGACCTCTGAATAGTTTCTGCTTTAATGGCATCAGACACAAGGGCAAGGAAGTAGTGGTTTGTTGCAGTACCACCAAAGAACCCCCAACCCAATGGAGTTGTTAGGACTTGATAGTTGAAGAGCTGGGCCTGCACAAGTACAACCCAGCCCCATTTGTGCCCCTGAATATTAATGCCAAGGGAAAAGGTCACCACAATCCTGCAGGTCATTGACGGTGCACCTAAGGTTCTGCAGCACTTTAATCACTCTGACGGACTCGTCTGAAATATGCAATCATGCTGGAGTGTCTGGCTTTGAACCAAACATGCTTTGCATCGCATTAAGCCAAAAGAAATAACTGCAGAGACTTGTCTTCAAGCAAACACTCGTTCACAAACAATGAGTCCAGTGTCCACCCCATCACTAATAAACAAAGACTTCATTTGTCTTTGTGCCTGCGCCAGATTAGTTTCATCGTGCCCCTTCTCCTGTCTCCCTCCACTGCTCTTTTTTTTTCCTCTTAAATGTAGAATTTCACACTTGAAAGCAAACTGGTGAGGAGAGCTCAGAAGCATGAAGAAAATCAGACAAAAAGAACCTCTGCATAGTCGAGACTCACTCCTTACAATTATTGTGTCTGGCATCGGGTTTTTGACCTCCTTGCCCCCCACTTTCCGCCCCTTCTGCCTTCCGTAAAAAAGGAACAACCTAAAAAATATGGCCTGTATTTCTAGGCTGGTGCCTGCATGTTATGTGTTTTCCCCCATTTAAGATAAGGAAAGTTCCAAATGCCTTCTTTTTCCCTTGCAATGCGCTCCCAGGTAATCAAAAATAAACAGTACCATGCACTAAGACGCAGCTGGGCCAGCCACATCGCGGGCTGGCTTGTGAGAGAACACAGGGGTGATGGAAGTGAGGAGGCAAGCACTTGGCACTTCTGGCTTGTTCCTAATACCTGAAATGCGTGTGACACTAAATGTGTTCACTTCCAAACGTGTTTGTGCATTTCGTATCCAATGTGTCGCAATCTGCAAGGGTTCAGTCTGGCAACATGCATGTTTGCACGACGTACCCGGCTGTGGACAAAACTGAACCATCTGCTGATGCAGCTGAGTTGTAGTCACCATCAACTTCATAGGGGAGAGGCTGCACAGGCCCAGATGGAGGCGTAGGCCTCGCATAACAAGATAAGAAGTCATATTGCGTTAGTTACTGCTGACAGTTGCTTATGTCCCTGTGAAGGGACGTCAGAGGGAACGCGTATTTTAACGGAAAATTTTAAAGCAAAGCGTGCCGGCCATTTTCTGCACTGAATCTACAAAGTTATGTAGAAATCATTTTCTTTCCTGTAAATGTACTCGTTATCTACCTTACCGTGAAACTCTGATCAAACTATAATCTTGTGCAATTCATCTCTTTTTGTCTTTGTTGAAGGCATCCAACGCATCCAACAGTTGTCTCAGAACACCAGATACTTCCGGGCCAAGGTGAAGAAAATGGGCTTCATCATCTACGGCAACGACGACTCCCCCGTGGTGCCCCTTCTGCTCTACATGCCGGGCAAAGTGGTGTAAGGATGCTCCAGATGTATACACGGGCCTCTTCTTGTCAGATGAACTGTGCGTGGTCCCATTTTGAAGCATTAAATGCTCAGCGTTGTTTGTTGTCACAAGCAATTTTCAGCCACATCAGCGTGTTTCATGTTGAAGTGATTTGAACGGCTGCCGTGGCCCACATTTAAAAGTTTCCATGAATCACTGGTGTGGACTGTTTGAGTCGAGTCGTATCTGTGACTACTGAAGAGAAAACATCAGGTAGCTATTATGCAGAACCCACTCAGGTATAATGTGTCTCCTGGTGCACATTGATGTGTGTTAACATTTCAATCCCTGAAAGGGAGTTGCTGGGTTTTCACACAACAATATGGGACGGGTTTCTGTTCAGAGACAAAGACCCAAATTAAAATTGAATCAACACATCAGGGCACAAACCATCACCATTCACTGCAGCCAAATCATCCAAAATTATACACTTACCTCCTGCGTTGACAATATTGCAAAACACACAATATGTCAGAGTCTGCTCGAAAATGTATTGGGCTCCTCATGGGCATTGCTCGGACCATTTTTAGCATAGCTGCAGCCCCTCTAAAACGTCTCACATCCCCCAATATTTTTGGGAAGTATGTATTTATGCCCACTAAAACCAACCCAAACCTCCGGACAAAATTGAGTGGAAACAGTTTAAGGCGTACTATGACCTCCACGGCTGAGAGAATAAATATGCCCCAATTGAAGCTAGCTGATAAAAAAAAAGAGTAAGTACAAAAGTGAGACACAGGAAAACTTTTTTTTTTTTTTTTTTGCATCATAGGAACAAAATGTACAGTAAATCAAGCAATTAAGCATTTCATGAAGAAAAAAATGTCATTTTCAATCTTCTTTTATGAACCAGAGCATGTAACAATGGGGGTTTTAATTCTCTGTCACCGAGCAGAGCTTTTGCTCGAGAAATGCTTGAGAGGAAAATCGCCGTGGTCGTGGTCGGCTTCCCCGCAACGCCGATAACCGAAGCCCGCGCTCGCTTCTGCATGTCTGCCGCCCACACCAGAGACATGCTGGACGAGGTACGTCCGAAATGTCCTTGCTCAATGACAAGAACACAAACATACTATGAAACATTTGTTGGGTCTTTAGGTCTTGCACCACCTGGACGAAGTGGGAGACGGCCTGGGTCTGAAGTTCTCGCAAAAGAAAGTCCCGCTGGCCCAACCTCTGTCATGAGACTGACTTTGAGCTAGATGGCTGAAGCAACTCTTGACCACTTGACTGTGTTAAAACTACATACGGCCACGAGTCCACATAAGAACTGGAACACATTTTTTCAGGAGTCGCAGGTTGATTTGATCAACAACAAAAGTAAAAAGTACCAGATGATCGTGCAGCCAGAAGATCCTTGGTCAGTTGTTTCTGCTTTGTAATGTATTGTAAAAATATACAGAATTTGTAAATTTATTGAATGAATTAGGGCACAACGCAAGGTACACCCACACAATGTGACCCTCACACAGATGTATTAAATGCTGTCACAAAATGTGGTTCCTTACCCTATAAAAAAAGTGAAAAATACAAGCCATAGATAAGTTCTTTAAATAATAAAATATTGACAAAAGCTACACATTTTGCCAACAACCCTATGGAATATATGTATATGAGGGACACTCAAACACTAATGTAATTTAATAGGGAATTTAACTTTTACTTAAAACTCCTAATAATTGATTCTATTCTTAGCCTGAAATTTTTAGTTTAAATCAAAAGTTCCTAAACTTTTTGGAGATGTCATTTTCAGCGACTCCCACCCGCCCCCACCCATCCACTCCCAGCTTTTGCTATTGAACACCGCCTCCACCCCGCCTTTGCAAACAATATTCCTTCGAAATCAACAAAAACATGAATGACAAAACTTTTAATAATGAAATGTTTAAATGATAGTTGATGGTTGCGCTGCATCCCCCAGTTTGGAAGCAACTGGTTTAGATACATGTTTTTAGGTTTGTTTCGAACAAAACTTTATTATTTAAGCCTGTCCTCTTCCAGTCCGCCATTTTGGAAATGACATAATTGTTGGATACCAGTCAGAAGCAGACAGCTGTGATTGATTGAATGTCTTGTTTTTGAAAAGGGAAGCGCAACTAAACATTTTCAAAAGGTTCCAAAATGTGGATGGGGAAGCTGCAATAGGCTACATGTTCAGCATAGTCAAAAAGTGGGTGCCTGGGATCAAAGGTCAAGCTCAAAGGCCGGTTTTGCGTGACCTCCGTGACGAGGAAAAAAAGCTTGAAAAAGTCATTATTTCCTCTCTCTGGACTACCATAACCCATCCCACACACTCACCCGATCTGGTACCATCACATTAGGACCTTTTTTTGACCTTGAAAAGAAGTAGTGAGCAGTCAGCGCTTCTTTGATGATGAACAAGTTAAGGATCCTGCAATCAATACCAAAAAAAAGTTTTTAAGCGTGGCCTAGTGAATTTTACAAGCTTAGCATATCTAGCCTCCCTTGTTCATTGAGGGACAGTCGATGTTGAGAAGAAGATTGTATTGACATTTAGCAATGAAATCACCTCTTTATGGGGTTTTATTTCTATGTCTGGATTGCTTTTTTATTGCAATAAATAAAGCTAGAGGAAAATTTGACTCATTACGTTTTGACTAACCCTCGTACTATTGGGTCAGATATTTGGTCACTTGAATCTTGCGACTACACGATGTGGAAACTATATTTTGGAGAAGTACCTCGTTTCACACACGGCTAACATGCAAGTATTGCAGACAGCTGCGAAGATTCAAATATGAGTGTATGTGTTACGTGAGACTTGAAAAAGGGTCCAGACTTGCAGGGAGCCACCCACGTTCTGCTACCAGCTGCAAGTTTTTTGTGAATGTAAAATTGTTCTATTTTTCTAATCTTTTTAACAAGAGACGGTTTGGAAATCCTGTACTGCTACAACTTTTAACAAGAGAAGGTTTGCAAATATGGCAAATTTTATACTGTACTAACAAATCTCTCTTTGTCAGTCTTTTAAAAGCCTTTTTTTAAGTTCTAGATCAAGGAGTTGACTATATGATTGTTCTTTTTTTTATTAAACCATATTTGCCTCTTAAGATTATTTACTTTTTATTATATTATTTTCGGGTTAGGGAACTCACTGTGGAAAAGACATTTGATATGTAATCTGCGGTAATGTAAATTGTGATTCAGCTCCACATACATGGATAAAATTATCCAGATATCAAAATTACTCTTTACACTCCACAAAGCTAATTTGATACAAACATTATGACAATTCATTGCATTGCCAAGGTTTATACAAATGTCACATAGAGCTTTCATCAGCATAGATAATAACCTCTGCGTAGAAAATTTTGCAATTACTTCTTTGACGTGTCGTTAAATCCTTGCAAACCCCGAGGAGAATGCAGATTGGGGCTTGTTTTATGGGAGACGTCTCATATTTTTCACAGCTTCATTGTTGGTGTTTTAAAGAGCTGCTTGTTCCCTTTGACACACAAAATGTGCAAGCGTTGTGAAGGTAAGCATGTGGAGTATGCAGCACCTGAGCCAACAGAAACCTAAACCGGTAATTAGCGCAATGAGCTCAAAATTCTCCTGCAATGGGGTAATCAGTTGATTAACGCAGAAAGGATTATGGATGGATGATAAATGTGTTTTTCACAATGTGTCAGATGGGCTCCAGTCGACACTTGTTTGCCCCCAGAGTATCCTTGTCTTTTGTGTTTTTTACTCGGTGTGAACAACGTTGTGATCACATTTTACAAGAAGAAATGGGAAGATATCCTTTATGACGGTACAATAAGCATATGTCTTCTTTCCAACAACTTTTTTTTGGAGCCAAAGCAGATGTTTTATATCAGAAGAATCTCTGAACATCACCAAATATTCACTTAAATGATGGATACACGGATTTAATGGAAGAATGTTTAATTGTTCTCCTTTTCACTCAGTGTCCCTGTCTCATATTGAACAGAGAACATATAGATGTAGGAATAATTGTGATCATAATTATCACACATCTGCTTCCGATAAAGAAATGCTTTGCTCTGCTCTAGATAATGTGGCAGCCTCCTAGCAGGAGATAGCAAGAACAAAAACATCTAATCATCAGAACTGTTAGAACTGCTGCCTGTTAAAGAAATGATGAACACACATGTATTCAGCAATCTTCCACACATGCACACGCACATGAACAAACATGTACACATTGTTTCAAACTGTTTTGCTTGTTGTCTCCTTTTTGTAACATCCATGTAAATAAGGGGCGTCCTAAAACTAAATAAATAGAAGTGCTGAGGAGAGGATAATCAGAGAGTGCAGTGGTGAATTGTACGAGACAGTTCCTCTCCTCTCTCCTCGCGAGACTTGAAGTGGTGTCTTTGCTTCCTTTTTTTGTCCTGTTTAATGAATGTCTGATTGGTGAACCTGACAATAAATTAAATGGATTTGTTGTTGCCAATCATAAGAAATTGGATCATTTTCCACAGTTCATCCAATGACCCCTCAGAGGACACGACTGTGAGACAAATTCCTTGTGTGTTGTTTCTGATTCTGGCACGATGAAGTTTGCAACTAGACGAAATACAGTTCAGGTGAAATGTGATATGTACATTATGTCCTTGTTTGCAATGTGTAGAGTAACTAGATCACATGAAAAAGAAAATGTATATCTCTCCTTTACTGGTGAAAATGAATTTTGATCAAAAACTGCTATATACACGCTATTATATTTAGTATATCTTTTACACAATGAAAGAGTGGGATACATCTTAACAAGAGGACACATCCATTTTGAATCTTTTTTTTTCCAAGTTTTGAAATTTGCTTGGTCAGTTATTTTTGTAACAATGCTCATTCCACTGCTGTAAATGCTCTGTTGAACAACCTATAGAGCATGTGCACGCGAGGTCAGCATTTTCAGGCGCCATATTGCCGGTCAAACGGAGCTGCTCGATATTGAGGGGGAGACATTGAACTGGAGGAGAATATTTACAATACCAGAGACCTGTTGTGCTGTTGGTTGTCACGATAGGCGAGACAGATATTCAGAGATCATTCTATAGCATACCAGCTGAAAAGATGAGAAAAGATTGATGGATATCAGTAATTAAATGTGATGGCTGGTACCCAACCAAATACACACACGCCTGTGTAGCAATTGCTTCATTTCAGGTAGGAATTATTTTTCTAAATCTCAAATTACCAATAAGTATCTATAATGCCAAATTGACTCATTTGAGAACAATGTGTATTTAAAAAAAGAAAATAAACCGTCTGTCGCAGAGAGGTTTACGTGTGGCAGTGATACGCTTCTGTGTATACAGGACTTTTTTTTTTTTTACCCAATCATAGTTAATGAATGCTGGTTTGTGTAAAACCATAGGTCATTTATTTAAATATTGGTATTTGTATTGAAAAAATCTGAGTGGGGACATCACGTTGTGGGATTGATTGAGAACAGATCCAGCAACGAAGTATTTGTGTGCATCCAAACTTTCATACGCTTTCAAATTCTTCTGTGTAAATCTCGACTTACTCACCAGATACATGTGTGTATCCAGTTGTCCAAGACAAGCGGAAGTGAATTAACGGTCCAATTTATTATCGGGGAAAACATCGACTTCGGGATTAGATGTGAGTCCTCCATGCCAAGTGTCTTTTTCCACGTACTTTCGTTTATTTTCACCTTCGAAATGTTTAATGAAATCAGACAAAACTCTTGGCATTGTGCTACAAGACATTTGTTTGTTTCGTCTCAATGAACTTAGCATTGAACAATGCTTTGTTTGACTGACAATATGGCGAGTCATGTGATTTTGGTGACGTAGGTGCACAATCTCTATTTGCAGGATAAGCAGCACTCGTGCTTAGGTCTATATGGAAATTGTCACTGCAAATGTTTAAATGATTTACTTATTTTGCAAATATATATAATTTGTGGTGTAATAAATATTGGATTTTTGAACCAACTAATTGAATTTTGTAATTCCCTAACACACAACATAAGATCTCTCCCGACGCACTAATGTGCTGCAGCATAGTGGTTGCACAATCACTGCTTTACAGTGTGGCAATCTCATAGCTCAAAAATGGGTATCGAAGGCCAACCTCTGAGAAGACAGTGGTCGCTGAGAGGAAAGCCTTGTTTGTTTTATACTAACTCCAAATTAGCGTAAAAGGAATGGAATAGCGGGCCCAGGGGCATTGAATGGGGATGGAGGGGGGTGGATGCAACAGTGACCAATGCAAACACGGCTGTGGAAAGCCCATTCCGCAGCAGTGGGGACTAAAATGTGGAGGAGATGCCAGATTGTGGCTGTGTCTGGATCTTCAACACGCTAGCATGTGGTCACGCTTCATTCATCCAGTCCACTAAAGAACATCCCAAAAAAAAAAAAGTCAAATAGTGACAGCACAAGAAGCTGTTTGGCGTAGGCAGTGAACATTTGGCACTTTTTCACGCGCTCATGCAACAAATGTGTGCTCCTTTCAAAGTGGGCATGACTTGAAAAGGAAAAATGCCTGGTTGCAGATACACAATTTATTGGCAGCACTGGAAGATGAATTACAGTTAAAAGATTCATTGGTGTGGTAGGCATACTCTTTGAGAAAATACATCTTTTTAGCGATTACATTAGTCGATATGCATTTACAAAACTATATACATGATATATGTACTGGACGAGGAACACAAGATGCACTAGTACCCCACATACACAATTCACAAAACTTACGGTTTACACAATACAATAATACAAAAAGCATACCTTTTGTGAGATGAAATTCTTTTGTAAGCGTCGGTTGGTATACGTAATTATGAATATATTTTGCAAGGTAAAGGAGTACCAACTGTGTGGATATCCTTTTACAAGATGAAACTGTTCTATATGCCTCTACGTCAAAAAATAAAATAGAGTCACATGTATATCCTTAATATGAAATACTGTGGTGTGCTATGGTTTACAAGTTGAATTTAAAAAACGTAGGTATGTGTTATTAGATGACAATACAGTATGCCTAGCCATGTTAAAAATACAGAAGATAAGTAGAAAACAGACATGGGAGGGGCGGGGGAGCTCAATACCCCCAAAGGAAGGATCTAACTGTTCTAGCGGATCACTTTGTTGTCCTGTCAGTGAATGATCACATCTGGCTCCTATAGAGGCCTGAAACAATACAAAACAGTCTCCCCCATCTACACTGTGACATTATGCCAATCTACTGTTTCATAAAGCTCTACAGGAGGTGGGGGGCACACTCATATTTCTCCATATCTTTTCTAACTTTGACCTTTTGAAATGTGAGTAGCTAAAGCAAGGATGTACAATCTGCTGGGACACTTAACAGATATCTTTTGCGGAAAAGTGACTCAAGTGCACACGTACGGGTGTTCAAACAATAGTCCTTATTGTGATGATGCAGAAAGACAAACTCTGACATGCACAGACAGAGCATCAGCATTTTTGTACATAGCACTGTGGGGGAAAAGCTTTTTTTTTTTTTTTTTTTGGGAGCTCCAGTTTAAATCTAACCTGCTCTTTTCCATATTTAGTCATCAATGCAACAAAATCGACTACAGTGTAGCGAATACTCTTTTTGATAAATGCTTTCATGACATAGCTACATTAAAATGATGCTTGTGGACTAAATGTAAACACTGGCACAATTTAGTTAGGTCCAGTAGACAAGATGCAGCAAATAAAATCCCCTCCACTCCCTGAGAAGGGTTGCGTCAGGAAGGGCATCCGGCGTAAAAACTGTGTCAAACAAATATGTGTGTTCATCTGAGATGACAACGCTGTGGCGACTCCTAACGAGACAAGCCGAAAGAAACTTACTTTATCAAAAGCTTTGTTGAAGGTTTGCAAAGAGTTACAATGTTTATTCCAATTTGGAATGCAAAGATAAAAAATAATGTATTTGGATTAGCATGATTACTATGTTATTGAAGTGTTTATAACATTTCATTTTAAATTGAAGAGCTTTCAATGGATGTACATACAGAATTGCCAGGCACATGCAGAGACATTTTTATGCAAAGGTGTTCAAGCCAAAATTATTTATACAACTGAGAAAAAAGCAGTAGTATATGTATTGTGTATTTTTGTTAACATGGTCGGTAATATGGCTATTAATGGCTATTAACAAAAGAGGAGAAAGGAAGCTACAGTTGATAGAAAAAAGTCTACACACCCCTGTCTAAATGGGTGGTTTTGTAACATACAAACGTTTAACTAATATAAAACATCTTAATACTTCTTTTTCATTCTTAGTTAACCTATACAACCATGAAAAAAACAAGAAGGCAAAGTAAAAAATAAACAACTCAGATAACGTTGCTGCACAAGTGCACATGCCTGATTATTAAATTGTCGTGTGGTTATGTCCAGAATTAAGCGCATTTAAAGTCATGTTTGATAGGAGTCACCTCACAACTCTCATCATTTAAAGTCCCAACTCCAAATAAAGTTCAACTATTCGACTAGGAGGCGGCACGGCGGACGACTGGTTAGAACATGTGCCTTACAGTTCTCAGGACCGGGGTTCTAATCCAGACCCTGCCTGTGTGAAGTTTGCATGTTCTCCCCGTCCTTCCGTGTGTTTTTTCCAGGAACTACGGTTTCCTCCCACATCCTAAAAACATGCATGCTCGGTTAATTAAAGACTCTAAACTGCCCTCACGTGTGGTTGTGAGTGCCAATGCTTGTTTGTTTCTATGTGCCCCTGCCATGGGCTCTTGACCACTTCAGGGTGTACCCTGCCTCCTACCTGAAGATAGCTGGGATGGGCTTCAGCACTCCCGAGACCCTTGTGAGGATAAGCGGCTCAGAAAACACATGGATATTCTACAAGGCTCTTTCTGGCATTTTTTAGGTCACATCTTACAACTCAGGCCATGGCCCGCAGAGAGCTTCTGCAACATAACTGTTCAAAGATATTTATCGTATCAAGTAGAATACTAGCTCCTCGCCATATAACAGCTTCTACTTATGACTCTAATTATGTGTGCTGACTCGAAGGTGATATGAGTAATGTTTGTGTGCTGCAGTCACTTGTAACTGGCCTCAGCTTCAACCCAAGTGGCAAATGGTCTTGAGTGGCATTCCAAAACATCTGTGCAGCCAGACGTCTAGTGGCAAAGCCCCAGAGAGGAGCCTGCGCCAGCTCTCGTTTGAACTCCACGTCCAAATAGACTGCACTTATTGGAATGGCATGTAGCTGCTATTCAGAAGGGGATCCTCTGCCATGCTTTGATGTCCACCACAGTGTCCAAACCAGCCAAAGTGTCCTTTTGCTGCTCTCTGTTTTCCATTTGGAGGGAGATCATGCAATTGTGGCAAGTGATTTCTGAAGTGAACCAGACAAAGGAGTGATTTACATGGTTTAGACAGCTCCGCTGGGTCTGGCCCAAATCAGACCGCAACAGAAGATTGTTGCAAGCTTCGAATGTCTAGTAGCTTGCCAAATACTGAGCCCACCTTAGGCTCAACTGTTTAACAATATACGCTCTCTATTAATTGACCCCTCTGTACAGGGCACTTAACCACGCCTTTATACGAGACATGTATTGAAAATCAATTCCGGTTGATATTAGATGGATTTAGTTGATGATACGGTCTTCCACAAAGTTTGATCCATCGAAGGCATTTTTCGTACTGGGTTTTCGGTTTTGGAAAGGGTACGAATCGAACTCCACCAACTAGCCTTTCAGGATACCTGTCGTCACTATTACAAAGTCCGTGACTACACCTCTTAACCATATTTTTTGTTAAATAACCCAAATACGTGATAAAACGCTAACTAAACCTATACTGGACCATGCAATGTCTGAGAAAATGGCGGGAGCAAAAACGGCCTTTGGTTTATGCAGATCTCTGGCCTCTGATTGGTCAGTGACGCGGATTGCGAAATATCCACGGAGGGGTCAATAGACCATTGATTGTCACTTACGGCTAATTTGTGAACGGTAGCATGTCGTGGGTGACACAATTAACATAATAGACAACTATCAGGTCTGACAGTTGAACTTGGCGAAGAGTGAACCTGCAGCCAGCTCCTGATGACTTGCACATGTAAGCATGAAATCAGGGGCAGCCCTTGATAGATTGATTTCGAATGGGCGGCACGGTGGAAGACAATAGCTGCCTCACAGTTCTGAAAACCCCATTGCTTGTGTTGAGTTTGTATGTTCTCTCGGTACTCGGGTTTCCTCCTGCATCCCAAAAACATGCGTGGTAGGTTGATTGAAGACTTAAATTACCCTAAGGTGTGAATGTGAGTGAGAATGTTTGTTTATATCTAGCCTGTGTTTGGCTGGCGACCAGTTCAGGGTGTAGCCTGCTCGTCGCCCAGAGTCAGCTGGAATAGGCTCCAGCACACCAACAACCTAATGTGGTAATTTACAGTGAAGAAAATAAGTCTTTGAACCCTGCTATATTGCAAGTTCTCCCATTTAGATATCAAGGAGGGCAAAATGTTTTTATCGTTGGTGCATGTCCACAGTGAGAGAGATAATCTAAAAAGAAAAATCCAAAAATCATAATGTATGATTTTTTTTAACGATTTATTTGTGTGATACAGCTGAAAATAAGTATTTGAACACCTATCAGCTAGAATTCTGACTCTCAAAGACCCGATAGTCTGCCTTTAAAAGTCTACCTCCACTCCATGTATTATCCTGAATCAGATGCACTTGTGTGAGGTTGTTAGCTGCATAAAGACACCTTACAATCAGTAAGACTCAAACTTGTAACGTGGCCAAGACCAAAGAGCTCTCCAAAGACACCAGATACAAAATTGTACAACTCCACATGGCTGTGAAAAGCTATGGAGAAATTGCCAAGCAGCTTGGTGAAAAAAGGTCCACTGTTGGAGCAATCATTAAAAAATGGAAAAACCTAAACATGTTGATCAATCTCAATCGTAGTGGAGCCCCATGCAAGATATCACCTCGTGGGGTCTCAATGATACTTAGAAAGTGGAGGAATCAGCCCAGGACTACAGGACAGAACTTGGTCAATGACCTGAGAAGAGCTGGGACCACCGTTTCCAAGGTGACTGTTGGTAATACACTACGACGTCATGGTTTGAAATCATGCATGGGACAGAAGGTTCCCCTGCTTAAACCAGCACATGTTTCAAGTTTTTAGTCTTAAGTTTGCCAATGACCATTTGGATGATACAGAAGAGTCATGGGAGAATGTTTTGTGGTCAGATGAGACCAAAATTGAACTTTTTCATCATAATGCCACGAACTGTGTTTGGAGGAAGATGAATGATGAGTTCCGTCCCATGAACACCATCCCTACTGTGAAGCATGGGGGTGATAGCATCATGCTTTGGGGGTATTTTTCTGCACATGGGACAGGAGGACTGCACTGTATTAAGGAGAGGATGACCGCGGCCATCTATTGTGAGATTTTGGGGAACAACCTCTTTCCCTCAGTCAGAGCATTGAAAATGGGTCGTGGCTGGGTCTTTCAACATGACAATGACCCAAAGCACACAGCCAGGAAAACCAAGGAATGGCTCCGTATGAAGCATATTAAGGTTATGGCGTGGCCTAGCCAGTCTCAAAAACCTAAACCAAACACAAAATCTTTGGAGGGAGCTGAAACTCCGTGTTTCTCAGCGATAGCCCAGGAACCTGTCTGATCTAGAGAAGATCTGTGTGGAGGAGTGGGCCAAAATTCCTCCTGCAGTCTGTGTAAACCTGGTGAACAACTACAGGAAACGTTTGACCTCTGTAATTGCAAACAAAGGCTACTGTACCAAATATTAACATGGGTTTTCTCAGGTCTTCAAATACTTATTTGCAGCTGTATCATACAAATAAATTGTTTAAAAAAAATCATAAATTGGGATTTCTGGATTTTTCTTTTTAGATTATCTCTCTCACAGTGGACATTAACATACGATGAAAATTTCAGACTCCTCCATGATTTCTAAGTGGGAGAACTTCCAATATAGCAGGGTGTTCAAATACGTATTTTCTTCACAATAAGTATTCAATTTCAATTTGTCTTCTGGCATATTTTAGGTAGTAAATCACTTGTGTGTCCATCAAATGTGTGCTCAACATACGCTTGGAACGAATATGTTTTGGCTCGATAAATAAATACAGTTTTACTTAAAATCATTTATTAGTGTGTGTATTTGCTTGCATTATATAACCAACATAAGTCAAAGTTCTTATTGGAAAAAGGGTGTAGCCCTTACATTTTGCTGCATATACATTTAGTTTAAATTCTCAGAAAAGATGCAACCCAATGGATATGCATAAGGGTTTTACAGCTATTGTGACCCATGAGTCTCTATTCCATTCAATTGTGTTCTTTGTGGGCCTACAGTATCATGCATATCACGATGACAGTACTTGCTATGTAAAATATGTAAAAGGCCACTAGTAAGGTAATGTTATATATATATATATATATATATATATTCTCATGTACATTCCTTGTAACATACAAGCACATCTCCTCTTGTGAACATGAATGATCTGACTTGAATGACATATCCAATTCCATTGGATTTGTCAACCTTCTGTGCAAGTGTCACGTGTGCCTCCGTCTTTTGAAGAGCACAATTAAAAAAAAAAAGTCTCTGAAAGGCTAGTGACATTACTCACCATTTGTCCCGCTGAAGTGAGGTGTCACGGTGTCCCCAGACGCAGGTCTCGTAAGTCTTGTGCTGTGTGAGCGTTTAGGACCTCCTGTGAGGAACCGCCGGGTGTTTTCCCTTCCACAGACCACCAAGGTCACTCCAGGTTCCTTTTTGCCAAAGTCATTTGGATGTGTGGGGGAAAAAAATAATTTTCACGGGGAGAAACCTGAAATAAATATAACATAAATAAGAGAATTGGACAGGCAAAAAAAATAATTTTTAAGTAAGGAGAAAAATAATAAATCAAAACTAATAACTTTATACCAATACATGTATCATTATTGTTATTACTATTAGCAATATCATCAGGATTACTGCATCTCTATCCATCCATTTTCTTTCATGCTTGTTCTTATGAGTGCGAGCTGGAGTCAATCATAGCTGACTGGATGAGAGACAAGGCACACCGTGGACAGTGAGCCAGCCAGTCGTCGTGCACGGAGAGACAAACAACAATTCACACCACTGTTCACACCAACCAGGAATTTAGTCTTCAGTAAACCCAACATTTGCAGGTTTTTGGAATGTGGGAGGAAGCCGCAAGTCAAGAAAGAAAGCAGAAAGTCACACAGGAAGGCACGAACTCAGATTCGAACCAAGACCCTCAGAACTGTGAGGCAGACGCACAAGACTTTACATTTGTATTGACCTCCCGCAGGTGCCATCTTTTTTGGGTTTTATTTATTTCTTTTTTTAATAATGCATCCCAGCGCCTTGCCTGGTTGAGTGGAACAGCCTACAGTCATAGGATAATCAATTTTGTCACAAATCACCAAAAACTGACCAAGGCGAATGCAACCCAAAGCACCTCATCATAGACATGAACCCGTAAAACTTTGTGACTTGGATTTGACCAATGACAGAGCATCACAGTGAGTTCAACCTGTCTCCACACTTTGTTTTCTCCAAAAAGCAATTAAAAAGTGTTGGTTTTCTGACATCTGAGTACCAAGGAAGTACTTTGAAGCAAGTTGAGTTGCTTCATTTTTGTTCTGTATGTCGTACCAGGGCAGCACCAACTGCCGGAGGAAAATTACTTGTGTTTTAACACACTTGTCCAATAAAGCTGATTCTGATTCTGATTCATGTAGTATTTAGTCGCCATTTTGTGGCATCTATCATTGAATATAAAGCTTTTAAGGGCTGGACGTGTGTTCAATTACTCGATTTTAGTACATTTGTGGCTAGGGAAAAGAAGGAAAGTAGTATTCCCTATCCTTCACGAATAGTCTGAGTTTGCTTTATTCATTTATTATCGCTAATACTGCTGTTGTAGTGGTGCACAATTACATTGTATCCAACAGTAAGAAAAAAATACATGCACAGTGAAGAAAATAAGTATTTGAACACCCTGCTATACTGCAAGTTCTCCCACTTAGAAATCATGGAGGGGTCTGAAATTTTAATTGTAGGTGCATGTCAACTCTTGAGAGAGAGAGAATCTAAAAAGAAAAATTCAGAAATCACAATGCATGATATTTGAACAATTTATTTGTTCTGATACAGCTGCAAATAAGTATTTGAACACCTGAGAAAACCCATGTTAATATTTGGTAGAGTAGCCTTTGTTTGCAATTACAGAGGTCAAATGTTTCCTGTAGTTGTTCATCAGGTTTCCACACTGCAGGAGGGATTTTGGCCACTCCTCCACACAGATCTTCTCTAGATCAGACAGGTTTCTGAGAAACACGGAGTTTCAGCTCGCTCCAAAGATTTTCTTTTGGGTCTAGGTCTGGACACTGGCTAAGCCACACCAGAACCTTGATATGCTTCTTACGGAAACACTCGTTAGGTTTCCTGGCTGTGTGCTTCGGTTCATTGTCATGTTGAAAGACCCAGTCATGACCCATCTTCAATGTTCTGACTGAAGGAAAGAGGTTGTTCCGCAAAATCTCACAACACATGGCCGCGGTCATCCTCTCAATACAGTGCAGTCGTCCTGTCCCATGTGCAGAAAAAGACCCCCAATTCATGATGCTACCACCCCTATGCTTCACAGTAGGGATGGTGTTCTTGGGATGGAACTCATCATTCGTCTTCCTCCAAACACGGTTAGTGGAATTATGACCAAAAAATTAAATTTTTGTCTCATCTGACCACAAAACTTTCTCCCATGATTCCTCTCTATCATCCAAATGGTTATTGGCAAACTTAAGACGGGCCTTGGCATGTGCTGGTTTAAGCAGGGGAACCTTCCGTGCCATGCATGGTTTCAAACCATGACGTCTTAGTGTATTACCAACAGTCACCTTGGAAACGGTGATCCCAGCTCTTTTCGGGTCATTGACCAAGTCCTGTCGTGTCGTCCTAGGTTGATTCCTCACCTTTCTAAGGATCATTGAGACCCCATGAGGAGATAACTTGGATGAGGCTCCACTCCGATTGAGATTGACCGTCATCTTTAGCTTCTTCAATTTTCTAATGAATGCTCCAACAGTGGACCTTTTTCACCAAGCTGTTTGGCAATTTCTCTGTAGTCTTTTCCAGCCATGTGGAGTTGTACAATTTTGTCTCTGGTGTCTTTGGACAGCTCTTTGGTCTTGGCCATGTTACAAGTTTGAGTCTTACTGAATGTATGGGGTGGATAGGTGTTTTTATGCAGCTAACGACCTCACACAGGTGCATCTGATTCTGGATAATACATGGAGTGGAGGTGGACCTTGAAAGGCGGACTAACGTGTCTTTGAGGGTCAGAATTGTAGCTGATAGACAGATGTTCATATACTTATCTGGAGCTGTATCTCACAAATAAATCATTTTTTAAAAAATCATACATTGTGATTTCTCGATTTTTCTTTTTGGATTATCTCTCTCACAGTGGACATGCACCTACAATGAAAGTTTCAGACCCCTCCATGATTTTTAAGTGGGAGAACTTGCAATATAGCAGGGTGTTCAAATACTTCTTTTCTTCACTGTATGCATTTTGTCATTCCAACCTTGTATCTGGAAAGAAAGCCCACAGAAGTACACAAATATGGCACTTTTGTTTTGTTTGTCGGTTTGTTTTTACACACTGTTGTCACAGACTAGAAATCATAAGACTAGTGATTAAACGTACAGTAAAAGTGCACATGGCTACCCCACATTTATTGGGCAGGAAGACGCTGGAATGACTGTACAGAATTAACGAGAAGAAGAAAAGTAAGGAACGGAAACGTCATGAGTGATTCTGTGGTGCTTGACTTTTGTCAAAATGGGAGCTGAAAGAGTTAACAGGGGGAAGGCGCCCAGCAGGAGGTGCCTTCTCAGGGTGGGCTGGATGGAGCCTATAAAAGTCACTCAACAGCCTTCGAGTCAATCGTGCCATGCGCGTCCGCTGTGACCCGGTTTTTCCCACTCGGTAGCACCTCCTCTGGCACAGATAACGATTATGGAGGAGCTTTTAAAGCCGGCGGAACACGCGACCGCGGACTCCGGAGGTCGCGGGCATCTTTAGAAACTTGTTTGGTTCCGATCCAGGCCGTCACATGGCGCACAAATGCGAAAAAGTGCCCTTGAGGACGGAGCAAGTGTGAATTGAGGAATTGATGCCACGAACTGGACCCTTTCCAGCAAACAGAGCCACACGTGTCTTTCTCTCACAGTGGAAACAACTCGTTCTTTCTTGACTCAGGGAGAAGCCCTTGAGATCTGCATCGAGCATATTCACCCCCGGCCCCCGAAGTGGACTTTGGACTTTTTGGGGGATCGTGTCGATCCGTTTCCCCTCAAATTTAGCATTTGTGATCCCCGAAGTGGCTCCGAAGTGGTGTTGCGGCTCCTCTTCCCCGGCGGATCCGGAGATCGGAGCCTCTGCACCGGGCGGAGGCGGAGCCGCGGCGACCTCCGAGGCTCCAAAGAGCGGCCGCGTCAGGAGGATGGTGCGACTGGCTGCAGAGCTCCTGCTGCTCCTGGGTCTTCTCCTCCTCACCTTGCACATCACCGTGCTCCGGAGCAGCCCTCTGCCGCCGGCCAACGTCACCCGGAGCCAGGATCAGAGCGAGGTGAGTGGAGGCGTCCTAACAGACGGGACCCGTCAAATCTGTTGACACATGCACGGAAGCGAGGCTGTCCCAGAGGGAGTCTACCGCGGATGGCGGTCATTCACTGAACACGCGGGGTCAGGGGTCGCCTCTGGCGGACACACCCCCTGCTGTTGTGTTGGGGGGGGGGGGGGTCAAATGATCGCCACCGGCACTTCTCTGTCATCATGCAAACATCAATGTCACTTCGAGTTGTACCCCTCATATGTACTTTTCTCTTCCAAAAACAAATCCAACTTTGAATGTCATCCCAAGAAAAACTTTGGCTGTAACATGTAAAATGTTGCATTTGATGATTTGTGTATTGTACAATCATTTAAATCCTTTGAAAAGGCTATATTAATTAGAATCCTCCACGTGGGAATTTAATACTACTACAGCACAGTATATACAGTATTTGTGTTGCACACCACATAGTGAACCAAATCACACACGTTCAGGTAAGTAAGGAGGGATGTCAGCGTGAGAGGGGCTCACGAAGAGTGCTGCACCGCTTGATCGAGGGTTGTTGGGTAGGTGCCTTGCTCAGCAGCACCTCGCCAGTGGTCAGGGAGTACACTTGTGAGCATGTGCGCATGCATTTCCATCTCATCGAGAATTGAATCCAGTCAATGGCAGAGGAAGTAATAACATCACATTAAGTGAGAATACAGTGCAGGTGTTTAACATCAACTCTCTGCAATTAATTGAATTGAATTCATATATTAGTTAGAATTTTGGCAGTGGCTTAGAGGTTTTGATTGTGCACCACACCCAACTTCAAATATATTACAGTAAAAAAATGTTCAATTAATACCCTTCAGACACTGTCAAAAACGAACATTAATGTATACAGACCATATAGTGTACTTGGTACAGCTCATGTATTAGATGGAACAGGTGTACCTATTATTGTGTATGGCAAACACAATCTAGAAAATTGGCCAAACACACAGGTTCATATTTAGGAACATTTTCTGTTCAGTTCCAAGTTCAAACTATCTCATCATAGAACATATTATTTTGGCTGTTCCATGCAACATTTCAACAGCTTTTCTAGTACATGCTAGTAGTAGCACAACCAGCTTCTTGTACTGTATTATACTTTCTAAATTTTCATCAAGTGGGATTACAGTATAGTTGTGTTCACCATCATAAAGTTATTTTTGTATCTTCTCCTACACTTTTCACCCTGGGGGGAAATGCCTACTCCACAAATGATCCTGCAATGGGGAAGTAACACTTTGGTGACTTGGAATCAGACATTGAGTAACTGTTTGTTTGTTCTCCAACATAACGACACGACCCCACCAAATTTGCGCATTTGTCAACATGTCACCTCTTAAGAGATACTCTAATAGTTTCACTGCTTATTTTAACAGCAGTAGAAAAGCACACAGACTCCAATAGAACCCCCAGTCCTCACTCAGACGTTCAAATGGGTCTGAAATCAATAAACATTTTCGCGAGTGTTTAGCATCCTCCAGCTGCTTGTTGATGTATATTTGGCCTGCAACCCACAAAATATTTCTTTCATGTCCCAATGATGAATGGTTAGGCATAACCGAAGGAATGATAATACTCCCCCAGCATCACCACCAATACCACCACCAATAAATGCTTAATTAGCATTGTGAGCAACGAATGGAAAAAAAATGTTTCATTTAACTCATGGATATTTTGAAACTTTGCTTTACTGTTAGTATAATCATAGCAAGTATGTTCAGGTGAATGTGAAGACTTACAAAGCTGAGGAAATATTTCAAGAATGTGTGGAATATTTGACATACAGCCAACTCTTTGATTGGGCAGGCAGGGTGAAGACAACGAGGGAGTGCCCCTCACCCTGCAAAAAATATAGAACACAACCTGGTAAAATCCTTGCATGTCTTTTGCTGTTTGTCCTGACTGACATCCACATTGTGAGCTGTGTGTGTGTGTGTGTGTGTGTTTTTAAGTACCTATGCTCTATCTATTTTTTTTTTTTATGGGGGGGGGGGGGGCACATACATCCCCCACTGCGTGGATGTGCTCCAGTGGTCTACCACACAGGACAGTGATATAATCTTTGAGTGAGGCTTGTCACAGCCCAGGAGGTGCATTGTCATTCCAAGGCATCGGGTTTAAAATGGCATTCACAGAACCACTCCCGACAGAATGTGGCTGCTTGCACCTGTAACATTGCATTGTAAAATTGATGCAATACCACATGTAAACACAGTGTTGTGGAAAACCCATAGGCCACTATTAGCTTTGTTAGTTTCACACACTTCAAGAATGAAATTGTAATTTTGTGATTCCCACACAGTGTGGTTGTGTCCAATGTCCAGGGTAAAATTGACCCAGGAACATTGTTGCTGTTTTTGAGGAACAAATGGAAAAGGAGGGTTAAAGACCCCCTTTCATCAGTGATCTGTTGCGTCTCAAAACATCTTTCAAGTCTAGTCAAGGCTCCTCCTTG
This sequence comes from Syngnathoides biaculeatus, assembly GCF_019802595.1. NCBI lineage: Eukaryota > Metazoa > Chordata > Actinopteri > Syngnathiformes > Syngnathidae > Syngnathoides > Syngnathoides biaculeatus. The sequence continues at coordinate 20,370,901 of NC_084651.1, forward strand.
GTCAAATCTCATGCTCTTGTGAGTTCCATAAAATAACAGCTACAATGGCTGCATGTCTCGAAGAAGTATTTGGTGACATATTGCATTTATCAAAAAAGACGGCAATTTGTAGAGGATTCAAACGATTTGCAAAATATGCTGTGCCTGCTATGATGATGCAGTGGCAAGGCCCCACACTCCTCAGCGACAGCACAAAGTGGTCTGCATTTTTTTTTATTGGAGTTCAATGTATCATATTGCATTGGGAGTTGCTTTACACGTATCTTAAATACTGTGCGGATGAATATCAAATCGGCTTCAGCAATCCCAGTACACCGTGAACTGGTTGCCAGCCAATCGCAGGGCACATAGAGACAAATGGCTGCACTCACAATCACCCCTTGGGGCAATTTAGTCTCCAATGAATTGATGTTTTTGGGATGTGGAAGGAAACCGGAGTTCCCGGAGAAAACCCACGCAGGCACGAGGAGAACGTGCAAACTCGATACAGGCGGGGCCGGGATTTGAACCCCGGTCCTCAAAACTGTGAGCCCAATGCTCTAACCAGTTGTGCCAGTCATTACCCACTGTGCCACCCTATACAATTGTTTTTTCAACTTAAAATTAGAGTTGCTATAAGTTATTAACATCTGGTTTCCATTTTTAGAAAGTATTTCATTCTTTTTTTATATATATATATATTTTAATTATTAGATTTTTTTTTTTTTTGAGTAATTTTACTTCTTGCATACCCATATAGACAAAGAATGACTCGTGTGACAGGGCAAGTTTTGTTTTCCGCCTACGTGAGTGCAGTGTTAAGAGGCATCTGGCGCAATGTGCAACCGCCTTCATTTCCTGAGAGCCTTCCGGGGGGGAATGCACCCCTGAGTTGTTCCCAATTGAAAATGGAGTCATGCCCCTTTAAGCAGCCATCACAAAGTGAAAAAAGGGGAAGCAGGAAAAGAACAGGAGTGAGAGCAAGGGGGTGTGCGGGGAGAGCAGTTGTGTGTGCATGTGTTCATTCATGGCTTTTGAGTGTAGGGGCTGACACCCTGGGGGGCCCAGATGAGTTAAGGGACTGTGTGTCACTTTTGATCTCCAAATTAAAGCGCACAGGGCTGATGGCAAGTGGAGGGCAACCTGACTAAGTTTTTTTCAAAACCATTTTTAATATGCTTCTTACTCTGAACTACAGTATATTAAAGACAAATGAAAGAACAGCTCTTTCCCCCCTCCATTTCCACTGCGGTTGTTATGGAAAAAAGTGCTCATTTTGACAATATCAGGAAGTGACGGAGGTTACACAACTGAGATGGAATTCCTTTCTCATGACTAAATCTCTCATATTTTCCAATTAAGGGTTTGGGGCTATTCATTTTGCTCAAATACTCACAGTGTCTGTAATTTGAGCACAAAACAATGTGGTTCAGCCCTCCACATTGTTGATGGAGATATTAACAAGATGCATGTCTGTTTAAATTCTAATAGATTTAAGTGTTGTGGCAACATTCGTTTATTTAGTTTACAACTTGTAAGTTCTTTACATAGGGCTGTAAAACTTCGCTCAGCACAATAATTACTGGAAAGAATGACGCTTTTTAGTAGTTGCATAATCCATCCATTGATCCATTTTCTGAGCCGGTTATCCTCACAGGGGTTGCGGGAGTACCGAAGCCTATCCCAGCTGTCTTCGGGCAGGAGGCGGGGTACAGCCTCAACTGGCTGCCAGCCAATCGCAGGGCACACAGAGAAAAACAACCATTCGACCTCACAATCACACATAAAGGCAATTTAAAATCTTCAATGAATGCACATTTTTGGGATGTGGGAGGAAACCGGAGTGCCAGAGAAAATCCACTCGGGCACGGAGAGAACATGCAAACTCCATACAGGCGAGGCCAGGATTTAAACCCCGGTGCTGCAAACTGTGGGGCTAACGGTTTAACCACTCACCGCACCGTGCTGCTGTATAATACATGACACTGTAAAAGTTCATTTGAATCACAATTACTGGAAAGAATGATGGAGTTCAGTAGCTGTATAATGCAAGACAATCTTAGCCCATCCTTTTGTTACCCAAACTAGCGACAAAGTTAAAGGGCACGATGAAGGATCTAAAGCCGGAGAAGGAAATCACAATAATATAGAATAGTAAATAAGTTGTTTATATACATTTGAAGTTAAATCCTTTTAAAAATGGTAGCCTTTGATGCTTTATGAATGTTTATTCTTTGAAGAGATATCATCTCCTTCCTAAAATAATGGCACATCCTCTGCTAACACTGCCAACATCCTTTTTTCAATTATTTTATTATTTATTATTAATAAACTTAGTATATCAATATTTTTGACTTATTTTAGGAACATGGCGATATCTTGTTTAATGTGCTCCCAGCATTCTAGATCCACAAAAATGATGAGGGAGGCAAAAAGTCTTGTGTATGTCCCTCCTCTGACGCACAACATTGGTTAACTACGTATGTGTGTAAGGCTCAAATTAAGTGGTTGGTATCACAGTTTCTGGGTCAAAATTTAGATGTTTTGCATCAAAAACCACATTGAAAAGCCAAACTGCAAATCAGGTTTACCGCAGAGGCGGGCGCGAAGACGGAAGACTGCCGTGGCGTCAATGACACCACATGCTTACATCCCCGATGCTTGGATGCAGAAGTGCAGTGTTCGACTGAGAAGGTCTAAGACAGCATTTGCAAAAGAGAAATGGTAAAAAGTGTGGACACATTTTATAGTGAAATGCAAGACAAGCATCCCAGCAATTATATCAATCTTTTCTCTGAGGCAAGTCGGACACCGCGTCACAGGCACCTGAGAGATGAAGTGCAAATCGGTGAACTTAACCTTAGTCTACTTTACAAAAACATAATGTTAGCAGCATAGTCTCTTTGACTTGTAAGTACCGTTGAATGATACCAGCATAATGATACCAATGACACAGTGTGCTGTTTGCTTAGTGTAATATTTGCTGAGTGACATTGCTCCAATGTGATCATCTGTATGACAGAACCTTGATGCAAGTAGGTGAAAAACTTGACAAATGTGGCCACAGAGGAATACGAGTAAAATGGATCATCATCATGTCCTCAGACAAAGGAATGATTAGGTGGGGGAAGATAAAGGGTATATTTTTGTCAAAGTTTCTTCATTGTAGTGTGAATAAATTTAACACCAAAATTTGGAGTAGTACAACAAATATTTGTCTTATTCCTAGTCAGCTAGCACAAGATCATAAACACAGAACCATGAACCTCATGTTTTAATATGTCACAAAATGGTAAAATGTTTAAGCGTAGATGCACAAATGGTGTTAAGTGGGAAGTTCCCACGGGGAGCTCTTATTAAAAGTGCATATTATATTTGTGACGAAAAAAAAGGTTTTGCTCAAACAACTGCTAAAACGGTTCGGTTATCCATCCATCCAGCCATCCATTTTCTGAGCCGCTAATCCTCGGTCGCGGGAGTGCTGGAGCCAATCACAGCTGTCAACGGGCAGGAGGCAGGGTACACCCTGTACTGGTTGCCAGTCAATCACAGGCCACATGGAGACAGAGAACAGTCATACTCACAATCACACCTAGGGACAATTTAGATTCTCCAATTAATGCATGTCTTTGGAATGTGGGAGGAAACCAGAGTGCCCGGAGAAAACCCGTGCAGGCAAGGGGAGAACGTGGAAACTCCACACAGGCGGGGCTGAGATTCTAACCCCAGTCCTCAGAACGGTGCTAACAAGTCGTCCACCGTTCCACCCCTTGAGTTTCACTTTTTTTCTTTTTTTGCCTGTGTTTGGCTGTCAGGTGAAGGAGCATGGAGAATCTCTATCCTGTTTACGGCAGAACTACAGCGCCACCACTGTGCCGCCCCATATTTTTATTTAACTATTATTTACAGCAGCAGCACGGTGAACGACTGGTTTGCACATCTGCCTCACAGTTCTGAGGACTGCGGTTCAAATCCTGTGATTGGCTGGCAGGCAGTTAAGGGTGTATCCTGCATCTCACCCAAAGATAGCTGGGATAGGCTCCTAGCACACCCGCGACCCAGGGGAAGTTAAGCGATACAGAAAATAGATGGATGGATTATTTAGTGCTTGAAATATAGATATAATGTTACCTAAATGCTTCCAGCCAGATAAAGGGTGATGCTGCCACACTGGTGTATATTTATTTTATAGATGTCCTAAATATTGGTTATACTTCAAGTCTTTACTACTTGCATCACAACCAGCAGTCTTTGCAAAAAAAAAATAGTTTACTATCTGCAAAATAGTTGCCATGAGCCAAGCATGAATGAAATTGTATTAAAGCTAAACTGTGAAACAACAGCACTGCAATGTGAAGTAGGGGAATAGTTTGACATGAGATCATCTAAATTGGGTGGCACAGTGGATCAGCTGTAAAGCGTTGGCCTCACAATTCTGAGGTCCTGCCTGTGTGGAGTTGGCATGTTCTCCCCGTGCGAGTGTGGGTTTCCTCCGGGCACTTCGGTTTCCTCCCACATTCCAAAAACATGCAACATTAATTGGACACTCTAAATTGTCCCTAGGTGTGATTGTGAGTGTGGCTGTTTGTCTCTATATGCCCTGCGATTAGCTGGCAACCAGTTCAGAGTGTACCCCGCCTCCTGCCCGTTGACAGCTGAGATAGGCTCCAGCGCTCCCCGCGACCCTTGTGAGGATAAACGGTGAAGAAAATGGATTGATCATCTAAATTGGAGTTGGGATTTTTTCATCTGTATGCCACTTGTAACAGCATATGACATTACAAAATTAATCTGGATCAGCAATCACCCCGCAAAAACTCTTGCTCGTTATCATGATGCAATTGTTATGTATTATTTTGAAAGGAGAGAAATGTTAATTCTATCGTAATGTAATACAGTAGGGCTAGAAATGGTCATTAAATTACTGTACTTCGAAAGGTCCATCTGGATCTAATTTCAATACATTTGGAATCTAACTGACTGAATTAATTTCTTTGACACAAGTGTGGCCACCAGAAGTGAGAAAAAACTGATTAGAATTTTGTAAAATAACTTGTGTTTTTTGTCACAAAAAGTTAAAGTATTTTAACATAAAGTAAATATATAGTGCACATAATATTGGACAGATGAATTTAAAGACAAAGGCACAGTAACCAATAAGGTAATTCAATATCATTACCTTAACTATTTTGGGCATTACGTCTCGCTATTTGAGAAGCAGGATGTTATCATCATCCTGTCCAGGCGGTTTTAACCCTTGTCTTATAAAAAAAGAAAAAAAAACCTAGAAAAATGTAATTGAAAAAAACAATCATTCATTCATCTTCCAGACTGCTTCTCCTCACGAGGATCCCAGGTGCGCTGGAATTTATCCCAGCTATCTTTGGGCAAGAGGTGGGGTACACCCTGAACTGGTTGGCGAGCCAATCCCAGGGAACATATAAACAACCAACCGTTAGCACTCACATTCACACCTAGGGCCAATTTAGAATCTTCAATAAACTTTACATGTGTGTTTTTACGATGATTCATGCTGTGCAAACCTACTTGCAGTACCTTTATCATCCCAGAGTGCACCTTGGTGGGACACAAACGGCTCGACTGAAGGCAATTATGGTGAACACAATACGGCCTAAAAGACATTGGCCACGGCAACTGTACTAGCATGTTCTCAGATCTCAAGCGCAACCACACAAAGAGTGGAGCAGAAGAAAGAGAACGTGAACAGAGATAAGACAGTACATGATGAGTGTTTCTTTCTTGTCACTATTTTATACCAAGAAATTGAATCAATTTCGAAGCAGGGTTTCAATTTTTTTTGTGATACATTTTTAAGGCTTTCTGGCCAATTTAAAAACCGGCTGTTGAGGAGATTCAATGTCTTGCTATCTTATTTGAGTTGCTTTCACAACCCAAACAACTCAAAGAAAGCCCAAGTAAGGATTTTGCAATGTTTGTTTTGAGTTTTCTCTGCAGACACTGCAATGGAAAACAATCAGTTTCACACTAGTTGGTCTTTCAGCCAACATGTGACCATCCTATATATGTTTGCACTACATTTTGGTATGTTAAAATACACTATCAACATTCTCTATTGGTTAAAACAGGACAATCATTCAGTCCAACAGACATAGAAAGCAGTTGTTCCGATTATTTAGGCAGATTGTGTTTTGGCTACAGTTTCTGGTTCTGCTATTTGGAACTCATACAACTGAGAGAGATTTATGGCCGAGGTAATGTCCACATGAATGTCTCATTAACAAAGGAGATGATCCAAATATTGTTGAATGTGGAGACATCAAGTGACATACTCAGGTTGTTTTTCCTCATTCACAACTGACATTTTAATGACTAGTAAAACTGTCTTGTATCAGGCCTTCCACACCAACAATAAAATATTTTCCTTTCTTCCCTTTGGCAGAACATCATCCACGCGAAAAGCAGCTCATTCGGCCAACTGGCTCCTGAAGACTCCTGGCGGTCTGGAGCAGACCGTCGCTTTGCCCACCGTTCTGCCGCCCTTCCGTGGGTACAAGGCACTGGCAGTAACATTCACAAAGATGGCCCTGGATCTTTCCTCCTGGATCTGCAGAATTTCCCTGACCTCTCCAAAGCCGATATCAATGGGCAGAATCCAAACATACAGGTGATCATGTGTGACTTTGCGCCTGCCCCACTGCTTTCATGCTTTTACCGACCCGTAAGACATGGCTACTCAAGCATCCAGTACAGGAAGACTGAACAGGAAGATGAGAATAGTCTGGTGCACATCACTAAGCCCCCTTCTTCCATGCCTTCCTCTGTGTCCCCCTCCATCCCACTTCCTGGGCTGTAGTGAAGCTGACGATAGACTTTGAGATCTCATGTCCATCATAATGAAAACTGAAAGGCTGACACTTGCCAAAAAACTGCTCACCCTCATCAAGTAATAGAGCTGGAAACTTGTGTAAATTTGTTGCGACACGTCATCCATAAGTTCCTCTGGATGCAGATGGCCAAGTAACCACCGCTATTTTTAAACCATTTTGCTGTTTTAATCGAGCAAGGGGGTCTCTACATTTCTGAGAGCATCACGGCTAAATCAGAGGATGAACAAAGTGTATTAACATCTCAAGATGTGGGAAGAGAGAAGAGCCACCAATTGATCAAGGGCGTGAGGCTGTGGGAGAAGAGGGGGAGGAGGTGGGGCTCTTTGATCCTGGGATTCATCTGGCTTTCATGGTCTGGAGGAGGCTGAGGAGCCCTTTGAACTCTGTGTTTAGGTGGAGAGAGCCAGTGAGGTGGGAGGGTGCCTGAGGGGCAGGGGCGCTGGTCCCAGCTCATCTGGGAGGCACATGTGTTTGGACAGAAAGGGGGAGTGAAGATTCAGGGTGGGGGGACAAAGCTATCAGGAGGTGTCACCTCTTTTCACCCAGTTGACCCGTTTGGTCGGGGAGAAGAACCTTTAATAACATTTGTCTCAGGAGAAACTCTATTTCCTCAAAGGATAGCTCAGGAAGTGGGAGCAACCAGCACTAATGTTCATCCTCCGTGTAATTGTTTCTTTGTTCTTGAACCAGAAACTTTTTGTTCCCCGAGCCAGATTTTTACAGACTGAGTGAGCCTCTGTAATTCACAGTAAAACAATTGTCAGCACAACTCTGTCTGGAATATCAACTGTTTAACTTTCTTCTTTTTATGGAAGGTGACAATTGAGGTTGTGGATGGATTGGAGGCGCACGAGGCAGAAAAAGGCCACCGCAAGGAGAATAAACCCAACTGGGCTTCTCCCAACTGGAGAAACTGGTGGCCTCACACCTCCACCACTAATCAAGGGCGGGAACATGACCGCTCCTTGGGAAGCAACAATGAGGACAGCAACTTCCTGAGGCCGCTGGTGGACTGGGACCAGAGAGGAGGCACGGGAGACAGAGCCAATCCCCAAATAGAATATGGTGAGAAGCACAGCAATGTCTGCGATAAAGAATATTACAGTAGAATCCATGGTCTAGCGTATCCACATTTGGCCACAGTTCAATGTAAGATCTGTAATTTACAGATTTGCTGATTCAGGCTGTCACTTTAGCAAGTGCTGCTATCCACAGACAGGCTTTTGGCAACTCTTGCTTGAAACCTTTTAACATACTATTATGAGACAGATACCTCTATGGTGTCAGGTTCGCTGGGTGACACAATTTAAATGTCTCACAACATCAAAATTCAGCAGCAGGAACGGGGCCAAAAGCACCGTGGGTCCGCCTTACTTCTCTACTGACAACTCTCCAAGACTTCCTCTGCCCATGTTGCAGCTCTGCAGTAATCTAACCAAACTATTATACAGCTTGAAATTTTTCCAGCCACGGTGTTGTGGCGCTGAAAATTTTAAAGCGGCAGGGCAAGGGGGCGGGTGTGGGGGAGTTCAGCTTGCAGACATTATTCCATCGGAATCAACATAAAACATCAGCAACAACACTTGTTTCATGCAACGCTAACAGGACAGTAGTGAAACCCAGGAATCATAATTGTGAAGTCCCTGAGAATCGATTTCAGTGTATTGGGATACATAAAGTTTCAAACAATTTAGACAGATCCACAAAGTGACAAGACTACCAAAATGTATTGTTCCAAGGTACTGATGGGTTTAAGGTGTCTGGTGAAACTCCCTTCGTTGTTGTACTGTTTTGAATACAAACAGTATTTGGCACTGCAATATTTTCAATTTTTTGTTGCTTAAATCTGAAGCCAAACTTTGCCTCTGTTAGTTTTAAATCTAATGTATATTGAAATTTATATGTAAACCTGTGAAAGGTGCTAAATTAATTGTCCTTTATTGGTTGTTGGCAAGTGGTGAAATCCATTATGCCACCATTGCTTTCAGACCCAACTGACGTACATACACTATACATTGACAAACATATATTTTACTGTACTCTTGTTGATTGTTGGATCAATCTCAATAATCAACAGCTAATTATGTCCATCTCTACTGTGTTTCTATAAAAGTTGATATTTAATAGGCCACAAATATACACAAGCAGAAACAGGTTCTTTGAATGTAAAGTGTCAAAAGTGACTGGGCTCCACACGAGGGCGTGTCCTGTGCATCTGTTTAGGTGCCTTGCTTGAGGGGCACTCAACAGTGCTCTGAAATTAACTGAAAAACCGAAAGCAACAACTTTCAGTTTCTAAATTTGGGTGTTATTACATTGGTATTCATTGCGGTCTTGGGTCACACATACATTTTGGTTCTAATATCTTATTGAAGGGGAAAAGACGTAGCATTAGGTGTCTATCTGTTAATAATGAGCAACAGATGGCAAGTGGTGGGGGTTGGGAGATGTAGTGTATAAGAGGGTTTGGAACTTAGCCAGAAATACTTCCATCCCAACATGGTCACATGAATTCTCCTCATTGATGGAGTACTGCATTTCAGACAAGTATGTCAGTGAGATCTGTTTGCATGCGGTTGTGCAGATGAGCTCAGGTTGTCAAAGAGCTGAGTCTAACTGTTTCCATGTATGCTCATTACCGCCATGCGATCACCGATAATTGGACTTGAAGAGGATTTCTTGTCAATTCACTTCCCATTTTCAATCGGATGAATCACGGGTAAAACAAATAAATGGTGTCCAGAGTGTGGCTCTACTTGGAATCACCATGCAAAATATCTGAAATCATTGGTGGAATGTTCTAAATCCATGGCTGTTAGACCACTCATTGACTGATCACACACACACACACACACACACACACACACCACACACACACACACACACACACACACACACACACACACACACACACACACACACACACACACACACACACACACACGTACACACAGACACACACACACACACACACACACACACACACACACACACACACACACACTTCTCATCGACTTGGCATTATTTGTTTAACAACTCTCCATTAGTTGGTCAAAACCATTTGTACAGACAAAAGCTCATCTGGTTACTGCGTTACGGGGAAAAGTAAAAGAAAACGTTGAGCCCACACCCCACTTTCCCGCTCATGTGGTCTCCTACTTATTATTAGTGAGGCATGCTTACAGAGTATGTTCACCATGTGGCCCACATCAGTGTTCTCGTCTCTTTCTCTCTGATTCAGACTACATGGATGGAGAGGGGGACTGGAGTAACTGGTCACTGTGCAGCGTCACCTGTGGAAATGGCAACCAGAAGAGAACCAGGTCTTGTGGTTATGCCTGTACTGCCACAGAGTCCAGAACCTGTGATACGCCAAACTGTCCAGGTAAATACAGCACTTGATGTTGGATCATCAGACAGACTTCATAATTGTACACTCCCTGGTTATCTCATTAGACACAGCTACTTTATTTTGTAATGGGACCAATACAAGAGCTTGAATAATGTTTAAAAAGTACCTACCTTTATATTTTAATTGACCCCCAACCTAAGAAAACATTTACAATATCATATTGTGATTGGAGTTTGCATTGGACATTAACTCCACTGTATCATACAGAGAACCGTTTCTCATAGTTTGGCCAACCCTTTAATCTACATTACATGAGAATGGGCATAATTGAAAAATTTGGGGCAGCCAATTTCTATATCCCTGCAAACTACAACCAAAAACAATAAAAATACATGATATTAAAAGGCCCTCAGAAGAACGTAGCCATGCTCCCAGGCCAAGTAAAAAAAATACACTTGAAAGGAAAACAGACTTTGCTTCTTCTTGTTTGATTCATATCAATTTCTATAGGAAATTATTTGGCCAACGCTTCGGGCTTGAATTAAGTGCTTTCTATGCTCACTGTTTCTAAGTAGTTACATTTATTCTATATATTATATAAGAAATATAAATATATATATATATATAAATATATATATATATATTCTCATGATTCACTACATGATATAAAACTCATACATGAAGGAAAATAAATACTGTATGTTGTGTTATGCAATTTTATGGTTTAATCTTCACTAACGCCCTAAAAATAATTAATCAAATGACAACTAATTTCTCAAAACTGAGCACAGAATGTAAAAATAAATAAAGGCATTTTTATTGTGCTCTTATATTGGCTCATTTTACTTCGTACTTGATGCTGGGGCCAGTACAGTCAGTATGTTGTTGAAGGCCAGTATATAATCTGTTCCAACCTTCACTCAGGTATTGAAGACGCCTTTAAGACAGCAGCGACTGAAGTGAGCCTCCTTGCCGGAACAGATAATTTCAATGCCAGTGAGCTCTTTGGTGTTGGTATGTTTCTCACTACCCTTGTCATACTGCACAGCATCACTCGTTTAAATGTCTCACACTGTCAAAGGCACTTCATCCATCTGCTGTGGCGGTACAGCACTGTAACATTATCTGCATTTATCTGATTAATTTTTCAATATTGGAACAAGACGTAACATTTTAGTGTCTCCATATCTTCTAGACACAGACAGCTGTGAGCGATGGATGAATTGCAAAAGCGACTTCTTGAAGAAATACTTGACCAAAGTGGACAATGACCTTCCTAGCTGCCCTTGTTCATACCCAACTGAGGTGGCATACAGCACTGCGAATGTGCGTGACGCTCCTTCACGCCGAAATTTTCGCTGGAAAGATGCTAGTGGCCCAAAAGAGAAACTTGAGATCTACAAACCCACCGCCCGTTACTGTATTCGCTCCATGCTGACGCTGGAGTCCACCACACTGGCTGCGCAGCACTGTTGCTATGACGACAGCATGAAGCTCATCACACGGGGCAAAGGGGCCGGAACACCCAATCTCATCAGTACGGAGTTCTCGGCCGACCTGCACTACAAAGTAGACATCTTGCCCTGGATCATATGCAAGGGAGACTGGAGTCGCTATAACCAAGCCAGGCCACCAAACAATGGACAAAAGTGTCACAACAACCCCAAGGAAGAGGATTATTACAAGCAGTTTGAAGAAGCAAGGGAGTTCTAAGCCCTGAATTCACACAAACTCAAAAATGGTGATGGAAACGTTTTGCATTGTTTTCACACAAACATTGAGGCTCCGAGGAATGAGACTTACTGGTCCTCTTGAAGCAAGAGGACCTACAACAGATGAAAACATTCTTTGGATACCGTCACTTTTTTCCTCCATCAGGCACTGAAGGATGTGGCATCTTAACATCACTTTAAAATATACTTCTGAAAACTAAAGATTCCTTTGATGTTAATTCCATCCATCAATAAAGGGAGTTTCTATTATTTAAAGGGAAAATAATATTAGCTAGAAATGTAAACTATTTGCAAATTTGTCTCTTGTATGTCTGGAAAATATCTTTGGTTATAGACTAAGGGAATCGTTCAGGACTGTTCCATGGTTTTAGCAAAATACTTCCCATTTTGTCATTGGCAATATTCAGGTTCTCATTTATGTAAGCTTGTGAGTGTTAATTCAGCATGTACAGTGCCGCTATACTTCGTCTGTCTGAGGAACGCCTCCATTGTAAAAAGTATGGATTTTCTCTGTAAAGTATTTATTTTAAAAGTTGATATTGCTCCTTTGGTCATCTGTGAATTGCCTTTAGTTCACAAATCCCTGAATGCTCATTTGATACTCTTTTTCAGCTTTTATCTTGCCACCAAAGTTCCGTCTTGAGTTAAAAAAAAAAAAACAGAGTTAAATGCGTGTGAATGGAATATTATGAAAAATTATTTCCAGATTTTAAATCTATCAATAAAACTATAAAATGCAATCGTCTTGTGTTTTTTTTTTTGTAAGTCATTGGCTGTGCAGCACCTGCTCTCCAAAAGTGGAGAATAAGGCTAACTTATTAGACTAGAATGTTAACTGGGGATGTGGGTCAATAGACAGAATTTTTTGTACTCTCGAAATTTTTTGCAATGAAAAGCCTGTACCGTCCCAACTTTGCCAATAGGATCAAACCATTGCATTAGGCTTTCATCTGTTTGAGCCACTGCAACACAGTGGTCCCTCCTTTTGATGGGATTTCTTTCATGGCTGACTACTGAAAGAGCTTCTTGAATTATACGTCTTTGGAGTATCATCACATTCCAGTTAAATTTTTTGGCGAATGCACACACTGTGAAGCCCGTCTATAGTGGGGACCTCTGACCAGCTGCAGCCATTGTCGCACAGAGGAAGCCATTCATGGTGTGCTCATTTCTCTAGTTAACTGTATGGCACAGCTGGCCAAGTGCAGGGCTTGTGTTTACAATGCAGCAGGCTTGTTCAACACTGGAGCATCCCTGACATGGATTTTCTACTCCCCCAAAACACCTCAGTGTTCCCCACTTGACCACAAATATTTATCGCCACTGCACCATCTCCTACACTCATTAAGCTGTCTAGAGCTTCAAACCTCTGTATCGCCAGACCCAAACCCTGTATTATTTGTCTGTGTCCTGTCCACCTTGGTTACAGCACTGTTTGAAGCTAAGATTAAACTACATAGCCAGGATTGTTATCTATAGCAGGCCATCTGCTGCGCAGGCCATTAAGAGTGAATCTGTTTGTCTTTATTTAGAAATATATTCCCTGCCACAATATTAGGTACACAAGTACAATCCAATACACAAACTGTTTCAGTTTTATAATGATGAATGCTGATTAACATTGTGAGAACATCAATAAAATTTGAAGTTGCAAAGCTTTTTTTTTTTGCAGGAGGAAAAATTAAACTGCACTCATACTGAGAGGTGTATATAGATGTTTTCGTTAACACAATTTAGCAGTTCTTACAACACCGAAGGACCTGTTCTTACCACAGCAAAGTACATCCACAATAATAAACATTGTTAAATCAATAGCACTCCAATACCGGCAAAAAATTGTGTATTGGATCTCATTAACCTGAATGTTATTGTTACATTTGTTGCCATTGGACATCCATAAACATAACTGTGTTGATCTGGTTACATTGCATGTTTTTTTTTATGGGCCAGCCTCCTGAACCCCCAATAAATCCCCTGCAACTAGAAACCAATCTTGTCAGAGAAGGGATTCTCCAACTTAAATTCCACCCAAGGTAGATAAAAAAAAAGAAATGAATAAATAACTTTTGAATGGAATGCTGGGGAAAAAAAACGAATGGTGCATTCACACCAGTATGTTAAAAACTATCGAGAAAACATCCTCCAAAGAGTTGTGGTCTCAGTTTTGCGTGACTATTTTAAGGATGCTTCCCTTGTACATTTCAAAGGATGCAAAGCACCATATTAGTGGTATAATGGCAAGGATCTGAAAGGGCTAATTAAGAAATACCAAGATATGAGAACAAATGAATGATGAACATTGATTTTTTTTTTCCATAGAATGGAAATAAATGTTTTCGTACTCAACTTTTCTACAGCTCATTTCTCTAGAAAAAAAAAACATGTTTAATGTCCAGATGCTTTTTTGTGTGCCTGTTTGAGTTCAATAGTGGGGTTGTAAATTATGGGAGGACTCCGAGGGCTACACACTGTGGAGTTGTGTAATTTCAATCCTCTCACACACCCTTTGCTTCTTTGTGAATGAATCTTGGCCACAAAAACCAAAGTCTTAACTTCACGATAGATGAAAGGACTGTCTTCTAATCGGGAATATTTTCTCCTTGAGCAGTAAAAAAATTTACTAAAATGAAACTGAGTAACAGGTCAGGCTGTGAAAGTCTGAACGAGCACAACGACATCATTTGTCGCTTGATTCTCTGTGTTGGGACTGTTTTCATATGTCCATTTTCAACTCAAAACTGTTGTTTGGGACATTTGTTTGGCTGTCAACATCTTATTTGGAGTGAGAGAACAACCACAAAGCATTATTGAAACTTTCCAGACTTAGTGACTTAAGTAAACCTGTTTATGTATATTGTGAGCGTTTCTGGTTATTAACAACTGGCAGAAGGAATAATCACGTTCATTAAGCATTTTAGTTGCGTTAGTGCTGCATGTTTTGTGAGGCTATAGTACCACTGCTGTATCCAGTCTTATCACATTTAGTCACCGGGCATGAGACGGGGTACACCCAGAAGTGGTTGTCAGCCAATCGCAGGACACATAGAAACAAAGAACCATTTGCACAAAAAAAAAAAAAAAAAAAAAATTCACACACAACGGCAAAGTCTCCAGTGAATGGATGTTTTTTGGGACGTGGGAGAAAACCGGAGCCCCCGGAGAAAACCCACGCATGAATCTGTAGAATATGCAAACTCTACACAGGTGGGGCTGGGATTTAAGATCCAGTCTTCAGAATTGTGAGGCCAACGCTCTAACGAGTTGCGACAGTCATTATTGGGTGCTGTGTGTACATTAATGAGGAAAATAAAAAACTTAAAACTATTTTATCAAATGCCTGCAAATAATGAGTGAACCATTTAAGGGGTCTGAATAATTTCCCTACCCAGTGTAAACATTTTACTTGATATTCCCATTTTTAATGTCCCCATACTTACTTGAAATTTAATTATTTTTTTTTTATTAAAAATGAATAAATTAAAAAAAATAAATTCCAGCATACCTGTGTAAACAAATGAAACCCTTGTAAAAGAGAAACTGAGTCAGATATCGGTGTTTTAAATCCGATGGGACAAGAATGGCACTCCGTAGCAAAGACATTTTTCAAGGCAACAATTGCAATTTCAATTTACTTCCTTCTAGCATAGGATATGTCTTTGCAGAGTTGAGAATTTGACAGTTGTTGTAAGCTGCCTCCTCCTGAGGGGCAATTCTGACAAAAGACATCGCCAACCTTACTTGTGTAATGTGGACCCTGTGTGTTGTGAAGCCGTGATAGTTATGAGAAGGTTGTCATCCGTGAGATGGGAGATTTTGGGCCAGGGTGAAGCTGCATGAGCACGGAAGGCCAACGGCAGTGATTCATTGCGACAGCGGCGTTTTGGCATGTGAGGACAGCAGCCCAACCCTCTGCCTTTGATCTTTATTTGCTCCACCGTCTGTTTTGCATTTAAAGTCTTGCTGAGCATCAGGCATTGGATACACCTTGAATGGCTCAGCACTCTGTCCACTTTTTAAAGATCCAAGACCCCTTTTCAAAGCTGAAGTCAACTCAGGGCAGAGAAGGTTGATCCACAAAGGGCAAGGTTTCCAAAATGAATTAACTTGAGGGTTTCAGGGTAACGCAGATTAACTATGATGAAAAGTGGTCGCTTTGGAATAGCCCATAATCAAGATAATGGTGACTGGTTTGGGTGTGCGTGAGGGGCAAGGTAGCATTCACCTCATTTTGGATGGACCTGCAAGATCATGGTCAGGAGGCTGTGAAGAAAACACAAACACATTTCTGACACTTTCCTTGGACTGTCACTGACATTTTGTCAATGATGTCATGGGAATGAAATTTCAAACACTCATGAAGCAAATAACCAGTGGTTGAAGTCAATATGCGAGTATTAATCCAAATTGTAGCTCCCAAAGTCTTCTTCAATTAATTTGATAAGAGTTTCAATCAACATTTTAATTGAATTAGGGATACACCAATGGTAATACCAGTATTGGTATCAGTGCCAAACACTGTCAGAACAGTATCTGTGCTTATAAAAATCCTCCAATATTACAGACTAATACCACACCATCACCCTGACATATCCCATGTAGACCATGTGCGTGTGGAAGTCAAGAGTATTAGAACACCAAAGTCCTTTGTTGTTTTGGCAGTGTGTTTGGGGTCACTGTCTTGTTCCATGATGTTGCTTCTCCCGACTAGGTTGGATGCATTTTCCTGTAAATTGGCAGATTTATTCTGCTGTTACCATCACAAGTTACATCAATAAAGACTACTGAGCCCATTCCAGAAGTAGCCATCCAAGCCCAAGTCGTGACATTACATCCATGCTTCACAGATGTGCTTTTTTTTTACAAAACTTGGTCTTTCCATCACTAGGGGAGACGTTAATCTTGGCTTCATCAGTCCATAAAACTACATTTCCAAA
This sequence comes from Syngnathoides biaculeatus, assembly GCF_019802595.1. Lineage (NCBI taxonomy): Eukaryota > Metazoa > Chordata > Actinopteri > Syngnathiformes > Syngnathidae > Syngnathoides > Syngnathoides biaculeatus. The sequence goes on from NC_084651.1 coordinate 20,387,768, forward strand.
TCATTTGTAGCTCATCTATGTAATTCCTCGCAAAACACAATATGGCATTTTGATGCTTTATGCCGATGAGTGGTCAGCTTCTTGTGATATAGCCTGTATATTTGTTCTCTTGAACTCTTCTTTGAATAGTGGATTGTGATACCTTCACCCCTGCCCTGTGGAAGTTGCCAGTGATGTCCTGACTGTAGACTTTGGGTGCTTCTTCACAGTTCTCACGTTTTTGCCATCAACTGCTGTTGATACCTGTGTCTGACCTATTGTCTTTTGCCCAATACACTAGTACTTTCGTTCTTTTCAGAACATTCTAAATTTTTGTATTGGGTTATCCTAAATCAGGGCTCAGCAACGTTTTTGAGGCTTAGGGCTACTTTGTGACCACCGATCGTATGAAGGGCTACGTGACCTGTTTGCGGCAAATTTCAGACTCAGTTCATTACACGTACATAAAATATTTTCGTTTGAATTTATTTTAGTAAATGACATTACAGTTATTGTAACATTTTTATTCACGTAAGAAAATCAGATTCAGAATTTAAAGCACAAATAATGGTAATAATTTCTGGCCTATAGTATTTTTAGAACATACCTCGCGGGTGCCTTAAATGGTCCTCGCAGGCTACCATTCGCCCGTGGGCACCGTGTTGGAGACCCCTGTGCTAAATGTTTGTCCAGCAGCGCTGATTGATTTCCCCTTTTTTCTGAGCTTCTAAATTGTTTGCTTTTCTGTCAGACAGCTGTCTGGTCTTCATGTTTGCTTAACAGCAGATGGCGTTCTCACAGGTGAAACCCAAAAACTATCTAATGTTTAAACAATCAAATCTCAGCGGCAACACCTGGGCAACTACAAACACCCATCAGTCCCATGTTCCAATACTTTTGCTCACTTGAACAGTGGGTGAATTCAAACAAGGTGCTCTGTCCGGAGTTGTTTAACACATGTAGATGTAAATGGCATGAAATACAAGTGTCATGGTCCTGCCGGTCCTTGTCCTGGCTGTGCACACACACCAGCAGGAATCAGTGAGGCGCACACCTGCGCCTCGTTCCCCGTAATCACAATGGATACAAAATAGGACTCCTCGTACGGTCTGGCCTTTGCCAGATCATTGCCTCATGCCTGGTTCCCGCACTCTCTGGATTCGGTTCCTGATCTCCCGTGTACTGACCCTTGCCTGCCCATTGACCTGTCTCTCATGCCTGACGACCTTGTTACTGCTGCTCCTGTGGACTGCCTGCCTGATCCCGACAATGGACTGAATAAAGACGTTTTCCGAACTGCCTCTATGTCTTCTGAGTCGTGCATTTGGGACCAACCCTGTGTTCTGGTTGTGACAGAACGATGTGGCCATAACATGGACCCAGTCGACTCAGCTGCGATCCGTCAGTCCCTGCAGAACCAAGGCAGACGTATCACCGAGCAGGTGACTAATCACAGGTTAAGGCTCCGTCACACCATGATGTTCTGGTCAACGTCCTCTGAACATTTCAATCGTTCTATTTTTCAGCGTTCTCAAACGCGGATGACACATCTGGCGTGTGATTAACGTGTGTCTAACGCATGACTTAACATGTGTCTAACGCACGAAAAGCGTGTCTAACGCATGAAAAGTGTGTAACAGCAACCAAATAAGATGCTCCTAAAAACCATTAGCATGTGCAAACTTGTCATTGGGGTGCAAGGAGCGATTTGTCAACGTAAGACGAGCGTGTTGAGCGTGTGACCAATGGGTGAATAACAACAGAAAAGCGTTTTGCTGGTGTGTAATTTTTTTACAGTGGAACCGGAACTAAAACGTTGGAAAGTTCATAAGTCACTTCAGTTGTTCTTGTGAGTTAGAACAGTGAGCATCATGCCACTGAGAAGAAGAAAGTTTAGGACTTCAGCAACTAGCGCTGAAGCCAGTAAGAAAGCTAAGCCTCTTTCATCACAAGCAATGTGTTTGGAGGAAAAACAACAGCAGGAGGAAGAGCACGTCCGTGAAGTCACGCACCATTTGACACCCCCTGTGGACTCTAAACACCGTGCAAACCCCAGCGAGGACGGTCCGACAAAGAGAGAAAAGAAGCAGAGAAAGGATTGCAGGATCCTGGACTGGGCTGTTGAGGATAGTCTGGTACAGTTTTTCCGCGAAAACGGACTGCTGCTTTCTGGATCTTTGATAGTAGGTGCTCTCTACTGTAGCTTAATATTAAATGGACCTTGCTTACAAAGCATCAGTTTATATACACATATGCATGGAAGTTCGGTAAACGCTCGAATGACGCTCAATGGACGCCAAACGATGTCCGTTTCACTTTAGTTACACGCTGCGTGCGCTAGGGGATTGTTCAGTGGTCGTTGACAGGTCGCCACTGAGTCGTTCACTGCAAAGCAAACAATTAAGTAACAACAAAGTAAAGCTAGAGTTACGACTGACTAACGATAGCCAAACGCGTGCAATGCTCAGCGAACCTTAGTAAAACGTTCCATGGACGTTCTTGAACGTTCTGCAGCGTTTAAAATTAAACGTTGATGAACGCTGGTATGGGTGAGAACTTTTGTGCATGTTCAAAACTTTTTTTCCCAGCGATAATTGACGTTCACTAGCGTTCAAGCTCTTCTGGAGGTATCCCGGCGACCATGGGTGAATACCAACGTTTCCTCAAACGCTATAGAACGCAGACCAGAACGTCATGATGTGACGGGGTCATTACAGGAGGTATGTGCTCGGTTGGACTCATGGTTCACGTTCAGTTCTGGTGCTGCCGACGCCAGTCCGACGACCGCTACCGCCACCCCGAGCCCAAGTCCGTCCGCGCCCGCTCCCCTGCCAGTCACGAACGCCCAGCAGACCGCGTGTACGCCAGTCTCCCGGCCCGAGCGGTTCTCCGGAGACACGGGTTATATTAAACCCTTCCTTGTCCAGTGTAATATCCACTTTGAATTGGTGCCCTCCGTCTTCCTCACTGACCGCTCCCGGATAGCCTTCCTGATATCCCAACTGATGGGGAGAGCAGAGGCCTGGGCCACACCCGAATTGAGCCATGGTTCTGATACCTGCCACACCTGGACCTCCTTTGTGGGTGCTATGACCCAGGTATTTCAATAGGGGTCCCTGAAACGTGAGGCGACAGCTTCCTTGATATCGCTCCAGCAGGGGCAACACAGAGTGGCAGATTAGGCTTCTGGGTTTCGCATCTGAGCGGCGGAGTCCTGGTGGAATAAGGGAGCACTCCTTGATGTGTTCTTTCAGGGGCCCTCGCAGTGGAACTGCCTACAAACCTGGACTCGCTCATTGCCCTTGCCCTGAGGATAGACCAGAGGCTCCCGATACAGGGGAGGGTCGACCAGCTACAGGGAGACACCCGACGAAAGCTCATACCACAGACTGTGCGCCAAAAGGTCCAGGATGTTGAGAAAAGCCCATTAAAGTCAAGGGCGTCAATGGCTCTCCGAGGAGCGGAAATGGCGCCAGTGAGAGGCTTGGTGTTATTATTGCAGGTGGTTGGGCCACCTCGTGGCTCTGTGTCCTCTCAAGCCCGGATGACCTGCACTCAAGGTGTGCACGCCGGTAAGTGTTAACTACATCACGGCCGGTTCGACGCGGTCCCTGCTTCAGGTCACTCTAAGCGCTAGCAGACGTTCATGTACGGCTACGGCGTTTATCGACTTATTGTTTATCGCAGACGCGAACCTCCTGAACCCTCAAGACATCAACTTATTGGGCTTGGAAACATTTAGGACACAGCGACTCTGGCACGCTTATGTGGCGAACGGCAAGTTCTTGCCGTATAACCCACCATGCACCGACTATGGACATGACATTCCCTGATGCGCATGCTGAAAGCCTGAGCTTTCATGTCTTCGACTCCCAGAATAGTGCAATAATTCTGGGGAGCCCCTGGCTCAAAGAGCATAACCACCTCATTGACTGGCCCTCCGGCCAAATCAAATCATGGGGTTCGAAATGTTGCGTCACACTGGTAGTGCCGCGGAACTCGCAACCGGAGTTGGACTTGTCGCTAGTGTCTCTCTGCTATTCCGACTTAAAAGAAGTATTCTCTGAAGCAAAGGCTAAGTCTCTCCCGCCTCACCGGCCATATGACTGTGCCATTGAATTACTGCCCAGCACCTCACCCCCGCGTGGGAGACTTTTATCTCTTACAGGCCCGGAACACCAAGCCATGAGCGACAATGTGGAGGAGTCTCTGTCGGTGGGCCTTATCCGACCCTCGTCTTCACTTTGTTAATAAGAAGGACAGAACCCTGCGCCCCTGCATCGACTACCGGGGCCTAAAAGACATCACTGTTGAGAACAGGTATCCCTTCCCCTAATTACCATGGCCTTCGAGCTGCTTCAAGGGACTCGGATTTTCACCAAATTGGACTTACGGAACGCATACCACCTGGTGGGCATTAGGGAGGAGGATGAGTGGAAAACCGCCTTCAACACACCCACGGATCACTACGAATACCTGGTGATACCGTTTGGGCTCACCAATGCACCTGTGGTGTTCCAGAATTTCATTAATGTTTTGCGTGAAATGCCGAATAATCATGTTTTTGTCTATCATGACGATATTCTGATTTCCTCTCCAGACGAGGATTCCGTCGGGCACATCTGGGCTGTGCTGCAGCAACTGCTGTGCCACAACCTTTATGTCAAAGCAGAGAAATGCAAATTTCACCGGCCTTCCGTCACGCTCCTGGGTTTCATTCTAGCGGAGGTGGAAATCCGCATGGACCCGGCAAGATCAAATCTGTTCTTCAGTGGCACACCTCCACTAACTGCAAGGAGGTTCAAAGGTTCATCGGATTCGCTAACTTTCAGCGTAAGTTCATCAGAAACCTCAGCTCCAAAGCTGCCCCCTTACACCGTCTCCCCACAACTCTGAGTGGAACGCGGCCTGCCAGGCGGCCTTCAGCAAACTCAAGGCTGGCTTTACGTCTGCCCCGGTCCTCACACTGCCCGACCCGGAGATATAGTTCGTTGTTGAGGTGGACGTGTCGGATTCGGGCATAGGGGCGGTCCTTTCCCAGAGGAGCGCCAGGGACAGGAGATTACACCCCTGCCCCATTCCTTTCCAAGAGGTTGACTCCGGTGGAGCGCAACTACGACGTCAGAGACCGTGAGTTGCTCGCACTCAAGACTGCTATGGAGCAATGGAGAAACTGGCTGGAGGGGTCCTAGGTTCTGTTCCTGGTACTGACAAGACCACAAGAATCTCGAGTGTCTCAAGTCCGCCAAAAGGCTAAATGCCCGACAAGCCAGGTGGGCAGTCTTCTTTACTTGTTTAAGGGTTACTGTCCGACCAGGGACCAAGAATGGCAAGGCTAACACCGTTTCGCAGATATACGAGGGGGGAGGAGCTGAAGCCGGGCACGCCCCGATTCTCCCTGAATCCTGCTTTGTCTTGATCTTCAGGTGGGAGATCGAGACCCAAGTGAAGGAGCCATTGAAGGACTCTGCCAGCCCAGCTGGATGTTCCCCAACATATGGTCTGTCGTGACCCCACTGAGGGGCAAGATGATCGACTGGGCCCACACAAATCGGACGGTGTGTCATCTGCCAAACAGACCACAGAGCTCCTCTTGAATAAGGTTTTCTGTTACCACAGCTTGCTCACCGACGTGGTGTCGGATAGGGGCCCTCAATTCATATCCAGATTCTGGAGGGAGTTCTGCCCCCTTATTGGGGCCACGGCAAGTCTAACCTCGGGCCAACATCTGGAGTCCAACGGGCAAACCGAATGGGCCAACCAAGACTTGGGGACTGGATGCCGGGCCTCTTGCGACCACAGCACCTGGAGCCAGCAGCTCTGCTGGGAGGAGTATGCTCACAACTCTCTTCCATTGGCATCGACAGGTATGGCCCCCTTCTATGTTGTCCATGACTACCCCCCTTCCTTCTTCACGTCTGGCTGTCGACGAAAGGCCTCCCACTCCGGATGGAGTCCCGCAAGCTGGGTCCCAGGTTCGTTGGCCCGTTCCCCATCATGAAGGTGATTAACCCGGTTGCTTTTTCTGTGAAGTTGCCCAGAACAATGCGTTTCCACCCGACGTTCCATGTGAGCCTGCTCAAGCCAGCTCGGCCACCCTCGTTGGTCCCTCCGGCCGAACCCCTTCTGCCTTCCCGCATGGTTGATGGAGGCCTAGTCTACTCTGTGCCCAGGCTCCTGTCATCCCGCCGCTGAGGGAGGGGTATCCGGTATCTGGTGGACTGCGAGGGTTACGGTCCCGAGGAACGTTCATGGATCCTGTCTCGGGTCGTGGTCGATCCCAACCTCAGCAGGGACTTTCACGCCTCCCACGCTGAGGTGCCTGGGGCAGGCCGTTATGGGAGGGGTACTGTAATGGTCCTGCCGGTCCTTGTCCTGGCTGTGCCGTACCCTGACATGGCACACACACAGGCAGCAATCAGTGAGGCGCACACCTGCGCCTTGTACCCCGTAATTACAACAGATACAAATAGGACTCCTCGTATGGTCTGCCCTTTGCCAGATTGCTGCCTCATGCCTGGTTCCCGCACTCTTGCTTCTGTTCCTGATCTCCCGTGTACCCATCCCTCCCAAGCTGTGCATTTGGGCCCAACCCTGTGTTCTGGTCGTGAGAAAAAGGTGGAAATTGGAAATTTTGTCTCATATTCATATTATGACCTGAAACCCAAATGTCTTCAGCATACAACAAAATAAAGAAATGGACCTTACCGTTTCAATACTTTTAGAGAGGAGTGTACTTTAAGGACACGGATGACTTTTAGGCAACATTGTGCTTGCAAAATGGAAGATGAAGTCTGCGTCACCAATTGAGGTGGTGTTCCAGCAAACAGTTTTGTGAGCCTTGTTGCGCGTTCTTCATTGGTTAGGTTTTTTTTTTTTTTTTAAAAGGTGCGCACTCTAAAATTCCTTGTGTTGTTGGTTGTTAAAATCGCAGTTTTGACAAAATGTGACTCTAAACAGTATTGTATTTTAGTGAAACAATGTGCAATGTAGATTAAAAGTTTTTCAACAATACTGTATTTGACTGTGATGAAAATATGTTTTCATATAATATGAAAATATATTTTCAGCAGAATTGCAAGAATTACTGGAATTATCACAATATTGACAATAAGTATCATGGAGTAATCCACTTGTAAGTACTCTACTGAATTTTTACACATACTCTGAAAAAAGTGGTACCTAACAAATGCTTAAGTGGACATAATTCAAAGCTAGGAGCTGGACTAACTAACGATAAAGACTTCAGGTTTGCAGACACAAAACCACGACAAGTAGAGAAGTGATGGGCAACATTCATTAAACATTTAAAGGGAGTGACATATAGATCAGGATTCAAATGCTTAAAAGTTGTATATTGTGGTTCATCCATTAACATACCTAAACCATGAGGTTCCGCATACTGGCAATCATCTTCCAAGTTAATTTTTTCCAAACGGCATTTAATTTATACCCACGCTACACACTTCAGAGAGGAATAAAAACCTTATGACTAATAAGGTAAAAAATCAAGTTCTCCAAATAACTGTGTGCCATTTTTGGAAATTGAAATGGTCCAACTCCAAGAAACCTTAAGTTCTGAAGGCTCCTGAGATAGATACACAGTTAAACTAAAAGTTCATTTACATTTATTCATTTATTTACATTGACGTAAAAGTGCATTGCTATATGACAACCACCATATCGACTTGAGACTTGAATAATGTATTCATAGAGAAAATAGTCTTAACAAAGGCAGGACTTTATTCCCCATTTAAAGCAAAAATTCCCAGCATGTGTGCTTCAAAGTTCTGAGGACTGTGGTTCAAATTCCAGCCCAGCCAGTGTGGAGTTTGCATGTTTTCCCCGTGCCTGCATGGGTTTTCTCCAGTCACTCCGGTTTCTTCCCACACCCCCAAAACATGCATGGTAGGTTGGCTGAAGACTCTAAATTGCTCATTAGTGTGAATGTAAGTGCTAATGGTGTTGTTGGTTGTTAAAATCGCAGTTTTGACAAATTGTGACTCTAAACAGTATTGTAGTTTAGTGAAATTTGTGCAATGTAGATTAGAAGTTTTTCAACAATACTGTATTTGGTTACTTGTTTGTATGTTTCCTGCGATTGCCTGTCAAACAGTTCAGAGTGCACCTGCCCTCCTGCTCAAAGATGGCTGGGATGGGCTCCAGCCCTCCCCAACAACCCTTGTGAGGATGAGCGGCTCAGAAATGGATGGATTAAAGATGAACCATCTTTTATGACAACAAAATAAATGCATTTTTTACGGTACAGCTATAAATATGAATTATTTGTTATGGTTTGATAACTCACTCTTGGTTGCTGCAGTACAGTATTAGCATAGCACTGGAAGTGCATACAGCATGCAATACTTCTTTCTTAGTGATTTTTTGGTGATTATGTGGAGAACATACACATGCAGTGGTGTGTATCTACTTTCATATAGACAATACGATGTTGTAAATGTTCTATGCGTTTTATTAGCCAAGAAGCATATGATTCGTTACCGTACAATATGGGTCAATGATGTATTTTATGAGACTACATACAGTACATGTTTGTGTGTACAAGTGTAATAACTTTGCAATTTTACTTAGATATTAGGTCAGATATAAAGGCACCATTCACTACAGTAACTTAAGTAGCAGGTATTCTCCAATGTGAATGTGCATAATTTGATCTATTTTGCATGAAAATCATTTGTTTTACAACTATATTGGATTTTGTGTTGAAATCACATAAAAATAGTCCCATTTGTGCAACAATACAAAATAACATACACCCTGTTTACCGCAAAATCATAGCTGTTTTACAATAAAAAGGAAGAAATCCATAAGTGGTACATCAAGGCAACGGTGCATCAAGTATAATCCAGGTGCATATGGAAGTTCTGCAAGTGCACAAAGTACAAGTGAAACATCCAAGCCTGTTATCTCCAGGATTTCCAATCATAATGCATTGTGAGTAAAGTATTGCTTGAGAAGCCAACAAGAAGAGAATGGGACTCAATCCACCATGCTCTTCAGGCGACAAACACCTCCTTCAATGGCCAAGGACCGACCAGGAACTGTCCCAGGTGGCAATCTGGATATGTGTGTCTGGAAGGAGCACAAAAGACAAGAGTCGTAGAAGCAAGGTAACACTATTTAACATACAATTGGACATACATTCGTAATTTTCACTAAAAAAGATGGAAATTAAATTAGACAGTCCAGAAATTAAAATGACCATATGGTTTGACTGAAGCATATAATAATGTGTAGTTAATTACAGCCACTAGTGTCTGAGGGCAATTGTGATGCTCTTTGACAAAGAAAGAAGTCACAATTTTCATCAAAATTTATGTCAAACAAATAAGCAAAGTCCAGGTACAAAATCATCAGGTCATAAAGTGAAAAAAGAAAGTCAGATCCAAGATCTAACTGGTGGGGAAACAAAGGCTAGTGCATCAACTGGGTGACAGCTGGCGCACTGCTAACTGTCAAAAGTACAACTTCACATCAGAGAATGGTATGACAAGCTAAAGTGCCAAGACTGGAGAATTAATTGCTTGCAGGTCAGTTTGTTGATCACATGTGACCACTGTGAACGTTTAAAGCAGCAGTGTGTCAAACTGACAGAATGCAAAGTGTCTGATGTCTTGCGGTCTCGTAGTCTGTCTCCAGACAGCTGCTGCACATCGGTCCAGACTCAGATCAACTTTGGTTTGATAAACATAGTATCATATTGGCTGACGTTTTTGATTTGGAACATTAGGTCATAATTCATCTTCATTTGTCTGTTTTGACTGTTAAATGACTCTTGGATGGGAGGTTTATTTGTGGGGGATAGTGTGTAGTCCTCGAGTTATATCACAAATAATTGAAACAGAATCAACAGGTCACTGAATTGCCCTGAAATCACTTCCCCAGTTGTAGGACCATCCACCTCTATAACATTCTTTTAGTCAAGTCATTCATGATGGCCACTGGGGTGCCTCGGTGGCAACTGTCATACAATGGAACATCACCCACACAAGACTACACACATGGAAACACTCATGGTTGGTTATTATGCCTCCAATACAACCTTCTGTATTTATCTTATTCCCTTCATCTTTTGTGGGTGGGTTTTGAGAAAGGCCATTCTAAATCTGTTTCAAGTGATGGTTCAAAGCTGAGTCCTAATCAACATAAGGTGCTTTCATGTCAAAAGAGAGCCTTTGAAGTTCCTAACAATTTGCTGAATATAAATCAATATGCATACAACGATTTACGGTATAGGTGCATGACAAAACACGCCCAAAATGACAACATGCACCCTTTAATTATATTTTGAGACTTTCGCTTTTGTGGCAACCTGACAGAATGGTCATAGTGAAAGGGCAGTCAAAAAAAAGAGCCAGATGAGTGAGCGACCACACCACAATGATGACAACACGGCACTCGTTCCAGAATCCTGCGTATGAAGTTCAGGGAGGACAAGGGCTTATTTTTAGTTGGTAAAAAAACATGCTGTTGCCAAATATGTAAACATCTAATCTGATGGATGCAAGTCCATTACAATTTTAATCACAATCAAGTTGGGTATCCTGGTTTATTGTGACTGTGACATTGTCCGCAGTAGAGCAAATGCATCTCAACAACCCAAAATATATACGGTTTGTATCATGACCAATGGAATATATGCTTATCTCATGATAATGTCTCTCGGTGGGCTTGAATAAATGTACAATTACATGATAGCTACCTAAAGTAAACACACACAAAAAAAAATGTGGACCAAAAAAACAAGAGCATGCTTGCTGTCAAGTTGTCACCTAAGGAAACAACCACAGGGTAAGACAAAAGCTGGGTCAAAAGACCACATGAAAAACATAGTTGATCTGAATTTGTGAGAGACAAACAACTTTATGAATGCCTCTGGAGGCATGAAAAACCACATGATAAGCCAGAGAGTATGCCACAAGACACTTTCAGCATACTGACGATGTCATTGTTTTGTTGTGGCTTTCACATTCTTTGAATCATGAGCTATTTATTTCCAACACTAAATGAAGAACAAAAAACGCATAAGAATGAAAGACAGTTGTCAAGTAAAAAAAAAAAAAAAAGAAATATCAAAGGAACTTCCATTGCATGCTATTCAATTTTCTTCAGCCTTAGTTAATGCAGGAATAGCTTTATAGTGGTAATAATGTCCAGGAAGAAGGGAACAGCACCTGGGTGGTGGGGGGCAAAGTTTTACTTTCATCTATTCAATTTTTCAAGCCATGAAAAAAAGTATTTCAGAAGTGTCATTGTCTGTCCATGCAGCTCACATTTAAGGCTCTGATGTCAAGTCTAGACCAGTCCAGGGTAAAGCTGCAGGTAATTTAGGCCAATGCAACAATATTAAAGATTCTCATACTCAGTAAAGCACAAGTCAAAAAAACACCACAAGTGTTTTAAGAATCTGATTATTTTAACCACATTATCATTTTGGTGGGCGGAGCGGTAGCTCAGCTGGAAAGCGTTGGCCTCACAGTTCTGAGGTCCCGGGACCCACCTGTGTGGAGTTTGCATGTTTTCCCCGTGCCTGCATGGGTTTCCTCCCACATCACCAAAACATGCAACATGAACTGGACACTCCAAATTGCCCCTAGGTGTGATTGTGAATGCGGCTGTTTGTCTCAATGTGCCCTGCAATTGGCTGGCAATCAGTTCAGGGTGTCCCCTGCCTCCTGTCCATTGACAGCTGGAATAGGCTCTAGCACTCCCTGCGACCCTTGTGAGGATAAGAAGCAAAGAAAATGGATGGATGGATAGATTATCAGTTTGGTAGAAATGTCTCGGAATCACGCAATCTCAACCAGCACCATATCATTCCTCTACAACCTGGCACAATGCCGATTTTGAGATTTAAAAAAAGAATACAAATTTACTGCAGTACATGGGAGTATAGTGGAATTGATTGGCTACATAATTTTATTTTTTTCTATTTATTAAAAAATAATGTATGCATGTCATGTGAAACCTTATTCTAAGACATTCAAATTAGAGGAAGCAACTTCCGTCAATACTATAAAGAAGGAAAAATCTACATTCATCTTCCACAGGACTTAACCTCACAAGGGTCGGGGGCATGCTGGAGCCTATCCAACATAACTCTGGGCAAAAGGTGAGGTAAAAGTAGTAACAGTAATCCTAAAAAGACTTCCAAACTTTTTTTTTTGCTCAGAAAAGAGTGGAAGTACTCCCACAAAACAAAAAAACTCCTTTCAAAAGTATACACAATCTCAAGTATGACATTAATTCACTCATAAACACAAAATGGGAAAAGACCTCTCACTTTCTACTGACAATGAAGTATGGTTCCAAATCTGCAGAAATAGTCTCAAAGACCAAATATAGAAATTTAAAGGTAATCCAGTTGAAAGTACTCCACAGATAACACATTACACAATATATAGCATGTATAAAATGTGCGATCCAAACATACAAACACATACTGAAATACTGAAAAAACACTTATTTTCACGCGCTTTGGTATTTTACATCTGTACTGCTGTGCTCACTGGTTTATACAGTTAAGAAAATAAGTATTGTATGTATGTTTTTTTTAAATGATTTATTAGTGTGATACAGCTGCAAATAACTATTTGAACACCTGTCCATCAGCTGCAATTCCGACCCTCAAAGACCTGTTAGTCCGCCTTTAAAAGTCCACCTCCACTCCATGTATTATCCTGAATCACATCCACCTGTGTGAGGTCGTTAGTTGCATAAAGGCAGCTGTCCACCCCATACAATCCAAAAGACTCAAACTTGTAAGATGGCCAAAACCAAAGAGCTGTCCAAAGACACCTGAGACAAAATTGTACAACTCCACATGGCTGGAAAGGGCTACGGAGAAATTGCCAAGCAGCTTGGTGAAAAAAGCTCCACAGTTGGAGCAATCATTAGAAAATGGAAGAAGCTAAACATGACGGTCAATCTCAATCAGAGTGGAGCCCCATGCAAGATATCACCTCGTGGGGTCTCAATGATCCTTTTTAAAGGTGAGAAATCAGCCCAGGACTACACGACAGGACTTGGTCAATGACCTGAAAAGAGGTGGGATCACCGTTTCCAAGGTGACTGTTGGTAATACACTAAGAAGTCATGGTTTGAAATCATGCATGGCACGGAAGGATCCCCTGCTTAAACCAGCACATGTCAAGGCCCGTCTTAAGTTTGCCAATGACCATTTGGATGATACAGAAGAGTCATGAGAGAATGTTTTGTGGTCAGATGAGACCAAATGGAACTTTCTGGTCATAATTCCACTGACTGTGTTTGGAGGAAGACAGATGATGAGTTAAATTCCCAAGAGCACAAACATTGGTTTTCTCAGGTGTGCAAATACTTATTTGCAGCTGTATCACACAAATAATTAAAAAAAATGATCAATTATTTTTGGATTTTTCTGTTTCTTTTCATTAAAAAAAATCATACATTGTGATTTCCAGATTTTTATTTTTCGTTTATCTCTCTCACAGTGGACATGCACCGATGATGAAAATTTCAGACCCCTCCATGATTTCCAAGTGGGAGAACATGCAATATAACAGGGTCTTCAAATATTTATTTTCCTCACTGTAGCTAATTCACCTGAGTTTGGAAATTTCTCTTCATCTATGTCTATAGGGGGATTTAAAATATACATCTTCCAAATAAATAACCACAACCAAAACTTGTCATTTTAGCAATGCTTATTGTACCCAAGGATGAGCCGGACTTGTGGCGCGCCATGATTCATTCTTTAATTTCCTGTCCAATTTCTTTTGATTTTCACATGATTTTAAACAAGGAAGCAGAGCGTTTGAGGTGTGGCCACAAATACACCCTCAGGTGTGCAGTCAACTAACTGTCAGTTAACCTACCAGGAGCTTCCAAAGCCATGACCTACTCTAGGCTTCCCCATGTTCTCTAAAGACAAAATAGTTTTTGTGTATGTAAACTTTTGACCTCTAAGAAAATAAGCTCAAATTCTCTAAGGAATTCTTTCTCATTACTGTGTCAGTTAACAAAATTAAATAATTTTGCCGATCCCGACTGAGGTTTAAGTTTAAGAAAAATAAATGTCACCTTTCATTAAAATGGTCATCATTGAAGCTTGATTTCTGTGCATCTGGGAAAGACGCATACAGAAATGTAATGTGACCATATCATAAAAATCATAAAATTATTTCTTCTCATTTTAAAGTCCCGTGCACATCATAGGGTCACTTGCATGTACGTGAACCCCTACTCTGCGAACTCTGGATCTGTGGTGTGGGCCTCTGGGGATATTGGGCTTGTTTCCCCCTACTACTCTAAGGCTAGGTTTTGTCCATTTAGGACTCCTCGGAGGGGTCGGTCACGGGGCTTCTCTCAGTCCTCTGGTGCCAGGGGAAGTGCGAGATGGGCTTGTTTGCTTGAAATCCCCCACTGCTGGTGGAGGGGCCCAGGACCCACCCTTCCTCAATGTGCTTAACATATATTGGATATAGTGCTCATTCGGTAATAACAGACACGCGTTTGGATTTAATTACCGGTGGGGGAAACCACTAATAATAAAGGAGTTTTTTTTTTTTTTTTAACGATATTAACTCACAGGTTCTCACAGGTGTTTAGACACTTTAAAGGCATCTCACTGCACCACTCATCAGTTGCACTGCCTTGCTCATTTAAGACATCTCGCCCTCCCCTTTCCTCTCCGCTCTAATCATGTCCTTTTGGTTAGTTGTTACATGTCCTCGCCATGTGTACAAATACACGATTTGAATTTTGTAACGTTACTTATGGGCAAATTTTTAGACTAACTATTGGTCTTCTGTGGTTCACACACCTAGTCCTCTTGTCCGTTCCATCGCTCTCTCTGTCTCCTAAGGCCCTTTTCTGTCTGGATGTGCTTCATTAAAAAATAAATAATAATAAGAGGGAGCATTTCAAACTCCTGTAACACTGCCAAACTGTTCAAAGCATAAAAGGAACATAGAGCCACCATTCTGTGCCATACAGTTAAATAGTACAGGTAAAATAAATATATAAAATGCAATAGCTAACATAACTAACACACCTTGTACATTAAATTCTAGGTCATCTGACTCAATCGAACATTCAAAAAACAAGCTAAGCATGGTACATTTCCAACACCCCTGGTTGAGCACCAGCCCAATTGCTCATGACACAAGCACCCAATCTCCATGTGTTACATTATGAATGGAAGCATAACTCACAAGGTTATAATGCAGCGATAAAGTAGGACCTGAATGAATGCAGCACAGTGTTGAGTGTGTGCCAGTGGTAGACAGGGGAGGGAGGGTAAACCATGCTGGACCAAAGTACAGTAAAAATTGTCTCAGTATGATGGCTCACATAGGGTACCTAATAAACATACAGTCTTAATCGACTTGAAAAAAAATCCCCCAAAAACAAACAAAAAGCATGGGCATGCTGGAGCCTATACCAGCTACTTTCGTCAGGAAGCGTAGAACACTGAACTGGTCGCCAGCAAATTGCAGGGCACATACAAACAACCATTTGGACTCACATTTACACCTATCAGAAATTTAGAGTCTTCAATCAACCGACCAGGCAAGTTTTGGAGTTGTGGGAGGAAACTGGAGTACCCAGAGAAATGCACGAAGGCATGGGCAGAACATGCAAACTCCACTCAGGCGGGGCTTGGATTTGAACCCCGGTCCTCAGAGCTGTGAGGCAGACATATTTACTGGTCTTCAATCGTGTCCACTCTCGACCCCCACCCCCAAAAAATATTTTTTTCAATGTAGTCATTGTAGCTGCATATAAGGGAACAACAGTTTCACATCATGACTATCATATGTGTCTCGATCATATTTGAGCTGCACATTAAAATGAGTTTACAGACAGCACTGATACAAAAAAGCTTTTAATCTGTGCCCTTTTCTTTGACCTAAACAAACCGGAGAGGAAACAGATGCCCTTCACTTTGGCATTCATTCAGTCGAGAATGTGTTGGCAGCGTTTAGCGGACCAGCAGAGAAGCAAAGGCTCAAGTTTTCTTTTGCATCCACAATGTTGGGCTTCAAGTATTGGACAGCCAGCTGCTTTGGCACACAGATGGTGAGAAAGAGATGCACATGTAAGTTTTGTAGCCTTACTCCTCCAACATCATGCTTCAGGAGCCTACCGTAACATTGCAGTTTTTTGCTGTCAAAACCGTGTAACGTGGTTATTTAATATCTTTGCTACAAGTAGATGGAAAGTTAATTTGTGTAATCATGATTTGGCCAAGAAACCAAACTTTGCATGCTTACGTTCTACAACTAACAAGAGATGTGGATTCTATTATCTTCACCTAAGTAGTCTAACACTTACAATACTTAAGAATAGATAAAATGCCTGGAAGGGAATTGGTGTATATAGAGAAAGATAATATTGAAGCGCAAGACAAAGAAAGCGAGGGAAATCGGGGGGCTCAGCAGGCCATAGCATCTACCCTTTGAAACGTGAGACCATGTTAAACAACAGTCACCTCTTCTAATTCAGAATGAGATTCGACAAACAAATCAATGTGATCAGTTATCAAAGCCAAGAAGCTACAATATTAAAAGCCTCCTGTATAAGAACTACATACACATTTGATCATGCCTTTTTTGGAAATGCGAAATGCTATTAATTAGAAGAAACAACTACAACAATCAAAGCGCCAAGCTGACTAGATCAAACAGACAAATGTCCAACTGGGGAGATAAAAACACTGACAATGTTAACCAATTTAATCCTCATCATTATGTTACACGGATGGAACCCAAAATCCAAATTAGGAACTTTACCTTCATGTTATATACAAAGCCTTCTCCTGGTCTTAGCTCAACAGCCAGCTGTCTTTTATGGTCAAATATTTCCAGACATTACTCTTCAGTCCAGAGCACCTGGTGCCATTGGACATACTGTGTACAGTTTTGGCAACCCCTCAGCAGTCCATTTCAGATTAGAGTCACCCAAATTGTGGATTTTAGGTGAACCAGCAACCTGAAGGCACCTTCGTAATTGAACCAACTCGAAAGAAAGTATCTTAATCTGTCTTTCTGATGCTGCTCTGTTTCATTGTTGCTCCTCAGGCTTGCATGTTTCTTTGTGCTATGACAAAGTACATCAGAACAGCACATCTGGAAAATGGAATAGATCAGCTGCCAAATTTCTGCCTTTGAGAGAACATGCCGAAGCTTGATGTTCACTTTGTATTTTGTTTCTATGGTTATTCTTTGCAGGTTTACATATGATTAGATGAGTGTTGGAGTACAGCGCCTGAAATAACTATTTAACACGTCATAATTTTTCCTTACTAAATATATTTACAAATGTGGTATTGACAAGAAAATTTAACCAGATGTTGGGAACAACCCAAGTAATGCATACAAAGAAAGTAGAACAAATATGGTCAGAAATTAAGTTATGTATAATACTGTGAAATGACCAAAGGAAGAACCATTGAATACATGAAGAAAGTGGGGTGCAGAAGGGTATGGAAAGCCAAGACAACTACAATCTATCACTAAACAACAATCCAGCCCCTTGTCAGTGCAAATGAACATCAGATGGTTCAGCCCTAATTGATGGCCTACAAAAAGGTCTCATTGCCAAGGTGTGAATCAAAACATCGCAAATGAATTGTTGCAAAACATAACGATGGCAAGGGTTACAGGCTCATATCTAAGTTGCTGAATGTTCCTGTGAGCACAGATGGGTGAATCAGGTGTTCCACGCAAGATTTATGACAGAGGAATGCAAAGAAAAATCAGAAGCGCTGTTAAACCAAGGGCCACCTGTGAAGAGTTTCAAATAGACCTAGAATTAGCAGGTTCTTTTGTCACAAGAAAAACAATGAGGAATGTTCTCCGCCGGCATTGCCTGTAAGCATGCTCAACACGTAAGACCCCATTGATTAAAAAACAAAAAGAAATAAAAAAAAATAAAAAGAAAAGAAAAACCACGTCAAAGCTGGTTTAAAATTTTCTTACAGTTTGGACAAGGAAGTTAAATAAAAATATATAAATAAAATATAGCATGGTATGTTGTGAGGTAATCGGACTGTTTGGATGAAATAATCCAAATTAGGTTTGGAGGCAAAATGGGATTGGAACATCACCCTAAAAACACCATAAATCCACCAAAAAATCTGCGGCTACCTATGAGGCTAATGAAAATGGAACAGTTGTGGACATTTCTGCAGGATAATAATCAGACAAATACTCTCAATTCATTTCAAAGACAAAATATTAAGCTGCTAGAATGGCCCAGACAATCACCTGACTTAAATCCAATCGAAAATCTATGGAAAGAGCTGAAACTCAAGCTTGATAAAAGAAGTGCATCGAAACTTCAAGATTAATTATGTGGAGGAAAAGGCCAAAATTGAGTCAGAGCAAAATTAATAATAATAAAAAAAAATCATATAACCACAGAGTCAAACAGAATTTACAAATATAGGTATATATGAATGACTTAAAAAAATGGGAATTAATGTCCAAGTAAACTCAATAACAAAATGAAAGTCAAAGCTTGAAAGAAGAGTCTGTAGTATCAACACATGATGTTATTGTTGAAAGTTGATAGTTGACATTGTGGAAATTCAATTGATCTCACCTTTGCTTTGCTATCTTGAACAGACATGTAGCCTACACACATGCTTTCCGTGGTGTGGCTCCAAAGAAACTCCACTGTCCAAATACATCAAAGTTAAGAACAAAAGAAAAAAAAAAAATCATACGATATTGCATTTTGATCATAGAACAGAATCCACTTGATAACAATGACAAATGACACAATTGTACTCAACTTAAGCAATAGTAATGAAACTCAGTTTATAGTTTTTCTGGAGTAAATTTTACAAAAACGCTTTTTAAAAGCTCCAGGTGGAGAAACCAGATCCACCAACACAATCAGTGAAATGAAGGCACATTCAGAGGATTAGCATTAGCATTTGATTCCATCGTGGGAGGTCTTCATCAGATCGGAGATGAAGGGTGTGAAACAGGAGCTTGATTGTATAAATCAAAAAAGACCACCCACCAGGTAAGGCACTAATACCCACTGAATCCCACTATTTCAACTTAGCCCTTCCTCCTAGCTAATTATCTGATGATATATTTTGAATATCAGTAATCTTTGTCAAATATTGGCTAAGGTATGGAATCCAATTGTAGCCAGTACTGAAATAACCTTTGTCTCACCGAGAGGACCCCGATCATTTGGAGACAACTGAGGTTCTGGAAATCTGCAGCACCGCAAGACAATTACTCCACCCAAAACTCGATCTTCATTGGCCAGAAAGGGAGAGCCTGAATGTACAAAGAGTAATAAATTTTAGCGACACATATCTGAGCAAGTCCTTGGGAGATATGTCACGAGAAACTCTTTCTAGAGCTGATGTAAAGAAAAGCTGTCATATAGTCTGAGTGAGAGGCCTTCACATAATAGAAACCATTACTCCACAGAGCAGGAATTATGGAGAATTGTTCATTCAATAAAAAAACAAGAACATTCAATAATAAAAATCGTCACAATGATTTTCAGCCATCAATCATGAAGTGTGACATTTATAGACTGAGTTGAAACAGTTTAAACAAAATGTTTTTAAATATCAATAGACCACAACACTTTTTTAGATTCTGGCCTTCCCTATGGAGGCTAACAAACATCTGTTTGTTACTAGGCTTGACACAATCGGGATTTTCTTTTTTTTTGGACCAATCACTGGTCAGCGAATTAAAAAAAAAATTCTTAAACCAATGACAAATACGATCTGAAGATGGAGCAATGACTCTATTGAAAGTCCCACTGACACGAAAAACATGTTTTTCTGTACGTTTTTAATTGGAAAAAAAAAAAAAAAGGCAGCCAGAATGGACCCATCATTTTTTCACCACACAACATGATTTTCACTTATATGACTTTTTGTAACTCCCGGCATGAAAATACTCTCGAGAGATTTAATTTGAAGAAGCAGGAAGTGACGTTATTAGTAGACGCACACTCATTTGTGTGTTTATAAAAGTTTTACCTGCGGGAAGGTAGCTCTTTGTCCCTTTGTGTTACCCAAAATGACGGCTCGTTGGATTGCTGGATATTGCTCGAACACTTGGGGAGGATGGATTCACTCTTCATACTTTTCCAAAAGACCCGGTTCGTCGTGAAAAATGGATTGCACAGGTTCAAAGGACGAGAGCTTCATGAGTTCCAAATGACAGGTAGGTGTGTATAGAGCTATTAAAAAAAATTGTTTGGGGTGTGGACTTAATCCTTGTTTTAAAGAGCGATGACAACGCTCGCAGCCGGGTCGCGGTGGCTCGTCGCGGCGTCTGAAAATCTGTGTTGTTCCTCTCCCATAGCAGGTTCCACTACGTGTTTTCAATGGCGAATGTCCCAGTGTGACGTATGCTGTCAATATGGCTACCACTTGGATGTCGAGTGAGTCTTCCGCAACTTTGCGCATGGATGACATCTGCTCATATTTATTTTTTCATATAGACATTGAAGGGAATAATGGTATATGTATTTTTCATTACATTTTCTATTTTAGAATGTTTATAGGCATGTCAGTGGGACTTTAAATGACTTGTTCATTTACTACGCACACATGTGTACTGAATACAGAGTATCTTCCAATGTGTTCACTCTCATTTTAGACATAAGGTAAAACAATGACTTCAAGCATTGGCCGATGAAAAGTGAGTTTTAATTCAGGTTAAAGCATCATTACAACATGACAGAAATAATGGATGCCAAATTAGTTTAATTATTTTTCTATTTTTCTATTCTTTTGCACACACCAAAACTTTACATCCTGATTTGACAGAATGGCGGCATGTTGACATAAAACTCTCAGTGGTACCACCATCTGACTAGGCTACATAACATTTTGTTGGCTGCTTGCGAGCCATATTGTATTAGAAAATGTAAATATAACACATTTTTCGTGATTAAACACACACACACATTTCACAAACACAAATTTGTTGGATCTATTTTTGTTGTCGTCACCCTGGTAACGAGTGTATCGTCGCGTTTGAATTAACAAGCTAAAGCCCAGTAATTGTAAAAGCAATTGAGAAAGACCAAATTTGCATAGTATAGTCATATCCAGTCATTACTTGTTGTCCGTCTCAGATGGGTCCCACACCGCGAAAATGTTTATTACAAATCAGATATTTACAATACTAAACACAAAAGACAAGACGATCAATAATGCCATTAATCAGATTGGGGAATTATGAAATAAAAGCCGATCAGCATAAGATGGTAATTAACACAAATACTCATCAAGCCGATCAGATCAGTGTAAAGTCATTTTGTTACATGAGTTTATTAATCCATTTCCATCCATTTTCTGAGCCGCTTTTCCTCTCGAGGATCGCAGGGAGTGCTAGAGCCTATCCCAGATGGCATTGGGGAGGAGGCAGGGTACACCCTGAGCTGGTTGCCAGCCAATTGCAGGGCACATAGAGACAGACAAAGGTTACACTCACAATCACACTTTGGGGCAATTTAGAGTCTCCAATGAATTCACATTTTGGGGATGTGGGAGGAAAATGGAGTGCCTGGACAAAACCCACACAGGTAAGGCTTGGATTCGAACCAATGCTCTACAGCTGTGCCACCGTGCTGCCCTTTATTAATCCTACACCCATTGTTTTCCTAATACATAAAATCTTTTATTCTTCTCCACAAACTCATTCTTGTCTGACAAATCTGCATGCATACACAATCACTAGGAAAGATTAATGAAAGCTAATAATGCCAAACTCACTTATGAACTTGTTTTGCATAGCTTCTAGCAATGCCTGATGGGCATCTTCTGACTGCATGGTAGCGGAGCATTCCCGTGCAAGCATGGTGCGAATCAGATGCTCTCCACAGCCTGTATGAGACACAAAACCACATCTGATTAAGAAAAAAGAAGTCGCTTACATTTTTAGCTAATGTACAATGCACTAAAGCAGCTTCTGTTAACTGTGTTAGTTACAATTTTATGGAAGCACTAACATATTTGGTCCTGAGATAATTCACATAAATGGTAAATAGACTGCACCTATATTGCACTTTAGCTACAATTCTACACTATCGAAGTAACATCCCACAAACACATTCAAACACCAATGGGTGGCTGCTACCAGGATCACAGGGAGGAAATTAGGGTCGAGTGTCTTGCCCAAGGACGGTTCAACAGGTGGACAGTGGCAGTCAGGATTCAAACTAGTAACCGTTCGGTGACTGATCACCTGCTCTAACTATTGACCCACTGCCCCTACATAGCTAATTATTATTATTATCATTATTAATAATAATTAAAAAATCATACAACATAATATGAAGGGGAAAATACAATTAATTACAAACTATTATTATTACTATGGCACCACTGACTAGCAGTAAGGGGTTAAAATGAAACAGATGTTGGTGAACGAGTGACCACCTGCCAAGTGTAACACTCACAACTTTACTAACTCTGACACATTGTATATTTTGCTATTCTTAAATTCCAAGAAAACAAATCTGCAGGCTACATAAAATCTGTGTATAAAACTGTGGGAACATGAATGAGTGTGAACATGTTATTCTTGCCAAAAAGCTCTGAATTATTTTAAAGGCATTCGCTCATGTTACATGTGGTTACGGTATGACGTCTAAGGAGTGAAACAGAAACAAAAGTGCAAAGACTTTAAGCAAAAGATCTATAAAAAGCATAGGGCCGCTGGCACAAGTGTCTCATATTACAATCTACAGCTTTTTTTAATGGCAAAATACAGCAGTACCTGTGTTTTATAAGGAATACCTGGGATAATATACAAATTTTAGTTAAATAGCAAAATTAAAAAGACCATTTGCATCTTATTGCCGCAATGAAGAGGGGAATAGGAATGAAGTCATCCGTAACTTCACTTATACTTGACCTGAAAACAAGACATGGTATAGAAATACAGTGCCCTCCAGTTATTGGCATCCCCGGTTAAGATGTGTTAAAAGCCTTAAAATAAATTCAGTGTTTATTGCAGAAGAATACTGTCACACTGTAAATTTTAGGAAAATGTAACCTTCAACTCAAATGAATTGTAAGAAAATAAAAAAAATCCCTGACTAAAAAATAATTTTTTTCATTAAATCCCCTGTTCCACAATTATTGGCACCCTTAACAATACCCAGGAAATAAATATAATTGAAGCATTTCTGTCATTAATACTGTAGTTTACAAAGTTTACCAGAGTATGTAGGAACATTTAATTAGTAATTCATCACTTCCTGTTTCCCTGGGGTATAAATATGACGTGACACAGAGGCCATTTCTCTTATCCACTCTTAAACATGGGAAAGACAATGGAACACAGCATACAAGTGAGGCAGATGTGCGTCGACCTTCACAGGTCAGGCAGAGGCTACAAGAAGATTGCCACTCAACTGCAGCTGCCCATATCCACTGTGAGTGGAATAATTAGGAAGTTCAAAACAACTGGAACAATGGTAAACAAGCCTGGACGAGGACCCAAGTTTATTTTGCCACCACGCACAGTGAGGAGGATCGAAAGATCTCCAAAGCTCACTGTTACAGAATCACAACAAATGGTAGCATCCTGGGGTCACAAAGTCTCCAAATCAACCATCAGGCGCTGTCTCCACGCCAACAAGCTGTTTGGGAGGCATGCACGGAGAAAACCTTTCCTCACTCACAATCATAAACGCAAACATCTGGAGTTTGCCAAGCGGTATTGGGGCTTCAACTGGGACCGTGTGCTTTGGTCAGATAGACCAAGATTGAGCTTTTTGGCAACAAACACTAAGTGGGTCTGGCGTGCCACGAAAGATGCGCATGCTGAAAAGCATCTCATACCCACTGTGAAGTATGGGGGTGGGTCAGTGATGCTGTGGGGCTGTTTCGCTTCCAAAGGCCCTGGGAACCTTGTTAGAGTGCATGGCATCATGAATGCTTTGAAATACCAGGACATTTTAAATCAAAATCTGTGGCCCTCTGCCCGAAAGCTGAAGATGGGTCATCACTGGGTCTTTCAGCAAGACAATGACCCTAAACATATGGCCAAATCTACAGAACCAGAAATGGTTCACCAGACACAAAATCAAGCTCCTCCTATGGCCATCTCAGTCCCCAGACCTAAACCCCATGGAAAACCTGTGGTGTGAGCTGAAGAGGAGGGTACAGAGGAGAGGACCCGGGTCTCTGGATGATTTAGAGAGATTCTGCAAAGAGGAATGGTTCAAGATTCCTCTTTCTGTCTTTTTCCATCTTGTGAAACATTACAGGAGAAGATTAGGTGCTGTTTTGTTAGCAAAAGGGGGTTGTACAAAGTATTAACACGAGGGGTGCTAATAATTGTGACACACATTATTTGATGTAAAATATTTATTTCTTTATGTAGGATTTTTTCCCCACTGAATAAATGCACTTGTATTGAAGGTTGGATTTTTCTCTATTTTTCCATTAAGGTCCCATATTATTTTGGAAAAAAAAATATTAGAAGCTAAAAAACACATCTTAACCAGGGGTGCCAATAATTATGGAGGACACTGTATGTAAAACCTCACTGAGGTTATTGCAATTGCAACAGATGCCTGAAGGAGTGGAAAGTTTTTGTTTTCTTAAGAAAGCAGAATGTAGGCTTGAGCAGGTACTTGGGTCTTTGGTACTGTGTGTACTGTAAAGTGGTCAATGATTGATTGTGGCAACACAAACACTGTTGAAGTAGATCTGCAGCACGACTAAAATAAAACAAAAAAAATCCACAAGTCGACCATGACAGCCAGCAACAGCAGCAAGAGTAAACAGTAACTAGCTGCTCTTTTAAAGGCCACAACAAAGTACGAGTGACATATTATAAATCAAAACACAGAGGAGCAGACCGTGCAGGACCAAGTGAATGACAGAGGGTGTGGATCAAACTCCCTCTAAGTCAGCATGAAAACTATTGTTTTTCCTAGTTCTTTTGATGGGGCTGCCTTTCATGCTCAGGAAATTAAAAACAGGTGATATACTGGAACACACATTATACTCTCCATCTCCTTAACATCCCCATCAGGGTAAGATCTTTAGCCAACATCAGAGACTGGGCCACATTATAGGGAAGGAGAGGATGTGGTGGAAACACAGTACTGCATAATACCATATGTACACTTCATAAACTTTGATACTGCATTAGCAGTGGGACAAAACATAAAAACACGATTTTACTTTTATTTAATCTAAGTAAATAAAACTAATCAAATTAGTTACATTTAATGGAGGGGATAATCAATATTTCTACAGATAAACAAGAAAGCTTTAAATCTAGCCTTTATTGTGCTGCACTCTAGTGGGTATACACAATTTAAGCTAAGGGGGATGACCCCTGTTGAGCGTCTTGCAAGGCACCTGGCCTGCAGATGACAAACAATAAGCAGAAAAAGATGACTCAATCATCCAAGGAAGTGATGAAAATCACCCAGTAAGAATGGTTGGAGGTTATTGGAAAGAATTATCAGGCTTTCTGAACCTTGACTCACTGGGGGTAAATGATGGGCTAAAATAGAAGATTTGGTTCTGATTCAAATTATCACAAAGAAATGTGTGGCTTGTGATGAACGTTAAATATGATAGAATAGGCACAGATTTAAATTGCACACAGTACAGAAGGTATCAGTTATAGATCTCGTATGGTGTTATACCTGAGGTACTAACAGCTGTAGAGTAGGTGTTCATATTGCATGCATTTTCAGCCCAGCAGCCACATCCATAATGAGCAGCCTGAGAAAAGAACCAAAAGTAGAGGATTAAAAAGCAAACACCACTGTTGAAATAGCACAGTTTTGTGCAGGTTTATGCTTCATTCCTTTAAATTTAAACTTTAAACATGTCTTCCTGTCCTTATTTTTAAAACAAAAGGGTAAAATATTTTTTGGGGGGTTGATACATTTAGAGTCATATTTCTTTTTTCAGTGACTGAAATGTTGTGTTCCCAACCATTTTTTCACAAGTGCATCAGCTTTTTTACACATTTACCAATATATAGTGGAAAAAAACATACAGTAAAACAAAAAATGTCCAAAATGTCAGCATTTACCAGATATTCTGAGATTCACAACAGCCACTTCTTACTTAAATAAGATCACAAGTTTAATGTTAGTTCAATGTAAATGACTTCACAAAAAATCTACAAGCTCTATTACCTGGCCAACCCTGCCTGGATGTTTCATCGCTAGACCTCCACTGGATACCGCTGCAGCTACGTTGCCTTGCAGGTCAACAACGACAGCTCCAACAGTGTCAAGGCACTCCAAGCCATTTTTCTACACCAGTGGCAATGATTAGCAGCGAGAATTGCTTGAAAATTGTAAAATACATTTATTTGACTGTTGATCCAGCTTGAGCAAAACGTCGGTACAAATGTTGTGGTCATGATGAGCCTCTTCCAGTGATGCCTAATAGAAACTACAATACAATGAGTCATTAAGAAATTATATACAAAGAAAGAGTTTGGAGAAAGGCTGGTATTTTTCAAAACTACACCGCATTGGAAATTATGTACTATATTCGACAAGCATTATATGAATCACTCTGAAATGTTGTTCGAATTTCATTCATTAAGAATCGAGTCCTCCCTGATTGCAGTTTGCCTCAAAGATGATTTGATGATGATAATTGGGCTCAAGTGCCACATCCACTTTTGGTTTATTCAACTGACAGAGGCCATTCAAAGATAAGATTAAAAAAAGGTTTAATTCATACAGTATGTAGAATTAAGTCATTATTAATAAAATACAAACAGCAATCCATATGCTATACCCCTTATCCTAATTTGAATCCTGTGTGAGGTGGAACCTAACTCAGCTGACTTCAGACGAGAGGTGATACACAATCTGGTCTGGTCCCTATCTTACCGCAGGGTACGTTTAAACAACCTTAGGTTTATAGGTAACCTTGAGTATATTGGTAGAAGGGTGCTGAGGATGGAGCTGCCAGGCAAAAAAGTGAGAGGAAGACCAAAGAAAAGGTTGATGGGTATTGTGAAAGAGGACATGAGGACAGTGGGTGTTACAGATGAGGATGCACGAGATAGGCTTAGATGGAAAAAGATGACGCGCAGTGGCAACCCCTAATAGGACAAACGGAAAGAAAAAGAAGAAGAACAAACCATTTTGGTGATCCTGGACAAGTTAGTCTTCACTCTTTGTTCTAAGGCATGTTTTTGGAATGTGGGAGGAAGTAACTCACCACTTTGCCTATGTTGCCTCCTAGAATTTTTACATTGGAAAATCTCAGAAATATGCCAACATACTCTCATATTATATTGTCTAAAAATGTACTGTATCTGAATTTGAAATTAATCTACTTCATTTATTTGTTTGTGTCATTGCTAGACATATTTAAAACAGTATACGCAAAAAAAAAAAAATAAAACATACAAAAAGCAAATTAAAAAGAAAAAGGCCACCTACAATTTTCAGTCACAGACGTGTACTCAATCACACCTAAAGGCAATTTGGAGACTCAATTTAATCCATTTTTTTGGGATGTGAGAGGAAACTGAAGTGCTGGGAGAAAACCCAAACAGGTTTGTAATCCAGTGGTTTTCAAACTGGTTCAAACTCATTATGACAGGAGGGGTGCAGAGCTACCATGAACTTTTCATTATTGAGTTACAATCAATAGATGGAGTCAATTTTACTCATGAGCACACAAGCTTACACTTGCCACTAAAATGATGGTGAATGAAATGATGAAATTGTTTATCCTTGGTGGCTTGGCTTGATAAACTCGCCAATATTATTTTTTCAACTGTGCAAGTGACCACCGCATTCAATGATTTTTGCGAGCTACTCCTTTGCATACAGTGGACGGCAGGCGTTGGAAAAAGGAACTTTTTACCCTCTCTTGTGTTTCAACCAATATAAAGTTAATTTCATTGAATTCATTTCAGAAATTGTCATCATGTGGTGGCTGGACACAGTGGCGCACTGGCCAGTAAGGTCCAGTGGATACCGCCCCCCAATATCTGGCACAATCGGTGTTACAGCCAAAACGACTCCGTGTTGAGCAATTGCTGGAACAAAATGTGAACGTTCCCTAATATTTGGCAGGTTGGATAATACTTGTCCAAGGGAGGTACCATTAGCAACATCTGGTAATGGAAGTTCACATAGTATAGTCAATTTTACATAACTAAAATTAAAAATAAGATGCTCTGACTCTTTTCTTTGTGTAGCATCTCTTAAGGCTTGGGAGCACAATTACTATTTGCTCAGCTGCTTTTTAGCTCATCAAATCAGTCTCCAGGGGTGTTTTTCAGTCCACTAAAAAGTGCAATCTCACTGTCAACACATACAGTCTGTTAACATCATTCCCTTTGTGGAGTAATTTAATATTTTGTAAAGTAGAACACAACTCACCTTTTGCACATTATTAATTGTCTTCCCTCTCAAAAATGATATTATGGCGGTTTGATTGGCTATGATTGCCTTTTTTTAGGAGGATGTGCTAATTCACTGTAGGCAACCTAAATATTGTCATTTTATTTACTGGTATTTCATTAATGGATCAGTTAACTCTACAATAACCTATTTTTCTGATGTCCAATAATCTACTGTAATAGTAATTATAATTGAAATAATGTGATTCTACTCACATTTCCACTTGATTGTCTGCTTTTCTTTGTTCTATGAAGTCCTGTGTCTATTTTCTCAGCCACTTCCATCTTTCTTTTATTCCGTTTATATGCAGATAAACTGAACTCTAAAAAAAATATATATAGAGAGAGAGAGCGAGAGAGAGATGTATATACACAAAAAATACTCAAAACAAAATATATACAGTATACGCACACACACACACACACACACACATATATATATATATATATATATATATATATATACAGTCCCCTCCATAAATATTGGCACCTGTGGTTAAGATGTGTTAAAAGCCTTAAAATAAACTCAGTTTTTATTGCAGAAGAATACTGTCACACAGAAAATTTTAGGAAAATGTAACATTCAACTCAAATGAATTGTAAGAAAATAAAAAAATCCCTGACCAAAAAATAATTATTTTCCATTAAATCCCCCGTTCCCCAATTATTGGCACCCTTAACAATACCCAGGAAATAAATATAATTGAAGCATTTCTGTCATTAATACAGTAGTTTACAAAGTTTACCAGAGTATGTAGGAACATTTAATTAGTAATTCATCACTTCCTGTTTCCCTGGGGTATAAATATGACGTGACACAGAGGCCATTTCTCTTATCTACTCTTTTAAACATGGGAAAGACAAAGGAACACAGCATACAAGTGAGGCAGATGTGCGTTGACCTTCACAGGTCAGGCAGAGGCTACAAGAAGATTGCCACTCAACTGCAGCTGCCCATATCCACTGTGAGAGGAATAATTAAGAAGTTCAAAACAACCGGAACAGTGGTAAAGAAGCCTGGACGAGGACCCAAGTTTTTTTTGCCACCACACACAGTGAGGAGGATGGTAAGAGAAATCAAAATATCTCCAAAGCTCACTGTTTTTATTTTAAATCAAAATCTGTTGCCCTCTGCCCAAAAGCTGAAGATGGGTGGTCACTGGGCCCGTCACCAAGACAATGACCCTAAACATAGACATCACCAGACACAAAATCAAGCTCCTCCCATGGCCATCTCAGTCCCCAGACCTCAACCCCATTGAAAACCTGTGGGCTGAGCTGGAGAGGAGAGTACAGAGGAGTGGGCCCAGGTCTCTGGATGATTTAGAGAGATTCTGCAAAGAGGAATGGTTGAAGATCCCCCTTTCTGTCTTTTCCCATCTTGTGAAACATAGAAGATTAAGTGCTTTTTTGTTGGCAAAAGGGGGTTGTACAAAGTATTAACACCGGGGGTGCTAATAATTGTGACACACATTATTTGATATAAAATATTTATTTCTTTATGTGGGATTTTTTTCCACATTGAATAAATGCACTTCTATTGAAGGTTGGATTTTTCTTTTTTTTCCATTAAGGTCCCATATTATTTCGGAAAAAAAAAAATATATTAGAAGCTAAAAAACATCTTAACCAGGGGTGCCAATAATTATGGAGGGCACTGTATATATGTATATAAAACTTGTCTCCTATTTATCAGAGATTCACCAACAAGACAAAAAAATATATACATGCATACATCTCTACATACAGTTGAAGCCAGAAGTTCACATACAGTGCTTTGTGAAAGTATTCGGCCCCCTTGAACTTTTCAACATTTTGCCACATTTCAGGCTTCAAACAAAGATATAAAATACAATAAAAAATTGTCAAGTGGGACAAAATCGTGAAGTGGAACAAAATTTATTGGATATTTTAAACTTTTTTAACAAACTAAAACCTGAAAAATGGGGTGTGTAATATTTTTTGGCCCCCTTGCATTATTACGTTCAAGCGCCAATTTTTGCTACAATTACAGCTGCAAGTCGCTTGGGGTATGTCTATCAGGTTTGCACATCGAGAGACTGTAATTCTTGCCCATTCTTCCTTGCAAAACACCATGAGCTCAGTGAATTGGATGGAGAGTGTTTGTGAACAGCATTCTTCAGCTGTGCCAACAGATTCTCGATTGGATTCAGGTCTGGACTTTGGCTTGGCCCTTCTAAAATCTGGGTACGTTTATTTGGGAACCATTCCATTCTTGATTTGGCTTTATGTTTTAGATCATTGTCCTGTTGGAATATTAATCTCCATCCCAGTCTAAGGTCTTTTGCAGACTCCAACAGGTTTTTTTCCAGAATGGTCCTGTATATGGCTCCATTTATCTTTCCATCAATTTTAATCATCTTCCCTGTCCCTGCTGAAGAAAAGCAGGCCCAAACCGTGAGGCTGCCACAACCATGTTTGACAGTAGGGATGGTGTGTTCAGGGTAATGAGCTGTGTTGCTTTTATGCCAAACATATCGGTTTGCATTGTCGCCAAAAATTTCAATTTTGGTTTCATCTGACCAGAGCACCTTCTTCTACATGTTTGGTGTGTCTCCCAGGTGGCTTGTGGTAAACTTTAAACGTGACTTTTTATGGATATCTTTGAGAAATGGCTTTCTTCTTGCCACTCTTCCATAAAGGCCAGATTTGTGTAGTGTACGACTGACTGTTGTCCTATGGACAGACTCTCCCATCTCAGCTGTAGATCTCTGTACTTCATCCAGAGAGATCATGGGCCTCTTGGCTGCATCTCTGATCAGTCTTCTCCATGTTGAAGGTGAAAGTTTAGAGGGACGGCCGGGTCTTGGTTGATTTGCAGTGGTCGGATCCTTCCATTTCAATATGATTGCTTGCACAGTGCTGCTTGAGATGTTTAAAGCTTGGGAAATCTTTTTGTATCCAAATCCGGCTTTAAACTTCTCCACAACAGTATCTCGGACCTATCTGGTGTTTTCCTTGGTCTTCATGATGCTCTCTGCACTTTAAAAAGCACCCTGAGACTATCACAGAGCAGGTGCATTCATACGGAGACTTGATTACACACAGGTGGATTCTATTTATCATCATCAATTAACATTAGATCATACAGAGATCCTCACTGAACCTCTGGAGTGAGTTTGTTGCACTGAAAGTAAAGAGGCCGAATAATATTGCACGCTCCACTTTTCAGTTTTTTTATTTGTTCAAAAAAAGTTCAAAATATCCAATAATTTTCATTCCACTTTATGTTTTGTGATGATTCTTGACAAAAAATAGAATTTTATACCTTTATGTTTAAAGCCTGAAATGTAGGGAAAGGTTGAAAAGTTCAAGCGGCCCGAATACTTGCTTTATTCAGATCAGGGCTGATGGCCACTCCAAGACATTAACTTTGTTATCCTCAGGCCACTTTTTAACCATTTTGGCAGTATGCTTAGCATCATTGTCCATTTGAAAGACCCATTTGCACCCAGGTTTTAGCTTCCTGGCTAATGTCTTGAGATGTTGCCTTAATATCTCCACGTAATGTTCTTTCTTCATTATGCTATCTGTTTTATGAAGACCTCCAGTTCCTGCTGCAACACATAGTCCCACACCATGATGCTGCCACTGCCATAATTGATAGTGGTATGGTGTTCTCAGGTCTACAAGCTTCCCCCTTTTACCTGCAGATGTTACATTGGTCATTATGGCCAAACAGCTCCACTTGAATTTCATCGGACCACAAGACATGTTTCCATAAATCTTCGTGTTGGAGAGTCTTTTTGCAAAGTGTAAGCTGGCTTTTTATGTTTCTTTAGGAGTGGCTTCATTTTCGGTGAGTGGGTTCAGCCCATGTTAGTGTCGGACATGTTTCACTGTGGATAATGACACTTACCACCTTGATTCAAGGTTTTCACAAGGTCTTTAGCTTTTGTTCTGGGATTGATTCGCACATTTCGGACCAAAACCCGGTCATCTTTGGGATTTCCTTACTGAGCAATGTGAAGGCTAGACATTCCCATGATGTTTATGCTTGTCTATAATTGTTTGAACAGATGAATGTGGCACCTTCAAGCATCTGGAAATTATATCCAAGGATGAGCTAGACTTGTGGAATTCCACGATTCTTTCGCTGATTTCCTGTCCCATTTCTTTTGATTTTCCACTGACTTCAAACTAAGAAGCCGAGTGGCCTTTTCTGTCACTGCACATGTGCAGGGAAACAGTGTGTTCTAGCAAGCTGGTGAGTTGGCATCCAATTTAGGAGGCTAAACTTAAGAGTATAAAAATGAGTGGCGGAGCTGGACCAAGTAAGAAAAGGAAAATTTCTCACTTTTATACAGAATGGAAGGAGTATTTTTTCACAATGAAATTTTTGAAATCTGTATGCCAGACCTTCCAGTCTGCCATCACATCACCAAAAAAACGTAAATGTGGTGGGGCATTTTAGGACTTAATGGAAAATATAACACTGACTTTCAGCCAAAAAGCGAGTTGTCCATACAGCAGTTATTATTCACACAAAATTCAAAAGCAAAAGCCACCAGTGAAGCATCGTTCTGAGTGAGTCATGTTATCGTTAAGAACAAGAAATCCGTCCATGAACCAGAGATGGTAAAAGAGGCAATCGTTAAAGAAGCTGACACATTGTTCTGGGAGTTTA
This sequence comes from Syngnathoides biaculeatus, assembly GCF_019802595.1. Taxonomy (NCBI): domain Eukaryota; kingdom Metazoa; phylum Chordata; class Actinopteri; order Syngnathiformes; family Syngnathidae; genus Syngnathoides; species Syngnathoides biaculeatus. The sequence continues at coordinate 20,420,810 of NC_084651.1, forward strand.
AAAATAAGGCAGAAATTATCTTCAATCAAAGCTGCCCAATGGCAAAGAGTTACACGACACTGTGATTTAACCCAGCAAATGTGGAAGGACATCAGAGATTATGAGTGTTTCTCACTGCAGGTTTGGAATTTACTCACAAAGCGAAAGAACTCCGCAACATGAGGATATGTGCTACCTTTTTGACTCTATTATTCGGCTCCACTTATTTAGGTAAGGCTACCTTTTCCCACATGAAGATCATTCAATCCAAGTAACGTTCCACCCTCGCTGATGAACATTTGGAAGTATGCTTGATGCTGGCTGACAGCACCCGCTGTCCGAACTATGCATCACTGGCTGATTAACTTCAGTACAACTGATCGGAATAAACTCCAAGTAATGACAAAAATGTACATTGTTAATATTGTGCTGTGTCAGATTGGCTCACGGGGTGATGCAAGATACATCAACATATATTGGTGTTAAGCTGTATCGGCAACCCAGACTTTTAGCTCAATGGTAGTTCTCTGCACTCTCAAACCAGAGACATGGTTGTGCGTGGAAAAATACATTTCCTTTTTAATTTTAAGCTAATTATTTTCTTTGAGGCCAAACATTAACATACACGTCTTTAAAGAACACTGGGAAGCCTGAATGATGATGTCATGGCTTTGGTAGGTCCTGATAGGTTAATTTACCTGAGGTAATTGATAGCACACCTGTGGATTTATTTATGGACAAACATCAAAAACTCAACTTCATTGTTTTAAATCCTGGCCAGGAAATCAGAGAAAGAATCATGGCGCCCCACAAGTCTAGCTCATCCTGGGGTGATATTTCCAAATGCTTGGAGGTGCCACGTTCATCTGTTCAAACAACTATATGCAAGTATAAACATCATGGGAATGTCCAGCCATCACACCACTCTGTGTCCAAAAGAGGAACGTGTCCGAAATGTGCGAATCAACCCCAGAACAAAAGTTAAACACAAAGTGAAAATGGTGAATGAAAAAAAAAAAAAACCTCACAATCCAGAGTGAAATAAGTCTTGCAAAGACATGGCCTGAAAGGTCAGTCACCAACAATGAAGCTTTACTCCTAAAGAAATTGATTAGATTTTGCAAGAAGATACCAAGGCAAAGATCATAGAGATTACAGTGGCCTTTTGTGAAAATTCCTGAAAAAACAAATCCAAGTGCTCGCGGGGGGTTGAAAAAATGGATGGGTGTGGTGCATTCTGGCGATATCTGTGAACAAAATTCAGACAAAATTGAAAGTAAAATTTCCAAGTCCTGACCCAAAAAAAAAAAAAAAGTTTGGGCAGAAGTTCCCCAAGGGCCAACGCAGATTTCTTTGCCCGCATCCCTCTATCACTGGAAAGCACAAAATCATATTTGTCATGAAAATATATTTAAAATATGCCAGTTTATCTCAAGACAAATGAATTAAGTGAACTATTCAGTAAAAAGACATTTAAAATTGTCCTTTTCCCCACATTATACAGTACATATTATAGTATATATATATAGAATATACACGAAAATATGTCCTAGAATTTCTAGTGTACAGCAACACATGTTAAAGAAGTTGATCTGTAGTAATTACTATTAACGCTTAAGTCTCAAACTTGTTACGTCACGCTGTACTGATACACTCGACCACATTGCTCTCACTAGCTTAGATATAGATCGAGTAATACTAATAGTATAATATAATGAGTTGCCATTAATATATATATATATATATAATATATATATATATATACACATACACACACACACACACACACACACACACACACACACACACACACCACACACACACACACACACACACACACACACACAGGTGTGGTCAGTCATCCTCGCAGCTAAAGTTGCGAGTGTGATTAGTGATGGCCTTAAATAACTTGCTGGATAAATATAACATAACTGTAAATTAAAAATAAAATAAACAAATACATAACTAAAATAGAAAAAAAAATTCAAATTCAGAAATGATAATTTCCAATTTCAACGGATATTAGTAGAACATGATACAAAACGGTATTTAAAAATTTTCCATCAATAAAAATTCTTGATCTGACAAACTTTATCTGAAGAAAAGCACTGGCCTGTCAAGGAATAAACACGAACGGTCTATACTCGCAATGTTTTGAAAATGCTGAAAGTTTAGTTCAACATAATCGGCGTACGTGGCAACAAGCTAGTGATACATTGGAACAATCGTGACGTATTGTTGTGTGTTGGGGGGGGCACGCACCACGGGACTGCCGTAAATAGGAGGCCGGCACGCTAGAACGCGCCTTTATGTGCATGGGATCGACGTAGTGGGCACACCTGAATCAAGTGACGAGGTGGATGATAGTCTAATGATTTTTTTTTTTTTTTTTTAACGCAGTCACACTGCCTCGCGACCGAGGCAATGAGCACCCCTGGTGTAACTGAATTTCCTTTGACATGACTCATTATGACTTTCGACGTAAATGCGCTCGCGTTACGTGAAGCAGTTCTGAACATGCGCTTTCGTACATACGCCATACATGCTCAGTACGGTTAACTTGCATTTCCTGTTTCCGGGTGAATACCGGTTATTTAGGAGCACACTTGTTTAGTTAACACCGTTTATGAAATAAACACGGAAATTAATGTCAGGACCACACAAAATAAGCGACCTCTTGAAAGAATGCGAGGTCGGGGCGTTACTGTTATTAGTGTTAGTGCCTCAACATGGCTACGCTCGTGAAAGCAAAACAACGAACTCAGTCATATGTTTGTTCAATGTTGTCAAGTTATATCCGGATTAATTTTAGGCAATTTTTCCTCAATTTTCCGGAGCAATTTTCATGAAAATTTAAAAATCCGGAATTCCGGGAAAATCCAAAGGACTTTCATCACTGAGATCATAACTTCTGGAGATATGTCCTGTGGTCTGACAAAACCAAAGTGGAGCTGTTTGGCCATAATGACCAACATTACATCTGGATGAAAAAGGTTGTACAACTGAGGATATCCTACCAACTTTGAGGCAAGGAGGTGGGAGCATAATGCTTTTCATACAATATATGGCACAATGACCCAAGAGCATTACATTGAAATATTAAGGAAACATCTCAAGACTTCAGCCAGGAAGCTAAAACTTGGGTGGAAATAGGACTTCCAAATGGGCAATGAACCAGAAGCATAGTGCTAAAGTGGTTAAAAAGTGTCTTGAGGATAACAAAACCAATGTCTTGGAGTAGCCATCACAAAATTCTTAATCTGGATCCCATCGAATATTTGTGGGCAGATCTGAAAAGGAGTGTGTGTGAGCAAGGCAACCGACAAACATGACTCAGTTACACCAGTTCTGTCATGAGGAATGTGACAGGATTCCAGCAGAGTACTGTCAGAAGCTTGTGGAAGGTTACTCAAAATGTTTGCCCAAGTCCTAGAGTTCACATGCATCGGAAATGTATTTTAATGTTTGAGCTTGAAGAAATGAATGTAAAACTCTAAGAAATTCTCTCTTATTATTGTGACATTTAACAAAATACAATAATTTTGGTGATCTTGTCTGATCTGAAACAGGACAGATTTAGTCTGATTTGACTTCAGACAGTGAGACAAAATCTTTTTTTGCACAGTGTATGTAAACTTCTGGCTTTAACTGTATACACTCATTTGTCTGCCACCACAGCTAGATTCACGTATGTGGAATCTCCAGTTACTTTCAGCTCTTATGAGAACTATACTTCAGAACAAGAATAAAAATACTCACTAGTGGCCATTTTCTCTGAGGGGCATGGTGGGACACCATGGCTAATGGCCCAGTCGCGTGCTCCCCGGCCCACTAAAAAACTGGCAAAGAAATCATTGACAGTGATCAAAAACTAGAACTATAGTATAGTCACAATACTGACCAAGTAATTTAGTATCATGAGAGTCACCAGGGTGGTATTCTGCCAGCTGAAAGTTTCCCTTTCTGTGCTTCACTAAGCAGGCGATTTGCAACCAAGACAGGATTCTTAATACCTGGAAAAAAGGTATGTATTGTAGGTGGTAGGTGAGTTTGTGATTTTATACAAATTCATCACAATAAACCTGTAATTAATTTCTGATACTATTTATGTGACGATACTAATCTAGTCCATCCCTTGTCTCAAGAGGAATGTACAGTATACTGTAGAAGTATTAAATATATTCTATTGAGGGTAACAACTTACCACTAATAGCACCTACAGCTCCATAATGCAGTGATTTCCCATCCATGATACTGGCGTCACACTCTATTTCTCCTGACAAGTTAAGATTAGAGCCCATACCCGCATTTGTAAAAGGGGAGTCCTGAGAAAACATACAATATGCAAACTATATTTGACCAGGGGGATTTGACAAGAGTTTACAAAAAGAATCTTAAGGATCAGAGCCCATTTTCAGCTTGTTCCATTGCTTAGTTTATGATGTACTTCAACATGGCAGAATAATTGGATTTTCTCCATGCATTCTTGATAGTATTTTTAAAAGCCTTTAAAGAATTTATCCTACTTTTACTAACATGCAGTTTTTGCCATAAAATATATGAATGTCTGTATCTTTAACAACTTAAAAATATGGCTCATGAGAAAGTAATTAAATAAGTGCATCTTCTTGGAGATGCACAGTTCATGAAATCATTGTTCTTTTTCTTTTTTCCAACCCTTTCCTGAGGAAAACGATCCCTTACATCAAGGGATGTGACACGTTTGGCCCATGGGCCAGGTCCAATTCGACCCAGTGAGAACACCTTCAGGGCTAATTTTCAGTAACATTTACTGCTGTTGCAAATTATGTCTACTGGAGTGTGTACTGAGAAGACCTAAATGACTGATGGATTTGTGAAGCACAAATGATGACAAATTTCAGAAGAACACTAATATAAAATAATGTGGCACCTTTGCACTTCGCCTGGTGACCTCTCTCAATTCTTCCTTCACTTGTGAACAAGAACACAGGATATTTGAAAACTCCTCCCCTTGGGGCAGGATCTCATAACTGACCTGGAGAGGGTACACCACCCTTTTCTGACCAATGACCATAGTTTCAGACTTAGGGATAATTTTCATCCCAGCTGTTTCACACTTGGCTGTGAAGCTTTCCAGTAAGCGAGATCACTGCTTGATGAAGCCAATGGAACCACATTATCTGCAAAGAGCAGAGATGCAGTACTGAAGCCACCAAACCGGACCCCCTCTACGCCTCGGCTGCACAAAGACATTTTGTCCATAAAATTTATGAACAGAAACGCAGAAACGGTGACAAAGTGCAGCCTTGGCGGGGTCCAGTTTTCACTGGAAACAAGTCCACAAATTACTGCCAACAGTCTGCCCTAATCTCTAACACCAGTTGTACGGGGACCGAACAGCTCATATCACAGGGTTCAGTACCCTATACTCATGAAGCTACCCCCACAGGACTCCCCGAAGGATACTGTTGAACGACTTCTCCAAATCCACAAAGCACATTATTTGGCGAACTCCCATACACCTTTGAGGTGGCTGCCAAGGGTGAAGAGCTGGTCTACTGTTCCATTGCAAGGGTAAAAACCACATTCCTCCTCCTGAATCTGATTTGATTTGACATCCCAACGGACCCTTCCCAAGGGGGCTGAGGAGTTTTTCCCCTGTAGTTGTTATACAGTCTCTCTCTTTAAGAAGGGGGACCACCACCCCAGTCTGCTGATCCAGAGGCACTCTCATCGATGTCTATGCGATGTTGCAGAGGCGTATCAACCAAGACAGCCCCACAAAATCCAGAGCCTTTAGGAACTCCAGACAAATCTCATCCACATCCAGGTCCTTGCCACCGAATAGCTTTTTAATCACCTCAGTGACTTCAACCCCAGAGATAAGAGAGCCCGCTCAGAGAACTTAGACTCTGCTGCCTATTGGGAAGGCATGTCTGTGGATTTGCGGAGGTCTTCGATGTACTCTCCGCACCGACTCACAATGTCCCAAGTCATGGTCAGCAAACTCCAACAAACTCCTCCCAAGCCCAGATTTTTGCTTCAGAAACCACCCAAGGTGCATTCCGCTTAGCCAGTCGGTAACCACCAGCTGTATAAGAATCCTTTTTCAGCTTGACCACCACTGGTGTCCATCAATGGGTTTGGAGATTGCTGCCATAACAGGCACCAACCACTTAAGGCCAGAGCTCTAGCCTCAGCAATGTAGCCATCATCAGGAATATGAGCAAAGTTCTTTCAGGTGTGAAATTCGACAGGGGATTCTGCCAGACGTTCCAAGCAGAGCAACACAATACGTTTGGGCCTCCCAAGTCGGATTGCCAACTTCCCCAACCATCAGCGCCAACTCACCACCAGGTGGTAATCAGGAGACAACTTTAGTTATTTATGGACTTTTAAGACACCAACATTATGGTCCAACTCACTCAAGATCAAACTGGGGTAAATGTAGCCCGCCAACTAAAATGAGTTTGAGTTTGTGACTAACCCTATCCAACAGGCTATGTGAACTAGAATGAGCAATTTAAGATCACAAAAGATTTTTTTTTTAAATATTTGCATGTCTTAACTAAATGTAGCAGTTATATACACAGGCTGTTTCAGATGTTTTTTTTAAAGTAATAACTAAAAATAGTAAACCAAAATAATCAAAGCTGAATCAACAAACCAACCTCGAGCTCAACCAACGCTGCAGCCACAGCTTCAACTGCAAGTCCCCCTGCTTTGAGCTGATCCACAGCCTGCAAATGATAAACAGTGATACTCTGTCATCAGTTTGTGCTGGCATACCTTATTTGTATGATACCGAGAGAAAAGATATTTAGTGTAAAGCTAAAACCACTGAATAAAAATACATTAAATACAGAGTAGCAAACAACTGTTATCACCACAAATTTGTAAACAAATTTTTCAGAAGTTCTCAACTATATGGTTTATTCAGATGTCACTACTCGTGCACGCACAGTACACACACCTGACTTTTGGTACAGGCAGCTAGGTTGATTACCGCTCAGTGATGGTGTCAATATGCGCCCTGCAACTGGCTGGTGACCAGTTCAGGCTGTAGTCCACCTTCCACCCATAGTTAGCTGACGATAAGTGGCTTGGAATCTGGGTGGATTGATGTATTTTTCACTAAGTAATTAAAGGAATAGATCAAAATGTGGCAGCAATGTGGTCGACTGGGGAGCACATCTGCCCCACAGTTCTGAGGACTGGGGTTCAAATCCTGGCTTTGCCTGTGTGGAGTTTGCGTGTTCTACCTGTGTGGCTTTTCTACGGGTACTCCGGTTACCTCCCAAATCCCCAAAACATGCATGATAGGTTAATTGAAGACTAAATTGTCCGTAGGTGTAAATGTGAGTGCAAATGGTTGGTTGTTTCTATGTGCCCTCCGATTGGCTGGCAACCACTTCAGGGTGTATACCCCTTCCTGCTCCAAAGTTAGTTGGGATAGGCTTCAGCACTCTTGTGACCCACTTGAGTATAGGCAGTTCAGAAAATGGATAGCTGGTCAAAAAGTGAAACATGATAATGAAAGTGCCTGTTTTAGAGGTGTGTGTATTGTAATGTATTATTTGAAAGTATGGAGTAATTGTTAGAAAAACAGGAGTGTGAAAGTTTTTGCAAAAAAAGAACACGTGACAATATTATTGAAGTGTATATTTTGCCTTTACACGATTAGCAAGTTTAAAAAATATATATGAGCGTTCATCAAACAACTTCCATAATGGATAGGTTGTGGCCCGGGCTAACTACACTCGCCCCTGGCACTGTTAATCTGCAAGACGTAGGTCGAAATTCAGATAATGCAAATTAAAGATAAAAAAAGAGGAGGAAAACGACTGTTGGCAGAAGAAGAAGAGGCATGCACAGTCGCTACAACTCTGTCGAGGGACTTTGACTGTTGGGACTATGACAGGAAGAGCTCAGGTGTTAGTTTACATGATGATTAGGAGAAAGGTTGATGTATTGTGCATCCAAGAGAGCAAGTGGAAAGAGACTAAGGCTAGAATCTTAGGAGCAGGGTTTAAATGGGAAGAGATGGGAAGAGAAATGGAATAGGGATTATTTTAAAGGAAGAGCTGGTTAAGAATGTCTTGGAGGTGAAAAGAGTATCAGATCGAGTGATGAGGCTGAAATTTGAAATTAAGGGTATCGTGTATCATGTGATTAGCGGCGATGTGCCACAGTTAGGATATGACCTTGAGTTAAAAAGAGAAATTCTGGAAGGAAATAGATGAAGTAGTCTTGAGCATCCCAGAGAGAGAGAGGGTTGTAATTGGTACAGATTGTAATGGACATGTTGGTGAAGGAAACGGGGTCAGATGGTGAGGACTTCGCAAAAACGATGGAATTGGCAGTAGTGAACACTTATTTCCAGAAGAGACAGAAACAGAGTGACCTACAAGAGCGGAGATAGGAGCACTAGGTAGTTTCAGCTCACGTTGTTTTGTTTCTAGTTTGGTTGCGTCGTCAGCCGGAGTGATGACACATTTCTTTTAAAAGCGAATGCACAACTAGCACTTGTAGTCAACATTTTTTGTCTTTGTTTAAGTTAAAACAAACTCACGGGCAGTCATTTCTGATGTTTGGTGCAGTAGCAACAAATATGCTACGCTAACGATCGTAAAATGCAAAGCTTGCCCCCCATCGAGGAGGTCAGAGTTCAGGTTGGTGGTGTATAACATAAGACATCGAATAACCTATCGAAATTTATATGTATACTTTTTTTTTTACTCGTTTACGACTAAACAATGTGATTGTATTTTTTTTTTCATCCATACCAAAATATAATACGCTCTATTGACTTTTTGAGAATAATTTTGGAAAATAATTGTGCATTATTTGAGGAATTACGCTATTTTAAAATGTAATTTGGGCTGTCAGTGGCCTTTTAAATTACTTAATTGCAATTACGTCACATACACCGAAACTTAAGAGTATGACTCGACAGGAGGTATTCAGTACAACCATTAATGTGAGCACAAGCCTGCTGGTCTAAATCGTGTATTGTTGCCTGATTGTGATCTGTATTGTATCAAAAGTACGTCAAGCTATCACAAGCAATAATGATTCATGCAACCTTTCCCGGAACGATCCATTGTTACCATCATTGTCGTGCTAACGAGTATATCCGGTTGTGTTTGAGTTGACAAGATAAAAGGCAGTGATCATAAAACACGCGGTGAACCAGTATCAGAATACAAGATTTTATTGCAGTCGTCTTGAAAAGTGCAATCGTGAACAAAATCTTGTCTGCTTGTGTTGTCTGTCCCACACCGCCCACTAATTTTTTTAAAATAAGTTTATTGGCCTTCAGATATTTACAAGTACTACGCCAAAAGACAAGTAACAAGCCTAAAAATGAACTAAATTTTGAATTCAAATATACTGTACTTACTGGCGACACAAGGTTAATGTGTTTAGCAGATAGAATCAGTTACAATATTGTGATCGAGAAATGATGACTTTAAAAGTTGATCACCATAAAATGCCACTTAATCTTTACTGATCACGATCAAATATGTGTAAAGTTTAGTATTAATTTATCAATTTTCAACCGATTTTCCGGATCGGGTCGCGGGGAAAGTAGCTTCAGGAGGGATACCCAGACTTCCCTTTCCCCAGACACCTCTTCCAGCTCTTCCGGAGAGATCCCGAGGCTTTCCCAGGCCAGCCGAGATACATAGCATCTCGAGCATGTCCTGGGTCTCTTTCCGGTGGGACATGCCCGGAATACCTCACCAGAGAGGCGTCCGGGAGGCATCTGATTCAGATGCCTCAGCCACTTCATCTGGCTCTTCTCAATGCGGAGGAGCAGCGGCTCGACACTGATCCCCTCCCGGATCACCGAGCTTCTCACCCTATCTCTAAGAGAGAGCCTGGACACCCTGCGAAGGAAACTCATTTCGGCCGCTTGTATCTGAGATCTTTTTCTTTCAGTCACGACCTATAGCTCATGTCCATAGGTGAGGGTAGGAACGTAGATCGACTAGTAAATTGAGAGCTTTGGCTTTCGACTTAGCTCCCTCTTTACCACAACGGACCGATACAAAGTCCGCATCACCGTAGATGCTGCACCGATCAGTCTGTCGCTCTACTGCTCCATTCTTCCCTCACTCGGGAACAAGGCCCACCCCAAGATACTTGAACTCCTACACTTGGAGCAGGATCTCTTCCCCAACCCAGGCGGGGCACGACACCCTTTTCCGAATGAGGACCACTGTCTCAGATTTGGAGGTGCTGAATCTCATCCCAGCCGCTTCACGCTCGCTGCGAACCACTCTACTGAGAGTTGGAGATCATGGCTTGATGAAGCCAACAGAACCACATCATCTGCAAAGAGCATAGATGTGATGCTGAGCCCACTAAACTGGACACACTCTACATCTCGGCTGCGCCTAGACATTATGTCCATAAAAGTTATGAACAAAATCGGTGACAAAGGGCAGCCTTGGCAGAGTCCAGCTCTCACTGGAAACGAGTTCGACTTAATTGCTGGCAATGCGGACCAAACTCTGGCAACGGTCGTGCAGGGACTGAACAGCTCGTATCAGGGCGTTCGGTACCCCATACTCCCGAAGAACCCCCCACAGGATTCCCCGAGGAACACCATCGAACGCCTTCTCCAAGTCCACAAAACACATGGAGACTGGTTGGGCGAACTCCCATGCACGCTCAAGGACTCTGCCGAGGGTGTAGAGCTGGTCCACTGTTCCACAGCCAGGACGAAAACTACATGGGCTCCTCCTGAATCTGAGATTAAATTTCCCGACGGAGGCTCCTCTCCATTAAAACTGAATAGACCTTACCAGGGAGGCTGAGGAGTGTGATCCCCTTATAGGTGGAACACACCCTCCAGTATCCAGAGGCACTGTCCCCAATGTCCACGCGATGTTGCAGAGGCATGTCAACCAGGACAGCCCCACAACATCCAGAGCCTTTAGGAACTCCGGGCGAATCTCATCTAACCCTGGGGCCCTGCCACCAAGGAGCTTTATAACCACCTCGGTGACCTCAACTCCCGAGATTGAAGAGCCCGCCTCAACGCACCCAGACTCAGCTTCCTCATGGGAAAGGATGTTGGTGGAATTGAGGAGGTCTTTGAAGTATTATCTCCACCAACTTACAACATCCCGAGTTGAGGTCAGCAGTGCCCCATCCCCACTATAGACAGTGTTGACGGTGCACTACTTCCCCCTCTTGAGACGCCGGACGGTGGACCAGAATTTCCTCAGAGTCATCTTGAAGTCGTTCTTGATGGCCTCACCAAAGTCCTCCCACGCCTCAGTGACCACCAAAGCTGCATTTTGCTCAGCCAGCCGGTACTTATCAGCTGCCTCAGGAGTCCCACAGGCCAAAAATACCCGATAGGACTCCTTCTTCAGCGTGACAGCATCCCTCACTCTTGGTGTCCAGAAATGTGTTCACAGGTTGCTGACAACCTTACGGCCAGAGCTCCGGTCGGCCGCCTCAGCAATGGAGGCGCGGAATATCGTCCATTCGGACTCCAGTGTCCCCCACCTCCTCTGGGACATGAGCAAAGTTCTTTCGAAGGTGAGAATTGAAATTCCTTCTGACAGGGGAATCTGACAGCCGTTCCCAGCAGACCCTCACAATACGTTTTGGCCTGCCACGTCGGACCGGCATTCCCCCCCCCCCTCCCCAATCGGAGCCAACTCACCACCAGGTGGTGATCAGTTGACAGCTCCGCCCCTCTCTTCACCAGAGTGTCCAAGACATGCGGTCGCAAGTCCGATGTCAGAACCACAAAGTTGATCATCGAACTGCGACCTAGGATGTCCTGGTGCCAGGTGGACATGTGGACACCCTTATACCTGAAGACGGTGTTTGTTATGGAAAATCCGTGACGAGCACAGAAGTGCAGTAACGGAACACCACTCAGGTTCTGATCAGGGGGGCCGTTCTTCCCAATCACGCCCTTCAAGGTCTCACTGTCATTGCACACATGGGGATTGAAGTCCCCCAGCAGAATGATGGGGTCCCAAGAGGTGGCACTTTGCAGCACTCCCTGTAAGGACTCCTAAAAGGGTGGGTACTATGAACTGCTGTTTGCTGCATAAGCACAAACAACAGCCAGGACCCGTCCCCCGACCTGAAGGCAGAGGAAGGCTACCCTCTCATCCACCAGGGTAAACCCCAATGTATAGGCCCCGAGCCAGGAGGCAATAAGTATACCCACACCTGCTCAGTGTCTCTAACCATGACTCTCAAGAGGAGTGGTGCCAGACCCCAAGCGGTGCATAGAGGAGAGACTATAGAGCTCGTGCACGTGACGTTATCATTTTCACAGAGCCATATTGCCAGTCAAATAAGGTGTTTGAAATTGTGGGAGACATTAAACCGGAGGAGAATATTTACAATACCCGAGACATGTTGTGCTCTTGGTTGTCAAGACAAGACAGATATTCCAAGAGATCATTCTATGGAATACCATGTGAAAAGGCCGGAAAATATCAATGGATTTCAGCAATTAAACATGATGGATAGTGCTCAACCAAAATACACACGATAGCGATCGCTTCATTTCAGGCAGGAATTATTATTCTCAATCTCAAATTCCCAAGAAGTATTTATAATGCAAAGTTGGCACATTTGAGAACAATGTGTGTTAATAAAAAAATACTGTTGCAGAGGTTTACAGAAGTTAAGTGTGACCGCAATCGCTTCCATGTATGTTCCATGGAGACGACTGTCCCCCTTTTCTTTTTTTTTTATTATAATCAGTGAATGAACTTGAGTTTGTGTAAAACCAGGGCTCATTAATTGTATTGAACTCCAGCTGAAAAGATGAATGGATTCCGGCAAAGGTTAACGTGTAATCGCACACACTTCCGCGTTCGTGAGCCGTCAACCATCGTCTTTTTTTCCAATCACAGTTGATGAATGCGAGTTTGTGTAAAACCAGGGATCATTTATTTAAATATTGGCATTTGTATTGAATACTAGCTGAAAAGATCGATGGATCCCGGCAAAGGTTAATCTGTCGTCATCAAAACCGTCACTATGTGGGATTTATTCCTGATGAGAACAGATCCAGCAACAAAGTATTCATATGCGTCCAGACTTATATACGCGTTCAAACTTTTCCGTGTAAATGTCTACAACTTACTCACCAAATCCACGTGTATATCCAGTTGTCCAAGACAAGCGGAAGCGAATTAACAGTCCAATTTCTTATCGGGGAAAACATCGACATCGGCATTAAATACGGGTTCTTTATGCCAAGTTTATCTCATTTTTCCACGTAACATCACATATTTTCACCTTCTAAAAGTCTGACGGTATCGGACAAGACTCTGAGCGTCGTGCTACAAGGCATATTTCCGTGTCCTCTCTAACTGGCTTAGCATTGAGCAATGCTTAGCTTGACCGGCAGTATGGCAAGGTAAACAAAAGTCACGTGATTTTATGACGTAGGTGCGTGAGCTCTATATCTAGTCGTAACTTTCTCAACCTCACCCACCAACTCGGGCTCATTCCCTGCCAAAGAGGTGACATTCCATGTACCTAGAGCTAGTTCCTGTAGCCAGGGATCGGATTGCCAAGGTCCCCACCTTTGGTCACCGCCCAACTCACATCGCAACCGACCCCTATGATCTCTCTCACAGGTGGTGAGCCCATGGGAAGGGGGACCCATGTTATCCTTTCGGGCTGTGCCCGGCCAAGCCCCATGGGTCCAGGCCCGGGCACCAGGAGCTCGCCTTCGAGCCCCACCTCCAGGCCTGGCTCCAGAGGGGGGCCCCGGTGACTCACGTCCGGGCAAGGCAAACCAAGATCCAATTTTTGTACTCGTCATAGGGGTTTTGGAGTTGTACTTTTTCTGGTCCCTCGCCTAGGAACTTTTTTCCATGGGTAACCATACCAGGGGCATGAAGCCCCAGACAACTTAGCTCCTCGGATCATCGGGACACACAACTCCCTCCAGCACAATAAGGTGACGGCTCAAGGAGGAGAAGTCTAGTATTACTTAAAGGATTCAAACTAAGTCCCCTCTCTTTGGATATTTCCCCCCTCTCTGTGCAGGAATTGTGGAAGGGATTTATGCATGTTGACAGGAATACACTTACTTGCTGGCAAGCTCTTTTGCATGCAAGCTTATACTCCTTTGCCTTGGATTCTGAATGGTAACCTGCTCCTGAAACAACATTAAAAAATACATTTTATAAAAGTGTATAAAAGTAAAAGTGTATAAAAGACTGATAATGAAATTTAAAAAAAAAAAAAAAAAAACTAAGCTTAAAAGAGGCAGTATTTGTAAGATTCCATTCCATTTTGTCTCAACAGAAAGAGCAATGTTTAGTACTATTACAACAAGCTTTATTAAGTCCAAATCTATAGTTCTCAATTCTGTAATACTTTTCATTATGGATGTCAGTGGGTTGGCGACTAGCCAAGTTTAGGTGAGATTGTCCACCAATAACAGTATACATATTGACAAACAAATTTAAGGTCTTCAAGCTTAAGTACTAGACTTCACACTGATTTGATCAGCCTGATCAGCTTGGCTGATAATTGCCATTTTATCTCGATCGTCTGAGGAGGAATGGAGAGTGTGGAAAAGAAGTGAGGAAACGGGTCCAAGTGGGATGGAACAGTTGGCAGAAGGTGTCTGGTGTTCTATGCGACAGAAGAGTCTCGGTTAGGATGAAGGGCAGAGTTTATAAAACAGTGGTGAGGCCGGCCATGATGTACGGATTAGAGACGGAGGCAATGAAGAAACAACAGGAACCAGAACTGGAGGTAGCAGAAATGAAGATGCTGATGTTCTTGCTTGGAATGAACAGGTTGGATAGGATTAGAAATTAGCTCATTAGAGGGACAGCCAAAGTTAGATGTTTTGGAAACAAGGTTAGAGAGCTGACTTAGATGGTTTGGACATCTTCAGAGGCGAGAGAGTGACTTTATTGGTACAAGGGTGCTGAGAATGGAGCTGCCAGGCAAAAGAGCGAGAGGAAGACCAAAGAGAAGGTTGATGCATGTTGTGAGGGAGGACATGAGGACAGTGGGTGTTAGAGAAGATGCACAAGATAGGCTCAGATGGGCAAAGATGACACGCTGTGGCGACCCTTAACAGGACAAGCCAAAAGGAAAAGTAGATTCATCTTTCTTCACCATGTTCCCCAAGAAACTTTAGAGTGATTAAGTTGTGTATGTGCGTACATTCGTACATGTTTTCTCTCAGCTGTCAGATGTTTCCCTTCTCCGTCCCCCACGATGCTTTTTGCTTGTCATTCACCCTTCTCTTCTCATACTCACCCAACGCCTACGCTACGGTAAATGAACATATCTGTTATTCTTCTTTAGATGATGTACTTCAAATGTTTATTTTTTTATGGGTTGTTTGGGAGAGATTAAGCAATTTACGTGTAAGAAGCACTTCTACTTACGAAAAATTCACGTTATGAACCTTCTGGAGCTAATTAATTTCGTAAGTAGTGGCACCACTCTACATTAATTGCATTATGTAATTATTGCCATCTACACAAGACTATTAATTTGTTCTGTCTGTCACTATGCCTGACTGGCATAAATAGATGAACAAAGATACATAATTTATTGTAAATATATATATTCTTGAACAATTAAGTACACAAGTATATACAGTGAAAGAACAGGTCTTTTAAAGGTCTAATCCAGAGGAAATGTATTTTGTCTTCTAATCCAGAGGAAATGTATTTTGTCTATCATGCAAATGTAGCTAAAATTTCATTTAAAAAAATATTTTAAAAATTCTCAACACAACAGAAATTAAATACATTAGCACCAATGTGCACATTTTCTTTGTAATCCAATTAATGATTTGAACCTCAGAACTTTGATGCAGATCCGCTCACCACAAACTCTGTTTCAATTACTTTTGGCAAACAAGTTAATGGAGTCCATACAACTTACCTGCATGAACTAACACAAATCCACCGGTTGATTCCTGTTTGTTGGGGCATGAATTGTCTGCATATAAAGTGTATTGTTGCGCTTCAGCAGAATTTTGTAGCCTTTCCATAACCCCTGCATAACGTGATCATAGCCCATTATCTGCATTTGAGGACATTTTGAAGGCACACCTGTGAAAACAAAAGGCAAAACAAACGGCACTCTTAAGTCACCTCCAAAATTCAATTACCTGGTGTTGCTATTTTGAAAATGTCAAGTGCAGGATACTGAGCAGTCCTGTAATGGTGAACACATAGTGCTAGTCGTGCAAATAATCCAGTGGTAGGGGCTTAGGTCCACCAGGGCCTTCTCTGCAAGCCTAAAGACTATCAGAAGCAAGGACCAGTTGTGAGATTATGAAATTATGTTTGTTCCATAAAATGGGATTATTCCCAACCATCTATTCTTTATTTTTTGTAGTCTTTCTCCATGTTTCACTGCTTCCAGTCCATAAGCATGTTGGAGGTTTTTTTTTTTTTTTTTGTCCAAATAGATTCACGGGGGTTGTACAATGGTTTAGCTGGAAAGCATTCGCCTCGTAGTTCTGAGGTCCCGGGATCGATCCTGGACCCACCTGTGTGGAGTTTGCATGTTCACCCCGTGCCTGCGTGGGTTTCCTCCGGGCACTCCGGTTTCCTCCCACATCCCAAAAACATGCAACATTAATTGGACACTCTAAATTTCCCCTAGGTTTGATTGTGAGTGCAGCTGTTTGTCTCTATGTGCCCTGTGATTGGGTGCAACCCAGTTCAGGGTGTACCCCACCTCCTGCCTGTTGACAGCTGGGATAGGCTCCCGCGGCCCTTGTGAGGATAAGCAGCTTAGATAGATAGATAGATAGATAGATAGATAGATAGATAGATAGATAGATAGATAGATAGATAGATAGATAGATAGATAGATAGATAGATAGATAGATATAGATAGATAGATAGATAGATAGATAGATAGATAGATAGATAGATAGATAGATAGATACACGGGCTGGCACGGTGCACAGCTGTAGAGCGTTGGCCTCACAGTTCAAATCACAGCCCCGCCTGTGTGAAGTTTGCATGTTCTCCCCATGCCTGCGTGGGTGGGTTTTCTCTGGGCACTCCGGTTTCATCCCACATCCCAAAAACATGCAACATTAATTGAACACTCTAAATTGATTTTGAGTGCAACTGTTGTGTGCGACTGGCTGGCAACCAGTTCAGTACCCCACCTCCTGCCCGATGGCAGGTGGGATGGGCTCCAGAAATCCCGCTGATCCTAGGTTTGCTCCGTTGGTAAATATAATTATCTGCTTCTGTAAACAATCAACTTTGAACTTGTTCACTTTTCCATCCGACAACCTTTAGTGATCTAGCTTTTTTTTGGGAAAGGGGGGGGGGTAAAGTACGATCTCTGTTAACAACGATACCTGTAGAACAACCAGAATTATGTTAATAAACATAGATTTCTCTAAATGATTCTAACGCAATATTAATGTCATAATAACAACACCTATTAATTTGAATGAAACTTTTAGACAAGGACTGCAAAAAAATCAAAACGACAAATCGTTGTAAAAAACAAACAAACAAACAAAAAAAAAAGACAATTACCTTCCTCCTGCGGTTGCCTTGTACACCGCAAGCAGCAATTCCAAACCACGAAACGCCGTTGGTCGCGGACGTCGTACCCCCTGTAAAGTATGACATCCAATTTGCTGTATCATCACAGTAACGCGTCATTTCCCATTTTTTTTTTTTGGTTGTTTTAGTGTTTCGTAGATTATTGATATAAAAGGAAGGGTAGTAAATAGTACTTCGATATTTTCCAACAAGGACATGTATAGATTTCAAAGTACAATTATAACGCTTGCATCATGTTGTCATTAAAAAAAAATAAACGTAAATGCTGGCGGATTCATTACAGCCAAAATAACGCAATGGAAGATTGTAGTTGCGATAGCAAGCTAACACTCGCCAACATAGAAGCAAACTAATATCGACCGACAATTTATAATCGTCCGCCACCAGTGAAACACCACTATGGTTTGGTATGTCCCGAACACGCATCAACGATCATGAGCAACTAAACCTTGCAACTCTGAAAGACTTCACTTTCTATATTAGCTGGTTAGCCGACGCGACATAAAGTACTTCCTGGTTCAACTACCCGTTGCTAAGGAAGTGGTGCAGTCGAGGCGTTTGATCACGTGACTCAAATGTGCTCTTTAACGCACACTCATTGGCCATGAAACCAATCTCATTTGAAATGAGATTACACTATTCGGCACCGTTATACGTGACTGTATTTCAATACATTGTTTGTGCATAATACTCTATTGTGGATCTCGTATTTATCCACACATTACGTCTTGTACAAAGTACCACAAGCGGTATTTGAGTAAAATAAGTTATTTTGACATAAAACAAATTTGGTTGGCTTGCGCACGGTAAAGTAATGTAAAGTGTTGGGCCCGCAGTTCTGAGGACCAGGTTTCGATCACGCCCCCGCCTGTGTGGAGTTTGCATGTTCTCCCCGTCCCTGCATGGGTTTTCTCCGGGTACTCTGGTTTCCTCCCAGATCCCAAAAACATGCAACATTAATTGGACACTCTAAATTGCCCCTAGATGTGATTGTGAGTGTGGATGCCCTGCGATTGGTTGGCAACCAGTTCAGGGTGTACCCTGCCTCCTGCCGAGACAAACAACCATTCGACCTCACAATCACACCTCTGGGCAATTTAGAATCTTCAATTAATGCATGTTTTTGGGATATGGGAGCAAATCGGAGTGCCCAGAGTAAACCCATCCACGCACGGGGGAAACATGCAAACTCCACACAGAACCCAAGACCTCAGAACTGCTCTACAGCTGCTCCTCCGTGTCGCCATATAATAATAATAATAATATGTGGAAAAAAATCTGTTTCCAAGCTCCTTGATGGCTTGACCAAGACAGAACTTGCTCTCATGCTGCCATGTTATTGAGGCACGCAAGTGTCTTACTAAATATGAATCGAGGAGCGAGCATCAAGGAGGTATAATAAATGAACCTAAAAAAATACCTTTGAAGTCTTTTTGCTTCTTGACAGTGATGTAAAAAAAATCTTGATTTAGTGTTATTATACACATTTTGTATTATTGTTTTATGTAGGCAGTATTTAACAATGAAATGACTTTTAATTCAACTAGTTGACAGACACTGTGCAGTGAAGTCAGCAATTGGGATGTAATGTTTCAAAGGCATTTTGCATCGTTAAAAAATGTTTTACTGATGGTACACAGTTTTGGCAATGCATGTAACGTGTTTTTTAAACAATACAAGTTGTTTAATTTGTTTGTGTTACTCTTCAAGAAATCTAGAGCTGAGATTTAAAACCCAAACCTCAGAATTCACCATGCTCCTCATACATTTTTATCTCATATTACTTTCAAAAGAAGAAACAAATTTTTGGTCCTATTCTCCAACAACAAGGTGACGTTGTTGGATCAGAGTTGGATGCGAAGATAGCTATTTATGACAAGATCCTCAGGGTATGAGCATGTCTTATAATGCAAACTGAGTTAGCCAATGCGCAAATCCTGCCAACACAAATTGCAGAAGCGAACTTGGGATTTTTTGTACCAGACTGAAAAGAGAAGACAGTTCGACAAAAACGACTTAAGGATGATTCAAAAACAAGAATGGGTTTGTTCTGCCGTTCCCTTATTTAGGAGTTGTCAATACAAGATTAGACAACCGCGAAGAACGCTTTTACCGCATAGGAGGTCTTCTGACCCTCATTTTATTTAACACTGTAATGATGACAGCATACGTGCCCCACCTGTGGGATATTAAAACCATACTTCTCAAGATATCAAAATAGATGGGGCTTTTGACAATTGGTTCCTAGTTTCTTGTTACTTATCTGTAACCATGACAATCATAAGTACCTATAGATGGTGTGACCTAAAATGTGCCTACGTTTTGGGCTAGACTAGTCCACTGATTGAAAAGCTTTGGTTTTTGGGAACATGAAGTTGTCATGGCCTAATAATAGTAAAAATAAAGTAATAATACAGTGTGTTACATACAATTAAAAAAAAAAAATCAGGGCATTGAATATGTAGCGATATGGGGTCTAAACTAAGACATACTCTCCATTTTGTGAACATTTTGAAAACATACACCGATGCAAAAAACAGAGTAGCCATCAGTGATACACTGATTGTAGTCCTACATTACTAAATGTAATACAGTACAATAAAGGTGTAGATCATTTTCTAGTATCAAAATCAGATAAATGTAGGATCTTCTTCTCTAATCACAAATAAATACAGAAAAAAACAACTAAAAAAGAAGTAATGGGTGTACTTTTATGTTAATCTAACCTTAGTTGAACATCAATTTATAAAATCGAGCTATTAGATGCCTGCACATGCGCTAGACGCCTTACACGATGATTACTTTGAATGTTCTGCAACCCTGTCATCTAGCGGTTGATTTTAATATTACATCAAGTTTAATGCAACAATGGCTCAAACATTTCACTTTTCCAGTCAAATCTTTTGGACCACAAAATTTGCATTGCATTTGCATTCTTTGGAAAATCTCAAAATAAATCAGAGAATGGAACTAAAATAGGTGAAAAAGAATAGGGAAATAGTTTTAAAATGGTAGTCACAAACTACTTAGCCATGTAAAGTCTTTTTTGAGAGTCCCATTGAGAATACGTTCAAGTCACTCGCTATGGTGCGTATTTTCAATTGAGGCATGGCTCTATCTGTTGGTGTCCTAACAAACATATTTGTTATTCATAATAATAAGTATATGGGGTGAAATAAAAAGGTGAGGGCAATGTGAATTATTGACACTTTCCCACGATTTCACCATGATCTTGGGAACAGATGGGTCAGATCAGTCCACCAAATACACAGCAGATGGCAGGAGGTTGTCCCTGAAGCAAAACTCCTATACAACGGCTTGCTTACTTATCGTATCTTCCCTAATCAAAAGTAATTGTTTGCATATAACACGACATTTTGATTTTTGGTCAATATCCTAACTGTCATTATTTAGATGGCGCACATATCACTGCCACTTTCGTTCCCATAGTGACAAACACTAAACGTAACTTTATTGCGTTACCAGTTAAAGGGAAACAGTAGACACAACAATCTGCCAATTACCATCTCCACTACTATGAATGTATAGGAGGTACAATAATACAGTAGATTACATAAAAATGCATGCAATGCAGTGAAATTCATCAGATCGTATTCAAAATACCCAATTGAAAATGTGATTGGGTGGAATTGTTTCATTTCCCCCTAACTCGCTCAGACTGACATGAATCCTGGAGACTTTGCAGGACCTCACAAACTATAAATGACCTATTCAACAGCTTCGGTACGTGGACTGTTTTGATGGACTCGGCCATTCTCCCAATCACAAGATCACTTCCCTTTTCTTACAGGCCAATCAGATGGTCAAGATTCGTACACATAATTTACGCCGCAATCAGGGTAGGTTGAGCCGAGTGAGCGCCGGAGACGTTTGACAGCTTCCCAGGTGAGAGAAGCTTCAAAAAGGCTGTCAGACTTACCATTTCCATTTTATCCCTCGGAACACCATTCACAGTGAGTCTGGGGTTGCCACAGTCAAAAAACAACCACTCGAAGACCAATTACTCTGGCAGCATGAGCAAAAAGAAAAAGGACTGGAAGACTGAAAAAGGTAAGGCTTGTTTGGAGCAGGAATGGTAATATTACGTGCTCTTCATGGTTAACGGAATGCGTACATTCTTATTATGCTTTAAATGTGACTAATGCTCTTATCCCGTGTGGCTCTTAACTACTTTCCATTTAGCACCTGCGCTTGTCCCAAACACCAAGTGAACACACGTTGTCAGGTGATAGCGCCTGCTTGACTACAGTAATTGCGCGTTACGCATCTGTAACGACACTACTCTGCCCAAGCTCGTGTTTAGCTTGCATCCAGGGTACCAGTTTCTTTGTCATTCACCTGTCGGAGTAACGTCGCTTTCGCTCTCCAACATCCATATGTGCTAACCTTTTTCGAGCCAAACAGCACAGCGAGATGACATAAATTTTATTAGTTCCAGTATCAGTGCCTCACAGTAATAGCAAAAATACATCTTGTGCACTTTGACACTAATTTCACCTTGTCTGGCATTCTATCTTGTTAAGTGCAGTTGCAGCACGTACAAGTGAGCACTAAATCAGTGTTGGTCTAACGTGTATGCCATTGTACCACTGGGTACAATACGGTGCAAATAAGGGACTATGCAAACCTATCTACCTCCTAAATACAAATGTAGTGCTCTACAGCAGTGATTCCCAAACAGTGTGCCATGAGGGCTCTTCAGGTGTGCCGTGGGAAGTTATTCAATTTTATGTAACTGCTAAAAAAACAAAACAAAAAGAAAACAAAAAAAAACATTTATTCCAAGAAATAATGTAATCTAATAATCTTCATTCATCAATCAGGTTTTTTTTTTATAGCCAATGAGGCACAATGACAGACAGAACAAAAAAATCCTCTTGTATTAGATGGCAGGAAGTACATACAGTAATTAATCAATCCATTTTTTGGTAACATTTACTTTTGTTGTTGTGCCGTGGGTTTTTCAATTGTAAAATATGTGCCTTGGTTCTATAAAGGTTGGAAATCACTCTTCTACAGGACAGCACGGTGAACATGCGGTGAGTGCTGCCTCAGTGTTCTGAGGGGCGGGGGTTTGATTCTGGGCTCCTGGCTTGCTGTGTGGAATTATGATTACAGTACTATTTCAAAAGACACAGAAAAAACTGATATAAATACTACTAAATAAAAATAAAGTAGCTTTTAAATTCAGATATACTGTACACAACGGCAACACAGAGTAAATGTCTTTTGCAGAGCCGATCAGAGTCGTCTTTGATTGGATCAGTAAATTATGACATTAAAACCAATTAGCCAATCTGGATACCACACCATATTGGCTTTAATCACTGCCTTAATGAACCATGGCATTGTGACAATGCCTGGAAGTTTTAGAATCCCAGATTCCTTGATGCTTGCTGTAAGTTTATCTTTGTTTTTGGGCCTGGTGCCCCTCATTTTCCTTTTAGCACCCAAAAGATTCTCAGTATGGTTCAGATCTGGCGAGTTGGCTGGCCAGTCAAGCATTGTCATGGCATGGGCATCAAAACAGGTTTTACTGCTTCTGGTGGTGTGGGCAGGGCTGGAAGATCCTCAGCTAAAGGAATCATGAAACCTTCAACAACATTCTGGTAGACTGTTGCGTTGACCTTGGATTGAAGAAAGTAGAGTGGAAATTTGCACTGCAAATCATCACTGACTGTGGCTATTTCACACTCGACCTCAAGCAGCTTGGGTTCTGATTTTCACCCGTCTTCCTCCAAACCCTTGCAACTTGAACGACTCCCGCCTCATTCTACTCTTTCTGGATCTCTACTTAATTATTGAAATTCTAATAGACTTTCCATTGATATGCTTGGTCACAGGACACTACGAATAGCTAGCCTCCTCATCTCTGAACTTTAGTGACTTACCCATCCTGTGGCGGGTATCATTGATTGTCAAGTCAGCAGTCTTCCTCCTTATTGAACCCAACTGAGGCAACTGAACCAAACTGAAGCTATTTCATGACACTCAGTTTAAAACATTTGTGGGCTGCAAATTTTGGGTCATTTCTTCACAATGTTCTAATTTTTTTGAATTCCCCATTTCAAGGGTTTTATGATCTGAAAGCTCAAATTATGTAAAAAATAAATAAGTCTTGAAATTGTTTAAATTGTGGGTCCAAAATCTATAATCTATGGTATCTTAACCTTTTGTATGGAGTTATTGAAATAAATAGTTTTCCATGATATTCAAATTTATTTTGGAAAGGGACAGTAGACATGGATGGTCAAGCTATATCTCCCCAAAAAAGGTGTGAGCAAATCATATGCTGGTGCGACCAAAGGAAAAAGTTGGTTACACGAGTGGCACCAGTGCAAAAATTAATGTCTGTCCTGTATGTACTGTGAAACACTTTTGTAACGAATAATATGCCTGTTATAAAGTTACAGCCGACATTATCGTCCTTATTCTGTAGTGGGAATGGCTGTCATGTCAGTTTTTATTTTCTTTTTGTGTTTGACAGAGAGACTTCTCCGCATGGACCGCGAGGAAAGGCGCAAAGATGGCTATCGTCGTCAAGATTACATAAGTCTGGACAAGATTCCAACCTGGAGAGAAGAAAACTACTGTAAGAAAAGAAACAATTGATGGACATACACACACACTATACTTATGCTTACCAAATAATTCAATGAACAGGCAGTGAGGAAAACACTTGGTTGGACCAAACAAGCTATTGCTTTTCCGATAGGATACTGACGCTGGCTACCTGTACGTCTGTCTGTCTTTCTTTTTCTTCCTTCCTTCCGGGTCGCGGGGGCAGTGGCTTTAGCAGGGATACCCAAACTTCCCTCTCCCCAGCCACTTCATCCAGCTCTTCCGGATGGCTCGCAAGGTGTTCCCAGGGCAACCAAGACACATGGTCTCTGCTGCGTGTCCTGGGTCATCACCAGGGCCTATTTCCGGTGGGACGTGCTTGGAACACCTCACCAGGGAGGTGTCTGTGAGGCATCCAGATCAGATGCCCCAGCCACCTCATATGGCGCAAAATTTTAGCTAAGAAGTGTTATGAAAGAGGGAAAAGAACATCAACAAACCCAAATGACTAGTCCTGAATAAAATTCTCTGATGAATGCAAGAGAGCTGATTTAAAAAAAACATTTTTTTAAAAGGTCTGTTCTATCTGGTATCAAGTTACTAATTCAGTCACTCACATTTGAAAAATGTACAGGTGTGGTCAGTCGTGCCCACAGATAAAGTTGCGGGTCTTATTTGGGATAGAATCTCAAGACCTTAAAATAACTTACTGGATTAATATAACTATAAATTAAAAATAAAATGAACAAATACATAACTAAAATGGAAAACAAAAATTTTAAATTCAGAAATGCTAATTTCCAATTTCAACTGATATTAGTAGAGCATGATATAAAATGGTATTTAAAATTTTTCATCAATAAAAATTCTTGATCTGACAAACTTTAGCTGAAGAAAAGTTAAATGCAATGGCCTGTCAAGGAATAAACAGAACTGTCTGAAACCGCAATGTTTTGAAAATGCTGAAAGTTTCGTTCAACATAATCGCCATTAGTGGCAAAAAGCTAGCAAGTTTGCGACATTGTAACAAACATTCCTGTTGGCTGCATACATCACCGCAACTGCTGTAAATAGGAGGCCGGCTTGCTAGAATGTGCCTCTGTGTGCGTGCGCTTGACTTATTGACCACACCTGAATCAAGCGATAAGGTGGATGACAGTCTGTCTTTTTTTTTTTTTTCTCTCTGGGCACGTCGTCACACTGGCTCGCGATCGATGCATTGACAACCCTTGGTGTAACTGAATTTCCTTTGACATGGCTCGTGATTTTGATGACTTTCAACGTAAATGCGCTTGCAGTACATGAAGCAGCTCGGAACATGGGCTTTTGGCATCACTTCTGTACATGCTCAATATGGTTAACTTGCATTTCCTGGGTCCGGGTGAAAACTGATTGTTTAGGAGCAGGCTTGTTTAGTTAACGTTTATGAAAAACGCATAAATTAATGTCAAGACTACACAAAATAAGCGATGTCTTTCAATTTCTATTTTTTATACTCGTAACAAATTTTACGCGTGTGATTTTTCGTGCTCCACTGTGCAGATTTGCAAGCACGATGGTGCGCGATTGTGCTCGTCAAATCACAGTGAATGTAATTTCACCTATTACAACCTCATCAAGATGGGTTTGCTGATTTTTAGTGACAACAAATTTAAAATCCATCCATTTTCTACACCATTTATTCTCACTAGGGACAGAAGTATCCTGGAGTCAATCCCAACTCACTCCAGGCGAGAGCCGGGGTAGACCCTGAATTGGTCTCTACCCAGTCACAGGGCATATATAGAGAAACAACCATTCACATTCACACCTATAGGAAATGTCATCTTCAATAACCTATCATGCGTGTTTTTGGTATATGGGCGGAAACCGGAGCACCCACAGAATTTTTTTAGCCGATCACCAATCAGTCGACATTGCGATAGGGATGGGTGGCATTGCCACGACTGCTGTTTAGAATTCAAGAGAGGCGGTACATAGGAAGCCAGGTTGCTAGAACAAGCCTTATGTGCTCATGCGCAGTAACACATCAGAAGAGGCCAGGATTCGTCAAACTAACTGTCAATCGATGCACGTGATCCATGTACTTGCCACACCTGACTCAAGTGAGGAGATGGATGATGGGCTGATTTTTTTTTTTTTCCTTTTTCTTTTTTTCCGCATGCGGTGGACCAAAACGGCCTTGGAAATTGACCAGTCGATCGATGGATTGGGCACCCATTGGTATAAAGTCTACAGAAAACCCAAACAGGCCTGGGGAGAACATGCAAACTCCATATAGGCAAGGCCAGGTTTGAACCCAGGTCCTCACAACCCTAATCTGTCTTCCACCATACTGCCTAAATTAGAAATCCATCCATCCATTTTCTGAGCTGCTTATCCTCACGGGGGTCGCAAGAGTGTTGGAGCCAAGCCTAGCTGTCATCGGGCAGGAGGCAGAGTACATCCTGACCTGGTTGTCAGCTATTTGCAGGGCACATAGAGACAGACAACAGTTGCACTAACAGTCACACCGAGGGGTAATATTGGCACATTTGGGGATTTTTTTTTTCCCCAACTTTGCACTGAACTGCTACTTATTTATTGTGGGGCACTGCAGTGTCCTCTGTGACCATTTTCCCATTGCTTCTGTAACAAACAATCCTCCGATGTAAATACGACTGAAAAAATTTTACATTGTGTATTTAAAAAAATAATTATACAAAAAACATTATGTGATGAGATGATTATTTTTTTTTCTTTTAGCTGATAACAGAGAAGATGGGAAGCTTTTGACTGGAGGAGGTGGTTTGAATGAGAAAGTATCTCTATACAAAGGAGACATTACTGTGCTGGAGTTGGATGCAATTGTCAATGCTGGTAAGTACTCTATCCTTTGACTCTAGTATGTGGTTGTTCGTTACTTTCCATGTCTCAAGTTGTCTTATTTTTACAACATGCTATGGCTACCATATACTGTTCATCAGAATGGAATGTCTGTTGCGCTTTGGTCTCTCCTCAATTCATTTCAGTGTAGTTCCTTGGCACCAAGATGCCACAAGATAGCAGCAAAGAACTATATTTATTGCATGAGCCCGAGCACAACAGGGATTCCGTGAGCTTTCAGTAGAGCAAAGGACAGGTTAGAGGGGGAAAAAAAAACAGAAAATGTGAGTCAAGTGGGGATCAATGCAAAATTATATGGAGTATTGGGATTTCTGTTGAAATTTCAGGAAACCTAAAATGAGCTGAAATTTTCCATAGGAACTAAATTTGACCTTCTCTAAATCTTTGAATGCACATGTCCAACTGTTCAATGTTTCAGTACGTTTTGCAGAACTTGCTGTTCTCTAACAAGAGCAACGATCCATTAATTGATTGTATTCAAAACTTCAGAAAAGGTCAGATTACGTTGACCTGTAAACATTATAGTGCATTTATGGTTCATCCTGATATTTCAATTGAAGGCCGCCTGTGCCTGCATAATTAGTTTTTATTTGTACAGCATGGATAGCCTTTTTGTTTGTCTCTGGTAATGAACTGCTGGCAACAAAAGTAAGGATTTTTCTGTTAATGAAAGTTCTTAGCAGCAGGAAGTTAATGGCAGATGAGCAGAAATGCCGTTTTCAGGTTTTTTTTTTTTTAATTATTCTGTGCAGCACATAATGTTGTTATATATAATTTTATATATATATATGTGTGTGTGTATATATGTATATATATATATGTGTACATATATCACGCTTGTCTCCTTGTCTCTTCATAACCTTCATGGTGTGTCAGAGTTGCCAGAAGATCATACATCTTGCTTGTCCCTTTCTTTTTAACTTGTTGCTATTTGACAGCATTCAATGTCGGCGTTCTGTCACCGAGGGGTGTCAAGCTAATGGATGGATCCACGCAGGGTGCCTAAGCCATGCCTACTTAGATACTGTTGTCAGGCACCCCAAGCTACCGATCAAAATGGCGGACGCAGTGCATCCGACGCGTGTTATGAGAGCAAATTCCCGATAGTATTTCTGTTTCCTTTGCGCCCATGGTATCAGAAATATCGACAAAACGTGCACAGAAAGGCTTGAATTACTGTCAACAGGGATATGTTCATAATGTCAAGGTTTCCCGAACAGGAACTCCAGTTAAAGTTTCTGCAAAGTGTTGGCTGGTTGGTGTGTGCTAGTGTGCTCCCATATTATTGGTTTGTTTAAAACTCTACAAGGGCTCAAACTCCATAAACCTTTCACGTGCCGTGTGAGCAAAGCTGCATGTCTCTGCCACAGCAGTGGAATAAACCCAGAGGGTCCAAAATCAAACCAGTGCTGATGAGTGAAGTAGTTGTAGTTCGACCAACAGAAAGGAGGAAAAGAAAACTGAGTCTTTGTCAGACAGATATGAACTACAGGTTGAAATAATTAAATAATGAATAATAGGATGGTCTTTGTCAATTTGTAGTGCAAGCCCCTTGTCACATTTCAAGAGATGTTCATCTTCATTGTACTTTACAGCTGTTACACTGACTAATTGAGTAACTTACCTTGGAACAGACGGCTTTGTGCTGATTTATCTTTGATACGTTCAGATGGTCGTGAGGTCGGCCACAAGCCTTAATCCACTATTTGCATTTATCTAAATTACGCTTTGGGGTGGGAAAGCACACCAACTATCCTCCCAGTAATCTCTCTGGATAGCGCTTATCTCTATTACACGTTCCCCAGCCACATCGAACCACCATATTTCCGAATTGGGTATAAACAGGACTATACACTCGCAATTCAGAGGCTTAAAGTAAGCACGCGCTCTCTTTGTTTGTGGGTACAAGATCCCAGATCTGGATAGCATGGGCGGAGTTCAGAAAATGATGCTCAGTGATTGGTCAAAAGGGAGCTGTCACTCATTCTCAGGGATCCATCCATTGTAGTTCAGGGGTCCATACATTTTAATTTGATGTTAAGTGGGTAGGACAAGTCAGATCATAGAATGATACAGAAAAATATCTCGAAATTGGTGTTTCCCCTTTTTGGTTTTACTCAATGCAAGTACACTACTGTACATTTGGAACAATTGTATACTTAATCAACCATCCTTTGAAAAATATTTTCCCTATTTTTTAAAGTGCAATTTGCTTTAGTTTATTTCATGTGTGCGTTGTAACCGTGTACAGTGATTTGATATAATGGCACCAAATGTTTGAATGACGGGCATTTTTTAACAGTAAAACACAGTATTGGGCTTTGAAGGGTTTTTTTTTTTTTTTTTTTTTTTAACTTCATATTGTACAGTTAAAGTGACTGCTGAAACTCCTGTTCAAATGTTAGAATTTTGTATTTTAAAAAAAATGAGCCCACAATTACAAATTTCAAACCTCTTTCCACGATTAATGTGACCTACAACTTATTCAACAGTTTTTCTTTTTTTTTTTGTGGTGAGGTAAAAGCAAACTGTTGTGGTTGCAGAAGTATGCACTCTTTCTAATATTTGAACATCTGGATATCTTGATAATTAACTCATCACATTCAAACAGGCTTTACCAAACTTGCTTTCTAGCAGAAACCTGAAGGTTTTGTGCTAAGCTTTGTATTTTAAACTTTTTATTACATCCATGTTGATTTGGTCCCCATTTCCACCTGAAACTAGTTTAAATTTATACATTTTCACATTAACCCTGTATTTTATAGCATTCTTTCAACAGTAGTAATTAACTGAACCAAACTCCTTGAGTAATACTATTGAATAATTTTGTAGTTGCATATTCTGTCACAACTACCATAGCAACGATTCATTTTCACAAAGCTGTAAGCAATGGATGTTAAAACCATCTTACTCATCTGGAATGTCTTTCATGAATTGTGGTGTCTGTTGGATGACAAGGTGGTAGATCGTTTTCATTCACATATGACGGCTCACTGTCAGCTGTAACCACACCAAAATAACTAACTTTTTGTCCTCGTGTGCGTCAAGACTCCCTCTTCTATACCTTGCACCTTCCGCCTTAGGTTAGGTTAGGACTCAGCCTTTACTCATTGACAGCCTCACAGAAGGATGGAAATTATAAATCACTGAACACAACATACAGCTGTAGTCTAAGTACAGAATTTTTACTTTCATCTAGTTGGCTGAATTGATGCTCCCCACGCCCAATGAGCTGGTTTTGGTCTGATGGCCATATGTTTGAGGTTCTTGCTGTAATTGTTTCTTGACCTCCTTAATCACAGCTAGCTCACCCTTGCGTGAATATGATGGCATATTTGTTCGTTATACATCACGGGATGACAGCAGTATGGGCATCTTTGTGCATTTTTCGCTGTCATCCTCATTTTTAATCAGTGCCAATATAACAATGGCCAAAACTCCACCAACCACAAATTGTATTGCCACAGATGAAATGGTGTGTTATGAACAGAACCACAAAAGAGATTTGACACAATTTTGATTTTACCTTTTGCTGCACTTTAGATTTAAAATTAGCTCAGTATTATCATTCACGACAATTACTTACACTGATGGTGTAGTGCAGGGGTGCTCAGACGTTTTTACCCCAAGATCTACTTTTCAAGCAACCAACCTCTCGCGAGCTACTGACGACGGGGTGGGAGGTCGGTGGGGGGGTTTGAATAATGATGCTCCCAAACCGTTTTAAGGTTGATGTTATGTTGCCTCCTATATTTAAAATACAGACTTAGCTTTTTGTGCATGGTATTGTCTGTGTTTTCATCCTGGATCAGGCTGTGCCAAGGTGGAATTTTAAAATTACACACCATCTATCTCATTTAGATTATTTTTTCCTCTGTACACTTTTGGGAAAAATATACACACAGTTGTGTTCTTGTCCTCTTTGTAGGTGAAAACATGATCTGGGATACCTTCTGCCATGTTTCATAGCATTTATGTTTGGTGTCTTGTTTTTCTTTGTAGTCTGACCTGTTCCCCTTGTTCGTATTTTAGAATCATAGCTCTATATTCCATGTCTCCTTGCTGTTGCAGCACAGACAAAAAATTACAATCTTGAAAGATGACTACTTTCAGAGATTGTAAATGAACCAGTAAAATTAAAATTTTAAAGTGTTAAAGTAAACATCTCAAACTTGATCACAGTCTATCGGTGAAGTAGAAATGTTTCATCCCTAAATATGAATGTATTTTTGGTCCTACTCAATGCACATTAGCAAAGCCATCTAAAATGCAAAAATGACTGCCCAAAGATGAAAATATTTGAACAGAACTGTTGGAGTTAAGTGTGTGTGTGTGCGTGTGTAGGTATAATATCCAATACCAATTTTACATTTCAGAAAACATGTGGAGGGGGCAATTTTTAGGAATGCTTTAGGTTTTCCAAGCAGCCCATTATGTAGTGTAAATGCCTCAAACCTGAAGCGGTTTCACACTCTGCAGGTTGTGTAGGAGTAGGAGCGTTGTCAATTGAATCAATGCTCGCTCAACTTGCCTGTAGGGGTCACTGTGGCCACACCTATCACTTACATGTCCTTTGGAAGACCTGGATTGTGAAGGGGCATTCAGCTATATTAGTCTTCCTTTTCTGATTTCCCTCAGATGTTCCTTTTAGAGGTGTTTTAAGTGATAAGTTGAAAATTCAGAGCCTGTTTTGTTCACCAGTCTAGAAAATTTCCAGTATTGAACATTTTTAATTCAAGCACAGAAACCCTGCCCATTTTTGGAGTGATATCTTTGCATGTTGTCCCTCCCTCTGACGTAAAGATATTTATACATTGTTATCCAGATAAAAGATTGGATTTTTCTCCAAGATGAATATGGGGACACATTAAGTGAAGCAAGGGTACAGAAAAGTGTTTGTCGGTTAGCTCATTCCCTAGTCATTTCACTCTTTAAGGTTGTCAGCGTATTCATTTGCTCACTTTCCCCTGAGTTGCTCATCTTTGTTTATATACTGTGGCATTCCCCCTCCCTAAACTACAAAATTGCTCCTCCTAAAACTATGTGAATGTAGAACATATTGTGAAACTCTTTCAAACTGACCCGAGTTAATGTGACATACTTACTGTCTGAAAATTAGAATGAATCAAGAAATGCATCAGAGTAAACCTTTCCACACTCATTACTAAGTCTATAATCTATTCTCTCTCTCTCTCGCTCTCTCTCTCTCTCTCTCTTTATAAAATTAATTTTCACCAAACCACCCAGAGTACGTGACAGAATGCCCATTAACCATATCAGCTTCTAATGCATATTTTTCAATTTTTTTTCATGAGTATTCTATTCGTTCCCCCACTTTATCACTTGGTGGCGCTCTAAAATAACATCACGGAAATTACATATTTTACCGAAAAAGTGGTACAGTATGGGTATATATGGAGAGTGGGCAGGTTGAACAAGCCATGGAGTAAAGAAAAACCATGCAGTGTTAGAAGGAGGAAGAAGCTGGACATACATTTAGCCCAAGTCATATCAAAGCGGGTTTTAGGAGTCCCAAAAATCCAATGTTATAGCTTTCTTATGATGCTTTAGTCATTGAAATTTGTAGTTAGTGTTAAAAACACTTAATCTTAAAATGATTGCATGTGACGCTGGACATTAGTTTGTTTGAATCCCAGCTTCAATTATGCAATGTGTCTCTGATGAAGTGCCCTTTAAATTCAACATACTCTCTTGATTAATGTAAAAAAAAAAATCCCCTTGCTAAATGCAATAAAAGCCAATAATCAGCAGTTGCTCTTTGGGTAATATTGGCTGTGCAGTTGTCTTCATGAATGCTGAGCAGTGACTGGGCATCTCAATGAAATGTATTTTCCTCCATTGACATAAGTGATTGTGTGGTTACTACAGGATTTAGGGAATTTGGAGTCATTATTGATAAAGCGCTTCCTTCTATGGATTGAGAAACACACTAATTCTCCTCATCTGATGAACATGTCTCATGTCTGAGATGTTTGAGAGATATGACTCAATTAGTCTTGATTGACTTAATTCTGAGTGATGTTTGTGCTAAGTCAGTATTTTTATGTATAGTAACTGCTCTGACAACACAAGTACTGAAAGCATTAAATAGATTAAATAAATAATGATCCAAATAACTGCATGGAAGTTTCCTTTTTTTTAGAGCATCTAATGTATTGATTGCAAGTGGTCTCTAAAGTACTGTCCCTTACATGCTAAGAATACTGTATACAGATTTTGGGTATGAGGTCCAGTATGCGTAATTCTTTAGGTGACTAAATTGATTTTGGTTTGACAAGATCTTTGCAAAACACATTACAGCCCTGGATTATTCACCAAATGTTGAAGAGATTGAAAAATGCAGTTGTTAATGAAGCAGGGTTCAGAGGTTTGCTTAGAGTAGCTATAGATAAGATGATTTTGTTGTCATGTACACAAGGAGAGCAGCGAGACTTGATTTAGAGATTGTGCAAACTCCAACAAGATGCATTTGTATATCCTCGCTCAGCTGTGGCACTGTAATTGGATGATGGCTTCTGCCATAAGCATGATGAAACGGACCAAAAAGTGACTTAAGAGAAACCCACTCAACTCAGGGGTTGCAATTAGGATGGCCTTTGATGTCTCAGATGGCCATGGAAACACTTTAATCTCTCTAATATAATCTTAGTCCCTGTCCATGCGCAAACAATCAGATAAAGGGTTCCAATAAATCGAAGACTACACAGCCTTTTTGATGGATCAGAATTCCCACCACTGTCGGTCACGTTCGAATATTCTTGTGAAGGAAAGCCATATTGGAAAAGAAACTAAACACGCTGAACGTAGAACCAATGGTTGAGCTCTATTTAGGCACCCTTTCAATTCTTGTATTTGTTGAGAGTTGACAAATGAAATATTGCACTTTGTCGCGAACTCAACAAGATGGCAAGGACCAAATCTGTCACTACTTTGTGAAGAGAGATGAATGGAGTAAAATATTTCTAGTACAGGTGTCAAAATTAACAGTTTATTCAACAGTTAGTGGACTTTGAAATTAATCAGCTAATATGGTCATTGGTGAAAATCATTTAGCTCTGATTAACTTAAAATTGATGAAATCCTATGATTTCATTCTCTCATTAGAAAATCTGATTTCTGCAGTCCTTCACGAAAGGAGACCATCTCTTGTTAAATAAATAATATAAAAACAAAAACATATGTATTTACTTTGAAAACTATTTTTCAACAAGTTTTTCACAATATTTTGACATTTTACTGACCAAACCAGTAACTGAATCATAATCCATGAAAAAAATAGATTCAATCTATTCTGAAAATAAACATGATTTGGAGTCAAATTATGAATAAACTTAGAACCCTTAGAAATGTACATCAAACCTGGCAGCCCTTTACTTTTGTCATTATCAAGTAACAGTACTCTTACTTGAGTATCATTTTTAGCTACTCTAGCCACCTCTGTTCAGCAGTGCAATCACTGCACTATAAGATGTATCTAGGTCACTGCTTTATGTTTTGCATGATTGTGAAGTTAATTATATCTCCCGTGGCTAAAATTGTTGTAATTTTTTTATATGAGCCCTGGAGATACCATCTATCATTGTCTTACTGTCTAAAGCAGGTGTCTGTGTAAGAATATAATTTGTGGAAATTGACTAAGGAATGTTACGATTGCCATTTATTTATTTTTTTGTCATAGGCTGAAAACAATGCAGTAACTATTTATTTATAGGCATGCTCTGAAAGCTCTGAAAGAGAAGATGAAGACTGTGAGACTGCAGGAAGTTATGACGGGTGGGAGACTTGGATGAATGTGTCGTGTATCACCAGATGTAATTTCCCATGTTCCTCAGATCAGGCAGTACCTCTACCTGCAAGTTACAGTTACAATTGATATCCGAGTTGGTTTCTTGTTTTTTACTGTGAAAACATATCCCAGAATCATACTGCTTCAGCTAAGAGTATATTAATTTTTTGAGCCATTTTATCACATGGGATCTGTTCAAAATATCTTTAAAGATAACAGAAGCTTAAATTTACTATGCTTGGTCCTTTCAACAACTACTCCAAATGCACTTCTTGGTATTAGTACATTTGAATAAAACATTTAAATGTACGACATTTAAAATTATATTTTTTTGTCATTGCACCATATACAGTGAATTTGACAATAATATAAACAATTTTACTGTGAAGGAAAATTTCACCCATTTCTATCCCACATTCATGACTACAAAATAGTATGCTCCCACCCCCCACACCGTGTCGAAATGGCAGCAAGAGGGCAGATTTTGGAAAACCCGATGGCAGAACTCCCTAGCTACGGCTAAATGAACAGACGGTTTATAGCTACTTCTCGTTGTAACTCGAATGTTTTACAAATGAGAAGAGTCTCACCACGAGAGAATAAAAGCACTGCTCAGGATGGCACACTAATAGCCACTAAGTAAAATTAGATATTTATGGGTGTTTTATTATTCCAAATTTGGCCAACTTTTTCATGCTCTGTTCTTTTCAGTCTCCCAAAAGGATATGTATCAAGGTGGGAAAGAACCTTAAAGCTTTTATGTCATTAGCCAACATCATTTTTCTCAGATCATGTCGAATTCTCTTGGGCTTTAGTATTTAGACAAAAAGGTTACATTCTGGTAGTTCTAACATTGTTTTAAAATGAACAGTACGACAAGGTTTTTAAAAGATAATATACAGACATGAATGTTAATGCTGTCCTTTGGTGCAAACAAATAAATTGTTTAAAGGGAAAATCCAGTGCTTTGCATGAACAGTGTATCCTATAGGTCATGTAATATGTACCCTATTTTGACAATGTGATGTTAAATCCTCTCTCATTTAATAGTGTTTTGTTAAGATTTTTATGGACAATTGTGAATTTTCAGGGGTGGTGCCATTTTTGCGAGTCACATGACCTCCATGCGCAGATGTGACGTGTACCGTGCCGCAACAAAGGCTCGATTACATGGGACAGCATTTATGCCCAGTGCCGATTTCTCGTATTTGTCCTCATCTGATGAAGAAATAGCAGTATATGTTGATCGGGAAGACGGAGTCTGACTACTCTGAGGCCTACATGCGCGACATAAGTGCGTTTAAAAAAAAAAAAAAACAACAAAAAAAAAAAAGGCCCCGGAGCTCCGGGCCGGCAGCTGTGGATGGTTCTTCGGACGGGAAAGACACAGAGTCTGATGAAAGTAGGTGTCTGTGTAAGAATATAATTTGGACGAAGGTGGGCTGCAAGCTCTGGCGCCGGGCCGGGAGCTTAGCTTCGACGTCCCGAGAGGCCGATAGCTGAGCTTCTGTGGCGGCGGAGGCCTTTAGCCTAACGTCGGCATCTGGGGCTAACGGCCTCCGCTGCCTGGAAGCTTGGCTCGCGTTCATCCGCCAGAGTTCCCTCGTCAGACTCCTACTCATTGGTGTCCAAAGAACCATCCACGGCTGGTGGCCCGGAGCTCCGAGGCCTTTGTTTATGCACTTATGTCCTGCGCGTCGGCCTCAGAGTAGTCAGACTCCGCAGCATTCCACCTGAAGAACCATCCAAATATTCAACATTTACAGTCACAGGTTCAAATCTGTATGGAAGTATTCCTCCGTATTCCCGATCAATCGATACTGCTATTTATTCGTCAGATGAGAATAAATCCGAGAAATCAGTGCTGGCATAAATGGTGTCCCATGTCATCGAGCCTTTGTTGGGGCACGGTACACGGCACATCCGTTCACATAGGTCATGTGACTCGCCAAAATGGCAGCGCCTCTGAAAATTCTGAATTGTCAATAAAAATCTTCTCAAAACACTATTAAATGAGAGAGGATTCAACATCACATTGTCAAAATAGGGTACATATTACATGACCTATTGGGTACACTGTTCATGCAAACCACTGGATTTCCCCTTTTATTAATTATCACCACCAAGACTTGGTACAGTATAGCCAATAAACTAAACAACGGCTGAAAGGTTTAATCAAGACATGGCATGCATTAAAGTGAATAATATTGTATTATAGCAACGCTCTATGTAATGCATGTTAACAATAATATATACAAATACCATAATATTATCCTGCTAATAATTTAATTAGTATAGCTAATCATTACTTCGATCAATGTTAGAGCTGCATTAATTTTAAATCAGCACAGACACCATTGTGACAGGGCAAGATGTCCTGCTACTTTAGTTTGGAGCAGGCTTCAGATGGAGGTAAGAATAAAGTTGCTATCCCGTCAGTTGGCTCCGAAAGGAGGCCTCGTGGAATTAAGCAAACATGCAGCCTAATCCTCCACATCTTTGTAACTCTATCGGCCATTCCTCATCATTCTTCAATTTCTCAATACCTCCATTCCAGTTAGCTCCTCAGGATTTTGACCCAGCAGTGCAGGTTACTAATCTCAGACAAAAAGGGAGATTCTTATCAGTGCTGTTGCCCCTTCTCAACCACCTCCTGCCCCTCAAAGAGAGATGACTTCTTTGAAAGTTAATATCAGTGATATCATCAATGTGCTTCTTCACTGTTCTTTTAGGCTTGAGAGCGATGTTGAAGCGGGGGGAAAAAAGTGTAAATACTCTTGGCTCACAAAGGGTGCTGCCAAGGAGTGTTGCTCAGTTGCGTACCATTATGGAGGGTGTGATACAGTACTATACTGACATACAGGCAGCCAGAGACTTTGGGATAGAAAGAGATATCATTTTGACATAGATTATTGCCACATAATTTGTTCAATAATTTCGCAGTATGGAGCAATTACAAAATACTCTCTTGAGCTTGCTGTCCATTATGTTTACCCTTAAAACCTTGGTTTAATGCATGTTAAAAATTTTAAACATAATTACACAACAGGAAGTTGTGCAAAAAGTACTGAAAGATTGAACATTCCAAACTTTAGAGAACGTAGAACTAAGTTCACCTGTGAATTCTTTTCTGAAATTTCACTAAAAGCTGACTTTTTGTGAGTCGTGTATTTACTATACAGTATTTCTTATAGAGCTTGTGCACCTACGTCATAAAATCACGTGACTTTTGTTTAGGTCGCCATATTGCCGGTCAAACAAATCATTGTTCAATGCGAAGTCTGTTGAGACGAAACGAAAATATGTCTTATAGTACGACGTCCAGAGTTTTGTCCGATGAGGTCAAAATAAACGAAGGTAGGTGGAAAAATTAGAGACACTTGGAATAGAGGACCCATATTTATTGTCGACGATAAGAAATTGGACTGTTAATTCGCTTCTGCTTGTCTTGGACAACTGGATACACACATGTATCTTGTGAGTAAGTCGCTGAGATTTACACAAAAAAGTTTGAAAGCGCATTTGCCAGTTCATGAGTATGCTTTACCGCATCCTGGGTTACTGCGCCATTATGGTCCAGTCACGCTTTTGTTATGCTCTTTAGTTGTCTCATAGTTATCATACTTTGTTTCGTGTTTTTTGGATCCTGCCTTCTTGGACTGTGTTGCCGTGCACAACTTTAGTTTATAATAAAGCCCACTGAATACCATGCCTTTGCCTGGGAGTCCTGCATTTGGGTCTGCCCTTGTTCCGCTGGTTTATGACACGAGGCATTGGTTTCTACACAGTCCTGCCTCTTTATGGCCACACACAGTGATTGAGAAGCTAAATCCAAGTTAAATAAAGTTATGGTGGTGGGTTATCTTGTATCTGAATTTAATTGCAATTCTGTTCTCATTAAAAAAAAATCATACAGTATCAATATCCATCCATGGCTCAAAAGCTTCAGTGTGAAAATCATAGTGGTGTAGATGAACTTTTTCACTGCATAGGCTTAAAGAAAAGAAGCTGGAGGATTCCAATGAACCTCTTAACACAATGAGCGCTTCAGTGCCTCTCACAGCACCTCCTTGTCGCTCACACAGCCATGCAAGTGCGTGGACAGCTGCTCTTTGGTTGGTCTGTGAAAACAGTTGGGGTAATTCTTTAGCACAAGGATAAAAAGGAAAGGAAAAAAACTCTAAAAAATATGTTGTATTACACTAGACATGGTGTCTCAAAAGTCACTACACACTTCCATGTTTCAATTTAGTTTCAGTTATCATTCAGAGAGGCATAAGGCCATCAGGATTTCACAGTTTATGGTATAAGCATGGCTCACGACTCGCAGTTGACATTGGAGTCGTATTGCAAATTTGTCACCAGGCAAGAAGTTCGTCTATCCCCAGACTGCAGTTTAGCGCCTCTTTGAGCGTTATATTGATCACCATGGTGTTCCTCTCGAAACCTTTTAAAAACCTGAAGTCAGTACAGGTAAAGCTTTAACACTTCGTTGCATCTGCTAAATAGCTATTTTGGGGATGCCAAGTTCCAGTGTGGTCCATTGAACGTTCTCTGACTTTGTGTCAATGTCTGATGGAGAAGTTTGTTTTAATCATTGGTGATAGTCGCAGGCCTTCTGATTCTTGGTTTATCAAGAAGAGATCCTGTTTTGAGTCGCTTGACATTGTGTAAATTACACTTGGTGTTGTAGTATAACAGTCAAGATTTTCAAACTGTCCCTGGACTCCAGTGGGGACAGAAACTCCTTGTCCCTGTGGCAATTATACATGGCTCCTCCATAGTCAGTTGGTGAGTCATGGACAAGTGAATGATACTCTTACAAAAACAGGAAAGCGTTAAGCTGTCAAATGTTGACAGTGTCATATCTGTCCAAGTCATACCTGAACTAGGGGAAAAAAAGTACACTGTGACTTTTGGGACATCCTGTATTTAAGAGCCACTGGACTCAAACTAAGACACCCAACGTAGACTCAACTGGAGTCCTGTTTGCAGGGTTCGGCAACGAGGTGTGACGAGCGGTCGACTGTTGACAACTAGTTGTGCTGTGATTTAAAATTATCATTTTTATGGTAATTTTGTAGATGTAACAGTCAAAAATGGCATGTGGGTATCACTTGCATTTTTAAAACCAAAGTATGCATATTCAGGTAGAGTCATGCTCACCATTATTGGTACCCATGAAGTTTAAGTACTAAATGTGGGGATATCTCTTAAAGAAAATGAATCAAGTGAAACAATATACAACACCAAACAAAAGAGAAATAATTTTTTTTATGGTCGGAAGGAAAATTTTTTTTTTTTTTTTTAATAATCAATGCATACATACAGTATTTTCACAGACGGCACAATGACGCCATGAAACAAAAGTACACCCTGCCCAACAATAAGCTTTCGTTTAGGATCCATAATGCTGTGGGGCTGTTTTGCTACATCTGATACTGGATGCCATGACTGTATCACAAATATCATAAGATGAGAAAATTATTAAGATTTAGACCAAAATGTCTCAAAAACTGCACAAAAATTAAAACTTTCATAATTCATTTTGCACTTCTATAGATCATTCGCTTTTGACCACGTTGCACGATAGCAGCCCCAAGATGCATTGAGGTCAGACTTGTAATCATTTTAAATGACCATGACAGAATCAAAATCCCTATGTGATGGTAATTCTTTTGCCTGATCTGTTACTGGGCAATGTAACAGAGTATTTTACTGATGCTGCACATAGCTCTAGATTCAGAAATTGTTGTCTCAACACCACTGAGCGGCAAAGGCTATATGAACAATAGTGGGAAACCAAGTGTACTATATACTTTTATGCATGTATGAGGTTTAATTGTGTATGCATCTTTGAGTCAGAATGTCTCTGCTTTGCCGATGATATTCAGATGTGTCCTGAAAGTTCCAATGCAATTGCTTAAACAGCAGATCAATGCAATGGGGGGAAAAAAGCTGATCAAAGCAATCTCAGGAAAAATGTGTGGAAGATGTAGGGGAATCTTGTGTCATGGAATATACTGTCGATCATGTTCAATGTGGTGCTGATGAATGTCAGATTGGCAGTAGACCACTGAGAAAAGTGAAATAGTCAGGAAAGCTCCCAGCCTGATGGATTAAATACATGTTTCATGAATGTTAAACAGCTTGCTATTTTTCTGCCTGCAGTTTTAAAAGACCAAAAGATTTTAAAACAAAAAAAAAATCTTGAGGCTGATAGAAGGAATCGGAATATATTTGCATTAATTTTGTAAGACATTAAATTGTCTTTTTGTTTAGAAGAGCATGTTTCCTGTACCTTTTCAATTTACCCCAATTAGAGGAAAAAAAATGAAAGTACATTTTTCTATCCCTGCCCTGTGGTTTTGAACATTTTTAAAACCATACCTTTTACCCCCCACAATCTCTTCTTTTCTATTATCTTAATTTGTTCTCGTAACATGACGCAATTGCTTCTCTTACATTGTCTGAGAAAATGTGATCCATGATGATCTAGCTATGCACCCGTCTTTCCATCCATTATCTTTTTAATTTTTTTTTTTTTATCCTGGTTCAGGTTGTGGGTCAGTAGCAACTTAAGCGGGGAAATCCAGAATTCCCTCTCCCTAGCCACTTTGTCCCTCTGTCAATCTTAAAGACCCTGGAACAGGACCCAAAAAGTCTGAATTTGACAAACCGAACAGAGAAGTGTTTGAATGGTTAAAAAAAGAAAAAAAAGTCTCCCAAATCATGACATATAAAGCCACCCATGAGCTGTATGACTTTGTGGGTGTGTCTGCAGAATGCTTCCCTTCAGCTGTCAATGAAGTTATTGTCTGTGTCACACAGACTGTGTGGCTCGCACAGTCACAATCTGACTGTCACTGTGTCAATTAAACAGTTAACATTCCCTAATGTGTCACTGTTATGGAGATGTACACAAAAAACAAAAACACGTGAGGTGGTGACTTCTTGGGAGACCTGATGCCATATTGGGAAACTCACCGCTTCATTTGCTTGCTAACCAGTTATCTTGCAAGGCTTACTGTAATTTCTCGAGTATAATGCGTCCTGAAGTATAATGAGCAGCCCCAAAGTTGACCTAAAAAAATCAGGAAAACACTTCTACCAATGTACAATGCGCACCACCAATTTGCTGCTATTCATATGCTCAAAATATTGGGAATTATCTGTATTTATATTTTGTCCGTACAACAATCATTAATAATAATCATTGTGCAAGTGGTGATGTAGCCGTAATATGATATCGGGACAGGCCCAGGATACGCTTGTCCTAGTCCCTGTAATTGTCAGAACAGAATCCCTCAACCAACTAAAATAAATGCTCAATGATGGCATGACTGTTGATTAATACTGTTGATAACACAGATTACAGTCTTAAATAAATATTTAACAGTGTTTGACGTAAACATTTTTTGCATTCAATATTTGTCCATAAAACTTTTGTGTATAGTGCAGTTTATCCTCTACATTACACATCCTTTGCCAAGACATCAAAAGCAACATCTGGCTCATCTCCAATCTGAAAAATATTCATCGTAGCTGCCTTTGGTGACTTGGTCCAGTTCTGTTGCCTCCTGAATTCATGAACAGTGATCCTATTTTGCTTCCACAGCATGTCATCCTCTGTGCCATCCATGGCGTTTGTGGGGAAACATTTTTTGAATCCCGAGAGTTTTGGTTCCGCAGCGTAGCCTCTCGCCCACCTGACGCCATAACTTTCGTATGTCAGGGTTTGGGAGTTTGATTGAGTGCTAATCAAACTTAAGTTGGCCTGATAAGGATTTTGATTAGAAATTTACAAGACTGGTAGAATAAAAGAAACACCAGCACTGTAAAGGTTTTTTGTCAAGCCTGTTTTAATGACGATTGTGGCTTGGCCAAGTCCTCTTTACCTCCAAACCGTTTCAACCAGTTCAATTACGATCCTTTGCGAGAGAGTGTGCCTTTAAAATCCATTTGTTAGCTTGTGGGAAGGGAAATACTGTATATGGCTTTTTTCTCTTTGCTGTAATGAGTCAGTTCAAACTATAATTATATTATGTTTTCCACTGAGTAAGAAATGAGAGAAATGGGAAATCAAAAGTTATATGTTAAAGTGAGAATCCAACATCTTATTTCTGTGGTACTCGCGATGCTTGGCTGTTTTGATGACATGCAACCCACACTCTCCTTATAAAAACACATTGTGGTCTTAAAAGTAGACATAGCTAAATGGACCGCATATAACCTTTAAATACCATGCATGCAAAAGGAATTAGGAGAAGAGTAAATGCATCTACAATTTGTGGAACACCACAAACATTTTTGTCACATACTATTCAGTTTCGATAATTCCATTCTCTTTTTTTATTTGTATTGTATTGTCAACATTTTCTATACATCTTATAAGAGTAAATCATTTTTCTGCCAACGTTGATGGTCCTGTCTCCTTCCTTATAAATAAGCCTGCTTGTGAAGAGAATCCCTCCATACACCTTTCGTTTCAGTGCTTTGCTTGCTGAGAAATGTAAATCAGCAGTAATAGATAAGGACCCATAAAAGCACCTGCACATGTAATGTTAATGCTCTGCTTCACATTGAGCTTGCATCTGAAAGGATGAGTGTAAATGCCATGAATAAATTACATGGTTTTCAGTAAAAAGATATTTTACGTTTTGCATTTGCTGGGCTTTTTATAGCAAGAGGTGCAGAGTTGTTTTGGTGGATGCAAACACTTTCATCCGCGTAAACTGTAAAGTAGAGCCACAGTGTGTGGGTTGAGCTGGAAAGTGCTACTGGATTGGAGCCTGACATGAAAATGTACCAGATCTGCCCTCAAGATTCCAGAACAGTGGATGCCAACCACCATTATGCTTAAAACTATTTTTTAATGAAGTCGGCATTATTCTAATTTTTATTCAGTTTATTTTAATCTTCACTATGAACTGGTGTGAGAAAATGTTTTTCAGCAAAACACGGTAACAAACTGGAATGATACAGATGGCTCAATGTCTTTTTGTTTGATTGTTCCGATATTTAACCTAGGCATTTTGTGAAATAGCAGTTCAGTAAACCAACAGAATTAATGTGACATTTACACCTTTACAGCAACACTTCAGTGCTAGAGAGTGCAAATTCAATATACAATGCAACTTTTTTTAAAGGGTGACAAGTTATCATTGCAGTATTTGGTGATATGGTGTGTAACACACTAAACATGGACCAGCGGGAATGAAGGACAGCTTTGTCTAAGAATTTTTTTTCGAGAATTATACATAACCATGTTAAAGGTAAAGGAGATCACCGTCTACAAGCATCTCATGACTTTGACTACAGTTGCAAATATTTAAAAAAATATATATATATCCATAGGACTGTAGCCAGGCTACCTGGACATGGCTGCAAGTGGAAAATATATTTTTATTATAATTATAGTACAGTAATCCTCTCTACTTTGCGGATCATCTATCGCGGAGAGGGGGAAAAAAAAAAAGCCTAATCGCTACATACTAATTCACCATCCCCGGTGCGACGACATGGACCAATAATGCAAAAAAATAAATAAATACAAAAAAAGCATACATTAGTACAGTACTGTAGTGGGTAGCCGCAACAGTTGTACTCACAATCACACTTTGGGACAATTTAGAGTGCCCAATCAATGTTGCATGTTTTTGGGATGTGGAGGAAACCGCAGTGCCCGGAGAAAACCCACGCAGGCACGAGGAGAACATGCAAACTCCACACAGGCAGATCTGGGATCAAACCCGGACCTCAGAACTGTAAGGCCAATGCTTTCCACCTGATCCACCGTGCCGCCTACTGCATTCTTTATTTATTTATTTATTTATTTATTTAAAAATTGATGATGAAAATGGCAACAAAAAAGCCCAATCAACCTTCAAAGAAATTAAAGGTGAACTCCAAGGTTATGGTACATCAGTATCAGATTGCACCATATGTCGTTCTTTGAGCCCAAGTGGAGTTCATGGGAGACTACCAAAGAGGACACCACTTCTGGAAATAAATCCCG
Organism: Syngnathoides biaculeatus; assembly: GCF_019802595.1. Taxonomy (NCBI): domain Eukaryota; kingdom Metazoa; phylum Chordata; class Actinopteri; order Syngnathiformes; family Syngnathidae; genus Syngnathoides; species Syngnathoides biaculeatus. The sequence goes on from NC_084651.1 coordinate 20,465,640, forward strand.
GGCGAATGAAAATATAAAAAAAGAGTAAGAATAATAATGAGTTTGTCCATGTGCGTGCAGTTAGCTAGGAAACTATGCCTAAAATTTGAAAAATGCATCTTCTCTGGATACCCCAATTTGTAGAACAGAAAGTTCTTTGTAGAACTTAAATTCCCGTGTTTTGTGTTTTTGTGCATGTATAAAAGTTAAAATCCAAAACATTGTAGGGTTTTTGATGAGCAGGAAGTTTGTGCTGAAATTTAATAACATACCTCCATGTTTAGTCAATGGTTAACGTTACCTGAAGTGTTTGTATGTGGAGCAAAATGCAAATACATAATATAAATAGATGAAAATTTAACAACTTAAAGCAACCAATGATTTTCATTTATATGTGCAGCTATGAAATTTTGTGACAAAATATATATCTAATTTTAATGTTACAAGAATGGCATAATTGAGTTTAGAATTACATTTGGAAAAACAAAAACTAAAATGAAACCAATTTGAAATTAAATGGAGAGCCACAGCAGAAGGATGAAAAGAGCCATGTGTCTATTTGGAGCCATAGATTGCTGATCCCTTTGACATCCATATGATAGGTGAAGGTTGAGCGGTGCGTGTTGTCAGTGGAGATGCTCACAATGTCTGAAAGCTCAGAGAGTGTCTTAATTCTTCAACTATGAAGCCTGGTCTCATGTATCTATTAGTTCTCTATTATTCAGATTTAAAAGGATTCTTTAAAACACTCTGTGGTGCATCAAATTTATCAGACATTTCTCATTTTACAGTAACTTTAAGTAGCAGCTTCATTAGGTTTCAAATTGAGACCTTCAAGGCAAGGATCTACATCAGAGGAAATAAGTCTGTTCTGGTATCATGAGAGAGGTGGATGGAATGGTTAGTTTTCTTTATAACCATTTTATTCAATACACAAAGCCTTTAACCATAGTTTTATTTACTATCTCCTAACCAGTAGGCTTTACGTTATGATAAGATAGTCCGAGATTCACATTGCTGTTCCCTATCAGTGATATTGATTATCTGGAGTTCTGTAGACCTTTTGCTTCCTTTTTTCCCCACAGGGCCGAGGTGGCTATATTTTCCTGCAGGCTAACTCAGCCTTTCTGGTGGAGTAAACTCATTTTCATCCTCCAGTGCCTCTAAACTGAATCATCAGAATAACAGGGTGCACTAAAGCCCTCACATCCTGTCAGCTATTGGCCAGAATTGAATGTGTACCGCTATTAAAAAGAATAAATAAATAAATAAAAATCCACTCTTTAAGATTAATTTCAGCACCTTGTGTCCTTGCTTCCTCATTACAGTAAGCCGTTGTGCCCCCCCCATTGGTCTTTTACAAGCACGTGTGTGTGTGTGTGTGTGTGAGAGAGAACTTGCATGCATTCTTTTTTTTTTTTTTTTTTTTTTTAAACAGAATCAATGCAAAAATTACAATGGCCACTATAACCGGAAGGAGACTGGCAAGCAAACAGCATAACAGGATGTCAGGCAATTGAGAAAACATTTTTGCAGGTGCCAATTCAGAGCCACAATGTCGCACTGGCCAGTTGCCGAGGAAAACCCTAATTAACGATGGTGGTTTGTTTACCTTTAAAAATAGCTCAAGTTGACTTTACCTCGATGAAATGAAAGGCTATGTCATCACAGGTTGTGGCCAAACCCAGAGAAGGCATCTCTTTACTGTAAGCATTGATCAGATTTTGCAAATGACTCTTTAACTAGTATTTCTCAAACTCCATAAAGCCTTTACGTACTTAATTTTTTTTTTTTTTTAGATCTTCTAATGTATATGAAGGGTTCTCATATTGTTTGAAAACTGTTTTTACCTTTTAGGCAAAGTAACCTTGACACTGTCAAAATAAAATTTGCTGATGCAATGAGGGTAATTGTTTTTTAAAACTTTTCTGATTTAATCTCTTTGAAGTCTTTGAAGGTATTATATCTTCATTGCCTAAAATGACAGAAATCCATATTGCGACATAAAATTCTAAAGGATTATGAGAATGTGGGACTTCAAACAGGAGTCGATGTACAACATGTTGCAAAAGTAAGTGCATGTCTCACATTTTTTTATGTTTATTTTTTTTCTTCTATGAGACAGACAACACTGGAAAAAAAAAAACTTTATGAAGTATAAACTAGTCAGTGTACAGCTTGTATAGCAGTGCGAGTCTACTGTCCCATCAAAATAATTCAACGCACAGCCATTCATGGCTAGTGTTTCAAGGTTTTAGGTGCGACAAGGGGCCAGGTTTTGTAAATTTTGTCTCATCTGGTCACTGGAACTTTATTATAGCACCTCATGGCAATGAACCCCTCTGAGGAGCTGAAATTAAGGACTGAAGATGGCCAAGGTTAGAAGAAAAAATAAAAATTAAAAAAATTGTATTTGAATGCTCATGCGTCATAGAAAGATGTTATCTTTGGGAGGGAAAGAAAAGTTGAGTGCTGCACGCTTTGTTGTAGAGGTAGAATATCAACCTGTCAGTTGCATACGCTGCACATGGCATCAAATCCGTAGAGCTTTGGGGAGGGACATTAATGCTCATAAACATTTTGCTGAAAACTGTGTTCACACAGGATGCAAACCAAACTTTCACACATGCTACTCGACAAAGTTTGACTATGATAGTTGTGTATTCACTGAATATGAATTCGCTTCATTTCCACCACATGTGCCAGGGAAGTTGAAATTCGCCATTTTGAACTCATTTACGTGAATCATAGAGCTCTGATGAGTTTAATCCAGTGTGTGTGTGTGTGGATGGGTTGGGTTGGGGGAATGGTGTTGCTGTCATTATAAGTTGGTTGTTTCGTTCTCCTTGAACAATGATCCATTCCACATATTCACCATCCACACACAGATGTCTTGAATATTATTCTGCGGCTCACTAATCAGGGAGTACATTGGCCTGAGGTCCCGCCTGTCACGGGATTTGGGGAGATCAGAAAAAACACTGCTACTTTTCCTCTTAAGAAGTAACTGTTACAATGATATAATTTTGGTTTATGCTTTTATTTATCAATTATCATTCAATTATTGCTTTTTTATCAACTATTTCAAGTGCGAGAAAATGACTTCAACTTCTGCATAGGCTGCTGTTTATGCCAATCCAGTTTAACCGAGAGTAATATTTAAGGATAGTTCACCAATCAAATGACACAAGAGAGTCACATGACCTCACACGATGTCTTCTATTGGGCTTTCCGGGCATGGTTATTAACACTAGGTAAGCCAGCCCGGCTAATAGAATCAGAATCAGATTTAATGGCCAAGTGTGTATAAACACACAAGGAATTTTTCTCCAGCGGTCGGTGCTGCCCTGCTACGACATACAGAACAAGGAACAACATAGCAACAAGAACAAAGAATAAGATAATAATAATAATAACAATAATAGATGAGCCAGCCCGGCTGATAGTTGTACATACTTGGTGCCAATGTTGGGAAGGACTTCGTTACTATTAAAAAAATAATAATAATAAAAAATAACAGCATTCATGTATTATTTGTCTGGCACAGTCTGTGCAAACGTGGATGTTTCAGCTCCTTTTTACCATTAGAAAACACCAGACAATGAATGGCAGATGTTTTCACACGCACACACACACACACATCCATGACAATGTCAAAATTTGCACATTTACATTACATGTTGTACTTTCTTTTAAATTGATGTTCATGCTGTAGTTAAAAATCTGAAGTTACTCACTGTTTACTCAGTGCTTGAGTAATTATTTCACTGTGTACGTTTTACCTAAGAAATTAAAAAATTGTTACTTTTACTTGAGTCACATTATTGTCAAGTAACAGTATTATTATTTGAGTACAATATTTGGCTACTCTACCCATGTCTGGACCAGACATCCTCTATTGCTGTCTTAGGTTTAAGCAACATTTTTGGCCATCAGATTGGCCAGTGTCGTATTTGTTGCACTGATCTTTTTGTGTTGACATGCTGCGGGTCCTGGTCCCGGTTGTGTGTCCCACCAGAACCGTGAAGCACATGTAACATGAGTGACACGATCCAGTAGTACATTTTGTATTAATTAGGAAATATGTCTACAATTATCTGATTAGATTACAGATCTATCCATCCATTTTCAACAGTTTATCCCATCTAACACCTCGATCTGGTCGCCAGTCATTCACAGGTTACATAGAGACCAGGACAACCATTCACACTCACATTCACACAGTCACTGAGTGGGAACTAAACCCACGCTGCTCAAAGCAAAGTCAGAAGAGTGTACCACTACACCATTGTTGACTTTGCGTCACAAATCTTAAAGGTCTACTGACACGAAAAGCATGATTTTTAGTATGCTTTTAATTTAAAAGAAAAAAAAAAGGCAGCCGGAATGGACCCATCAGTTTTTTCACCACACAAAATGATTTTGACATATGGCTTTTTGTAACTCTCGCAATGAAAATCCTCTAAAGGGATGTGTTTTGGAGAAGAAGCAAGAAGTGACGTTATTGGCAGACGTCCACTCAGGCGGGTTTGTGTGTTTATACCAATTTTACCTGCGGGAAGGTAGCTCTTTGTTCCTTCATGTTAGCCAAAATGCCAGCTTGTTGTATTGCTGGATTGCTTGAACTCTCGGGAGGATGGATTCATGCTTCATACTTTTCCAAAAGACCCGGTTCGTCGTGAAAAATTGATTGCACAGGTAAAAAGGACGAAAGCTTTGTGGTTTACAAATGATAGGTAGGTGTGTTTAGAGCTATTTAAAAAAAAAAAAAAAAAGAGTTTGGATTGGGGGGACGTAATCCTTCTTTCAGCGAGCAACGACAACGATAGCGTCACCGCCGGGATGGCTCGTCGAGGCGCCGCTGGGGTGGCTCGTCGTGGAGCCGGGCTGCGGCGTTCGTTGTTGTCGCTCGCCGGTGGCATTGTTCATCACCGCTGCGGAGGTGGATCGGGCGTGCGGGAGGAGAAAGGAGCACCTCCCCCCACCAGCCACAAGTGTTTCGCCCGGCATGGGCCCTCCTGAGTACGATACATACTGTCATACATACCGTCAGGGAGTCTGTTCTTAGTTAGAAATTATCCGCATATCATCTAAATGTGGCTCAAAATGATAGGGTAATATTGCCCTGGTCACGTCACTCGATTGTGAGGTGTTTCCGTGTCAGAAGGGGCGTCAGAAAAATCCGAAAATCTCTTGTACATCTCCCATACCATGTGCCACTACGTGTTTTCAATGGTGACTGTCCCAGTGTGACGTCTTCTGATGACGTTGAAGGCAATATGGCTACCACTTGGATGTCAAGTGAGACTTCGGCAACTTTGCGCATGGTTGACACACTCTCCGCTCATATTTGTTTTTTTGTATTTGTATTGTATTTTTCATTACAATATCTATTTTAGAATCACTTTTATTTATAGGCATGTCAGTAGCCCTTTAATGTTAAATGTATTAAGCGACGGAGTTATGTCAGGGATCATCTCAAAAGACAGTATGAACTAACTTCAAATTCAGAAATGGCCAATAAAAACAAAAAATATGGTACCTTAATATTTTTCTCGAGGAGGCATCTGGGATTAGACTTTGAATTTAGTATTTCTAAAAGATGAAGCGAAATACAATGATTTGTCTTTTTTTCAGGAATAGAGTGCTTAAAGAGAAGAATGCTATTCATGTGTAACAGTATGAAGGCCACATCAGGTCCAGATGGAGATAGGGCTGGTTCAAGTTGTAGGCCAGAAAGAGAAAGGCAAAGAAACGATGCAAGTTTTATTTTAATTTAAAATTTGTACATCAACATGTACTTGACCAGTTTAAATATTTTTTTTAGGGTGAATAGATTTTTTTGTTTTTTTTACCAAATTGTACTCTTGATTTTCCGTATTGGGTAATTTATGCTACAATCAAAAATAATTTCTTTGGGGCCTTGGTGACACACAGATCCCCATTAAAATATTAACTTGCTGGAATAGTTGGACAAATAACGGAGAAGTCGTCTTTCTTCTGATCTGACAGAGACAGGCCAGTTACAGTCTCCAAACACGTTCTGAACCAGCCTCTCACATACTCTTTTTTTTTGTTTTTTTTTTTTTTGTTTTTATTAGAAAACACAAGGTCAAAAGGAGGGGTAAGCAGATGAAATGAACAAAGGTACAGTTTTGGTGATGATGTGGCACATTCTTTGGTTATGATGGAGTTGTCCTTGGCGACTTCTAGGAAGATACTGTTGCATCTGTGTGTAGGAGCTCGTCCTGTGAACAAGACTCTTCGAAGCAAGGATGATACTTTGGCTTTGTTGCAAGTCCATAATAAAAATTAATTTAACGATAACTCTAACAGATTGTGAGTGCGACTGTTAGTTTCTGTGCTCTGCAATTGGCTGGTAACCAGTTGTGTACCTCGCCTCCTTTCCGTTGACAGCTGGGATAGGCTCCAGCACTCCCCCCGACCCTTGTGAGGATAACCGGCTAAGAAAATGGATGGATGGATGGATGGATGAATTTAAAACAATTACTGTATGAATAAAACAGTTTAGATTTAATTCAAACAGCATTTTTCTTTTTAGCATTTCCTGTAAGTACAAATAAAACATTAAAAATGTATAAAAGGCTTTTGTGCAACTCCTCTTGAGCAGCTCACATTTTAGTATGTCATACAATTACAGTAGGTTCATGGCTGTGAGTTTAAGATCTTAGACAAGGCTACCTAAACCAAAATGAAAATGAAGGCATGTCAATAGGAAATAGAAATATTTTATTTTGACAAACATTGCCACCTGCAATCATTTTTTTCACCTAAATTACTTGTCTCAAAATGTAGCCACTTGTAGATACAATGCTTGTACCTTGACTCTTTGACTCACAGTGCTTAAATAACTGAGCAAGACTGTTCATTGACAAGCAAGTGCCCTGAATGTAGTCAAGTGATACTCATTCACATATTCTACGTATCACCATCATAATAAACTGGACACAAATTTGACTTTAAATAATAGAAACTTTCCCCCTGAGCAGGGCTAAAATTATACTGAGAAGTTGCTTTTACGTTAAACTTACTTATTTGCATGATGTGCGTCTTGCCTATTTCACAGCAATGTGTGTCTCATGCTTGGGAGATGTCACCAGTGTTGCCATTCTGCTCAGTCTGAAATAAACCCTGACCTTTGAACATATGTCTACTCTTCTCTCATGTCCTGTGTGATGTCGCCATCTTGTCCATCTAATGGCGGCTTGCCAACTACGTTGCATTTGGCATTGATTTTGCATTTGTTCCATTTCCACCACCTTTCCTTGTGTTGATGACAACCACATTGTATTAGTCAGTCTTCTTCACAATTCAAATAACCAGATTCCTGACAGAGACAGAAATCGTTGATTTTTTTTTTTTTTTTCATGAAACATTTGAGGACTGGTTGCAGGCCTATAATGTCCTTTCAGGTGTATAGTCTGCATCCATGTTTAATCCGCACCCCTAAAGTTCACCTCAAAATTCTGAAAAACCCTTCAACCTCTGTATAAAACATTTTTACAATGCAGGATTATCTTCATTTTGTTAATTTTTTTTTCCAAATAAAAATCTTCTCAAAACACTATTAAATGAGAGAGGATTTAACATCACATTGTCAAAATAGGGTACATATTACATGACCTATTGGATACACTGTTCATGCAAACCACTGGATTTCCCCTTTAAAGGGCCGCTGTCATGAAATGCATGATTTTTAGTATGTTATTGTTGAAAAAACGGCACCCAACATGGACCCATGCGTTTTTTTCACCACAAAACATAATTTTGATGTAGACAGCTTTTTGTAACTCCTGCCATGAAAATCCTCTCGAGGGATTGGTTTTTGAGAAGAAGCAGGAAGTGACATACATGGCAGGACCACCCTCAAGTGGACTCGTTTGTTTCTATTAGTTTTACCTCCGGGAAGGTACCTCGTTGTTCCTTCGTGTTAGCCAAAATGCCGGCTCATTGCATTGCTGGACATTGCTTGAACACTCGGGAGGATGGATTTACCCTTCATAAGTGTGCAAGAGACCTGATTCGTCGTGAAAAATGGATTGCACGGGTGCAGAGGACGAGAGCTTTGTGGGTTTCAAATGACAGGTAGGTGTGTATACAGCGATAAAAAAATAATAGTTTGGGGCGGACCACATAATCGCTTTCATAACGTAACAAAAGATCTGCGTACGTATGAAACGCCTGCTAAATGTGTCGATGTGCGCGTCGGATGGTGTCTGGCTGCTGCGTCACTTCGCCAGCGAAGAAGATACAACTTTGTGCATGGATGACGCGCTCTCGGCTCACATTTTTTTTTTCGTATCGACATTAAAGTGAATAATGTTATATGTATCTATTTTAGAATGCTTATAGGGATGACACTTGACCTTTAAGGGACATGTTTGCTCTTGTTGTTAAGGTCAAAAAAGGCCTGGATACCTTATCCATCAATCAATTTCCTTTGCCGCTTATCCTCACAAGGGTCCTGGGAGTCCTGAAGGCAGTCCCAGCTATCTTCGGGGAGGAGGCGGTGTAGACCCTAAACTGGTTGCTAGCCAATAGCAGGGAACATATAACTAAAACATTTACACTCACATTCACACCTATGGGTAATTTAGAGTCTTGATTTAACAGGATATCTTATGAACAATTGTCATGCAACATGATAATTGAAATGACAGTTTTTCACTGCGACTTGCTCATTAGCCCCCCCTCAAAAATCATGCTGTGTCAGCCTCCTTGTTGAGGGATATGTAATATTACTCTTAGCCTTTATTTGGTCTTTTGGTTAACCTGTAGACTCTTATCCAAAGATATCTGGAAACATTATAGGCGTGGGAATATGGTAATTAACCTATAGGAGATTAAATTTAAATATCTTATTTGATTGTTTCTCTGATGTGGGTGACTTTTTACAATGGGTCTGACCAGTTGAGTTCAGTCTGAATTAGCCTTACCGGGAGGGAGAGACGGGACACTGAGAGGGGCCACAGCTAATCCCAGGATATTGAGCAGGATTCTTGGGATGTGACTGTGCTCCTTTGCTTTCCCAAGTGTGACTGTGGGACTGGGGCACCCCCATGTACAGGGAGGATGAAGCAAGAGGGTGGATTTGGTCCCCCCCCTTCCCCCCCTACTCGGTCCCTATTGTAAGAAGACTTCACAGTTTAGGGGCACCATATCTGGAATTCTCTGCCCACTGAAGTAAGTCTTTTAGGGGGGTGAACAACCAGTTGGTGTTGGCCTCTGAGGATTAGGCCTATTGGGATAATCAGGATCATGTCACAGTGTCCTCGAAGAGGGTCTTAGTCTACCTTCAGTAGAGGAACAGGGGCGTCACTGCCCTGTGCTGAGACTGGCTTTTCCATATCTCTCGCTCACTCTGCACACCGGCCTTTGCCCCTTCTCTTCAATACCTAACATGGACGACATTCTTTTAAAATTATGCCTAAAACTAAATCTAATGTCCAATCAGATTCTACGCTACTCAAATTAGTATAATTAATAATGGAAATAAAGTATCTTTACTTAAGTTATGATTGGATAAGAGAGGTTAGTCCCTTAAAAAGTGTGAGACTAGCTATAGTAGGAAGCGAAGCCATTTTGTTCCAGTCACATCTGCTTTTCCCATTAACCCTTCCTTTCTCTATATTTTGTCACAAACTTTACCCAAACAAAAGCCCAGGAAATGGGTGTAACGGGAAAAACCGTCACTGTGTTAACAATAAAGGGACTTTTTACGTAAACGGATACCCACGTAGAGCAGCCATTCTCTGTTAATGTAACTTGCACATTTTGTGTACGCTGAAACCTGTAAATACCCATTTATAAGGGTCATAGTTCCTGTAAGTTTATGTTATTCACATCTTTATCATTTGTGAGCAGTCCCTCAACATATCTACATTAAGATCCTCCACAAACGCCGTTTGCCTTACACTGTTACTATGACACCATTCGGGCAACTGCAAGTATGCGTTTAGCTGGTGAGCAACTTCAGCATGTGCACTGACAGAATTGGTCAAAGCACAAAGGACAACAAATAAGGGCTTTCATATCTTCACTTGCCTTCTTCTTTGGGACAGTTGAGGGGTTGAATGGAAAGCAGTGCTTTGTGTGTGTCCGTGTGTGCATTTGTGTGTGTGTGTGTGTGTGGTGTGTGTGTGTGTGTGTGTGTGTGTGTTAGCTTAATAACATGGGAAAATCAGTGTTTGGAAAATTGCTTGTGTAGGAATAAATCACATTACATATGCATTTGTAAGAATATCTTAAACAGCCTGCTGCTTGTTTTGTGAATTTATTGTAAAAAGATTAATCTTTTATTGCAGATAAAATTTTGTAATATTAAGGTAGGAATCTCTCGGCCCTTGCTCCCTGTTTCTGCATCCTTTATCCGCGACTCATCCGTTCACATTCCATGCTTTCCTCAAATTCCTCATTGTACATATGCAGTCTTTATACATATTGCTAGTATAACAGTATAACAATGCAGGAGAAAATGTAGAAAAATTTCCATTTGTCAAAACGAAATATGATCTTATCCCATAACTATAATTTGATTTTGGTCTTGAAATGGAGCTGGTAATACCTTTCATAGCTCTACTCCATGAAAAACAATTCAATTACATAATCTATTTGGTGTCATGTTACTCTGCTACACAGAAAACATGAATTCACTCTCAGAATGTGACACTACAATATTTTTAAGTTTCCATGTGATTTTTCTCAGCAATAGTAGATCATATGATTCATATCACCCAATAAAAGTGGTGAGTGGAATTCTTTTCACAGCTGTACTCCTACCCTTTTGTTGCATGCAGCATTATTCATTGTATTTAGGAGTTCATTGGCACGTGCTCATAATTAGACGCTGAAGGATCTTACTCATCTCCCTCATCTTTGAGATGCTTCAATTTATCACCAATTCAACTGGTAATAGTTGAAAATTTAATTTCTTGCCGTAACATTGTTCGTTAAGTACAATGCTGATGAGATGGCCATCTAGATTAATGATAATGGAGGGCTAGGATGGTTTTGGAGATGGGCTGTGAATTTTACTCCCTCTATACAGCTGTGGAGACAAAGAGAAACCATTCAAACTCTTATATGAAAGTACTTGATGAAAACCCTGCTTAAACATTACTGGAAAATGTTTTTTCTCTGCGCATGCTTCTTGGTTTACTGTACGCAGCCTTTAAGTATCGCTTCACTCTTACCTACCCATTAAGGCGTGGATGCACTAAAATGGGTTTTAAATATTATACTGTAGTAATAATATCAACTATTACATGACCAATGTTTTTGTATAAATGTATTTGGCAAACAAAATGAAATGATAAGAAAGAAACCGCTTGGTTTTTATTGGAATTATTCTACCGATCTTGGTATAATGTTTTTGTCCAAACCATCATGTTCCTCTTGTCAACGGTTGTTTGTCTGTGACCTGTGATTGATTGGTGATCAATTGGGGTACCCCAAACAAATGAAATCAAGTGATTTAAATAACTAACTAATTAAAATTTGATGGATGTTTTCCATTCTAAAAGATTTTTTAATGCATACTAGTTGAACATATTTTATGCTGTCAATTGTTTCACAATATTCCCCCTGACCGTAGCACCTTAAAGGGGAAATCCAGTGCTTTGCATGAACAGTATATTCAATAGGTCATGCAATATTTTGAGAAGATTTTTATCAACAATTACAAATTTTCAGGGGCCCTGCCATTTTCGAGAGTCACATAACGAACGTGCGCGGATCTGACGTGTTACGTGCCGCAGCAAAGTCTCGTTTACATGGGACAGCATTTATCCCCAGCGCCGATTTCTCGTAGTTATCCTCATCTGATGAAGAAATAGCAGTATCAATTGATCGGGAAGATGGACAGAAATGACGCGCAGGTTGACGAGTGAACTCTGGCGGCGGGCCACGAGCCGAGCTTCCAGACGGCAGAGGCCGTTAGTCCCGGATGCCGAAGCCAGGCTATAGGCCTCCGCCGCCGCCGAAGCTCGACAAACGGCCTCCCCGGACGTCGAAGCTCGGCTAAAGGCTTCTGTCGCCGCCGAAACTCAGCTAAAGGCCTCCGCCGCCAAAGCTCAACTAACGGCCCCCCCGGACGTCGAAGCTCGGCTCGCCTTCAGTGGCGATGGAGGCCTTCAGCCTAGCTTCGGCGTCCGGGGCTAATAGCCTCCGCCGCCTGGAAACTCGGCTCGCGGGGCCTTTGTTTACGCACTTATGTCGCACGTAGGCCTTCGAGTAGTCAGACTCCGCGTCATTCCGCCCAAAGAACCATCCGAATATTCAACACTAATTACCATGGGTTCAAGTCTATATGGAAGTATTCCTCCGTTTTCCCGATCAACCGATACTGCTATTTCTTCATCAGATGAAGATAAATCCGAGAAATCGGCGCTGGGCATAAAAGGTTTCCCATATAATCTATCCTTTTTGCGGCACGGTACACGTCACATTCGGACACCTAGGTCATGTGACCCTGAAAATTCGTAATTGTCGATAAAAATCTTCTCAAAACACTTAAATGAGAGAGGATTTAACATCACATTGTCAAAATAGGATACATATTAAATGACCTATTGGATACACTGTTCATGCAAAGCACTGGATTTCTCCTTAAAAAAAAAAAAAAAAAAAAAGAAGCTCAATGCCTAGCGTATTCCAATTACCACTTTGTAATGTAATTTGTACATCATGGCAGCACTCCTCTGGCTGAACCCAGGCAGTAGCAAGATTACATTTCTATACTGTAATAAACTGAATACCTCAATCAACCTCTTTTGTAAAGCAAATTGGATTGCAGGATCAAGCAGAACCTCATTGGATGAGGTGTCATGTCTTTTCAAAAACGCTAGCTATATTTAAATAGCTGTGATAAATAGTGAATAGAAAAATTACCAAACTTTACTCAAGGCACAATGTTAAGAAGTTTACAAATCGGCAATTGAACATGTTCCAGGATTTTTTTTTTCCATTTGGTTTTGAGAGGGTTATAGACAGACGGCTCATATTTTCATTCACAATGCTCTTTAGCACTTAAAATTATGAATAGAAATAAGTAAACACTACCAATGTAGTGAAGTTCACATATCCCAGTTTTGTGAAACTGACATTTAGAGGTTGCTCTCAGAGTTGTGTAAAGATTTTTGTCATTCTTGAAGACAGCATAATTCATGAGTACTTTTTCATATCGATGCCACCTAAAAGCCTTGCAGTGCTTAATGACATTTTTTTTGTAAATGGTATACTATATGTTATAATTTGTAATTTGTTTCTTGTCCAAACTGGAAATTCCACATTCCCCCTTAAAAAAAGAGTATTAATTTTGGCTACCCTTAATTTCTCATGTGAGTCTGAAGTGAATTAAAGCTATATCTATACACTGTAAAAATATGTACCTTGAGCTTCAGAATGGAAATACTTTCTCCTATTATCTCCGTTTACATCGTTTCATATGTTATGGAAATCTCTTTTCTAACGTCCAGCTATTATTTCATTATTATTATTATTTTATTTACAACTACTTCACTGTTATTTTAAGTCCTTCTTCCAGTTTAAAGAAATTATAGTCTGTGAGTTTATCTTTTTTGAATAGCTGCTATTTAGTTAAAGGTGACTTAAAGGTTATTGTTTTAATAATTTATTGGCCTCTAAGATACAATAGAAAATTTCTGGAGGATTTTTCAGAACTACTGTCTGTTATTTATACTGACTATAACTATTTTGTCATTATGGAAGTCTTTGCCATTCATATTGACAATAATGTGGTGAAAAAAAAATCTAAAGGAACTCTGCTGTGCTAGTCCCATTTGACCTCTGAACATATTAAGAGTCAAACCAACACGCAAGGTCGCATCTTAGATCTAAGGTGATTGGAATTCTTTCAATGGACAAGGATATGGCAAATTTCAACCATTTTTGTGTATTTTTTCAATTCCTGATTTTTCCAAAAGTTCAGAGAAACTATTATCTATTAAGATAAGGCACATAAATGAGAATAGCGCCACTAGGTTTATAGAGATCATAGCTTTGCCACAGACTGTAATTGGTGAGACAGTTGATTCACTTTTGGATAATTTCACTTAATAAATCACAGATCTCCTAGATGATGGTTACTCCTTTTAAAACTAAGACAATATTGAGGCAACCCACAACACCGTGGAAGAGTACAATGATGATAAAAATCTTGAAATCAAAGTGTAAAACGCAGAGCATAAGTGGAGAAAAAATGAACTCCAAATTTACTATGATCTTTACAGAAAGCGTCTTTGTAATTTTAGGGTTGGCTAGCAACACCTTTCTGAAATCATCAATAAGATCTCGAACAATACTTGCACTGTTTGCTGTGGTCGACAAGCTCCCAACCCCCCGAATCAGAATAAGTGTGCAAAAACACACGAGGAATTTTTCTCCGGCAGTCGGTGCTGGCCTGGTACAGCATTCAGAACAAATAACAAAGTAACAAGAACAAAGAACAAGAGACATTTCTAACATCTGATAAATGCAATCAATTTGCTTATTTTTGTGATAATGCACAATATTCCAGGTAAATATCAGCGCAAATCAGTAAAATTATACTACATCTGAAGCCACCCAAGAGAAACTTGAAAAAAAAAATTATACAGCTGACCAGAAAACTAGAGAAAATGGTTCAGCAGCTGAAACCATCAACGAGCTGTCTTGAATTAGTACCCTCTTTTTTTTTTTTTTTAAAGCTATCACAAAGTCTGTCCGAGCTGGTTTACAGCCATTAATCAATTGTGAAGGTTAATGTTTTTAAGTCCAGGTTAAAACTTTTTCTCAAGCTTTTTCAAGTATTTCCAAATATTTCTTGCAATTTACACTGCTTTATTTGTACTCCCCTCGTTTTAAATGTTAAGCTGTTTTTAAAATTTTCAATCATGTAAAGCACATTGCATTCATTACCTTGTGTAGGAAATGCCCAATATTTATAAATTTTCTTTGCTTCCTATTAATTACTGGCTCATTATTAAATGTGTTGTAGTTCCATTTGGGCTGATAAATTACAAAAATGGATATTTGAAAATACTTTAAATGTATATTTTGAAACATTGTGTGGATTGAATTTAATATGTATCATAGGAGAAATTTAAGACATTAAATGTAAACTGAAAATTAGACAAATACAGAATTCCCTGCAAAATTGACACAGTTCAGTTCAGTTGTTAATTAAAATAAGATGCAAAATACTTGTTTTTACAGCAATGGCAGGGATTTAAAAAAATGACATTTAAAATGTTTTTCAAAATTCAATAATAAAAAAAGAAAACATTTTTATCATTTTGACATTGATATACACTTGGTTTGTAAAATGGATCACATCCATTTGACTACGCAAATGGCATTCATTGGTTCATGAATAATAGAATTTAGGATAGGGTTTTTTTCCAGTGTGGTGCTCAATTTTATTAACTTGAAAAATCATACGGCGGCATGGTGGCGCAGCTGTAGATCATTGGCCTTACAGAATTGAGGACCAGGCTTCCTGCCTGTGTGGAGTTTGCATGTTCTCCCCATGCCTGCGTATGTTTTCTCCAGGCAGTCCGGTTTCCTTCCACATCCTAAAAACATGCCTTAATTGGAGACTCTATATTGCCCCGAGGTGTGATTCTGAGTGTGATAGTTGTCTGTCTCCATGTGCCCTGCAATTGGCTGGCAACCAGTTCAAGATGTATCCGGCTTCCTGACCGATCACAGGTTGGATAGGCACCACCATTCCTGTGATGCTCGTGAAGATAATTGGCTCAGAAAATTGATGGATGAAACAAACAAGTATGTGGAATATGATAACATTTCATAGGATTTATTTCAATGTCACTAAGAATTAATATCACAAACACTATTAGGAAATTAATCACATTCCTCAGAATAAATAAAAACAATAGTAGTAGTTTTTGGACTTTAAGTCGCTGTGTTTTTTCATAGTTTGGCTGGCGGTGCGACCTTTTCTCCAGAGCGACTTATATGTGAAATTATTAACACATTATTACATCCATCCATCCATTTTTCGAATCACTTATCGGTTATTTTCACACTGGCAACCTTAAGAGGCGCTCTAGGCCCGTGTATCTGTGCTTTATAACAACTGAGTAGGAATGAACAAAAATGCCCTTGAAAAGAAAATCATATTCTGCAGATTATTTTAAATACTGTAACGTTATGATGTTGCTAACCAATGATGACAAAAGTACTTTTTACCGCAAATGTGACTTGTCATACATCGTTAGATTAAAATTCATGTAGGCGTTGAGACTTTCATCCGTTTATCGTGAATATAATTCAATTTGATTTGTCATCATGATGGTGCAATGGTGAACGGTTCTTGCCGACAAAGATGGATTTTATTTGTTTGATTATCTTGTTTTTATGTGAAGTTGGCAAAAGTTTATTGGCAACATTGAGGACAAATGTTTTGGCATACTTCCCATCTGTGAATGTAAACACACAGCAGAACCCTCTCTCTCCACAAAGGCTGTCCATTCTTGTTGAAAACTTCGGTACTCCTATTTTTTTTTCTTTGAGCGACCTTTGTCAAAAATGTTACGATAATTATGTAGTTTTTCCGACACAATCGGTGTTCGCCTCAAAGCCTGTGGACTACGGCAACCTCGATTGGACAAACTTTCTCTGCATCATTGCTTTCTCTGCATCACAGCTTCCGGGTGAATCTGCCATGCAACTTTGCGGGAAGTCATTGGATGGCTCGACAAAGTATGGGCTTCTGTGACAACCAAAACTATCCTGTCGGGATTCAGGAAGGCTGGAATAGGCTAGTTGTAACTGCAACCGACAATGAGTCTGACGTAAGTGACATGGAAGAGGAAGCGGAGCGTCATTTACCTGTGGAGTTCGCGGACTTGTTTAGAAGTGACACTGAGGATGAAGATTTCATTGGATTTTAGTTACCGGGTATTTGGAGTGACACGGAGGGTTTTGGTAAACTTCTTAGTGTGTTATTTATGCTATATTTATCGGAATACCTATAGCATAACGGAATATGTTATGTTAACATACCAGGCACGTTCTCAGTTGTGTCATGTAACGCAAGCATACCGTTCGGCCTGTTGTTGCCTCTATTTTTTATTTTAATTTTAAAATGGTTGCTCATTTAAATTTTAAATGACATGTCTGTTCTTGGTGTTGGATTTTATCAAATAAATTTCCCCCAAAAATGCGACTTATACTCCAGTGAGACTTATTTATGTTTTTTTTCTTCTTTTCTATGACTTTGTCACGCCGGAGAAAAGGAGTTGGAGGCGGAGTGTCAGACACAGCAACAAAACTTGTTTTATTGGCAGACATCAAAACACTACTCTCATAACGGCGGGAAATCTGTGAACACTGACTCCGGAAGAGCAACAACAAAAACACTCCGTGCGGAACCCCGCAACCCAAGTCGAGGTCCCGTGGGTGAATTATGTAAACACCACACAAGCCCCCCCAGAATTCACCCATTGTCAAAATCCTTGTGCCGTGGAGGGATGACGACCCAACCCTGGCGGGTGTGCACTGTAGGGGCCGAGGGGCGTGGGGCCGCACTGTCCATTGAGTCACGGGACAAGGGCCCAGGCGGGGTCGAGGGCACCCCGACGCGGGGGGAGGGCCAACCCCAAAGGCTGGGCAATGTCCAGGTGCGCGGGTTTGACCCTGTCCACGGAAACGGTCTCGGGTCTGCTGCCAATGTCCATGAGCCGGCTCTTATCCCCGTGCTCCAGGACCCTGAACGGCCCATCGCTTGGGGGCGCAGGGGTCCACGGTGGGCGTCATGTCGAACAAACACAAAATCCGCAGAGCGCAGATGACGGGGCAGCCGGGCAGCTGGAGTGCCATGTTGCGACGTGGGAACCGGTGCGAACCTTTTTGTTGTTTTTGTCCTCCTTGGGGGCGCACCTGAGGCCTAGCATGACCAACGGGAACTTATCCAACCAGTTGCCGACCGTCAAGCTGGCACGCAGGGCTGCTTTCATGGAGCGGTGGAACCGCTTGCAGAGACCGTTCGCCTGGGGGTGATAGGGGGTAGTGCGGTACAGCTTGACCCCCAAACTCTCAGCTGCTGCGTTCCAGAGTTCAGAGGTAAACTGAGGGCCACGGTCGGAGGAAAGGTCGGACGGGGTCCCGAAGCACGCAACCCAAGTGCCGATGAACGCCCGGGCCACGTCCGATGACGTTTGTTGAGGAGAGGGGAATGGCTTCGGGCCAGCGGGTCATCCTGTCCACCATGGTGAGCAGGTAGGTGAAACCGTGCGAGGGAGGAAGTGGACCCACCAAGTCAACGTTGACGTGATCGAACCTCCTCTCGGGGACAGCGAAGGGCTCCAAGGGAGCTTTTGTGTGGCGATGCACCTTAGCCCGCTGACAGGCCACGCACGAGTCGACCCAGGCCTGCACATCTTTCTTAGGACCGCGCCACACGAACTTCTGGGCCGGTTTCCTTCCGGGGTGGGAGAGGTTGTGGACCGTCTCGAAAACAGCCCGCCGCCAGTTTGTAGGGACCAGCGGCCGAGGCTGCTCAGCCGAGAGGTCGCACAGCAACCTGACGCCTGAGTCACCAACCGCGACTTCCTCCAGGCGCAAACCCGTCTCAGAAGTCTTGAGGGCCTGCACCCCGTGGTCCGAGGCCTGGTCTGCGCTCATGCGGGAGAAGTCGAGACCCAGATGCACAGTGCCGACGACCGCCCTGGAGAGGCAGTCCGCGACCACATTGGATTTTCCAGTGATGTGTTGGATGTCCGTAGTGTACTCCGAGATGAACGACAGTAGGCATTGCTGGCGGGCGGACCACGGCTCGGCCACCTTGGACATGGCGAAAGTGAGGGGTTTATGGTCCACATACGCCGTGAACTTACGGCCTTCCAATAGGGAGCGGAAGGGGCGGATCGCCAGCCAGAGGCCGAGGAGCTCCCTATCGAACGTGCTGTATTTGCGCTCCCTGGGGACCAGCTGACGGCTGAAAAAGGCAAGTGGTTGCAAGGCACCGCTGACCCACTGTTCGAATACGGCCACAACAGCGTAGTCCGATGTGTCGGTAGTGAGAGCGACGGGGGCCCTGTGGGTCGGGTGGGCCAGCATAGCGGGACGACTCAGCGTGGCCTTCGTAGCCTCGAAGGCTTCCATCCTCTCGGCCGTCCATTCAACGTCCCGGTTGGGGGCCTTGCCTTTAAGAGGCTCATAGAGCGGGCGCATGGTGTGGGCCGCCCGGAGGATGAACTGGTGGTAGAAAGTCACCATCCCCAGGAACTCCCGGAGCCCCCGAGCCTGCGAGGTCGGGGAAAAGCGGAGACGGCCTCCACCTTTGCCGGAAGGGGAGCGGCGCCGTTCTTGTTGATGAGGTGCCCGAGGAACTGGATGGAGGGCACCCCGAAAACACACTTCGCCGGGTTGATGATCAGGCCATGCTGCTCGAGTCTTGCGAAGAGGTCGCAGAGGTGCATCAGATGTTCTTCCTCCGAGGAGCTGGCGACGAGGATGTCATCCAAATGGACGGCGGTAGTCCCCACACGGTCGCCACCCGCCACTCGGTTTAGGGACGATGTGTAGCGGCGAGGCCCACGGGCTATCCGAGCGGCGGACGATGCCCAGGCACTCCATGTTGGCAAACTCGGACTTGGCGACTGCTAGCTTATCAGGGTCAAGCCGTCGGGCCCTTGCGTGAATCGGCAGGCCCTTGGTCTCAATGTGGTGCTCGACCCCATGTTTAGTCGTGGCAGAGAAGAAAATGGGCTGTGTCAAGCCAGGGAACTCACAAAGGAGGAGCTGGTACTTGGTGCCATCTGAGAGCGAACTGGAGAAACCGCCATAAGTCGCCTCATTGCGGACGCAGGCAACTTGGAGCAAGTCAGTGCATCCACCAGACGGCCCTTCTTAACATCCCCCAGCAGCTCATGGGCACAAAAAAAAATCAGCGTCGAGGAGAGGGAACGAGACATTGGCAGTGACAAAGTCCCATGTGAAGCGCTGACTCCCGAAACACAAGTCCACAGTCCTTATGCCATAAGAGCGGACAGGGGAGCCATTAGCGGACAGTAGGGGTGGCCCATGAGTCCCACCAGCGAGCCGCAGTGGCCGTTAGGACGCTCCCCTGAGCGCCGGTGTTGTAAAGGAATTTGCGCCTGGAAAGGGTGTCCTTGACGAACAGCAGCCGGCTCTTCACGCCCACGCTCACGGCCGCCGCGGAGCGCGGGCTTTGGAGTTTCCCGACGCATTGTAGTTGCAAGGGGCGCGGCACCACTTTGCTTTCACGCCGAAACGGGCGTGGAAGTAGCACAAGCCTGTGCCAGCACAGCCGTCTGTAGTGATGGGGCCCCTGTTGGATGCCACTCCCGGGCCGGAGGCGAGTAACTGCGCTTCGCGGGCAGCATCTCAGGGGAGAAGCGCTGGGTGGCCAGGAAGAAACGGTCGGCCTCGTCGGCCACGGCCCGGGGCTCAGTGACTGTACTGTTAACGAGCGCCGTCTGAACATGCGCTGGCATGTGCCTGAGAAACAGTTCCATGAAAATGAAATTGGGCTCTTCCGTGCCCTGCAGGTTTAGCATCATTTGCATGAGTTCGGAAGGTTTGCTGTCCCCCAGTCCATTAATAGCCAACAGACGTCGGGCACGCTCCGGCTATGAAACCTCAAAAACCTTGAGAAGGTGAGCCCTGATCCCAGCATACTTATCTCGGGCCGGGGGAGAGGTGATGAAATTCACTGCTCTGGCTGCCGTTGAGCTCCCGAGGGCTGAGACAACGTGGTAATGATGCGTGGAATCATCCGAGATCCCGCAGAGGTCGAACTGAGCCTCCGTCTGTGCGAACCATGCTGCCGCGGACGTCTCCCAAAACTCCGGCAATTTGAGGATGGCGGTTGCCATGTTCGGTTCAGTCTCGAAAATGCTGGGACTGACGTCGGGGTCACCAGTGTAGCGCCGGAGAAAAGGAGTCAGAGGCGGAGTGTCGGACACAGGAACAAAACTTGTTTTATTGGCAGACATCAAAACACTACTCGCATAACGGCGGGAACTCTGTGAACACTGACTCCGGAAGAGCAACAGCAAAAACAGTCCGTGCGGAACCCCGCAATGCAACTCGAGGTCCCGCGGGTGAATTATGTAAACAGCACAATTTTATGGTGTATAGTCTGGAAAATACGGTATATCACTACCTAATGCAGGCAAATGCCACTGTGGAATTTAATAGTTCATAGTCAATAAGTCCTTCTAATGCTTCTGTCACTACTTTTCACTCATTTGAAAAGGTAATCACATCTGATTGACAAGTGACAGTTCCCAAAAGATGATGGAATGAGTTCCTTAAATGTCTTGCTCTTAAGTATGTGCCATGTTCTTGTCTCCTGCATTTGAAATCATTGCTTACTGAAAGTTGTTGCCTCGCTTCATCATAAGAATCGTTCCATCAGGGCTGTGAATTCTTATGTAAATTGGAATATGACAGCAACTGTCATACAGTTTAACTCAATTATTGTCAAATTAAACATAAAACTATTACACTTTGTGACACAATGATTTGACAAGTCAGTATTTTTGTCTACACCATATACTGTCCATAACTATAAAGGGAGAGATGAAATTATTTACTGATCTTTAGAAAAACCCAAAATAACATTTAAATGATTATTATCATTAATTAAAAATGACAATAAGTACTGTAAATAAAAATACCATATTTCAGACAATACAAAGGGACTTGGGTTTGCATTGTAACACCTGTTGAGGCCAAATGCCACTGGCAAAAAGTAATTTCGCTTGGCATTTGCAAATGTTCCCAATACAAAACTGAGCTGTTATGTATCACACACATAAAGTATTTCTATATAAGTAACTGGCTATGAATACACATTGAGGCTAATTCCATTGGTGCATGGACAAAAAAAAAAAACATGCTGAAAACCGAGATTTGGAATTTCTCTGCCATGGCTACAGTTTTTCTAAAAGCTTAAAACTTAGTTAGGTATTGAATAAGAATTATATTGCTGGTACATTGTTTTCCAAACTGAAATTCATTATACACATTGCAGAACTGTGCCTTCTGACTCTCAAGGATTCATAATGTCATTGCAACCTAAAATAGACTATAAATTATAGCAGTCAATGAGAGAAAAATACAAATACAGAACAAGAGTTGTCTGTTCTATACATAGATAGCCTCTTTGGAACTCCTTGGAGTCCTTGAAAGACTTGGGAATATTCCGAGCACTTTCACCTCATCAAATTTTCCAAAACAAAGTCATACAGATTTGTGCCATATGCTCTGTGCTACCCTTGTTTTATAGTGACAGACCACCTAATCTACCCATTGCATCTGTACCTCCTGTTTGTGTTCCTGAGGTCAGGCTATATTCTTAAGCCATTCCTGGTTCATTCTGGCTCAGAATTTTTGCCTTTAATTTGTCTTTGTACTTTTCTACAGTGTTGTACACCTTGCAATTTTTTTTTTGTGTGTCAAAATGACATCAACCATAAAGTCAGTGAACAGGTTAATTAATATCAGGGGTTTATGGTGTATGTCACTGGTTTTGGCATAGCTTTGATAATAATCTGGCCAACGAGGCTTTGTAGATGACTAGTTAGGGCGTCTGCCTCACAGTTCTGAGGATTGGGGTTCCTCCTGTGTGGAGTTGTCAGGTTCTCTCTGTGGCTACATGGGTTTTGTCCTCTGCTTCGTCTTTTTTTTTTTTTGCAGATAATGTTCTGATTGCTTCATCAAACTGTTATCTTCACCTCAATGTGGGGTGATGAAGCTGTTAAGATGAAACTCAACCTCTCCAAATCTGAGACCTTGGTCCTCATTCAGAAAAGGGTGGTATGCCCTTAACAGGTTGGGGATGAGATCCTGCTCCAGGTGGTGTTCAAGTATCTTCAGGTCTTGTTCAAGAGTGAGGGTAGAATGGAATGGGAGATCGACAGGCGTGTCACTGCAGTATCTGCAGTGATGCAAACTTTGTATCTGTCCTTTGTGGTAAAGTAGGAGGTAAGATGAAAGACGAAGCTCTCAATGTACCAGTTGATCTAGGTTCCACCCCTTATCTATGGTCACAAGCTGTGGGGCATGACCAAAAGAACAAGATTCCAGGTACAAGCGGCCGAAATGTGTTTCCTCTGTTGGGCTTTCTGGGCTCTGCCTTTGAGCGAGGGTTAGTTGCTTGGTCATCTGGGAAGGCTCAGGGGAAAGGTACCACTCCACCCCATTGAAAGGAACCATGATGGCGCGGATATCTGATTCAGTTGTCTCCCGAATGCTTCCCTGGTGAAGTGTTCCTGGGATGTCTCATCAGGAGCAGACACTACGGATAACCCAGGCCACACTAAAGAGACTGTCAGAGAGATCAGAGACTATGGCATAGGAAACCCTGGGGATCCCCCTGGAAAAACTGAATGACGTGGCTGGGAAGAGGGATGGGCTTCCCTGCTAAAAAGCTATTGCCCCTCCAATCCATCCTTGGATAAGCAGAAGAAAATGTATGTATGTATGTATGGTATTTTGTTCATTGTTTTGATTCAAATGTGAAATTTCTGAATCTGAATTTGTTTTTTCATTGGAGTAAGTCAGTCCGATTCAGTCGGAATTACAACTGATTTGTTTGTAGAACTAGTAACAAGGAAACATGTGATTAAATCCCCACACGCGCCTAACAGTCCAGGACCCGAGTTTGAATTTATTACAAAGGTTTTCTCATTCAAGCACAACCATTGGGACTTCCTCACACTATTCACCTTCACAGTGTTTTTAGTATTCTAGCTCGACCAAGCTAAGCATGGATTGGCAAGCCCAAAATTATTGTCACTGCTAGTGTGTGTAATATCCCTCCATAGCTCACATCAGGCATGAAAGAATGGTTATCATAAAAGCTTCAATTAATCATCCTTGGAGAAAATTTGCATTTGTCAATGATTTTCTGAGATAGGGTGAAGTCTATGACCAATTTTACATGAAAAAACAAATTTGCCATAAATTTATAAAAATGGCAAATCTTTCAGACCAGAAAAAAACAATGATGATATCTTCTCCCCTCAGTCAAATCCACATTAAAGATGATTATACTAAGGGTGAAGCTATGAGACCAGAAATGTTGTCTTTCAATAGTTGATGCTCTAAAATGGGCAAAGTTCAAAATTTGGCTTTTTGGGGGACATTTAAAGACTCATGTAGGCCATTTCTTTGCCTTTCTGGCACAGCGTGGACTTGGTTTGTGATGACACAGTAGTTTTGTGTGGTTAAGGAAATTGGTGACTGACTGACCTCAGAAGGAGCACCTTTCCAAGAATGGACCTGCTGCTTGCTGTGTTGTGCTCGTGGGTGTGTTTGGCATTAACCTCACTGTCGTGTTTCTCAATCCTCTCTAGCCCCTAACCCCAGACGTAAATCATACATAACCTGCCACATCCAATCTGTCATCAGGGGGTTAATTAAAATGCTCCACAGCAAAGGTACAGGATCCCTTTGGGGCTGTGGTATGTACGTGAATGACATGCTCATGCTTAAGAGCCCACACACGGAGCCATGTTTGACATAACATGTTGTTGTTGTCACTTCAGGGGACATAAAACAAATTAATACATTCAATAATAGAGAGACAGCTCTCACATCATTCCCTCATTTTGTTCTACTTCACAAATTCATTGACCATGCATATTGTGGGAGACACTTTGAATAGGGTATTTTCCTGCTTATTTACATTTGGATAACACTTCTTGCGATGACAAATCTGTCCTCAAAGTTTCAAATGATCGCTCTCACTGTTGATTTAAATCAATGCCTGTCACAAACAGAATGTGCTTATTTGAATAGACTTACTTACTCATTTAGCCAAGACCCTCTGATGCCCCAGCAAGGAGACAATAGACATGAGCAAGGATGCTAAATGAATTCTCTTGTCCTGTGTGCTGTCCCTGGATATCAACATAATTTGATTAGTGACTTGGTAACATGAATGTGTGGAACATCTCTTCATTCAAGTCCAGTTGGGTTCCAGTGGTGAGAGGTCTATGCTTCAGCTCTCAACTCCCTTTCATTGCACCCTTGCCCTGATGTCATGTATACACCCAACGAGATGACTGTGTGATTAATGACTGGGCTTGTGGTGTCAATGACAACTTCTGGTGACATTACACAAAAGGCAACAACTGTTTCACATCAGCACTATTCTGGGAACATGTTGCCATATGCTACCAGCCTACAACTTGCAGGGGAATGAGTAATTGTAGAATATATCACCACCTCCTTTCATTCTTTCATTTAAATCAAATTCCCTGCAGAGCTTGTTATGCGGGCTCTCCATCAAATCCAGACAAATCCCTCTAATAGTTGCATAATTTGCTCAGTGTGCCTTTACTGGCATCTTCTGTTTGCATTAGCACACTATGTTAACGTCCGTCTTATTTGTCAATTAGGTTTCTTGCTCATTCGTGTCTTCTCATATGAGATTGGAAAGGAAACATTTGTGCCTGCCTCCATGTCTTGAAACGTAAAAACTCTTATATTGTCAGTTTAAATTAATTAAAAATGTGGCTGTTTTACTTTGTTTCTGATTGTGATAAATTTTAGATGAATTGTGGTTCTTTTATGTCAGAGATATCACTAATGAAAGCTAATTTAATTTGTAACTCCACTGATCTATTATCTCTTAGAACAATCATTTGCGATCCAGTGCCCATAGGATGAAGTGACCGGGTTGAATCAGAATATTCACAGCCATGTCCCATTATTTTCTTCATTTGTACTTCTATTTGCCATTTAATTAGAATTGTAGATATCACCTTTTATTCATTGAGATTATTGACATCCCATGTGTTCTTATTGTCAAATTTATAAAAGGCTAAATGCATTTTAATTTTTGCTTTTCAACCTGTACTAAACTCGGGAACCTTTTCGACTAAGAGAGACATAAATGCCAAATATTTTAAAACGTAATTTCAAAAGAGCCGTGCAATATTTAAAAAACTAAATACAGGTGTATTTGGGCATTTATGTTTAACCAAGACTTTTAGAGTACAATAAGTATAATTCTTTTAGATAACATTATGATGTTGCTAACCAATGATGACAAAAGTACTTCTTGCCATTATTGTGACTTCTGGTGCTGCCTGGTTTTGCAGATGGCTCGATAGTCTGTTTCATACCTCATAAGATTAAGCTTCAACCAGGCGTTGAGACTTCCATCTGTTAATCGTGAATGTAATTCAATTTGATTTGCCATTAGGCTGGTACGATGGTGAACAGTGCTTGCCGACAAAGGCATGTCTTTTATTCGTTTGATTATCTTGTCTTTATGCAAAGTTGTCAAATGTTTCTTGGCAATGTCAAGTATGAATGCTTTGGCATACTCTCCATCTGTGAATTTAAACACAAAGCAGAATCCTCTCTGTCCACAAAGGCTGTCCATTCTTGTTGAAAACTTCAGTACGCCTCATGTTTTTTCTTTGACCGACCTTTGTCAAAAGCGTTTTCATAATTCTTTGTTCCGACTGGATCGACGTTCGACCCTTCTGTGCCTGCACACATCTACTGCCAACACCAAACCACGGCAACCCCACTAGGACAAACTGTCTCTGTGTCATTTGCGTTGCCTGCACGACAAAATCACATGTACAGTATGTCGTTATGAGGGCTCTGTGAGCCATATGGAAACAACAAAATAGCCAGGTACGGCTCACGGGCTATAGGTTCCTGACCCCTGTGATAGAGGTACAATGATTAATTTACGATTAATCAATTATCACTTCAGTATAAAGGTTTTTGATAATAGATTAATCACTGGGATACCTTAACTTAAAATTGTCCAAAACCCTAGAATTTCAGCCTCTCAACAGTAAATATTAATAAATACAATTGGGGTTGTGGGTTCGTATCCCACTGGGGCCTCCACTCCCTGAGAAGGGTTGCGTCAGGAAGGGCATCCGGCGTAAAAATTGTGCCAAACATATATGTGCGTTCATCTGAGATGACACGCTGTGGCGACCCCGAAAGGGACAAGCCGAAAGTAACCTCCATTTTAATACAACTGTTTATATATATGTTGCAATATATATGGATGGATGGATGGATGGATGGATGGATGGATGGCACGGCAGTGTGTGTATATATACACACACACTGCAGGAGGGATTTTGGCCCAATCCTCCACACTGATCTTCTCTAGATCAGACAGGTTTCTGGGCTGTCGGTGAGAAACACGGAGTTTCAGCTCCCTCCAAAGATTATCTATCTATCTATCTATCTATCTATCTATCTATCTATCTATCTATATCTATCTATCTATCTATCTATCTATCTATCTATCTATCTATCTATCTATCTATCTATCTATATCTATCTATCTATCTATCTATCTATCTATCTATCTATCTATCTATCTATCTATCTATCTATCTATCTATCTAGCTAGCTAGCTAGCTTGCTAGCTAGCTAGCTAGATCTATTGTGAACCTGGTTAACAACTACGGGAAACGTTTGACCCCTGTAATTGCATACAAAGGCTACTGCATCAAATGTTAACATTGGTTTTCTCAGGTGTTCAAATACTTATTTGCAGCTGTATCACACAAATAAATCCTTGTGATTTCTGGATTTTTCTATTTAGATTATCTCTCTCACAGTGGACATGCACCTATGATGAAAATTTCAGACCCATCCATGATTTCTAAGTGGGAGAACTTGCAATATAGCAGGGTGTTCAAATTTTCCTTACTGTGTGTGTATATATATATATATAACTAGGCTTACCTTTGTTTTATCAAAAAGTAAACATTTGCAACAATCTTTTTACTTTCGAAAACAATTATCATGTCATATACTAGGATTTTTGTCTGTGTTCTGACCAAACCAGTAACTGAATTATAATCCATTTGTTGCCATTTTTTTCCCACATTGTGTAACAGTGGACTACTGGTTAGCATATCTGCCTCAAAGTTCTGAGGGAGCGTGTTAAAATCCGGCGTTTGGATTTTTCTATCTTGCCTGTGTCCATTTTCTCCAGGTACTTCTCCTTCCTCCCACATCCTGCAAGCATGTATTATAGGTAAATTGTAGACTAGGAGGAATATCAGGGTGAATGATTGTCTATTTGTGTTGGACAATTTGCTATAGACCACTTCAGGTTGTACCCCACGTCTGACCCGAAGATACTGTAGTTGGCATGGGCCCCAGCACGCCTGCAACCCTATAGTGAGGATAAGTGGTACAGAAAATGGATGGATGTTTATTGTTTTTTTTTTTTTTGCAAATTCATTTTGAAATAATGTGCTGTTCCTCATATAATGAAGGGATTGAAATTTAATTAAAAAAAAGTTTCACTGATGGAACAAATATGATCAACAGATCAATAGATTATTAAAATAATCGCTAGTAGTAGTGCTAATCCGGAGGAAATCAGAGACATAGTTTGTTTCAGTTTTAACAGTGTCTGTGGCGGATTCAAGGATCGCAAATAAAACAGGACCAAGCAAATGCAGGTAATAAATAAATAAACATAATCAGATTCCAGTAAATAGCACTCAAGTAATACTTTAATTGCTTTTGCCTGAGGACATAAACAACAAATAGCCAATCTTTTTAGTGAATAGCTGAAATTTTCAGCAAACAAGAGAGCATAAGTTAAAAAGAAAGAGTCCAAGTATGTAAATTTGTGAATGCCCGACAGCGCATTTGTGAAAGTTCATTGTGTTTGTCCTGGAAATGGAATCAACAATTAAATATGATGGACTCTTATTTATTTATTTATCTATTTATTTATTTATTTATTTATTTATTTGCTCCACTGCCAGGTAGTAATTTGAATATTGGTAAACGTATCTTTGCTTAGCATAACGGTGGATCAGCTGGCAAGGATTGGCCTCACAGTTCTGAGGTCCCGGGTTCGATCCCAGACCCGCCTGTGTGGAGTTTGTATGTTCTCCCCGTGCCTGCATGGGTTTTCTCCGGGCACTCCGGTTTCCTCCCACATCCCAAAAACATGCAACATTAATTGGACACTCTAAATTGCCCCTAGGTGTGATTGTGAGTGCAGCTGTTTGTCTCTCTGTACCCTGCAACCAGTTCTGGGTGTACCCTGCCTCCTGCCTGTTGACAGGTGAGATAGGTTCCAGCACTCCCGCGACCCTCGTGAGGATAAGTGGCCTCAGAAAATGGATGGATGGATGGTAACCATAACTGAGATATCAGATGTAATTTGTTTAGAACAAGCATTTTTTTTTCGTGAGATCATGAATATCCAATAATCTTTGTTCTTTATTCACAGTCACACGACTAATGTATTCTGAAATTCTCACGTTTCATATGATGTTATCATTACCTCAGTACACTATGTTGTAGAGGGGTAGGGTCTGATTACTAAGATTCCCAAGATAAAGTGGATATTTGGTTGCAGGTACATTGCCACATGTTAGTATAAGACCAGAGTTGTTTGCAATAGTATTTGTAGACCCACAGTTACGCACATAATTTGCATAAAATGACTGGTTTAGGTCATTTGACCCCTCAATGAGCCCCGTCCATCGCTCAGTTTAAGTAGATTCATTACATTCTTATTCAAAAGTTTAAGTAATCATGTTTGACTTCATTTCCTCTTTGGATTCTTGTATTCTAGAAGTTGCCTTTTTGTGAACACTCACTCACATGTTGCTTCCCTCAGCGGGGAACCAAATTATTTGTGGGAATAGATTATGATCGTGTGAGTGCATGTCAGAGGCACACCAGTGACTTCAAGTTTTAATTAATCCTGTGTACCATCACCACACACTGCCGCACACATTCGTCCTCTCACCCAAATTCTATGAATGTTTTTCTATTCGTCAGACTCCATGTTTGCAATTGACTGTGTGTTGGTCGATTTTATTTTAAAGGGAAATCTCTCAACCCTCTTGCAGTGTGGTATACAAAATGTACATAATGACTTGGATCCCATTGCTGTCACTTTTCTATTCCTTGCAGTGTCTTGTGACCCACTAACTGTGTTAATATACTCTCCACTGCCAGTGCCATTGTGTCTTTGAGATGTCAGCCAATCTCCAACTTTTAGACGATGGAAGCGATTCAGAACTTACAAGGACTCATCCAGTCTCTGTTTTTGCAAACTGTAGTGTTTTATCCTCCTCTGTTTTTGCAAACTGTAGTGTTTTATCCTCCTCTGTTTTTTATCTGAACTTCACAGTAATGCCTTGGGTAGACTTCACCTTAGTGCCTGTCTTCAAAATAGGTGTACTTTCATCCACTCCAATCTGAAAAAGATCCATAGTGGCTACTTTTGGTGCATTGCTGTGGAAGTCATCATTGATAAATTGATCCAGTTTCGGTGCCTCCTGCATTTTATCATGAACAGTGATCCCATCTTCATCCCACAGCATGTTTGGCGTTTGTGAGGAAACAATTTTTTGATTCCCAAGAGTCTTGGTATTTTATTATTTTTGGACATTTTTTTCAATATAAAATATTAAATTTAATGTATTAAATATAAAATAAATATTGGCTTCCCACTGCTGACATGTAGATCTACTACAAGGAGTAGTTGAGAAGTTGGACCCCTCAAACCTTTAGCAATGAAACAAATGTTCCACTCCATCAGAAATAGAGGCTGAATGAGACGGAGGGTCGATTCAGTTATGAGGCGGCTCTGGTGGTGATCTCATAAAGGGCATCTGGAGATGTATGGCCTTTTACAGGATCATTTAAACCACTTAATGGGCGACAGAAATTAATGGCTTCCATTGAGTAGAGTCAATTATATGGATATTTTCATGAAATATTGTGGAGACTTCATCATGTAATGGAATACTCATCCCTTCCTTTGGATTTTGACAATTTGCTTTAAATAAGAGTAGTGGGTGTTATATTTCACAGTATTTCTCTCATATGGTGCTGTAAATGTGTTTTTTTCCCTTTAGAGAGGCAAAACTTTGATTGTGACAGTTCTTGTTAATTTTTGTCAAATAATTTACAGTTGCATTGGATGTTCTGTACATGGAGGCATTGTGCTCTCAAGCATAAAATTGGATTCATTATGCTGATGGAGGTTTTGCTCGAGTTTTTTTGGCCCTGTGGTTTCAGGTCACTGGGTAAAGTGATGGAGAGCCTTCTGGCTTTAGGGTGAGGTGGGCCAACTGGTAGAGCGAAAGAAGCGAGGACAAGTCCTCAACACAGTAACACGTCACTCACTGGTATCTCTTTCAATGGCCACTCTGTTCTTTTATAGCTAGAGCTTGACAGCTCAGAGTGGAAAAAGTCCCATTTCAATCTTGATAGGTTGTATGATGGTGGGAAGAGATGTTGTGTATTTGTCTTAAAGCGTGCGTGTAATCAAAGTGCACCTATTCACATTGGAACACGTAAACAATACTTTAAAACAAAAAGTATCTTCTCAAAGATGCAAACTTTTATACCGTGTATGTGGCTATTGGAGTCGAACCAACATGAATCTGGTATCTGGTTGTTGACCAGGCCAAGTTGGCGACTGGCCTTGTCGGCCGGGGTGGGTCGTCGTGGTGCCGGGCAGCGGTGGCTCATCTCCGCTTCGGAAGTGGATCGGACGGGGAGGCTGTTTGGCCGTGGCATCATCGTAGCTCGCGGGCGGCTTTGTTTTTATCACTGCCACACGGAGGTTAATTCGGACGGGGAGGTGGTTTGGCCGTGATCCGCATATCATATAAATATGGCTTGAAACAATAGGGTAATATTACCCCGGTAACTTCACTCGGTTGTGAGATGTTCTCTTCTTCGAAAAGAGCTTCCGTTTCAGAAGGGGGGTGTTCGTCTCCCACACTAGGGGCCACAGCGTTTTTTCAATGGCGAATGTCCAGGGTGACTTCACAGTTAGGAGATGCAGCCAATATGGCGACCACTTGGATGTCGAATGAGACGCAACTTTGCGCATGGATGACACGCTCTCCGCTCATATTTATTTTTTTGTATAAACAAAGTGAATAATTTTATATGTATTTTTCATTTTAATATCTATTTTAGAATGTTTATAGGGATGACACTTGACCTTTAAGATGTGCAGCAGAGGATAAAAAAACTTGTATGAGTATTATTATTATTTTCGTGAAGGTTGCGTTTGTCAGCCCCCGCCCAACCCCCCAAAAACAGAATCATGAACCAAAACATTGCAATAGATTTTATTTTGAATGCAAAAAATATTAATGAAGCAACCCATGCACTTTAGTTTTTAAAATATTCAATTGAACAAAAATCGAGCACAATACATTTTCATGCCTTGTAAGACCCCATGTAATGTGCAAAAAATCCCAAATTGGCACTTGTTGGATCAAAAGATATGTTTCCCCCATTTGGTGTGATTCTTCACCCCACCTGACCGTCTACATTCTCTGCGTGCAGTACAGGGAAATTAATTTACACCTGGAGTGATCTGGGCTGCCTTCTGCCGTGTTTTGTAGCACTGTGACATGCAACTGATGTATTTTTCTTCGCTGCCTTGAGTCTTTCACAGTTCGTGTCTTTTTCTTTCCGTTTGCTGCTGCACACACCAGATGGGAGACGCTAAGACAATTACTATTCACAGAGATGCTCCATTAGGTAGTAATGATAATTTCAAACTGCAATACTCTTTACATTTTTATCACAGTTTTTCGCTGAACTATACACCTAATCTCTAATATCCAGTCACAAGATACATAATTAGTTAGGTTGTATGGCAGATTATCAGTCTGTTACCTACATGTTGCAGCAAAGTGTAAGTGATTACAACTAAAGATAAATCTGCATGTTGGGACCAACGAAACCAATGTGATGCATATTTAATTATTTCCCACAGTGTCAAACAGAACAGTGTTAAGGCTTGTGTTTTACAGCGTTAGAATTTGTATGATGCGAGGTGGATCACCAATCATTCATTTCATTTTTTTGCATGTAATAGCATTTGCTTGCTTCAACCAGCTGTTTTCATGTTTAGATACGAAGGAAAAAAGTTGTGTAAACTATGATGATGTATGTCTATCATGGCATCTCTGAATTATTTTCATGTCCTATTCTGACTGATGGTAGCTTTTTTATTTCTTGTGTGGATGAAATCAGCTGTTTTGATGTTTAGCTACATGATTGAAAAAGTGTTCTTACTGTCACGGTTCTTTGTATCATGGCACCTTGGTTAACATGTAATCTCTTGTCTTGCCTGACCGATGATTGCTTTACTCATTTCTATTGGAACTTTAACTTATTTCGCTCTGATCATAAAAGTAACAGATTTACATAGGTGTACTTATATACTACTGGCACTATTGGCGTACACTTAATGCTCTTGGTCATGATGTAGTGATGGTTTGATACCCGAATCTATGGGAATGCAAATCCAGCTATCTTCCAAAATGAATAGTGGGACCCTGGAGCAAATACTGCAGCTGAACCACTATTCCTGATCACTTCATACATAAAGTCCAACTGTTGTCTGCACTGTGTCACACATGGAGAAAAATGTCTGTCACATGTTTTGTTTTCAGTCTTGTCTGACCTCAGATGACAGCATGAGAGTGATTTAGGAATTGTTTAAAGTGACTGATCAGATCAGGTCAGGGGTCAGCAATGATAAGTGAGGTCACACAGGGTCATCATCAGTCTGGTTCATCAATTTTCCTTCATACGCATTCATAGAAATACACAATGCTCTCTTTGTGTACTCGATGTTTTCAGTGGAAATCCCAATAAGGGACCACTCCTTTCACCATTTGCCTTATTGTCATTTTTCACAAAACGCCAAGAATCTGTTAGAGAGGTTTGTTCATTTTCGTGAGAATCGAGGTTGTTGGTATACTTCACTTAAGGCCATGTGAACTATTCACGCAAACAAAAAGGTCCGTTAATAACAAATGACAGACTATTGTCCAGACTAATGGAATTGTTGGTCTGATCTAAAGATGCTCTTTAAAATACTCTTTATTAGAAGATAGAGTTAAGTCTGAAAGACATGTTACAGTTCTCAGTATCAGTCGAGACCATCCTACAATTGACTTTTTGGAAAAAGAATGTTTCATTTTAAAACGATACACTAAATTTTGATGCTTGACATATGGAAAAGTAACCATTGTCATAATTCATACAAGAACATTTTTTAAAATTTGTGTTGGGTCCAAGCCAACACAACTTTACATCAAGAAAAGTGTGACACCAGCATATTTTTGCAACATAGTTAAATAACATTTGGATTACTGCATTAATTGCAAGTGTTTTTTGTGCAAGTGTTTTTGTGTGTGTGCTTGATACTAATCATAATAATTGTCATATTTACTATCGTAAATATGCATGTTCAAGAAGTTATAGAATTTCAAATTGTAAATTAAAAAAATAAAAGCGCAAATCAATGCCAATGTTTTCTCCATTGACTCTAAGACCCAAATCATCATATTCATATCTATGTCACTTGATCTCTATAGGTAATATTGTTTTAAATCAGCCTTTCACCCATAATTAACTGGGATAGGCTCCAGGACTCCTGCGACCCTTGTGAGGATAACTGGCTTTGAAAATGGATGGAATCTAAGCTAGAAAGAGAAGAAAATTGTAACATTAAAAAAAATGTTGAGCTTCTTAACATGAGACTAAGTACTCCTTTTTGTTATTGGAGCTGCAGATATGCCAGCCAAAGATTCTTTTGGACTGTCAGTATTAAGCAGAAAAAACACAAATCAAGGTGAAAACTATGTTTTCTTTAAACTTTATACCTTATGCTCGGATTGGACATTAATTGAAATCAATCAGAATTTTAAAAAAAGAAAAAAAACTGTGACATTGGAGTGTAGATAATAAAGACATCTGTTTTAGCTCAGAATTTTTTATTCTGTAATATGACCAATACTTTTCATAGTCAAGTGTGTATGAAAAAAAAGTCACTGGTTCCTTAAAAAGCTAAATACAATAAGCATTGGATCAAGGCACATACAAGACTGGCCAAAGGGCATACAATGCACTTTGGTTTTTTTCCAAACATGAAGAACAGGTAATTTCAAATAGTGGCAACAAAAATGTTCAAATGTTGAAAATACAAAATAGTAGTTATCTTAAGGAACTGTTGACACTTTGATAATTTTAACAATCATGTATTTTTGGCCATCTGATGTGAATGACGTAGGGTATACGGTACTGGAGAATGTCACCATTGTCATTTGGCCATTGTTGGCTTGTACAAATAGTTTGTGTACGGTCCTTTTGTCAGCCTGTCCGGTCTTCTTGTTTTGAGGAGCCAAGATTCCTTTTTAAAATTGATGTGCTTTATCTGCCCTGTGCTGTGGCCTACAATCCCATCAGGACAAATAAAACTAGAGTCCCGCTATGGTTACTCTGCTATGTTTCAAGCTTCCAAATAAACTTGCAAAATTTACACCAACTCAGAAAGTCGAGAAATAAAGAATGGCACATCATCCAGAATGATTTGTTTCATGTGAAAACTCAAACAGCAGCCTTTGTCAGTAGTAAATGACATAGCTCACTGCTGTTTATTCTTTGCAGGAGGGCAACATGTCTGATTTGTGATTTTTATTGATCAATTGTACTTTATTTTATAACAATTTATGCCTCTGTTTTTCAGACAGCAGCAAAGTGAAAATAATGACCTGTGCTTGTCCTACATTTTCTAAAGTCTGATTGTTCAACACAGCAATGAAAACCCACTTTCACAGTTGACAAGTTATCTCAGAACATAGTTTCTTTTTAGTTGGTTGATCATTTTAAGACAAGGAAATACAGTACAAATTACTACAAATCCCTAAAATATAATTGCAGTTCTACACCCGTTGGTTGAGTGAGGACCTGCAAGTGGAACGTTGTCAGTCTTCATAAAATGTCCTTAAATATAAATTATATGGCAAATGTACATAACATTGCTCCCTTAGTCCTATAGATCCAGTGTTTTGGAAAAGTCTCGCCAATCTTTTTACAGCACGCACTCATCATGAATGTCTGTGTGCAATATCATGAATGGGAATAGTCTGAATCTGGTATTCCACTGTCTCTATAGCTCCTGTTGTTAATACTGTTCTCATTATGTGGGTTCTTGTATAAACTCAGGCCATTAGGTGGAAAAATTGTGTGTATCACAAATTCCTCCTTGGACACGGGAAGCTGATTTATAGGTATCATTTGAAAAGAAGTCTCTCTTATTTCTAGAATTGAGTTGTCCTTCTTAGTGCCAGCTTCGGCGTAGTCATCCTTTCTCCGACGACCTTTGTTGTAGGTGCAATTCCTGGAAAAAAGTGACCCATTCCTGTGGACATACCAGCACACCAATGCCAACATGATTATTGCCAAAAGTGCAACAGCCCCTCCAATGATAGCAGCCAAAGGCAGACTGGAATTTTTGTAAGGCTCTTTCTCCTGCTCTCTATTTAAAGTTGTTGTTGGGTTGTAGGATTTGTGAGAGCCAGTCTCTGTCTCTATGCAAACAGGAGTCTCATCTGACAGGTATATATTGCTGGTCTCCATGGGAACCATACATATCCTGTAGGAAGATTCTGGCTCCAGCGCAGTCAGCAGGTACTCTGTCCTCTCCCCTTGTACGATTGTCTCTGTGATGGAGCCAAATGCAGGGCTGTGTCCCAGCTTCAGCCATCTGAGCCGTAGGGCAGTCATAGGTTGTGATACTCTCCATGATATGTGTACTGTATCAGCACTACTTGACTTCACTGTGATTGTGATGATCTTTCTGCCTGATGATATGGTGGTGCCATGGTAATTTTTGCCCATATTTGGTCCCTTTACTCCCGGTCTTTTAGTCACAAATGAGTGCCATTGCGGCTGTGAGGGACGCCAAGTGTTGGAGACCGTGCTTGTCTCAAATGTAGATATAAATTCTAAATCCGTACAGTCAAACATGTCTGTAGTTAAGTCTTTTAGAGCCATGCCTTTTACCTTATCAGGACCCTGGCACATGAATCCCCGTACATTTACTTTTGTCGGCAACGACCGCAGCCAGTCACGTACCCATTTCATCTTGCAAGTGCATTGCCAGGGATTGTTGCGGAGCAAAAGCTGTGTGAGATTGTCCAGATCTTCAAAAACCCCTTGTGGGAGGCTGCTCAGGTTGTTGCCGGATAAGTCCAAGCGATACAGTTGCCTAAGGAAGGCAAAAGCTCCGTTTGGGACCCTATTAATATGATTATCTTGTAACTGCAGCTTCTCCAAACTTGTGCCTGGCAGGTTAGCTGGTGGTGATGTCAGAGAATTCCTCACTAGCGAGAGCTCAGTCAGGTTAATCAGATTGATGAACGCCATCTCTCCAATCCCACGGTTGTTGAGCAGGTTTCCATCCAATATTAGTCGCTTCAGGTTGATGAGATCTTGCAGGGACTGTTCAGAGATTGATGAGATGCGATTGTCTTCAAAACGCAACTCCTCAATGCTCATGGGTAAGCCTGAGGGGATGGTACTTAGGTGGTTCCTGGAGAGGAAAAGTAATCTAAGGTGAGTGCTGTCCCTAAAGGCCCCCTCTTCAATGCTAACAGCTGAGACGGAGTTATCGTCCAGGTGAAGTTCCTCAATGTAAGGAATCTGGGCTAAAGATGCATGCGTGATCATCCGGATGTTGTTCTCCTGAAGATGGAGCTCTTTCAACCCAAGAGGAAGGTTAGTGGGGAACTCATCCAGATTGTTGCAGTACAGGTAGATCTTCTCCACATTTGAGAGCCTGCTCAGCTCTGTGGGAATTCCTGAGCTCTTTATTCGATTATTTTGTAGGAAGAGCACTGTTGCATCCAGGGGTAAACCATTAGGGATGGAAGTCAGGCCACGGTCATTACAGTAGATGAAGGTTCCATCACAGCGACAGGCAGAGGGACATGAGGCAGAGGTCACCAGTGGGTTAGCAAGGCCCAGCAGCAGTCCAACCCTGATGAGGGAGAGGATAAAGGCCTTGCATTGGTGGACCATCTTGAATCTTGAGTTGTCTGGGCGTCTAATCACTCAAGAGGGCCTGGGGTGGAGACACAAGTATATATTTAATCTAAAAGGCCTTTAAGAGAGTGTCAAATTCCTTTTCTTAGATTTGCTTGGAATTGAAAATGCCTGTAGCACTTCATAGATTAAGTACACGATCAGATTCACTTCTTCCCGAGTGATATGGTAGTACTTAGAATTCAGTATTGTGCGTCAATAAAAGTAGCAAAAGTAATAGCATTAATTTGTCTCACTTGCTTCTGTATCTCAAGGCCGCCTTTTATTGCCACATACTAAATGGAAAACAAAAGTCGTGCTTTGATATACTCTCTCACTGCTGACTACACCTTTTAGTATTTAGTCTATTTGGACATTCACGAGTTTGTTCAAATTTTGCAGATATGAACATCATTTTATCACACTTGAAAACTTTTTTTCTCTCCACTTTTTGTGGTTTTATCATTAGAGCTGTCAACAAAGGGTGCCCAATTATAGTACAATGTTAACCAACCGTGTTGGATTTTTATTTTTCCTTCTTACTTTTGACTTTACTTTCCTCTAACCTACTCTCACTCACACATACGTGTACACATACACAAACACACACCTATGAGGTTTTAAATTCTTGTCCAGTCAATGAAGTGAACAGATGCAAAGGCATACACATTTCCATACCTGATTCATAAGGGGTGGTAAATCCTTTCTGCTCACTAGAAAATCCAATAAAGGTTTTCTTCTTGTATTATCCTTTATGAAAAGAAAAAGGTTTTTCTGGAAGCTCTCTGGTGTTATCCTGACTGGTCAGTGTTTGCAGAGCTGATCCTTGTTTGGACGATGACCTCTTTTGTCAGAGGCTCATGCCTTCACTGCCTTTACCATGGCAGATAAGCCTGCTGAATAAGCATCGCCTCTCAGTGACAAAGCCTGCGCTCTCTCCGGTAAAATTAAAAATCGTAATGGGTCTTGAATTTGTCAAGATCTGTAGCCATAATGATAGATTAGATTTTTATTTTTTTTCCCGTCCAGTTACAACAATCCTTTTGGTTTTAGCATAGGCTCCTTCCTGCAATCAGGCGCGGCATGCATGGTGAGATGACACAAAGGTGGTTTGAGCCATGCCAATCCCCTGCGCCACAGGCTCAATCAAGGCCTGTTCACTTGTGTACTCCAGCTTGTAAAGGTAACCAGAATCCTTGTGGCCCTTGTCAAGCTTGTATATACATTAATCCTGGAATTCGGTTCCAGATGTTGATGAACAGTGGTCTCTCGCCTAAGCAGAAAACTGCTAAAAGGTGCTTATCATTTTGCGCCGAGCCTCCCTCATGAATCTGGACCTTGATGCCTGCTGGGCACTTTTCACACCTCAAATCACATCAAGTCCTGAAAAAGAAAATGAGACAAACCTGCTTAGTAACGTGTACTCTTTTAAAATGAGGAAACACAAATGCAAACTCTTAAAATTTGTTTGAGGGAACAACAAAACATGTTTCGGTACATTACAAAACTCAACCGCTGTTGTGTACAAATTGGCGAGATTAGAAAACTTAATTTTCATTTGATTGATACTGAATTTATATTTTTTTCATTAAATGTATGTATCGCAAATAAATCTAATAGTGAAAAAACCTTGTTGGCTATGTTTGCTATGCTTGATTTCATACATGCTTTATGTTAACAGAACACCTTTATTGTTGGGTGGTCATTACCTGAACAGAATATGCAAAAACCTAAAAAGGTCCAATTTTGTTTTATAGCATAATTTAGTTTAAAAAAAAGTGTCCAAATTTAGAACAAAATAAATAAAAGAAGGTACTGAACAAGGTTTCTGAATAGATAAAGGACAATCCAGTCAATGCTCACATTGTTAACAAGGCCATTTGAATTACAGATGAGGAGAAAGGCTGTTACATCCATCCCCTATCTCTGTGTGACCCCTTGCCCCCAACCTCATCCTCTTTTTATAAGCAATGAATGGTGCTTGTTTGTGGAAATGGAATTTTCTACACTACATTTTTATTTTTCCCAGTTGAAGACAAGTTTTGTCATCATATGTGGCTAGCTGGCAACTTGATTGTGCTGTAAACACGGAAAGGTAAATTGGGAAGCAGGGCCTCAGCCATTTTACAACTGATTTACCAAACCAACAGATGTTTAGGGACATCTAACCCAATTGCAATTGACGAAATGCTGTCTAATAGGGATTCATTTTCCATTAAACATAGGTCCTTTTGAGTAGTACATCAGTTTAATTTTTGCTAAATGTTGCATTAAGGTGGAGGAGATGTTAAATTTATGGAAGAAAAGTTTATAAAAGCCAGATGACATCTGTCTCATAGATTTGACTTTTTAATGCAGCACCTTGCAACGACTTCAGTTCTAACCGGTGTGTTTCACCTCATATTGAGACATACACATTCCCGTATGTAATAAACCACTCAGCAAGACTTACACTTTGTGAATAATATGGTTTTGGGATACATAAATGCAGCATCAATATTTATTTCTAACATCCACAAAAACTCTTTGTCATTGACTGTTAATACTAGACTATTAGAATGAACAAGGAACTGCTTTCGCCATCTCTACAAAAACACAAAGAATGTACTCAGGAATCTGTGAAAGTATACTGTTGTTCTACATGTAACCAGAAAGGCTTCTTTTTTGTTTGTTTGTTTTTTGAACAGGGAGTGTAGTCTGACTTGGCTGCTGCATGGCTGTTATCCCCCATTTTATTTCCCTGTATTATTGATCTGCATATTTGGGTTTGAGGAGAGAATCCCTCCCTTGTCCATTGTTTGCTGCAACGCAAGTTCGCTGGATTTCAGCAGAAGTGGTTTAGGTACGAAAGCACTTCATCCCAGGAGTTCATCTAACATTTGACTAAAATTCCATTATCAGATACTTTTCCTTGCAGGGTGTATTTTGTTTTCAGTCAATCTCCTGTGACAAACATCTTCACACATCGTTTTAATAGTAACCACTGGTCAGAGAGAAGATTTCAACAGCAGGACAAATGAGTCTGCTAAATTTAGTCTGGCAAAGTTAAATTAGGCATTAAACTTAATGTGTGTATGTGTGAGACACATATCTGTTAGTTAGCAATAACAGCATGCAATACTTTGTGTCCCCTTGATATACTTGAATTGCACAAAAGAGACATTCGGAAATTAATTAATTCATTCATCTCTATACAGCTTATCTTCACGAGGATTGCGGGTGCACTGGAGCCTAGCCCAGCTATCTTGGGGAGCACCAGGGTCCACCCTGAAGTGGTCGCCAGCCAATCGTAGGGCACATAAAAACAAACAACCATTCACAGTCAGATCCACATCTCTGGTCAATTTAGAGTCTTCAATCAACCTACCGTGCTTGTTTTCAGAATAACGAAGACACCGGCGTGCTGGGAGAAAAACCACACAGGCATGGGGAGCACATGCACCCTCCACACAGGCGAGACTGGGACTTGTAGACGGACGGGTCCTCAGAGCTATGAGGGAGATGTGCTAACCAGTCACACCAGTTCCACTTATTTGAAAAATTCTGATAGGAAAAAAAATCCTGCTTTTAGGAGGAAAAGCGAAGTTGTCAAGGCCAGCTAAATTATTAATCAGACTGCAAATTAATTGTGTTCCACAGTACCTATCCATTGGGAAATAAGTGCCGTTTCTTTTATTATTCATTTTGAACCTATACAATATTTGGGATTTATTTGACACTACAGGCTGTAGTTGGTCTAGGTTTTTATTTCCGATCTCTGGTTCATAGATATAGTAAATAGTCATGAAACAATATACAGTAGTCAGTTTGTGTTTTTAGTGGTTCAAGATTTTGTCCTCTCTAGTCTTTAATTTCAAAGAACCAAAAGTAGGATTTAAATTAGATTGTATGCTTTTGTTAATTAAAATCATTTCAATACAAAAACAACAACAGCAACAAAAAAAGGCTCTGGCTTCATGGAGAGGTCAGTTGAACAGACGATCTTGGTTGTCCAGTAAGCTGGGGAAGGCCTGGGACAGACAGGGGTATCACTTTTGTTCCATGCTCAAAGATGAGCTCACTTCAGTAGCAACTGCAATGATTTTTCCCCCACATGGGGGTGGTAGGCACCACAAGATGTGTGTGAAAACATATGCAAGCATGTGTGAGTCTGCCTGTGTGTGACAAGCTAAGCTGTAATGGGGAGCACGTTTTGCCTACAGGCCAAGCACCCTCTTACAATATAGGGATTTGTCAACCTTGCTCCTGGTCCCGCTGCTTTCCTTGGTTAAATTGCTTCTAAAGGTTATCTTGCTTATTAGTCTTTGAATGCTGAGCTTGTTTATCGCTGGTGTAGTAATAGACAGTGAATGTAGATTTAGTGGCAAAATGGATTAGGCAAATAAGGAATGATAAAGTTTAGTGGTGAACCTAAGCTATTTCTAAAAGCAGTGGTTTATTGTCTTTTGCAGATATATTCATGCGTTGTTACAGAGAATGAGATCTCGCTTGTGACCTGGTTAGTAGTTAATCTAAATTGAAAGCAATTGGCTGAGAACTATAGCTAGAGGCACTCATCAGTGAAGACAACTCATCTGCCCTCCTGTCTATATTGAACTGAATTTATTTTTGTCAAATACACTGAACCGTGGCTTAATTGGATACTAACTAAAATTGAACTTCTGCACATTTCACAACATTCAAAAGCAACTGTCTGACTGGGGAAATTACGTTGGAGCCTCATGCAGTATATCTGTTATTGGTTTAAGCCCAGATGACCTTATTGTCTCATGAAGATAAAGGCTGTGTGAAATTGGATTAACAGCTGTCTCTGGGATGGTGTTTCCAGTAAGACATGCATACAGGAATGGAATCGACTCTCTGTTGCACTGATGCAAAATGTTAATACAGTGTGTGTGTAATATCCCAGCGTCAATTAATTAGAGCGCAATATTTTAGTACACATATCTGGGGAAGTGTTTTTTTTTTCCCAAAGGCAGCCAATGCATAGAGAATGGTTGAGAAGCTGTAACCCAACTATAATTAATGGCTGTAACATGGATTGATTCGTGCATTTCAACGCATTTTTCGGGAGCTCTGTATACGTAGGGTCAAAGCTTAGAGATGTGAGGACGTAAGTGGGAGCTGTACGGAGCCGTCCCGACAGAGACGCATTCAGCGGAGTTTGCTCAGCTGGCTCTCCGTGCCCATCGCTGCGGGGGATTTGCGCTGCAAGTCAAAATGCTCAACGAGGCTTGGCGCCGCCAGAGTCCTAAGCACCCTGTCTGCCCCCTTAAACCCATCAAGTTTGTGTATTCAGTGATCAAATGATCAATCGGCTGGCGTAGAGATAACACGTCTCCGCCGGTTTACAACTTGGTCTGTCGTCGTAGACGCAAATGTTTATGGGACTCCTCGTCCCTACATCCGCGCAATGCAAGAGAAACACGGAAAATCAAGTTGAAGTTGATTTAGTCATATGGTGGGGTGGGATAGACGACCTTGATTTGGTTGCTGGAGAAAAGAACGCCATTATTTATTTATTTTTAAACAACACCTTCGCTTCACGACCCATTGCCCGCAGCCTGCCATGCAACCAACGCAGTACCCGTATTTTCGAATAGGGTTTGTACGTTTTAATTAATATTGATAACTGATTGTTTTTGTATCAAGATGCAGTGTGGTACTCCACCCTCAAGTCATTTCAGTCAAAAAGAAAGAACAAAATGATGTACTCCATCCGGACTGTACCAGCCAGACACTTACCTCAAAAGACAACCACAAATGAAAGTTACAGGTATCCTCTGAGCGTGTTCAAGGTAAAGGGAGGGGGGGGGGGGGTAATCCAGTCCAAACTCCGGATTCGATACAAATCCCAAAAGGGTTCCTCTCATTCACGGGCCAGAGCTGGATAGGATTTGGCTGGAGTACGACGACGATGTTTAATGGTGCCCCTCAGACACACACACAACTCTGCAAGTTGCACAAGGACATGCGCGCACGGATTGGTCCCAATAACAAATGTGGACTTATGTTTGCCTGTAGCCTTGCTCCAACTGAAAACTGATGTTACTTGGAGGTGGGGCCTTGCTCTCTCTCTCAGTCACTCTCTCTCTCTCTCTCTCTCTCTCTCTTCTCTCTCTCTCTTTCTCTCTCCCTCCTCCCTCCCCCATCCGGTCGCTTTTGCCCCTTGGAAAATAAGACCTCTTGTAGTAATCGTTGGCTACACTAGGGGGAGTGGAGGAAAAGGAAAAAAAAATCACTTTGAAGATGTGTACAGGCGAGAGGACTTTGTAAGACTGGTTGAGGAAACATGCTCTTGAGCGGAAAGAGGGAGAGAATTAACAAAAAATAGCCAAAGTGCATGTTGGTGACCTTATTCTGGTTTCATCAGCTGTTGTAGAAAGATCACAGAATTAGTTAATTC
Organism: Syngnathoides biaculeatus; assembly: GCF_019802595.1. Classification (NCBI taxonomy): domain Eukaryota; kingdom Metazoa; phylum Chordata; class Actinopteri; order Syngnathiformes; family Syngnathidae; genus Syngnathoides; species Syngnathoides biaculeatus. Next base: position 20,509,918 of record NC_084651.1, read on the forward strand.
TGAAATTACATGTACGAGTGTTGATGGTGAGCGTTCACATATGCTCGGCATTCCTTGTTTATACAACAGAAATTCGTTTGAGATCTATGGCACACCTTACCTCAACTTCCCCTTAGCACTAATGTTTGACCCTGATGGTTCCATGTTTTAAATGAAGCCAAACATGCCCTCGGAGGCTCAAAGAAGCAGTGAGTCACCCTTTTAATGTTAGGGTTTCTAACACTCTCCTGCCCAGTGTCATCTCCAGTGTCCCCCCTCAGGCTTCCTCACGATGTTGACACCATAGCCCACAATACGACTGCTCTTATTCAACTGTTGACTGAAGATCAGCAATGAGATATGGGTGACGTTTGTCACCATCTGTAATTGAGAAACCACTTGCCTGAATGTCTTGGAGTACTCCCCAAACTACATTTAACGTATATGCCATTTATTAGCTTGTCGTGAAACCACATTTGCCAGTACTATCTGCCAACCCAGTGTTTTTTTGTTTTTTGTGTTTTATGGTTTGCATGTGCATGTCTGTTAACACATTTAAAGACAAATCTTGTAAACTGCATTTTTAAGTTTTCCATAACATTTGCGCAAAATGCAAGATTCAGAGGTCACACCGAGTCAGGATTCATGTTGGAATGTTTTATAGGCTAACTTGGCTGCAAACCCTAAAACAAAAGATTTTGCAGGAATCAACAACTTCAACTGCTTTCTCATTATTGTTGACAAACCTCCCAAACTAGTTGTGCTAATCAGGTAATCATTATCATAAAGTTTTGTTGCTTTTGGTATTCAAATTAAGTTTGCCTAATGTTTTGGTAAGAAGTGCAAAGTTGTTTAGCTACAGTTACTTTGGGGTCACTGAGCTCCAAACTCCCATCACGTGTTCTATGCAAGTTGTAACGGAACCTTATATTGAAGTTATTTATTTAGAACTTTACGAAAACAACTTGTTTGGTTACTCTAGTGCTGGCTTATATCCACGAGTACATGGCTTGTGCCCTTTTTCTCCTGGATTGTGCAAGAAATCTTTCACTTCATTTATCTGTTTCCTCAGATGGTCATGAGAACTGTTGTTGCTGTTGCATACGTTGCAGCCCCTTGCCTTTTTCTTGTGTAACACAGCCTGAGTCAAAATTTAAAACAATGGGTGGGCTTTGTGTTTCTCGCATTTCACCCACAATGCTTTTCTTTAAATCATTGTAATTTTATCACATTGGTAAACTCAATGTATTTATTCTTGTCTATCTTGTCTATTTTAGCGTGGAACTGACACATCTCCATTTCATTTACCTAATGAGCTTAATTATGTTATCCTTTTGGACCAGGTGCTTCATGCAAAAAAAAGAAGAAAAAAACAGGTGAGAAAAGGTCAATCCGCGACATCCTGACTTGATCCTCGTCTTTTCTCTAAGGGGACAAGGCAGGGAAACCTGTGCCTGACCTCAGCTCGGCTTCCTCTCTAAATTTGACTGCAGACACATCTGTCAGCAACTGTTGATTGACCTGCACTCAAACATACAAAGAGCCCCACTGGAGGACACGGGTGTTGGATTTCAGTTATCTTCAGTCAAGAGAAAATCTATTGCCCTGTTTATCTTTTGTTCAAGGGGACTGGTGCCCTCTTTTACCAAAGGGTGACATTTTATTCTGTCTTTCCAATTCCTTACTTTGTATATCAGATGGCTTGTGACTGTTTAAGGAAGCAAAGTACAGTGCTTGCGCCAGTGCTTCTTGATTTAGGTGCCCACAAAACAGCTGTTGAATGTCTGCTTTGTTATGTAGACGAAATAGACACGTACTTTCTCTAGGTTATGGCAGATATCCTATGGTTTGCTCAAGCTGTGGTCAGTTCGAAGGCACGTCCTAATTTCTGAATAGTTTGACGTGAAAGTCTGTTGTTGATGGTGTGCACAATGTATAATACACATCTATTTACTCCCTTGGTTGTGCATGTTCGTGGCTTTCTGGACAATTATGAGAATGCATTCTTGTTGTTTATTGATAGATACATTTTTACATTTTAGCCATTGCTAATTTAATGTTAAATTCTGCTAATTTACCCTTCTTTATTTTTGGCTTTTGCTTTTTTTGTGTGTTCATTAATGCATGCAATTTTGGCTGGGCTGTTAATCTCCTCAGCATCATGACAGTATAAGGATGCACTCACATTAAGCAAATTGTATTGGGCTTGGACTTTTTTTGACTCATAGTCTGGTTTGTTACATTTGTGTGAGTCCACCCTAAATGGGATTTGCTAGAGCATTTAAATGTTTTCTTCAAATGAAGGTGTATGAAAAATAATCTTGTGAGTGGACAGATTTGTGGAAAATTTTACAGCTTTTACTTTGTGGGCTCTATGTCATTTAGCAAAATAGTGTTTCTTGTTGATCAGTAAAGGTTTGCATTAAGAAAACAGAGATTCTCACTTGATTTGATATATGATGGCTGAGCCATCTTATGTACGATGTTAGCCTTTTTTAATGCAGATCCCAGATGTTGATGGACAAGTTGACCTCTGCATCTCTTGGACTGGATACAACCATGAAAAAAAAGCCCAACAACAACATACTAAAGGGCCCGACATCCTGCTGCTTCAGCAAGCCAAGGGATGTTGGTCAGCAGTCATTTAGGGTGTTTTTGTGGAAGAATGACAAGCACAGTTGGCTGTTTTTACTGTCATCTTTTGTTTTCTTTGGTTGTTTTTGTGGTTGCAGTTGTGTTGTCTGCAGGGACAGAGAAACACAGGGATGAGAGTTCTTTAAAAAAAAAAAAAAGTGGTGGGGGCTCGGAGCTAAGTCGTCTGCCTTAGGACCTCCCATAGGTTAATGACCTCCGCACACAATGCTCTTTAACAAGATTAGATGAAACACTCTCCCATTGCACTCATCAGCACAATAGAAGAGATAAAGGAAATAATTATAATACTGATTTAATATCCAATGAAGGTTGATAATGTAGGTATATCAACTTTTTTCATAGTTTTGTAACCAGTTTACTTGTGTGCTACTTAATCTGTCATTACTCAACTTTAAGTCTTTCTTCAGTGAGTTAAGCAGTGGCATTTATATTTAAGTATGTATTTGTTTTAAAATTATTAACAGAAGTTTAAAGACACGCCCACGTTACATTCCTCAGTCCAGGTAACAGTAAATTATACGAGTCTCCTATACTTTTACCGTTCTTGAGAGCCTTAAAAAAAAAGGTCGTTCAAGGTTTAAAGCTGTGTGAACAGGAAGCTACGTCTAAATGTTATCTTGTGTAACAAACAAAGTCTTTGCTGCTCTTGATAAGATCGGTAATACGAAAGCTCAAGGCCTGTTGTGGCCCTGTTGATTGGAGCAAATGCAAGAAGTAAACACGTTAATGATATTTTAGGTGAAAAGAAGGGGGTAGGGGGTGTACAGAAGAAAACAGGTCTCGTCACACAGAGGTGACATGATTGTGATCAAAGTCTTTTATCTGTGCCAAACAGTAACTCCAAATTTTTCTTGGTGATTGTGATTTTGTTTACGCTTATAATTTCAACTTAAAATGCTCTTTTTAAATGATTTTCTCGACTTTAGTACTAATTTTTTAAAAATAAATTACTAACCTGAATATTACATTTGAAACAGAGATTTGTGTACGCCAAATGTACCATAACATAAGTCATTTTAACTCTTGAGCCTGTCATAGCTCAGCCGCAACGTGTTGACAATTAGTCACTGAGGTGCCAAGTAGCGACTTCAGCTATTGTTGCAAGTTAAACAACCCGAGAAACTCATTTGGCAGTTCTCATTGTCTGAAGGGGTTTTTAGGCACCTCAAACCCTTCTAACACCAGTGTTTTACCTCATTGTCTGCCAAAAGTGTTTGGGCAATGACTTAAGTTGAATATTGAAAATCTTAGTGTTCTACAGTTATGATCCCCCTTCAAAGGAAGTGATGGTTGGGGACTGAAAGGGAAATTTGAGATGAGGTGCAGTTATGACTTTCCTGTATTACTCACACACTTTTTGTCATAATGGTGAAAGGTCCTTTTGGCACAGTTGATATACATGAAAACCATATATGATTCAAAACTAGAAGGAAATAAAGTAAAATTCAATTTGAGCCAATATGGGCTGTTTTTAGGTAACACTCAGCCATAAAAGGTGTGAATTACATCGACAGGGATGAAGTAATAGAAATTTTAAATTTGTAGACATGAAAAAAAAATCATAGGCTACAAATATACAAGCACACACCAGTCTATGCAGGCTTGATGTTGTCAGTGGTTTGATATACAGTACTTATCTCCTGCATTTAGATATTTGTTTTTCGAACCATGGCAATTGTGTTATGGATGAAGATAGCCTTGAGTACAGAATTTTACAAAGGCACATTTCATGTACCAAAAATAACTAAACCCATTGAACAAATAAAACCAGTAAGTGACAGAAAGTCGACCAGAAAATTGCAAAAGCAGATCCCAGTGGATTGGTTGTGTGCATACAACAACCTTGGAGCCCACATCAAATGACAGAAGTGTAAATCTATGGTATTTGTAGTATTAAGAAGTGCATCGACCTGCCAGTATTAAGAAGTGCATCGACCTGCCATAAGGATTGCTTGCACTATCTAATGAAATCCAATATAGGAGCTGGGTCAAATATTCTGCCTTTACGGAAGGAATAGGGAATACTTGGTCAAATTCTACACCGTGGCAAACTGCAACCACAGTATGAGCACAATGTTCTATGAATTGAATACCTTTCCATTTTGACTCTGAATCTGAACATGCCCCGTTTTTCTAAAAGATTGCGTGGCAACAATGGGTGCAAAATTGATTGTTCATGCTAACGGATCGGATACTGGTCAACAAAATATACACAATATTGCTGCATAGCCATTTTGCATATTTTGGAAGGAGTATAGGCAAAATGGATGAAATAGATGCAATATGATTTATCCAATTAGAGACAAATTGCAATGGCTGACTTTGCATCTTTAAATGCAGTGAAAAGTAAGTCCAAACAATAATGTATAGTGGTGCCAGCGAAGTGCAAGCAAAATGAGAGGCATCAGGGACAACTTTTCCGCTCTTGTGAAACTTTTTTTGAAATGCCCAAAATGAAATATATCATACCGTATCATTTATTGAACAATACAATTATGGAGCTTTTGAATGAAGACCTAACTTGGAGCCGGTCACAAGGAGTCCTGACATACTCTATCATCCATCCATCCATCCATCCATCCATCCATCCATCCATCCATCCATCCATCCATCCATCCATTTTCTGAGCTGCTTATCCTCGCGAGGGCTGCGGTGGTGCTGGATCCAATCCCAGCTGTCATCGGACAGGAGGCAAGGTACAGTCTGAACTGGTTGCCAGCCAATTCCAGGGCAAATCGAGACATACAGCAGTTACACTCACAATCACACCTATGGACAATTTAGAGGTTCCAATTGATGTATGTTTTTAGGATGTGGGAGGAAACTGGAGTGTCTGGAGAAAATCTAGGGAGGCACAGGGAGAACACGCAAACTCCATGGGATTTGAACCCCAGTCCTAAGAATCGTGAGGCCGACTCTTTACAGCTGTGCCACCATTCCACCCATACTGTATCAGCTATTACAAAATGTCTTTCAGCATTTGAGCGCATCTGGGTGATTCATGTTTCTTTTCTAAAATTTGCGAGAGTTCAGCTAACCTTCTGCCAAATGCAATCTCGTTTGTTGCGCACTGCAACAGCAGCCACCCCCAACTCTCTCATGATAGAGGAAGCCCAGAAGAGGCTCCATTTAACCCCTAAGGATTAGTGCTCATGCCTGCTTTAGCACTAGCAAAAGGGAAAACGTCTCAGCACATTGAGTCAATAGGGATTCAGGCCCTCCTGTCTTCCCACATAAAAATAAACAAAGAGAAAATAGTGAAGCTTCACTTTAGACCTGAACCAGGGTAGATGTTTGTCCATTCCAGTTTACTGTTTGACCTTCTGGTCCATTCACAGTACATTACTTGGCCAAATATACTTGCATAGCCTTAATGTCAACACTATTTTCAAAGACAACTCCTGGATGCTGCTTTTAATATTCTGTATCAGTTCTCTAATTGCAGTGAAACATTTCTTTGTATGACATTATGCCAGTAGTCAAAGAACATTTATTTAATACCATCTAACAACAGCTTCACCAGTGTGTGTTTTGTATTAATGCCCAAGTTCTTTTTTTTTTTTTTTTTTGACGAGATATCACCTTAGTGGCATCTTTGTATTTATTTCCCACTAAAATCAGATCTTTACATGGCTCAGGTAGTCATATGGACTAATTGCTCAATCTTGTGATTGGTTATCATTTTTTTTTAACTCGCTGATTGGTGATCGGCCCCAAAAATCCTGATCATTTAAAGCCTAACAGTGTATGTGTGTATACGACAATATTGTAGTTATAACTTAATATTTACCCGTGAATGAGTATATGCGGTGGGAATAGTGATGACAAAGTGCACGTGGGGGGTGAAGTGAAGCATTGCGTGTACAACCCGACTATATGGTCCATTGGCAGACTATGTCGTGTACCTGGAATTCAATTATGCTCCCTCCCTACTTTACGACCAGGTGGCATGCAAACTCCATGGATGCTTACTTTGTAACATAAAATACATAAGAGTAGAGACCATTTTAGCAAATCAGATGCATAGCTGCTTCACTACTTGGGATTGCAACGGCATGCAATGAGTAAGTGGCAGGTTCCAAGTTACCATTTTGTGGCTGAACTCCGGTTCACGGAGCTTCAAATGTGGTTTGAAAAACTTGCTTGCTAAAACATCATATGTAAATGAAAATAAATCCAACACTTCTGAATCCTTCTGTCTCTCCCTTTGTATTCCAAAGATCAGAAGCAGAGCTCCTCAATCAATTTCACTTAGCCAAAAATGGACAAAGCCAGATATTTGGTGGTGCTGTGTATGGGCTCGGCTTCAACAAATTAGACATTTAAATAACACATCTCTTTGAGTTCAGTAAAAATCTGGGTTTACAGTGTATGCTCTTGGTTTACACAGCCTAAAATTATTAGTTTTCACTTTTGGGCAGCATTCAGCCTTCTCTGTTTGGTACGATTTCAGAGGGTGTGGCCTCTGTCAGGGATGCCTGACAGGCGAGGTTCATTCTGTTGACTTTACTCCTCCGTTTCCATTCCCTTGTGTTTGTCTAGGCTTTCATCACGGCTCCGTTCAAACAAGCGCCAGAAACTGATAAAACACATGCTCTCACTAAATCTCTGCCACACACCCACGCGCACGTAGATATACTCCATATACTTCATATAAGTGACATGTGGACAAACTTTGATTCTTTTTGTTTTTCCAGCAGGTGATGTCCCAAAATACAATCATTTCCAGTTAGGTTGTGCGGTAGATCATGCTGGAGGCCATGTTTGGTTGAAATAACAGTTGTGTATAACATGGAAGTCTCTACTTGCTGAAATACAGAAGCCTTCCTCAATGGGAAGTTCACTGGCATTAAACACATAACCGGCTGTGTCTTTAATTCTCAGTGAGGGAAAACAGCTGTGTTTTCATATTTGGCTCAACAACTTTGCTGTTTACATTTTTTGGGGGTGAGCTGAGACTCTTGAGCCACCCAACAGGAATGAATCTGCTCGTCAAGGTGGAATAATGTCCTTACCTTGTGTAGATTTTGTCCGTCTCGTGCTGGCTGTCGCAGCTTGCCAAATTCCTTGCCTGCTGTGGGGCCTGGGGGATTGAGTTGGAGGCACAGAACATTACGGGGTGTTTGGACAGTAGAGGTGGGGGGCTGTAAATGGTGTCACATCTGGAGCGTTGGTGAGCATAATCTCATCATTGCGACGACAACAATGAGATGTGGAGTTTTTTTGCAAACCAGGTGCAGTTCACACCTGCATACATTTGTTCCACCCTGGTTGTCCTATTAATGAATATTGTCCCATCTCTTCACTGTTAGTTGTGTGTATGGGGTCACAGCACAAAGATTCAGTTGGGAATTATGGAGAGTTCCCTTGAGAAAGCATTTTTCCAAACTCTCATTAATCACTAGTGCATACTGTATTCTCTTTGAAGTTAGCTGTACAGACTCAACAGCCTGTGCCTCTTTTTATATATACCTTAAAGTTCAACTGAGACGTGTTTTTAATTAAAAAAAAAAGTCAGCTGGAATAGACCCATCAGATTTTTCACCCCACATCACGATGTTGTCGTATATGGAGTTTTGCATCTCCCGCCTTGAAAATCCTCTCGAGGCATTTGTGTCGGAGAAGAAACAGGAAGTGACGTTTTTTGCAGATGCCCACACTGGCGGGTTCGTGTGTTTTTACCTGTTTTACCGGCAGGAAAGTAGCTGTTTTTCTCTGCATGTTAGCCAAAATGCCTGCTCGTTGTATTGCTGGATTTTGCTCGAACACTTTTCCAAAATACCCGGTTCGTCGTGAAAAAGGAATTGCACAGGTGTGAAGGACTAGAGCTTTGTGGGTTCTAAATGACAGGTAGGTGTGTATAGAGCGATTAAAAAAAAAATCTCTGTTGTTCATCTCCCATAGCATGTGGCACAGCATCTTCTCATTGGCACCCGTCCCAGTGTGACATCTGCAAATGACGTTGCAGGCAATATGGCCCCCACTGGGATGTCGAGTGAGACTTCCGCAACTTTGCACATTAATGACACACTCCGCTCATTTTTTTTCATATAGACATTGAATTGAATAATATGTAGTTTTCATAACAATATCTATTTTAAAATGTATATATGGCTGTCAGTTGACCTTTAAACAGTCTTGTCAGTATCGACATTCTCCCACAAGTACTCATTTTAGTAGGCCTACTTTTCATTTAACTTTTCTATTTTGACACCAAAGAAGAACTATTTATTTTTCGAGCCACGGCTTAATATGTTAGTTCTAAATAAATGACTTTTTCTAGACTATGCTTTTAACCAACTCATCCTACTCTTTTTAATCTTTTCAATTTTACTTCTGCCCATTAACATGACTTTTACTTGCCGAGCAATGTGTTGCATCACAACACCGGTACTGCTGCTCTATTGATTGTTGAGAGATGGTCCAATGATTGCATGAGCTTTGCTAATAAAACTGACTAATCATGTCCCCGTCAGGCAGCAATGTGATATAGAATTTGCTGTATTTTAGTTACTTTTGTTACTCCATTCCAAACACTGATTTAATTGGTCATAAGTACTGCATTTAGCCAACTGTTAATTCCAATCACGTTGTCAGCATGTGACCTACAGGTTCATACTTCCTTTATTAAATCGTCTAGTGGATGGGGTTAGTCCTGTTATTTTTTTAAAAAAAAAAACGTTTTACAATTGAATACATCTGGAGTAAAAACTTTTTTCTTTACTATTGTCAAAAGGACATTGAATAAGAATCATTCATGATTTTGGTAAAACCCCTCCTTATTCTTTTGAATAGAACCATGAATACTGGGCGAAGTCATGTTTTTCCTCCCATAGACTGACTGATGGGTCTGCTTTTCACATATCAAACAGTTTACCTGGGATGCTCCCTCCATCTAGGTTTTTTTTTTTAGCATCAAATTTGCAACTGACATTGGTGATATCAGCAGTCAGTTTGTGCTAATAATGTACCTTGGCAACTTAAGTGATGTTTTCTCATTGTTGCTTAATTTTTTTCATTCTGGAAGTAATCGTCACAGACTCTGACAACCCATGACTCTGCCCTCAACTATATAACATGGCCAGCTGACCTTGCCCCTCACCTAAATGCTTAACGAACTGTTGGTTTTTTCTCATTCAACCATGTTTCCATGGTGATGGGGCTGAGTCACTCCAAACAGCATGGGCGTACAGACTCAGATGGCCCAGTTTAAAGAGCAGAAAACCGCAGCACCACTGACTTTTTGGATATGGCTTTAATACACTGAAGAAAAAAAAAACTTCAAAGTTTTAGAGCATCATGTGAAAATAGAGACCACTCTTTGAGATTTTGGATTTGATTGCTGGGAGAAGATGCTCATATGCTTTGTAGCAAGAGGTTGAAAAATGGTGAGCCAATCTATGTTTATGGTTAACACAGTGAGTAATTTCCAAGCTGTTAGCTCGTGCTTTCCAAGCCTCGCTTTCTTTGGCCATTTCAGTGGTGCCCTGTGGAATATGACACATGTTGCACTTATGAATTTCCATCCCCACAGGTGCAACCATTACCCTATTACGGTGGGTTGTTTCAGTCATAACGGAGCACTCAAAATTTTACGTTCCTCCTGCGGGGGTGCCCGCAGTCCCAAATGAGGTGTTAGTGAAGACAAGTAAGTTCTGTCTGGGGAACATGCTGTCACTGTAAAGCCCTGAATATGCACCAAAGCAAACAAGGAAACAGAGCTGCTGCACTTTTGCTTCACTCTTTACTACTTTGGGAGTACGCATTGGCAGACATCTAGACACACGTAAACAGCTTGTACATTTTGTGTGGTCCTTTCCAAACATGACTAATAAGACAGAAGTAATTTATTACACATTCCACAACTGCAACACATACACGGATGTTGCTGTTAAAAGACTGTGCCCCTTTGAGGCATGTCCTTAGAGTACTTAAAGCCATGAAAATAAATGAATCCATTTCAGAGCAATTGATGCATCATGTTTCAAAGACCTTATGCTGACACATTCAATTGCACAAATTTGTACCACAGTCAAAATATTGTGAACTAAATATCTCTAACCCTAACCCTATCCCTGTGAGGTGAAAGTAACCACAACGTAATTGCTAAAATCAATTGTTTTTTCATCCATCATTTTTTTGGAGCCGCTTATCCTCACAAGGGTAGCGGGAGTGCCTCAGCCAATCTCAACAGTTATCGAGCAGGAAGCAGGGTACACCCTGAACCGGTTGCCAGCCAATTGCAGGCCACATAGAGACAAAGAACCAATCGCATTCAAGATCATACTCAGATGCAATTTAGAATCTCCAATTAATGGGTGTCTTTGGGATGTGGGAGGAAACCAGAGTGCTTGGAGAAAACCCACGCAGGCACGGCGAGAACATGCATACTCCACACAGGTGGGCCCGAGATTTGAACCCCGGTCCTCAAAACTGTGAGGATAATGCTTTCCAGCTGTGCCAACTTGCTACCCTCAACTGGTTTTGCAGAGTATTATTTGTCAAGCTGAAATATTCTGCCTGGCGGCTCATCTCTTCAATTTTGCTTGGTATTTAATTCCACCAAATTTCACAGGAAAATAGCAGAACAAACTTTTTTTTCCCCCCGGAAAAAAACTGGTTGGTAGCGGCACTTGTCCACGTGTGTTTCTGTGTTTTGTGGTGGCCATGGTGAAATTGGTCATGTGAGTATAATTACTATTTTAGCAAATGTGTGTGGGGAGCGTAAAAAGAAAAGCTAGAATGATTCGGGATCAAGCTTTTCCAGCTGCCTCCAACTCTAATCTTTCAAGGTAAATCTCCTCAAAGCCATTGATTCCATACAAGTGATTGAATTTCAATGCATTGCTGATGAGATTGCGGGGGGACCAGGGGAGAGTTACCTGACCACTTAAATGGATTGGAAAGCAGATGTTCAGTCAGAGTTGACAGGTGATAAGTGCTTTTGCAAGCTTTATGTAAAATCTTTATGTATGTCTTGTTGTATATATGAGCTATCACTACATATTTGTCACATGGTCCCAGGGGTGGGTAGAGAGTAGTCAAATATTGTGCTCAACTAAGATTACTGTTGCTTTTGAATAATGTGGCACAAAAGGGAAAAGCAATCCAAATTATGTCTTGAGCAAGAAAGTACTCAGTGAATAAAACTACCCAAGTGCTGAGTAAGTAGTAAATAACTAAAATCAGAGCATGAACATCAAAATATTAAAATAAATAAAGTAAAATATGAAGGAACAAATTTGGATTTTGCTGAACACCATCAATACGAAAAATACATACAATCTTTGTAAAATAATAAATTAAGGCAAATTCAGCTCCAAGAAAAAATGTTCTCACACTATATTGTTTTCACTTATTAAGCAGCACAATACCTCAACAAGCAGATTACAAAACAAAGGAACAAGGCTGCTGTGGGAAGAAAGAAAAATACAGTATGTCTATATTTAGATATATCTATTTTCAAAAGTGGTTTTCCCGTTGTGAAAAAAATTGACTGAAATAAATAACATAAAACTTTTTACACCATTAATGTGACCTGGAGTTTGTAAAACTCACGTGATTTGATCTTTTTGAGAGAGGAGTTGGAAAAAAATGAAACAAACTTGAATGTTGATGAATTGGACTTGACATTTAAATGCTGCCTGCTGGAGCAGGTCACCATTGCAAAGAGATGTTCTGTTTTAATTTGTCTTTTAGCATCTGGTCTCCCTTATAACTGGGATGTGGCTGAACAATGCAATTATTCAGTTTATACTATAGCATTCAAAAAGCTTCTTCAATTTATAGTGAAGAATCACTATTACCATTACAATGAACCCAATGACTGAGAATCTACATAGATATGAATATTTATTCATCATGCAAGAGAGAGGAGTTATGAGTGAGTCATTTGTGACATTTCTGAGTTTTCGTTTACCCAATATTCATAAATTATTTCTCGCTTACTGTATTTATCTATGTGTTGGCACTGTGTCCTTTATCGAGTAATGCGCTTCTGTTGTATTCGTACGAGGCTTTCAAGATCGAATCCTTTAGAATTCCTATTGATTACTGGTTGAATAATCAAACAATAATCACATGGACCCCTATGATTATGATTATTATTTTTTTATTACTACTGACATGGATGCTACTCTCATCAATGAGGGATGTACTTTGACCCATAAACTGTGGCATCCAGAATTTGAGACAGTAAAATGCTAAATGCTAAAGACAATTACGATTAGCATTAGCATACTGGCTATTACCATTTTAGGTGACAATATGCTAACTACCATTCAGCTCTCTCATAAATTGTCTATGTACATTTAACTTTTAACACTGTCTTAAAAATTAGTTACAGGTGATATTTTTTTCAGTGCCCAAATGCTGCTTCCATCTGCAGTAAATGTCTACTTAAAACATAGGCTCTGGTGGCGCAAACATGGTTCTCGGCAGAACATTTTTTTCACTTTTTTGGGTGGAGCTTGTCATGATCCTGCCGCTTCAACACGAGCTGTGCGAGTGCCTGCGCGGGTGCGCTGATTGGGGCGCACACCTGCGTCTCATGCGGGCTGATTAGTCTGTGTATTTATATCACCCCGATGACGATTGGTCCCCGCCAGTTCGTTGATCTTCATGTCCCGTTCGTGTGCTCCGGTATCCCTGATTGAACCTGTGTGTACCGACCTTCGCCTGTTCTCCGACCAACCTTGTAAGCCTGACTCCTTCGTTACTTCTGCCTGCTTTGATTGTTCTCCCGTGTACCGACTCCTGCCTGTCCGCTCACCTGCTCTCTTCGCCCGACGTCACAACTACCGCTGCTGCACCGGACTGCCTGCTCGATCCCCTACCTCTGCATATAATAAACGTTTCTCCTTGAACTACCTGGCATCTTCCGAGTCCTGCATTTGGGTCCGACTCTTGTTCCGATGGGACGTGACAGAGCTTAAGGTAGAAATTTTGCGTCAACCTATTTTAGAAGTCAGCTTAGAAGTTTTTTTTTCTCATGTGCTTTAAGCGATACATCCATTTATTAATGAATTACAAATAATGTTGCAGTCCCCCGAGAGTTCTGAGACCTAACAGTTTCGAGACCTAACCCTAACCTCCCCTCATTTTTTTTTTGCTTTGTTAAAATGAACAAATAAACCATCATCATGGGAAGCCGACATGCTGCTGCTCTATTTTGTGCCTTTGTTAGTTGAACTATTAACAAAGTATGTACATAATTGACACTTGGGATACGGCAAAACATGGTCAGGTTTAACATCTACAAATCATACCCTGACCATGTCATTATTTTGCCCATGTAACTGCAATTTAGTAGTTGAACAATGGTTTGTTAGAATAGTTACAATAATAAATAAACTGATTGTAATGACTGGCTTGCTGTCTTTGACATTTGAATAAAATGTCCCCAAACTTGTGTGTGCTCCAATAAACTCACTTCTAATCAACAATGCAATTTATCTTCTGTGAACCACTACTATTTATTTTATGTGTACTTTTACTGGTCTCTTCTTCACTGAAGTGTTTAAAATACCACTTTCAGATGGCTCGTCTGGAGCTACTTAATCACCTTTCTCCTTGCATTGGCTGTTACACCAGCCAGCAATGCCACATATGCATAGCAGCATTTGCCCGTATTAACTCTGTTGTGTATAATGTGAAGCCCCCCAAAAATTGGAGTCTCAGTGAGAATCCCTGGGGGTGCTGTCTAAGTACTGGCCTACATTGTCTGCAGGTCAGAGGACAGCACAGAGATTTACATGTGCCCCCATGCAAGACAAAGTATTTAAGTCCAGCTTTTAATTTAAAGCGGCACAGAGGCAGTTGAAATTCAGCGCAATAGCTTTCCATTCTCCCCACGTAATGGCCTCAGCCACCTTAATTTATTTCTCCCCACACTTCATCTCATTGCATGTGTTTTTCATTTGTGCGGCTCTGGAGCATTCTGTGCTTTCATCTGGGGACTTCCCACACCAATCAAGTCATAACAACTTTCACAAAGATGGGCAACTCTAGGCTTCGTCTCTTCATCTGCAGTAGATGGCAATCAGTAAATTGCCCTCTTAAGTGCAATGAAAATACATGAGTAATGGGTTGTGATCACAACCACAGAACTGTGGGTCAGCATCACTAAGCCTATTGTCTCTCTGGACAAAGAGGGACTTGAGTAGCTGTGGTTGACTTGTCCAACTTTCTTTTGCAACTGCAATTGTCCTGATTCATGGTGTAATCCTCATTCTCATTCTTCCTCCTCATTCACGTCGCCATCAGGTATTATTTCCTGTGGTCACATATCCTGGTTTGGCATCATTAGCTGGAGCTGGAACCCTTTCCTGTAATGATCCGCTTATGCATGCCCTGTCACTTTTTTTTTTTTTTTTGGAAAGGTAAACATTTCCAGCTCCCTAAAAAGTCACCGGGTATTGGAGTGACATCCTATTGACTGGATAATCCTCTTGACCACGAACAATAGCCACAGTCCTTACACAGCTCACATAATAGTCCAACAGTGTACTCTACTGAAACTGAAAATGGTAGTTGCAGAAAATGAACATAGCTTGTATTTAATTTAAAACAATTCTTGTAGTTAAACCTCATAATGGATCGTCTTCTTTTTCTTTTTAGCTTGTCCCAATTAACGGTCGCCACAGCGTGTCATCTTTTTCCATCTAAGATCATCTCTTCCATCTTCCTCTCTAACACCCACAGTCTTCATGTTCTCCCTCACAACATCCAGCAACCTTTTCTTTGGTCTTCCTCTTGCTCTTTTGCCTGGCAGCTCCATCCTCAGCACCCTTCTACCTAGATACTCACTCTCTTGTCTCTGGGCATGTCCAAACCATTGAAATCTGCGCTCTCTAACCTTGTCTCCAAAACATTCAACTTTGGCTGTCCCTCTAATGAGCTCATTTCTCATCCTATCCAACCTGCTCACTCCGAGCGAGAACCTCAACATCTTCATTTCTGCTACCTCCAGTTCTGCTTCCTGTTGTTTCGTCAGTGGCACCGTCTCTAATCAGTAGATTGAGGCCAGCCCCACCACTGTTTTATAGACTTTGCCCTTCCTTCTAGTGGAGACTCTTCTGTCACATAGAACACCAGACACCTTCCGCCAACTGTTCCACCCCGCTCGAACCCGTTTCTTAATATCCTAAACACACTCTCCCTTGCGCTGTATTGTTGACCCCAAGTATTTGAAGTTGTTCATCCTTGCTATCTCTTCTCCCTGGAGCTTCATTCTTCCCCCACCGCCCCTCTCATTCATGCACATATACTCTGTTTTACTTTGGCTAGTTTTCATCCCTCTCCTTTCCAGTGCGTGCCTCCATAATGGATACTGCATCCTGATGCCTCGTTTTTTGTATTGATATAAGGGATGCTTTTCCTTTAGAATTTGTTATTATCTAAGACTGGTCCATCCATCCATTTTCTTTACCACTGATCCTCACTAGGGTCACGGGCATCCTGGAGCATATCCGAGCTATCTACGGGCAAGAGGTGGGGTACACCCTAAACTGGTTTCCAGCCAAATAAAGGGCACATATAAACAACCATTTGCACTCACGTTGACATAGGACGAGCAATTTTTATGGTATAATCAACCTACCACGCATGTTTTTGGGATGTGGGAGAAAACTGGACTACCCGTAGAAAACCCACATGGGCATGGGGAGAACATGCAAACTCCACAAAGGCAGGCAGTTCCTCTGAACTGTGAGGCAGATGTGCCAACCAGTTCTCCACCATTCCGCCCTAGAACTCGTCATCTTGGAAACCCTCTCTCACGGGAAGAAATAAGTAAATATCAACAAGCCACTTTTCTTTGAAGTTTTTTCCTTCCTGTCAGTTGCACTCTGTGACTTGAGTTTGACTGAAGTTTGGCTGTCTGGTTACCCGCTGCCTTGTACAAAAATCCACAATTATATGTGCATCATGTTGAGTAAAGCACTAGGGAATTTTGACACTAAAGAGTGGAGAAGAGTGCTGAAAAGTTCCTTGGTTTCATCATAACACATTTTCCCACATATTCGGTAGATTTTATATTTGTCTAATGAGACCAACAAACTTTTTGGCCATAATTTTAACTCATTTATTACCACGGACGTAAAATTACGCCTGTAATAACCCTACGATTTATTGCTTTTGATGTAAAGTTATATATATTTTTTGTTTAAATTTGTAATAAAGGGCTTTGCATGGCTAATCATTATCGAGGCTTAGGGAATGATTTCAGTATGACAAATCAACACTCGATAGGAAGAATGGCTTTCCTCATATGCAGTCATGCAAGGCCCACCCCCTCATATCAGGGGACACCTCACCTGACAACGTGCCGTGAGGAAGGACTGGACAGCCAACAATACAGTATGACAGATCTTTATCAAAGCAAAAAAGATTACGAAGTCCCAGCGTCATCCTTATCTCAAAAGAAAGCGGTGACGCAACGTCAATGTCCGTAAGCATGCTCACTGCAACTATGGGCAATTTCCCAGAAACATCGACCGTCGATGTTGACTTGGATTTCGGCGATCAGTGAGCTCAAGCTGGTGTCTTCAAGTGACTATTGTTCATGTGGCTCATCTCAGTGTTCCAGACCATCATCCCTTGCGCTCCAGAAGGTCTCGAAAGAGGTAAGAACTTGCTAACCTCAAAGCTAATGCCAATAGTCTAAGTTGTTACTACATGCAAAAATAAGTTTCTCCTACAATATTCCACATTTACAAATCATGGAGCTGTGATGTATGCAGTGTGTGCGTGTGTGTTTGTTGCAATTAGCAAAATAAATATTCTTTTACCAAGCATAAGCCTAAAAATTTCAACTCGTGCATCCAGCTACATTTGGAGATCTGCTGGCAAGGAAGGTGAAAAACAATTTTTCCCAACTTCACACTGTAGTAATTTTTTTTCAGTTTTTTTAATTATTATTTACAGAAGGTGCATCAAGCAGGGTGCAATCAAGTGGGAGATGTTGATAGTTGAGATGGCTTTCATATTTACAACACAAAAAAGCACTTTTAAAATGGCCAAAGTTCAAACAAATTCATGAATCAGTGCAGTGTTCTATTCTTACAATAAACATTTTGTAATCTAAGTACACTTTTGTGTTATTTGTTGTTATATCATAGGGAAGCATTGTTAGATATTTGAGAAATCACAAAAGCAAAAAAATAGCATCAAAGTGAATGTTCTGCTGGAAATGCATCCTTTCCCAAAAGGTTTTTCTTAGAAACGAGTATTTTCAGCTACTGAACTCAATTTTCTGTAGGCTTTGAAAAATTCTGTCAAAATGGTCAAAATGGATGGCACCCGGGTCTCCCAATTTGTGAAACACGTCCTGCATTCAATGAGTTGAATAGTATTTCTGGCACAAGCACAAAACCGCTCATGACTAAGTAGCACATTACCTATATTGAAGCCTACGTTGAAGCATAGTGGTTGACCACAGTATAAAATACATGTGTACAAAAAGCTATTTTTCATATTTTTCATTTCACCAGAAGATGGCAGTAGCCCTGTGGCCGCACTCTGGCCGCCGTGACCCTTGACCTTGCGTGATCGTTTCAGCCCAGCCCATTTCTAACATGGCATCTGTAAACAAAAAAAGGAAAGTTGACCGCGAGGGCCGCCGCTTCCAGGACAAGTGGAAATTTGAGTATTTTTTCACTGAAATACGAAACAACTGTGTCTGCCTAATTTGCCAAGAGACTGTGGCTGTTTTCAAGGAATTCAACATCAAGAGGCACTACCAGACGAAACATGCTAGCTACGACAAGCTAACTGGGAACAAACGCGGTGAAAAAGTGAAGCAACTGGAAGCTGTTTTAACGGCACAGCAAAGCTTTTTCACAAGAGTCCGTGAGTAATAATAATAGTAATAGTGAATAATATGTAATGTTTCACATGAACTTAGATATCCTTTATAGTTTTCTTAATTTTTTGTGGTTTGTGATTTCGGTAAAAACCTAAATGTAAAAAAAAAATGTAAAAGTATGCCATTTGTAATTAAATAAAAAAAAAAATCCCAAAAAGTTAATTTGTATTTAATGTTAATGGTTCAAAGAATGTCAGGCTAAATAGTCGGCCCCCACACATTTTCACCTTACCAAATCTGGCCCTCTTTGCAAAAAGTTTGGACACCCCTGATCTAAGCAATCAGTACTGGTCAGGCAGATCCATCGCGCTGGACAATGAATGGCCAGAATTTCGCGTCACTATTTGCTTAAATATACGCCGTTTGCATATTTTCAAAACAAGACCGAAAACTTTGTATATACATTCAGGATATCGAAGCCTTTACTATTTGTCAGTTTATGACGAACTAAACCAAACAAGAACTTCACAAATGCTTACCAATCGTTTCCAGTACGAGCCATATGGTGCTCCGTGTGTCTGGCTGCTGCTTCTTGGCCAGCCATTTTGTCTCCATTTGAACGTGTGTGCTGTCTAACTGGTTCAAATTGATAACCTTTAACACCTTTATGAAGCTCGTATTCTTCACCGTCTTTGTGGGACCCTTCAGAATAGTGTCCGTCGCTCAAAATATCGGTAAATTGATCGTTGTTCTAACAATGCACTCCAATGGTCACCATGTTATCACCTTAAGTGACGTATCGCGTCTAGTCATCTAATTCGGGTGTGTTGTCATTTTTTTCCGGCAGATCAAGCAATTTGCAATCATTTGTTGCCGAGAATCGAAAAATAAAATGATTTCCTTCATAAGGGATTTCAGATTTCAGATAAAAAATTGCATAATATTACTAAAAAGGTGCATTGGGTGCTGACATACACTTAAAGAAGACTTTGTTGAAACTAATAGGAATGCGAGGACACATTAAAAGTTAGTAGATAAGGGTTCCGTGTTTCTTTTAATGCCAAAGTTATTGATATGATTCTTACGGAGCCACTTCTTGGTTTTCCTGGCTGTGTCCTTTGGGTCATTGTCATGTTGAAGACCCAGTCATGACCCATCTTCAATGCTCTGACTGCGGGAAAGAGGTTGTTCCCCAAAATCTGAGAATACATGGCCCCAGCCATCCTCTCCTTAATACAGTGCAGTCGTCCTGTCCCATGTGCAGAAAGCCACCCTCAAAGTACAACGCTACCACCCCCATGCTTCACAGTATGGATGGTGTTCTTGGGATGGAACTCATCATTCGTCTTCCTCCAAACACTGTTAGTGGAATTATGACCAAAAAGTTCAATTTTGGTCTCATCTGACCACAAAATGTATGTTGGAATTATATGCATTCCAAAGGGGGAACACCCAGGTCAAGGAAAACTCAACAATGTTCATCATATTCCTAAAAGAACAATCTCAAAATGAGAATGTATGTGAAAAAAATGCATACAGATATTGAAAGAAATCACATTTTGCCAAGGACAGAGAAAAGCTATATATTTTTTGTATTTGCATCGGATGAGAAGCGTGTATCAATGTATGTATATATTACCTGACTAACTCTTGAGATCCCTTAATTTTTTGCAAGAAAATAATATTGTCCTTCCAAATGTGTTGGTAATGTGAGTTAACTTCAAATAATCAATTATTCTACATTCTCTTGATAGTTGGATTTGACTTAAAGTGCAATACAGTCAATACAATGCTAGCACATGCAGTACCACTCCATGTTTGAAATGTACAAAAACGGGGGCTTGACACTCCAATTCTCAACCTTGTTTACACTTCATAGAAGCCATGTCAAGATCAGCAGAACACAAAGAATCAGAAAATAGAACAATACTCTTGAGAATGCATCCAAGGGATTTATGCCACAATATTTGATGTATTAAAAAATGTTACACAGTGGGAGTACATTCTGGAACAGAAGCCTAATATATGACATAATCAGTGTTTCAGCTCATTTTCACAGTAGGGCCAAACATTCATGGAAATGGTTCATCTGGAAAGACAGTGAATTCTCTGATCAGATTTGGTGAATTCAACATCCTTCCTCTCCCTTAACAAATAAATGACATTTTATCTTTTCTCCATCATCTTGCTTGGAATTCCATTTTCTGGATGTGTGCATCTTTCATGGTCTCCGAATCAAAATGAACACTAGTGTGGAAGTAGATATGTGCCACCAGGATTTGGATTAAAAATGCCACTGAAAATTTAATGTTGTAAAATTCACATTGTTATTTCAAAGTGATCACATTTCCAATAGCTGTATTTCAGTTTAACTTTTCAATGTTAACAAATTCACCATATAAAAATATTCAACCTTTAAAATTCAAACACAATATTTTCATTCTCCTGAGATTCAACTGGCTACAATTCGCTGTCTGAAATTCAACTAGCTACAATTCATTGTTAAGAAGGCAGGGTTACTTCAGGTCAGAACCCAACACCCAGCCAATCCAGTTGCGCTTTCTTAGTATGTGACGTCACATAACTAAGAAAGCGTAACCTGATTGGCTAGTTGTTAGACTGTGAATTTCAGACAGCAAGGTTTAATTTTTTTATATGGCGAATTTGTTAACATTAAAAAGTTAAACTGAAATACAGCCATTGGAAATGTAATCACTTTGAAATAACACTGTGAATTTTACAAAATAAAATTTTCAGTGGCATTTTTAATTCAAATCCCGAGTAGCTCAGTGGTTAGAGCACTGGTTAGGTAAATCAGGGGTTGTGGGTTTGTATCCCACTGGGTCTCCACTCCCTGAGAAGGGTTGCGTCAGGAAGGGCATCCGGCATAAAAATTGTGCGTTCATCTGAGATGACACCCTGTGGCGACCCCGAAAGGGACAAGCCGAAAGAAACTCCCATTTTTAATTCAAATCCTGGTGGCACATGTCTACTTCCATAACTAGTTCCTGAAATTAAGTCATCCTTACATTATCTTCACAACACAGTTTTGTCTTCCACACGCTTCTTTAGTACAAGCTATTACAGCATCATACCACGAGATGCAGAATGACACTTGCCATGGCAGTATATACATCTACTGTATTTCTGTTAAACTGTCTTTAAAAATTCATTGACCTACAGTTTGAACAAAACCAATTGTGTGATACAATGAGCATTACGAACATTTTGCAGATAAATACTCTTACATATGCTGTTATTGGATTTGAAAACAAGAGGCCTGCATGGAACCAAAGCAGATGCTGCTCTATAAAGGGGCCTTTGACATAAACTGAAGGTAGTGCTGTCCTGTGAGGCCATCGTTCACAGCTGTTCTCAGGCTATTCTCTTTTAATTAGAACGGGAGCTATCATACATTACTCGAGTCGAGCAGGAGTTACTCTGGCCTTACTGTAGGGAGACTGGTTTTCACTTTTACCCTGGGCAGCTGGTCTCCTGTTTAACCACGCACACGTGGAGTGTTGGCCCTCAAGTATGGCACCTGCAAACGTGTGAAAAAGGTCAATGTGTACATTTACAAGGTCACAGTTTGGTGTCGATACAGGTATGACCAGATTTTTTTAAGTCTACGTGAAACATACCACAATTGAGGCGTTGAAGTTTAAACCTTTTCGATTTTGTGGTGAAATATGTAAAGAAAAACTTGAATCAGGACCTGGCCCAGTCATTTGAGATTTTTCTCACGTCTTGAGATGTTACACACCAAGTTTGATTGGATGACAGCAGTAGGAGTTCACAAAAGTATAAATCCAGAGATAATGCAAAGATCACACTTGTATTTCCCCTTCAAAAGGTTATAGGTCACTTCCTGTTTGGTTTACGATATTGCTCGCACTGACTTCATTGTGTGTTTGGGTCTACTTTATATGTGTACCAATTTTCAGAGCTGTAGGTCAAACATATCGCAGTGTTGTCCTTTGTAGTTTAGGCATGGCTCTAAGGGGAACTGTGGAACCATTTTTTGGGGGGAATCACACCCAAAAATTAGCAAATTTTTCACCTGGTCCTATGTGCTTGAAAAAATTCATGTTTTCATGCATGTTAAGGGCCTTGAACATGGGCTCGTTTACAATGAGTAAAATAACAATACTACTACGAATAATGGTAATTTCTTAAAAAAAAAAAATTGTGACCTCGCAGCAGTTGCTAGTTGGGGCTGAAAAAAACATATAAGTCCTTAATGGTTTGTGGATTTGCTTTCACTGCACTTGTACTGTATCCACTGTGTTGTTTTGTGAATCTTGGCACGCCTGTAATTTGTTGGACCAGCTATCACAGGATCCTACGTCATCCTGCATCATATCTCATTAAAAATGAATGGAAAGATTAAAGCAGATCATTGTTTGCAGACAGCAGCAGGGCTCCTCGCTAACTTTTACACGGAAAGTACTGGGGCAAGCAACTTTTTTCAGTTGGACACCCAAGCATGTGATTTTTAGCGTTGCGGTTTAGATTTTTACAGCTTGACCATGCTTTTGTGTGTATGTGTACTGTAAAAAACATTGAATATGTATTTGAAGTCATGGCGAAGCAAATTATTTACATTTACAAAAAAAATCATACATCATCATTTGTCTAGAATGATAATTATCCGCCCAAACTTCCAAATATGCTTTGTTCTGTGATTACCATTTAATGTAGCTTCACAAATTGAGAGGTTAAGTCACAGTTTACTATTTTTATATAATAATTGAAATGTCGCTTTTGAATAGGCAGTAAGATAAGCCTCCCACTCCTTCCTTGACGGTTGGCTTTGAAATAGCAATTTTTGATCAAGGCCTTAGTTAAAAAGGTTCACTGCACTTGTCACGTCTTTAATTATGAATCGATATTTAATATATAAGTGCAGTAAAAATAGATACATTAATTAAATATATAAATAGTATATATTTGGAACTATATATAAATATATTTTTGTAAAAATGTCTTGAATGGACTCAAACTCGCGCTCTCGGACCTGCAACTTGACTCGGGACTTCCATATCTCGAGTTTAGACTTGACTCAGGACTTGTCTGTCTCGACTTGGTGCCTGACTAGGGATTTGAGTGCAAAGACGTTAGACTTGGTACTTACAAAAACAACGACCTGGTTCCACATCTGCATTAAAGTTGTTTGAAAAAAAGTGCTGAAAACATTTTCAAAGGTTGAGAAGAATATAGTAGCCTGCTGAATTGTTGAAATATATATGAAAAAAAATTGTCCTTCTTTTTGTTCCTGCTTAGGGGCTAAAAGTTGCTGAAAAAATACTTCTTCCTTAAAGGTCAACTGACATGCCTATATACATTGGAAAATTGATATTGTTATGAAGATTACATATAATATTGTTCACTTCAATGACTATACGAAAAAAATTAGCGGAGAGCGTGTCATACGTGCGCAAAGTTGCAGAAGTCTCACTTGACATCCCAGTGGTAGCCATATTGCCTGTTACGTCATTCACAGCTGTCACACTGGGAAAGTCGCCATTGAGAAGACGCTATGCCATCTGCTATGGGAGACGAACAACAGGGATTTTCTGATTCTTACGATCCTCCTTCTGACACAGAAGCTCTTTTCAAAGAAGAGAACATCTCAGAATCGAGTGAATCGTTTTAAGCCATATTTAGAGGATATACGGATCACTTCTAACGAACAATAGACTCCCCGACAGTATGTAGCACAGTATGTAGCGTACTCAGGAGGACCTATGTCGGGCAAAGTAACTGGCCGGTGGTGGGGGGAGCTCCTTTCTCCTCCTGCACGGGGCCAAAACACCTCCCTGCCCGATCCACCTCTACAGCGGTGATGAATAACATCCCAAGCAAGCAATGACAACGAACGCCACGGCCGCCAGCAACGACAATGAACAAATTTATTTTTTTGATAGCTTTAAACACACCTGTCATTTGGAACCCACGAAGCTCTCATCCTTTTACCTGTGCAATCCATTTTCCAGGACAAACTAGGTGTTTTGGAAATATGTGAAGCGTGAATCCTTCCTCCCAAGTGTTCAAGCAATATCCAGCAATACAACGAGACGGGATTTTGGCTAAAGCACAGGAAAAACGCCTACTTTCCCGCCGGTAAAATTGGTATAAAAACACAAAGCCGCCAGTGTGGGCATCTGGAAAAACATCACTTCCTGCGTCTTCTCCAAAACGAGTGCCTTGAGAGGATTTTCATTGCGAGAGACATTGTGGGAGACAACATGACGTGTGGTGAAAAAATGGATGGGTCCATTCCGACTGCCTTTTTTTTTTAAATTAAAAGCATACTAAAAATCATGCCATATCTGTCAGTAGACCTAAATGTGTAATGTGTTTTGTGTTACTTGGGTGTTTTATCAACCGAGCCCATTGCCATTGCAATGGCTACTTCCGCAATCATTACAACCTTACTGATTACAAGCAGTTTCGCATGCAATTGGCCATCAGAATCTGATAACAACCTGAAAAAAAAATCTCCCCTAAAGTATAATGTGTTTCGTGTTATGTTGGGCTATCTGTTTTGCTGTCCGACTTGCGTTGCATGGCCGGATGAGATGCAAAGCAGATGAGATCCATCGCACCGTGGCCCATCGCTCACCCGAATGTGGTTAGAGGAGCTGCCAGAGGTCCAGTAAACAGTATTAGGGCCATCAGCCCAGCCACACGTCACTGGAGAGAGGAGGGGAAAAATGTATTCAGGTTTACTGGTGCGCGTCGCGCACTGTGGCCACATATGGCCTAACCCTAGGCGGCCACAGAAACGCGTTGTCCCGCTGAATTTCAATGGAGGGAAAATTGTCCTGGCGGGGCAGCTTATGGTCATTATGCTGGCTTATAAGACTGCTTCTCTGCAGCCCATGAAATTGTGCACCATCTCGGTCGCTGGAAATTCCGCTCACAAGCCTTGAGTGAAGGAAGCAACCTTGGTGTATTCGATTGACAGCTGAAAGATCCGGGGAGGTGGGATTTTTTGACACACTCACAGCCTTTGGAAGCTAAAAAACTTATTGATCTTGTTGAAGGCTGATTTCACATACTTTGTGATTATTTTTTTATTTTTTTTTAAATACATTCATTGTCCTTTTTTTTCTCAAAGATGTCAAATTTACAAGACATTTCCTTTGTACTCAGGCAGGGTGTACAATTTCTAGTTGGAACTCATAAAGCTTGGGACACACAAGGCCGAGTTACCATTAAAAAGTATTACATTTTATGAAATCCGATTTAATTTCCAAGTCAGTCTTGTTAAGATTCATTTACCTTGCTGAGTTTTAGATCCGACTTAAGGAAAAGAAGGTGATTAAAAAGTGGAGGGGAGCAATAGACGTTATGAATTGGAGTGAGTACCAATGCTATTTGCTGTTGCCATGTGGCCATGCCATTGACTGTTGTTGATGAGATGAACGGCTCTCGATCTTCAAAAAGACGAGTGTGCAAGTGGTGGCGATCTATCCAAGCTGTAAAGAAGGTGTTGACTTTCAACCGTGTCTTATAGCCTTTTGTGAGACCATCCAGGGAGAATTAAAACATTCAGTCGCCAAAGTGCAACTAAAGGAATTTTTTTTTTGTAAAAACAGGGTCGCAAATGCGATCATTGTACTTGTAGTCTTGAGCCCTGAGCAGACAATTGACAGAAAGAATCCTTTCTTTTTGTCATACTCCTAAATGGGACCCTACTGATCCAAGCATTTGTTTGCTGTGTCGGTTAAAGTTTTTTTCTAATCAGACAAGAGAACAGATTATTCTTAATGCTGGTATTGGAAGTAAAGTGTTTTATATTACTAACCTCAAATGCATCTCTCAAAACACTCATTTCAAATAAAATGAAATAAAACACAACGGCAGATTTGGAAGGTACTGCTTGTTACATAATTGCATGTAATGATGCCAATTTCAGCTTTGGCCAAGATCTTTTGTATGTCTGTCTACTGCCAAAAGACCAATTTTCATCCTAAACCATTCTGCCATGAATCATGGTTTTAAACTACTGAAATAGCTGAAATAAGAGTGTGTCACGGTTTGGTATCGCTTTTGTCAGGCAGTGCTGCTCTGAATTGGTCTGAAGCTATTAATTTTATTCTTTATGGGTTGAAAAAAACAGAGTGAGATAATCTAGTTAAACGTGTTGCAGATTTGAAATCGCACTCCAGCTTCCTTAATGGTGAGCTTGAACTGGAACTTTACTGATGGTTTCCCATAATTAAAACCTCCATTAATGATTACAAAGTTCCATTTCCTTCAAGCGATGCACTAATCCAAACAATGTCATTCTACCAATGCTTTAAAAAGGTCGTCTGATAAGTGAATTTAGCAACGTTATGGTTATTATACCGTTAAAAAGATACCTCCATCTTGGCAGCTTCAAAAAGACCTGATGGAATTATTGGAATCTCAGCCAATTCCTTTTAGAGTTGATTAATATTTTGTGGATATTATTGGTAAAAAGACTTAATGCACATTTTGAAATCCAAGCACAACAACTGTCCCGTTTTTCTCCAGATTTTCTTTTTACATATTTTTGTTGTTTGGATGTCAAACAGCTGGCAACATACAATTGGAGACACACTTGCTAATGTATTGCAGTTTGGAATGACTGTATTTGTTAGACTGTCAATTGCATTTCCTTACTAAATTGTTTTTTAACCATGTGTGCTTTTTTTCCATCCGTGGCATTGCTCATGCTTTGATGCAAAGCATTCATGCTCAAGTCGCAATGGTTAGGCTAACCTTGGACTGGAAGTAGAGCTCTGTCTGATAGTCACAAGGGTCTATAAGTATCGCATTTACAAAAAAATATATATATTTTTTGCTATTTAACAGTCTGATTGAATTTGACAAACACATGACTCGCTGACCTTTTTTCTTGAGCAATTTGTCATGTTTGACCTTTTAGTTTACGAGAAGGCAAACATTTGAAAAAAAAGCTGAGTAAGACGTGCTCTGCACACAAGAAAAACAAACATTTCCATTTTTACTTGAGGGTTAGAATGTCTTTTGTCAATGAGATGGTACTGTGAAAGGGTTTGCTTTTGACACTTGTTTTTTTTACAGCTGAGGAACATGCTTGTAGATTTTAATCCTGCAAACACGATGCTGAAAAGTACTTTTGAGTCTTATAATTAGCACATAGGAGGATACCTATTGATTTTACCTTGGGGACAAAAAATTACTCCTCCTGTCCACTTGTTTCTGATGGCATGTTTGTGTTGGAATGTAGAATCCATCCCCACACCAAGATCAATGACTTGTGGAGGAAAGACGAGGTTAATTCTTGGGGGGGTTCATGTATCACTGTGGTATGGCACCGAAGGCAATTCAAATGATGTGCCCTTGGGATGCTAGGGTGACTGCTGGGTGTTTGTCCTTTGGCAAGGTATACTTGTGTGACAATGGCTATTATTGAAGGGGGTCTGCCAATGAAAGGTCTTGCCAACCTTCTGACATTGACATATTATTGGAGTTATTTTCAGGACCTCTTTTTTTTTTGAAGAGCTTCACTTCATTAAGACTGCAACACCTCATGTTCTTTTTTGCAGCACACAGAAATGTTGATTTATGTTGAAGGCCTTTGGCTGTAGCAGTAGAATTAGACATATCCCATAACATTTGACTTTTACAACTTTAAAATGTGTTTATATTTACTTTTAGCCTTGGGAAAAAATGGATCATTGGAAAAATGTTGAGACAGCACGTCTACTTTGAGGAAAAAAATGTAAATACAATTTAATTAAAACGGGCTCAAAACGAGACACTTCAAATACAACTAGGATTGCTGCTGCTAAAAAAAAGTCTTCTTGTTCCTCTTTGATGAAAGTTGTATTTACACACATAAAGATTAGTTTAAATTATTCAACTGGTGTCCCCCAACACAGACATCTTTTTTCTCATAGCCAAGTGATACTATAATACCAGAGAGAGAAAGAGAGAAACAGGAAAAAATGACCTTTTTTATCCTCCCACTTACTAAAAAAATGACTAGATGGATGACATACACTTGAGAAGTACACAAACAAACTTGTTTAACATTTATACTCATAGTAGAAAAGAATCATATGTCTGTCTCCTTGCATTTGAATTGGGAACAAACGCATAAGTTCAGTGGTGACAGAGTTACATTTTCTGTAAAAATTGTATCAATAGGATTCAAGACCATTAAAATTCCATGTTAGTGTTGTGCCTGCAAATATTTGTATTTCTTTTACAAAATTTTTGGAAGATGGATTATTGCTTGCTGAATACAAAATAAAACCAATGTCTGCTCAAGCCTCATTTAAGTCGATCGTCAACATTGTCTTAACCTGCACTCACTTTTGCTCTCTGGAAAATTATGAAAGCCAAATACATTAGCTATTCAGAAGGGAGAAACTCCTCACAGTTTAACTAGTTTGCTAGTGTTGTGTGTGTGTGTGTGTGTGTGTGTTTGCGTGCATGTGTTTGCTTGGTGTTTCGGAGCTACCAAAAATAAAGCAGGTCTGTGTCGACTGACCCACACCCCTGATTAGAGGCTCTAACACAGGAACATCAAAGCTGGCAACCTCGTGTAAAACCAGACTGTTAGGCCAATCATTCCCGGGAACTGCTGCTGGATGTTGCCCACATTCACTTGCTGTTCACCTAATAGTCAATGTGAACTTTAGAGTAAGTGCTACTTGACAAAGATGCATTGGAGTCACTTAATATGCCTTCCTGGTGAAGCCCTTGTCACCCTCACTTCAACCTCCCCACCACCTTGCAAGAGGATTTTTATAAATCTGCAGGAAACTCAAAAGTCAGGAGAACGCAAGTGAAGTCATCTGCCCATGGCTTTTTCATCAGTTAAGATAATTTGGCATGCACACCAGTATTAGGATGGCTACAACAGCTGCATTTTGGGGTTTAGCAATGAAATACGTCTTGGAGGCACATCAATTAACGTTTGCAATTATTCGGCACTCCAAAAGTTCAGCATGAGGGCGGCAATATCATAGAGAAAATCAACCATGCTGAATCTGTTTTCTTGTTAAGTTCCCCCAAGGTGACTGTTTCACCTCCTCAGCCTGCAACGTCATTTATTTCATCTGATGGAGCTGATTCTATTTCATTCTCCTGTCTGCATGTGGGAGGATCATTTTTCATCGTGTTTTCTTGTAAAATCAAATGCTCTATGTAGGCCTATTTCCTCTTTTCAGTAACATAGTTTCCCCTGTCTGTTAGAAGTCTCAGTGTCGGTTCCAATATGAATACTCATAGTAAATATTTTCTTAAGTATGTCAGCATTTCTCCTTCTTTGAGGATTCTAAAGCAGGCATTTTGCATTTTTTATTATTGCATTTTAGGGGAAAATTATGAAACACACTGGTAGGTAACCTAAACCTTGCTTGGTTAGATTTAGGTGAAGATGTGTGTAGTAGCATGACACACCGACCCCACAGGCATGCACGCCTGCATGCACATACACCTGGCGGTTGTGATGCACTGTGGACAATGTATTGTACCACAAAGACAATTACAGTATGTCATTGTTTTGATGAGAGATGTAATGGATCTTTTTTCTAATTATAAAAAAAAAAATGAATGGATTCTTGTTTGAAAATGCAATAAGCCACTGGCATCTGGGAAAAACAAACAAAAACTGCTATTCAACTTGAAAACAACTGTGTTTTTAATTCAAGAAAAAAGTTCTGCTATTTTCAAGCACACTGTGTAAATATGCATATGTACAGTATCTGGCCAACCTTGCTTTGGTAGAACTGTCCTTGCCAGAGATCACATTATGATCAGTGAGATGCTGTCACTCCTTTTTTTCCCCCAGCAACTTTGTGATTCCAAGGCAGAGAAGTGATAGGTAACAACTCCTATTGGCTGCTAAAAGCATGTGTTCTAGCGCTGTACTGTCTGCTGCAGTTTTTCACCTGGGAATTGTGGCTTGTGAGCATCTGAGAAAAAACAGGAACAATAGAAAACGTCACAACAGAAAAATCTGAGATTCTTTTTCTAAACCTACATGTGGAGTATGGTTTGTTGGAATAATATACAGTGGATATAAATTGTCTACACACCACTGTGTAATGGCCAGGGATTTGTAATATAAAATGAATTGATAGCGAGACAAATCATTTCGAACCTTTTTACACCATTAATGTGATCTGTCTTTTTGAAAGGACAAGTTAAAGTAAACAACTGACAAGTGTAGTGAAGGCAGTCATCAACAAGTGCAGAAAATATGATAAAAATGACAATACCAAGAACTGAATCGCACTCCAAAATTAATGGGGCAGAAAAAAACAAGAAAACTGTTGAGGGAGGCTACCCTAAGGATGATAACATTGATGGAGCTGTGGGATTTTTTTGACAAGTACTATCTATTTATTACATATGACAACAATCTCCCATTCTCCTAAAATGTCTAGGCTATGGGTTACCGTGGCAAGATGCACAAAAAAAAAGCATCCAAGTCTGTCTAAAAAACAACCTTCCAAAAGCCCGTTAGGGAATGTATTATAGTCAGATGAAACCAAGGTTGAACTTTTTAGCAATAATTCCAAAAGGAATTTTTGGCGCAAATACAACACTGATTATCAGCGAAAGAACACCATACCTTCAGTGAAGCATGGACTCTTGAAAACCTGGGCCCTTAGTCAAGGTGGCTGTAAATATGAACAGTTCCAAAGAGAAGTAAGTGGTGGCACAAAACGGCTTTTGCTAGAAAGTGAAACAAAAATTTCAGGAAAAGGATAACATCTTTTCTCGGGGTTAATCAAAAAGTGTCTGTTCTTACTCTCCTCTAACACGATTTTGCTGTGCTTACTTTATTTGGATCACAGCCACATCCTTACTTGTAAGTGGCTGCACACACTTGTGCAAACACAGTATCTCAGTCATCTATTCATTCTTTAACTTTTAAAAAGAAAAAAAAAATAATTGTGTTGTTCAGGTAAGAGAGCACATTAATGGTGAAAAGCTGAGAAATGATGGTCTAATTTTTTATATCACAAAACGTGGCGTTTGAACAGGGGTAAATAGGCACAATTATATAAGAAGCCTGGTATTAATGTAAATATTTGATTCAATATTGTGTGTTAATAGACTTGATTTTTACTCCCTTCCGATAGAGTTCCACATGTAATTGTATAAGTGTACACATTCTGGCAATTGCATCCGCTAACACTACCGGATAGATCTACTTTTACTGTATCTTAACTAGGATTAAGAAGTCTAATCAAAGATGACATATTCAAGATGTAGCTTCATTGCAATTTTATTGTTCTGTGATCTAAATGATATCCTTATGGAGCCAGAATTCACTTCACACGTAACCTTCATACTGACACTCCTGCAAACAAATAGACACCAGTAAGACCCGGATCTCATAAGTCCTAGTTAAATGTGTTTTGCTTAGGAAGGTAAATTGCCATTCATTGTATAGAAATGACATTTGCCTTTTGGCTTCTGCACTTAATAAAGTATTAGATTGTCCTGGGTATACCAGCTGGAATGCCTAAGGATAGACATAGCCCCTTTTTGAACCAGCTGTTCCAGGCACATGATGTTTGGTGGCTGTTGCACCTCTCCCCTCTGTGTAAATTGCACTGCAATGAAGTATAATGTCAATTAACTTTCAAATGTTCTGAAACAACATTGTATTTATGAATTTAAAACTATACAATTATGTTTCTTTGGAGTTTCTGTAAAGTTCCTCTGTGAACACTTTGTCTTAGGCCATGAACTATCATATTTGCTTGTAGTTTGTCATTTAGTTAGTTTCACACAATCTACCAATTACCATTTGAGTGGGAAAAAAGTGTAAGTTGATTTGCATCGTTCTCAAACAATTACACGTATTTCATGTTTTAATTTAAGAAGCGTATTCAAAGGTAGGATCTAAAGCAAAGAATGCTCTTGTTAAAATCGCCATCTAAAGAATTGGAGGTTGGGCAGTTGACAATAGATGTGTATTCATAAGAAGTGTATTTTAGGGAGAAACAGTGTTGTGTAAGGTGACCTTGTTAGATAAAAGGTGGGCTTGGGAGCCAAATGATGAAAGAGAATGGCATCATCACAGGCTCATTAATGTGGATTTGAAGGTCAGGTAATTATAACAATAGACGTGGGCTGTTTTTTGGCATCTGCTAGTGTTGGTTTGTTATGAAGGTGACAAGCATGCACAGGAAGGGAATTAATCACTGTGACACCACACGGTTGTCACGTTGATACATTCAGACATCACAGTCCTGCTCTATGCTTCTTGTTGTAAAACATCAGTACAGCAAGTGGCAAAAACCTGTATTTCAATCACAGTTCAGACCTGATATTGATATCTGATATTAGTGATGAGGCTTCTAAATAAACAAATTTCAAAATAGATTCCATAACACTGATTGTAGTGAATTGTGATTTTTTTTTTGTAAACATTGTTCTTTGTTCAAGTTACATTTATTTATATAGTGCTTAATGACAAAAGACGCTCACAGGGTTTCATAGGCCCACAGTTCACAATCAGCCTCTTTAAAACCCTCTGCCCAAAAATTTTTATTATTAACAAAATCTATCGGTTTCCAGCAGGAGTTTCAAACTCAATTTTCTTTGGGGCCACCGGAGGCAGAGTCTGGCTGAGGCTGAGTCACAGCCTCGGTGCACAAGCACCCATGTGTGATTTCATTTAGAAATGTAAAAAAATCCAACATTCTCAAATGTCTTTTTTTTTTTTTAACACAAAATAAGATAAACAAGGATGCTAGGGTAAACAAGTTGTGTACAAAGATACTCATAAAACTGCAAGGCAATGCTAATGTAACTTCCACTTGTTAAAATATGTTTTTGCTTGCATCAAGCCTGGTCGATGTCACGCCCCCGAGAGCCATACACCCCACTGTTATTGGTGGGTTCATCAGCTCCGCACGCAATACTGTAAAGGTTCCATTCATATAAAATTCGAAGGCTGCACTAACATTAAACTTTGATATTTAGGTGGGGGCCGCAAAATATGTTGCAGGGGTGCAAATGCCTTGCGAGGCTCTAGTTTGACGCCCTGGTTTACAAGGAAAGAGAATTTATTCATTTACAGCACCTAATTGTTCCATCATGATAATATGAGGGATGGGTAAAATGATTTAAGGCTAAAAACTTTGTGACTTCAGATGTTATCTTTAAACTTATTTCTGCAGTTAAACTGCAAAATAAGGGTGCTTCTATGGCGCACAGTCACAATTTGCTGTCATAAAATATTCATGCATTTACGCGTCCTCTACATCGTCAAACACATCAATGTGGCACTTTTGTATACAGGATTATAATTTTAGCATTGAGCATGACTTGGGGTTCATATTAGATGTAATATTGAGATAATGTTGTGATCGTGTTTGCACACCATGCTGGCTTACGCCACAGTTGCATCATTTTCACAGGTGCAAATGTGAGTCTCCATGAGCCAGAAGCATGTTTGTCTGTATCAAAACGTGCACTGCTAGAATAGTACCACCGCCAAGTTTGTCTGACTCTGTTGGACCTCTATGTTACAGCTTGAAACTCTAAAGAACAAAGAACAAAATGATCAGGCAAGGGAGCACATGTGGTGTAACATGCATATTTAATATGTCACAAATTAAAAAAAACACACACCACTGCTGCCTCTTCCCTTCATCTCACAACTTGTGGATTTTTAAGTTTCATTTCTTTTTGAAATTGTAGCTCATGAACAACCCATTATTGAGGGGTTGAAACGACATCATTCAGCAGAGGGATGAGATGGGATGCTCTTGAAATGAAATCCTTGCTTTGACTATTTCCAGTGGTGCTGCTTTGTCCCTCCGTGCATGCACATTAATGCGGGTATTGTGCATGTTATTGCATGTGTGCATAGGCCTAGTAGCAGTGCTTGTTAGGAAAGTTGTTCAAGTGGAAAATGTGTGCATTCTTGTTCCACACAAAAATAAAGTTCACCAAAGTACTTAACTTGATTAACTCTTTGAACATCACTGTTTTGGGCTGACATGCTGGATATCAAAACACAAGAGGAATATCTACTAATCACATCAAGTGAAGGTCTCGTCTTCGAGTGCTTAATCAGTTTTGTCTTCATGCCTATGCTTATATTTACATTTCATTGTGTAACTAATAATTGTCAAAACACAAGACACTCCAATATACACTTTAAAGGCACATAAGATACACAAAAGCCTGTATACCCTGCTGAGCCTCTCTGCATTTGCTCATCAAATTTGGATGTTAGAATGCTCAATTTTCTGGAGACTCTGTTTGCCAACATGAACAATGAAAGCAGAAAGAGATGAGGAAAGCACACAGCCTAGAACTGAATCTGGGGACATTGAGGTTGAGATATTGTGTGTCCAGGAGAGCAAGTGGAAAGGCAATTTTGCTGGACGTTTGTGGGAGGGTTTCAAATTATTTTATTATTATGTAGATGGGAAGATAAATGGCATAAGCGTTATTTTAAAGGAAAAGTTGGCTAACAATGTCTTGGAGATTGAGTGATGAGGCTGAAACTTGAAAGTGAGGGTGTTATGTATATTTTTATAAGTGGCTACCCCCAATGGGTAGTATGTGACCCTGAGATCAAATGCAGTTCTAGAAGGAGCTAGACAAAAGTGGTTATGAGCATCCCAGTCAGAGAAAGATTTGTGATAGGTGCAGATTGCAACTGACATTGGTGAAGGTAACACAGGTGAAGAAGAAGTGATTGGTAAATTTGGCATCCAAGAAAAGGATTTGGAGGGACAGATGACTTTGCAAAAAGGATGTAAATGGCTGGAATAACCGCCTTCTTCCAGAAGAAGCAGCAACATAGTTTGACCTATAAAAGCGGAGGTAGCACCCCACAGATGGATCTTGTTCAGGTGATGTAATCTAAAGGAAGCTACTGCCAGTAATGTCATGGTAGGGGAGAGTGTGGCTAGACTGCATAGGATTATGGTGACTAAGATGACTCTGTTGGTGTGGAGAATGTTTAAGAAAACTAAGGCACAAACCATGTGGTTGGGAGGTGAGAAATAAAGAGTAATGTGTGAAGAACAACTACAACAACAACTATACTTGTTGACTGGCCAGATCAATGGAGATTGAGAGGATGGGCATCTGGTTAGGTTGATTAAGGACAGTGATGGAAATGTGTTGACTGGTGCCAGTAGTATCTTGGATAGATGGAAATATTACTTTGAGGAGTTGTTGAATGAGGAACATGAGCAAGAAGGAAGAGTAGAACAGGTGGTGGAACAGGAAGTAGCAAAGATTAGTAAGGGGCGCAAGAAAGACACTAAAGAGGATGAAAAATGGAAAGGCAGTTGGTCCTGGTGACATACGTGTGGATGTATGGAACCATATAGGCAAAATGTTTTTAGTTTGTTCAGCAGAATTGTAGTGGGCGAGAAGATACCTGATGAATGGAGGAAATGTGTGCTGGTGTCCATTTTTTAAGAACAAAGGTGATGTGCAGAGGTGTTGGAAATATAGAAGAATAAAGTTGATCATCCACACAATGAAATTATCCGAAAGAGTAATGTAGGCTTGACTCGGGACAGAAGTGAGTATTTGCAAGCAATAGTATGGCTTCATGCCTAGAAAGAGTACCAAAGATGCATTATTTCGCTTGAGGGTGTTGATGGAGAAAAAGAGAAGATCAGAAGTAGCTACCAATGTCTTTGCAGATCTAGAAAAAAACCTATGACAGAATACCCAGAGAGGAACTGTGCTATTGCATGCGGATGTCTGGAGTGGCAGAGAAGTATTAGGATAGGACAGAATGTGAAACTAGCATAACAGCGGTGAGGTTTGTTGTACCTGTGACAGAAGAGGGTAAGATAAAGGTGGCACTGCATCAGGGTTCACCCCTGAGCCCCTTCCTTTTTGCAGTGGTAATGCTGCAGATGCGGCTAGACTAGAATCCTTGTGGACCATGACAAGCAGATGAAAGAGGAAAATGTCAGGTTTGTTGTGTGAAAGAAAGGTCTCTGCTCGGATTAAAGGCAAAGTTAATGAGAGAGTGGCGAGGCCAGATAAGAGACGGCGATACTAAAAACACAACAGGAAGCGAAGTGGGAGGTGGCAGAAATCCAGATGTTTTCTCTCTGAGTCATATGGTTGGATAAGATCAGAAGTAAGATCATCAGAGGACAGCTAAGGTAAGATGTTTTGGAGACAATGTTAGAGAGAGCAGAGTTTGATGGTTGGAGACATCCAAAGGAGAGAGAACAAGTATAGTGGTCAAATGATGACGAGAATGGAGCTGCCAGGCAGGAGGAAGGAAGGAGGAAGACCAAAGAAAAGGTTAATTGATGTCATGAAGGAACACAAGAGGCAAATTAGTGTTAGAGAGGAAGACGCAGGAGATAGGAATACATGGAAAGAGAGAATGCGCTGTTGCTCCCCATACAGTGGTTCCCAAGCCTTTTTTGCAGCACCCCCCTTCTTGGAGATGACATTTTCAGCACCCCATACAAATTTTCTGCACCAAATACCCCATTATTATTCCAGGGGAATCAACAAATACATGAACAACAGATAGATGTAATTTAATAATGAAAAGTGTTTGAGTTAGTTCATGGTCAACCTCCCCCCCTGTCCATTTGAAAGCCACTGCCATAATAGGACAATGCGGAAGAGAAAGAAGTAGATATTTGAGACTATTTGAGTCCTGAGATGAACATGTCATAGAAACAATAACTCCCAGCCCCCAAAACAAATAGTCAATTCACCAGGGAATACCAATACCGTAATCCTCCACGAATATCACAGTTCTTGTTTCATAGTCTTGGTATTTTGCAGATTATAATTGGGATAGGCTCAGCAGTCCCGTGAGGATCGGTGTCTTAGATAATTGATGGCTGTATAATGACAGTGGTTACTTTAGCTTTGATACTGTGAGCAATATTTCATCAATTGCTCTTCCCAAAATATTGTGTTGTTGCCTGCCACGATAGCACATTTCAGAACAATATATTTCATCCCAAACTTTCACAATAAACATTATTATTTGTTTCATTTGTTATTATTTGAGCATAATAAAGAATTGTACACAAATTACAAATTAAACATTTATGACTACATCTGTATTATGTTCTCTTATTTCCTAAATAAAAGTAGAGGTGCTTTGACAATAAGAGGAAGTAAGTAAAAATGGAAAGTTTTAAGCTTTCAAATAAAGTACTTTCAAGAAAGTTAATTTCCTCATTTCTTTTCAAGATACCAATTCTTGACACAAAAAAAGTCTGACACATTTACATTTCCATTTAACAAATGTTATCTGTTCCATTTTAGATTTTATCTTTATTCAAACCCTTGATTTTCTTTGATAATGGTGTTTCACTTAGATTTGGAATTTTAATAAGAGCTCCCAATGGGAACTTCCCACTGAGAAGTACAATTTGCAATTTTAATAAGAGATCCCAATGGGAACTTCCCACTGAGAAGTACAAAAAAAAAAATGCCCGTTACATTTTAAGCACCATTTGTTCCGAATGTTTTCATCCTCGGTGTGCCGGCTCAGCAACTCTGTACACCAGTTGAGTAGCATGTGATATGATGTTCATTAATTAATAAGTTGGATAGAAACACTATGGACTATTACTTGTGCTGGAATCAATAATAACATCACACAACACACTAACATATCAACTCACAGGTTCTAACAGGAGGTTAGACACTAAAACAGAATTCCACTGCACCACCGTAGACAGTTCAACTGCCATGCTCATTTTCTCACATCCTGTTCTGCCCTTTTCCGTCCTGCCTTATCGAGTTCTCTTGGTTTGTTATTTAATGTCCTCAGTGTGTGCTCCATTTTAAATAAACAGCAGCATAATTTGAAAAAAAGGTTGTGCTTTCTTAGTCACGTGACATCACTTACGAAGAAAGCGTAACTGGATTGGCTGGCTGTTTGGTTCTGACCTGAAGTAACCCTGCCTGTTGGAACACACGGTGAATTTCAGACAGCCAGTTGTAGCCGGTTGAATTTCAGACAGTGAATTCTAGGCAGTTGAATTGTTAACATTGAAAAGTTACACTTAAATACAACTATTGAAAATGTGATCACTTTCCATTTCAAATTCAAATTTTCTGTGGGATTTGAAATTCAAATCCTGGTGGCACATATTTACTTCCATCCTGTGCTCTTTACCTTACCATCACTTTGAAGTGCAATATTCTTTACTGACTTGATTCGAAAACCCATGTGAGGCTGTTCAGGATGACAATTTGTGACACTATGCTTGGTTGCGTAAGAGGCCATCTAAGGTGGGAAAGACCAGAGCAGACAGCAGATCCATTGACTACCTTGAGGTTTTGTGGGTGTGTATAGGTAAATCCCATTTAGCTGCATGATCAAGAGCTGCACCGATGATGCCGACCAAGTAACCCTGAACCATGCCTCTCTGCTCATGCAGTGCAGTGCATGGATGCCTTTTTAAATACATATAAACACACACTGAGGCTCGAGTGTGGTGGTGATGTTGGTGGAGAAGGAGAATCTTGATGTGGTGCCCTGATTCATTAGCAGGGACTGTCATACATTCTGGCTCTGTAATGAATATTTTCTTTACTGTGGAACTACATAGCAGTTTAACCCTCTTCCCTTTTCTATTGGCTGTGTGGTGTGTCAAGATGTTGTGGGGATTAGGAGTTCAAAAGACAGGAAGTAGGTGTTCCCACTTGGACATTGAAAGCATGTGTTGGATGAGTGAAGGCCACTTCATACTTGCGCAGGCAGGAATGCCCGCACTGCATCATGTGACCTATGCATTGCCCTCCGCAGCACCTCTGCGTAGCTTGTGCGTAGCCTGTAGCACACACATAAAAAAATGTTGCTGTGCGGTGAAAGCGGCGAAGGTCATTTCTCGCGATAGGCGGTAGCGACACCTCTGACTTGGAAAAGAAATGCAGTACATTTTTCAAATTTATGCCCCAGCGCACGTGGGTTGCGCTGGGTCATAAAGGCAAACTATGCCTGGGAGAGCTGCAGTGATGTCACCGTGGTCGCCGCACACACAAGTATAAAGAGGCCTTTCGCCCAATGTTATGAACCCAAAGTTCCTAATGACCTGCCATCTCTAAGGAGCCCAGGGAGCCCATGCATTGAAATGTATGACCTATGTTGTGGAGCCCATTGAGACACTTCACTTACTGATACACTTCAGGTCATAGCCTATGTTTCATCTCCACTGTGCATTAATTAATTGGCTCATTATGACTATCCGCACATACCCCAACTAATCAATATCCTTTTTTTTTCTTTTGAACATTTAAAGTTCAAAACTTACAGCAACCTTTTGTCTGTCATTTGCATTTGTACTTATTTTAGAGGTGAATAGGTGCTGTACTCCATCCTTTAAGAAGTATGGACTGTTGAAAATCCTCAAGTGCGCATGAATCAAATCAAAGTACAAATTTTATTAGTGTTTTGTACTTGGGGGGATAGCTCTGTTGATTGTCTTTTTGTTCATAATGTGAATCCTGGAAATCTCAAGTATGTCTAGTGTTACTATTTATGGATTAATTAACACCTAGTAATTGGCTTTTTTTCTTCCCACTAACAACATTTTACCACTCCTGACTTGTACTGAGTCAATGATCCTCCAGTAGTACATTTACCTGACTTGAGTGGAGGCAGTGTTGGTACAGTCCCCATTGAGTAATGGTGTCAATGGTTATCTGTTTCTATAAAGTGTTTCCTCATTATCCAGAGTTTACGTTCCTTACTACTCTATACGATCGTTCCGACCAGTTAAGTTAAACCACGTTGCACAGTGTGCGGCAGGCTTAAAACAGCTTTTGTTCAGTGGTCGACTGAGAACGTGCAGCCATTCTGGAACTTGTAATCGAAAAGCAGCATTAGTGAGTAAGGCTCAAACAAAACCTTTAGATCTTGATTCAATAAGGCCCCAACTAGTGGGTGCTGCATTGCATGTGGACTCTAACAAATGCTGGTAGGAGTGTTCCTCGTGGTCTTCCGAGATTCCAAACTTTAGGCGTATTCATTCACTCTAACAAATTGTACACACTGTTGGCAACCTTTTTAAAAGTTGTACACTGGTCGTTGGGTGTTAGGTAACTCTAATGGGTTTCACTATGGAAAATTAAAATTTTAATAATGCAATGGCATAGGGTGAGAAGCTCGGTCATCCGGGAGGGGCTCAGCGTCAAGCGGCTACTCCTCCGCATTGAGAGGAGCCAGATGAAGTGGCTGGGGCATCTGATTCGGATCACTCCCGGACGTCTTCCTGGTGAGATGTTCCGGTCATATCCCACCGAAAAAGAGACCACGAGGACGACCCAGGACACGCTGGAGAGACTATGTCTCTTGGCTGGCTTGGGAAAGCCTCGGGATCCCTCCGGAAGAGTTGGAAGAAGTGGCTGGGGAAAGGGAAGTCTGGGTATCCCTGCTGAAGCTACTTTCCCCTGCGACCCGACCCGTAAAAGCGGTAGATAATGCATGGATGGATGGATAATGCAACAACAAGTGCAATATTAAGTTTAATGTGATAGAATTGACAGTTTGTGAAAGAGCTAAATAAATATTTTGAGGGATAAGGGGGTCAGAAAATGGATGGATGTAAAAGTTACATTAAAAATTATTCCGGCATTCTGATAATTTTGAAGACAACAAGTGCATAAAAAACATTATCTGATTCAAGTAAGATGGCCAGAGTACACGGAAACTGGATGTGAACTGCTCATCCTCTGTTTAAATCCTGGGACAGTATACCAGAAAAACTGCTCTGGAAGAGGCTTTCACCAATTTCCACAGAGAGCAGAAATGGCCCAAAAGCTAAACTGAAAGGAGTTTTGTAGTAAGTGATATGGTATGACTGCTTATTTTGTCTGCCAACCCTTGGATCACTCAACATTGCTGAATAGATGACATATTGCAATAACTTTTATTCCTGGCAGTTGAATAATTTTTAAGCATTTGAAAAGAACTGTTCACAAGCCTTTCATTTTGCCCGTGCGACTTCCTCGCCATTTATAACGCAGTTTTTACACTCAGTGGTGAAGGTTTGTACTTGTCTTTCAGATGTGATATTTGAAGATGAAAAGTCAGTCACTGCAAATTATCAAAGTTTTGTTGACCCTGATTGTATGTGCTAAATGAATCTATTTACCTTCCAAAACACACAAAATGAACTGTGCTGGTATTAGCAGGTAGCACAATTCTGGGTACCTTTGGTTGTCAGATCCACTTGAGCAATCCAGTTGGTTCCTGTGTTTGCACGTTCAAAAAACTTGTTTAACTGTCTCTTGCACTAGTCTTTTGCCCTTGTTGGTATTTTAGAGTTTTATTTTACAAGTGTGGCTCTGGGTGAATATATTTTGTGCATGTTCATTCTAAGCAGCCTGACAGAAACTGCCGGAATGTTTCATGACATTCTGTCTATTAAAAGCGAGCCGTAGTGAGAGACAGGAAATGAAAACCCATGCAGTTATATTTTCCCTCCCTACCTTTCTTTCTTCATATTTAGTTTACCAATAAGAGATGGTTGCCAAACACTCGCGACACTGCAAGATCAGGTCATGTGGATAGAAAACATTTCATTTCATAACCTCCAAGCTATCAGTGAGCCTGTCTCTTACACACCCTTCCAAGATTTGTCAGACTGATTAGAAACCACATCTCCGTTCCCTGATTAGGTGTGGAGTAAAAGAAGTGCCCCCCTTCTGGTGTGCATTTCCATAATGTCAAGTAATTAAACCCCAGTGCTTTAATATATCAGGAATAAGAAATCTCCCCAGGTGACAAGACAATGATAGACTTTCAGAAAACTACCTTAATAACAGATTTCTTTCAAGTCCGCACTGAAACTTTGATTTGAATTGTCTT
This sequence comes from Syngnathoides biaculeatus, assembly GCF_019802595.1. Taxonomy (NCBI): domain Eukaryota; kingdom Metazoa; phylum Chordata; class Actinopteri; order Syngnathiformes; family Syngnathidae; genus Syngnathoides; species Syngnathoides biaculeatus. The sequence continues at coordinate 20,552,187 of NC_084651.1, forward strand.
GTAATAGCTGAGTTGTAAAGTACCTAACAATCAAAACCCTTAACCAAAGTATATTAGTAACAATGTGTTACACCTTACACCCCAGTTTATGTATCACACAGTGAAGTAGCATGAGCATAAGAATGGGTATATTCATTTTGAATGGATAATTGACTGAGTTGAGATGTAAAAAAAGTGTACATGAACTTCTCCCTCAACAGAAAAACAGGCACCATTGTCAACCTGACAGCGGACTGTCAGTATAACTTTGTTGCAGTTTATTGTCTGTTATGTTATGCGTCTACTGCATGTGCACACACAAAATAACAAAAGGCCTTTGATGAAGCAAATCCTGCAGTTGGAGAGCTTTCCTTTGTCCCTGTTCCCACGCACACGTGCTGCTTAGTGACAACAATGCAAAGCCATGGTGGTGCCACAGAAAGTTGTGGAATCTCCACAAGTCCTCCACTGCCTATCGTTGCCAAATGTCTATGCTGTGGTTGTGTCGCTCTTCCTGAGATCACATTCATTATCAGTAGCTTGTACACATTTTTGGGGGAGAAGTAATAACCGTTAAATAGACTACTTTTTGATTCGTAGCGATATAGCTCGAACAGAAGATCATTAGAGGAATATTTTGTGGTATGATTGTTCTAGTGCCCGTTGTCTGAACTGTACTTCAAACACAAACTTTCTACTATCTGTAACACCCAAATTAACTGATGTATTCTTAACAACCCCTCCTTCTAATCTTTCCCCTTTTCATGTGGAACAGATCTTTCTGACAGACCAAAACCAAAATAGGTTAATTGTCATACAATACTCTTTCCCACTTTGATAATTTTGGCATTGTTTGGACTGGATGTGAACCAACAAAGGCTCTGATATGGGCTTCACATATCATGTCCAACCTGTTGCAAAACATAAAGTGCATCTATTGAACTTTTTGAGGTAACCACTGAAATCATTTTTCTGAAACCTATCAAATTCTCTTATGTTTCCATAAGAACCTACAAATTACTGATGTCTGCTTTATTGAGATGAACACAACATTCTGCACCACAGGCCACTTTTAATTGGATCAACTGGAATAATGTTTTAATGTAAGAACGAATCTCCTAATTAGAGTACTTTCTGTGATGGAATTACACAATTTGATTTTCTTTCATTAGAGATAAAACTTTTTTTGGATGAAAAATGCAGCTTTCATCGAAGCGCTCATTGTACAGCATTCACATTTAAATCATGTTTTATAATTTGGCTAAATCATTTGTTGTGTGTAGTTTGATTGAAGACTCTAAATTGCCTGCAGCTGCGAATGTAAATGCAAATGGTTGTTTGTTTTTATGTGCCATGTGATTGGCTGGTGACCAGTTTAGGGTTGAGTCTTAATTAAATTCTAAATGGTGTTAAGGCATTTATTTAAGACTGGGAATAACAGGGTCTGGGTCAAGGTGTACACTGCCTCTCACTGGAAAATAGGTTCTAGCATGCCCGCGACCCTAGTCGACATAAGGGGTACAGAAAATTTATAAAATTTGTTGTTTGTGTTTTATCAGCTCTGTCGTTTGATAAGTGAAGTTTTTTTTCTCTTTCTTGAAGTGGTCAAATGGATCTGTATGTGTAATACTTTCACGAATCTTTATTTTTTTTTCCCAACATTTCTGACATTTTATCTCTCTCTTTTTAGCAAATTCAAGTCTCCTTGGAGGAGGAGGTGGTAAGTGAATGTCTTCATACTTTGCCTTATGTTTGCTGCTACTTTACAGGGGTGGATTTTGGTGTAAGGCCCCTCAATATATTTCTATAGATCGATGGCATATTTAAGTGTAGAATATGGTATGTTCATCAAGTGTCTGTGATGAATGTGACTGAATGTAATGCTGAAAACATGAGCATGAAGTGCAGCGCAACCTTGCACTGTGCCACACTGAGAGATGGTCATTACTTTACTGGCCTGCCGAAGCACATTATCATCAAAGCAGTGAAGGAAATCTAAAGCAGCCAACCGTGGTGTTGGACTAATGGGGAAGGAGCTGGAATTCTGCTGCCCAAACCTCACTGTTCTCTTCTGAAACTGGGTTTGTCAGTGACATGATTGAAATAATCATGTCTCCCACAGTAAGATGAAAGTTCCTAGTTAGATGTTGAATAGTATTTTTTTTTTTTTTTCTGTCTGAAGAAGAAAGTTTGGATGATGTTTGGCGCTCTAGCTATATCTAGTTATGCAATTGTGTAGGAAGATTTTGTAGTTATTTCTCCAACTTTAATGGAGATTTATAAAACAGTGTTGTTTTTATCCGTGTGCTTCCATGGTACATCTTTCTACGTTCAGGGTGCTCCACAACAAAGACACTCCTAGTATTCTTCTGGATGTTTGCATGTGTCTTTATTCATGGGCTTATGATACCAGCGCTAAAAATACATCTTTGTGAAAGGGTCACTTACCGGTCCGTGTCCATCTGTCTGCACAGTACCCGATTGAGTGCACACAGTGCTGAATCTCACTGCCATCTAATCAGGCTCTCTGTAGTGGCTCTCATGATGTGTCTTAGTTAAGACTCCCAATTCTTACAACTGTGGCTGCTTAGCAGAGCTTCGACTCTTATCAATGGCAAAGTGCAAAGAAGTTCTCTGAGTGATCAAGGTTATGATGAATCTCCGTAACAGAGCAAAGTTCTCCAAGTGTTAGATCTATTCCTGCTAACTGATGCATATGTTTTACCCGACTCCATACAGATTTGATGCACACCAAAAAAGAAACATTATATGCTATCAATCACTTTAAAGTTCAAAGTCTCAGAACATGCAGACATTTTTTTGATCCAAGTTCTTGACTGTTAAAACTGCAACGATTGAGTCATTTCAGTATAACCCCAAAAGAAATGTTTTACTTGGCAGCTATTCACACAAGAAATTCCTATTGAAATATAACACTTAAAACAGAATATTAATTTTGTGACTAAATCTGAACAATTATAACGATAACATAACTCTCTGCAAACCAAGAAACTAACTCAAGGGGAGATTACACTAGGTTTTCGACTTTTTTGACTCCAGTGAATATTAATCAAATGAAGTAAGAAAGAGGTATATGCCAAATTTTTGGTCTGATCACCTATATGCACTTACAAAAAACATAACTAGCAGGAGTTCTGGTAGCAAAAGTTCCCTGTGGCCTATGTAGCCTGTGTGTGCTTCCATCACACTAAATAGTTCAGGGTAGCCTAACATCCACACCCAGTCTCCATGTTCGGATAGATATTTGAATGCAACAGCCCTCAATGGCAGTTTTAAGCAAATAAGGCAGATATTGTTCGTTAATGAGTACTATATAGTATACAGGTACATTTCAAGAAATAGGAATATATTTTTCAGCTTCTATGAGATAAAATACCTGAAAAGCGGGCAGGCGACTATATATCATGCGGTTTATCAACTAGAAGGTGCAAAAGGGACATGAACCGGAATCCTTACAGTTCCATTACACATTTGAAAACAATAAATGAAATCTATAGTCATCTGCAGGCTTCTACATTTATTTGTATATGTATTTATTAAAAAAAAAAAAGTTTCTGGAATGTATTGGAATTTAGGCATTTACTTTTTTCTTCATGTGTGTGAAAGTTCTCCAGTTTTATTGAACCTCCACTCGTGGGTTTTATGGACTTTTAATTCATCATGCGCTATGGTGTAATTTAATATTACATTTACTAAATCACATTCTGCAATTTGCATATGCATTTGGTTCTATTTTCCTTTGTTTTACACTGCTGTCTGCTGCCAGGTTGGCATTGTATATACCTCGACTGGATAAGCTTCAATAAATAAATAAACAATATGGCCCTGTGGATGATTTATAGTCATTTTTTAAAAATAGCTGTGTGAAGTATTTGATATCTGTAAATGTTTTTGTGTGGGGGAGCTGTCCACTGCAATATTTAGTTGGGAAGGAAAGTTGTTTTAGCTGAAGCTAACAGGGTAGCTTGAATAGTTCCTGCGCATGCAAAGGACATCATGATCTAGAATCATGGCTCAATCCAGGAATGTGACTCCCTTTTTTAACCCTACGTTATCAGCTAATCATGGATACACACAGTGAATTTCATTTTATATGAACAAGAGATTTGGTTTTGACAACATTGTTTTCTGCATGCTATGAAGAAATGTAAAGACATAATTTTTACATGGACGTCGTTTAACTTTAAATGCTTGGCTTTTTTTTGCCAGTCAAGAGTGTATACTAAACAGCAATGATGACAAGACATACACAAAGTTTTGCTTTTTAATTCTAATTGCATTGAGTGCTTCTCTTTTGTTTTAAAATCCATTTGTCTAGTCATTTTGAGCCTAAAAAATACAAGGTCAATAAATTGCAACAGAGAAATCTGTCATAATGTTTTCATGTTTCCAGTATATTTGGTCCCGAGAGAAAACAAAATTGATGGATTCAATCAAGGACAGTTTTCCAACATTAAAAAGAGTGATTACAATGATTAACCAAATAAGCTCTCATGCCTCACCCCATGGAAAGCCCAGAAGGCTTTTTTTGTTCCTGTCTTTATCACTCCGAGGTTGGTGTTGAAGCTGCAAACCCTTCTCACATCTGGCCCTCCCCACACCTTTATCTCTGGTTTGGTGTGTGTGAATCCCTTCTCCCCCGTGGTGGAAAGGATCAATATGAAGAGGGGACATGCTCTCATACCTTCCTTATCTCACAGCTGTCTTCTCAGGGCTCTGCAGAGGGGTAGTTTCACAACAGGATGATTCATCATATTTGGCCTCGCGCATCAGAGCCTTATTTAGTTCCCACAGATTGGGAGGCTGGCGTACCAACACCACTTCACCAGAACTGACAAATCAAACTCCGTGTGATGTGAAGAAATTCAGTTGACCGGCCACTTTCTTTTAGATATTATTCTAATTGGGAGTATTTAATCGTCGCCTGAAATATAGCTGAAATATTATAATTGTTGACATATGACATTGTGGTCTGAATTAATTGTACTGTCAGTGAAAAGCATTTTTTTGGGGTCCTTAAATCATTGTTTGTAGCATCAATATTATGTTATACAGACATAAAAACAACAACAACAATGAAAAAAATACAACAAGGACTTTTTATGCTCCAGTGCACTGTGTAAGCCTATAAAATCACTAATGGGAATTCTCTCTGGGCCTTATGTTTACACTTTCAGGGAGACAGTGGATTTGAACAAAATAGCACGGTTCTCTGCATTAGACATATTGGTCTCGCTGGGGTTATGTACATACTTGCAGGGAAATAACAATAATGTGATAATAGCACACTAAATAAGGCCTTTGCGTATGGAGGATGATTATGAAAGGTACCAAGTTGATCATGTCAAGTGTGTCACAACGTGGCTGAATGCGGGCATCGACCCAAAAAGAATGTAAACATTTTTTTTTTTTCATATCACCGTGACTCCATTTTATCAAAGGCAACACGACTGCGTATTCGGAGCCTTGTAATGGTACCATGCAGCACGGTGTACCCACCAAGCATGAGCGTTCCCATCCTTTTGATGTCTCCATTCAGGAAAGGGGGGCTGTCTCATTAGCATTCTAACCACAATTGTTGCCCATTTAGCAACAAGCCTTTGCTAGACCACCCAACTAAATAGTTTTTTCTCGCATTGGGCCTCCTTTCTCAACTCAACCTGAGCAGTGGGGCACATCCATGCTTGTTTAGTAAAACCTAATTGTGGCTAATTTCGTTATTGGACTCCAACACTCACTGAATCAATCAGCCTTTGCTATTGCTTGCATAACACCAACTCTAGCCTTGTACAACCCCAGGTCTCCTCATGGGTGTGAGTCTGTAAACAATTCGCATGATTAATTATGTTTGATATGCCAGTGATTGTGTCTGGCTGCGGTGGCTGTCCAGTGGTCCAATTCCTGTTACATCAAAATTCCAACAAGAGCAGCCTTGTGTTCAGCCATTTATGAATGGATGTGATTGATGGATTTACTGTACACAGATTCTATTTTGAGAAAAGTTTCAGCTTTAAACAGTATTTTCTAAATTTCAAAGTTAAGCTCGGGCTTTTAATTGGAATACAGTTTTCTTGCCAACCATGGGCCAAATGATATACATAAAATACAGTATTACTTTTGAAATAAAAACAATTTTGTGTAAATTTGGAAAAACAGTGCCTTCACACTTGCTTCACACATGCTTCATTTGGTTGACTGGCTGATTAAAAAATAAAATGACAAACATTTATTTATTTACTAACCCTTTCAATGCACAGCCTTTGATCTGATTATTAAATCAGTCTAAACATACGTACATATATACATTATTTATCGATCTTTCTTTATTCTAAAGGTCTCTTTATACTCGTGTATGCAGTGATAGCGCTGACGTCACTGCAGAAAATAAAAATTTTATGAAACCGTGTCCCAGAGTGGATAGATCTCAAAACCAAACCAACGAAAACCTTACATTTCCTTGTGTACAACACATGAAACATCTTTCCCGAGACAACGAATGTCATTGTCCCAGTTCTTGTGACTGTGCCAGAACACAACCGACACAGTGGTGGATTACCAAGTCTAATAATGTTCTTTACCTTGGGCTCCTCTGGGCTTTCGTTCCAAAGTTGATGTGTCTCTAATATCTCCTTTATTGCACGCTTCACATTCCCTGCCATTGTTGTATATTTTCTTCACACAGACTTCTTGGTTCTTGGTTTTTGATAACTTTCTGTGGCCCTGTTAACATGCCAACTTCTGGCGTGGTGTACAAACTACAGCATTGCAGTGTCTTTGTTTGGAAGTACACATTTGTTGAAACACGACAATATATTGAAACTTTTGAAAAACAAATACAAAAAGAAATCACCTCCGGTTCTGTTGGGACAGGACTTTTTGGGTCTTGGTAAAATTTCCCACTGATTGAAGTTTTGCCATTGCGGAAAATGTAAATAGTAGCTGGAGCAATGTATTATCCTACAAGTGCGTGTGCCCTTGTTCTTGGAAAAAAAACATTTTCCAGTTTTGGATCATCCGTTAAACAAGATCCCCATTTGCTTTGTTGTGCATATCTCTGTCTCCTTTTGTCATGCAAAGAGGGCTGTTTTCTTTTCACATCACCTCCAGGTGAACCATTATCCTCTTTCTGGTGCTGCCAGAGGTCTGTTCATCGTGGAGATTGGCAGAGACCGAGGTATGGTGTTCTTTGTAAACTGGGTGGGTGGGTGAGTGAATGGGGGTTTCAGTTTGAAGATGGCGTTGTGTGATGAATTGGCGTGGCACCCTTGCTGTCCCAGCTCCAGCCACATCAGCTCTCTGGGAGCTCAGGACCTCCCCCTACGGTTAATCACTCATAGATGACAGTATTCTGATCTCTCTTCGATTGCATATTATGCTTGACCGATGCTCCTCCATTCACAGATGGTAGTAACAGCCATTAGCATAATTTATGACAAAGATGGTGTGTTTTCACCAAGGGGTAGCCTAAATAATGTAACATGATAAATGAAATACAAAGATTCGTCACTCAGTGCAATACCTTAGGGAAATAAAGTACTTATCGCCTCATATTTAGTGAGCATGAGCTACAGCCTGATCGAGATACACCTTGTATCTGTGCTGAAATAGGTGCTGTATGTGGGCTCAAATTTATTTGTGTTCATGAAATGTTAAACAATACATACTGTATGAAATTAATGTACAACATTTGGTATTGTTTCAATTAGAATATAGATGGAAATTAGAAAATGTGTTGCATACATACAGGTGAGCTTGACCTTGTTTTAGTCAAGTTAAACGTTGAGATAATTCTTTAATGTATATTGTGTTGTATACCATATTTAGTGTGTAATGGGCACCCATGTATACAGTAATACCCACCCCCAAAGTTTACCTCAAAATTCTAAAAACCCCTTCAACCTTTGTATAATTCATTTTTGCAATGAATAATTTTGCTTCTACCCAGATGATCAAAATGAAGTATTATCTGTATTTTGTTAGTTTTTTCAAATCATTATCCTAGTTTCAGCACTTTATTTGAGTGTGTTATATTCACATGAAATTCACAGCCCTAATTTTATGTCATAAATGAGAAAAGACACAGTTATGCTCGTATGTTTAATTACCTGGGCAGAATTTGTAAGATGGGTACAGTTTAAAGAAAACATGAAGGGCTTTCGTTTTATTGAATGGGATTCAAATTAAACTATAAGGCATCTCAGAAAGGCATTATCATCAATCAACTCAACACACAACCATAAGGAAAGGAAGGATACTTGTTGTACAGTCGTCATTTTAAAAATACAATAATGAAAAAAAATATACAGTGTATATATATATATATATATATATATATATATATATATATATATATATATATATATATGGTTTTTTTTAACAGATTCTGCCAGGGTGCGTTAACTTATGAGGACAATTACAGTATACAAATGCAGTCAAATATATACCAGTCATACTGAAATAAAAGTACAGGCTTCACATTTTTCATAGCCTCAAGGTGGTGCTGGCATATTAGAATGAAAGTGTACACATTTCTCATAACCCCGAGGTGGCAGTGGCACATTAAAATTAACGTGTACCTCCTGGTCGCATACTTTTATAAGATGTCATTTTTTGTTAAATTTTCCCCGATACCTATTTATAACGCACACCATTTACTTTTTTTTGAGGGGGTGGTGTGATGTGTATTATACACGAGAAATTACAGTACACTGTTCTGTATTTTTAAGAGCCAGCTGTCACACTGAAAACTCAGTCTAATCAGTATGTATATTGTAAAAATAATATGAAAAGGTTACAGCTGTTGAATCTTATATTCATTGTAGTAGTAAACAAGATAATTTTCTTGACTGTATTTGGAGTTACCAAAGTAGTAATGAAAATGTTTTATGGACTGCCCTGCCCACTACTCCACTCCCTACATTGTTTTCACTGCCCCCTCCTCCAATTTGCAGTAATGGATAGACTAATCAGTCACTCACATTTGAAAAATGTATGGGTGTGGACAATAAAGCCCGCAGATATAAAGTTGCGGGTGTGATTAGGGATGGAATCTTAAGACCTTAAAATAACTTACTGAGTTGTTATACCCGAGTATGTAGTTGTTACCTAATACCATAATCATAATTTATTGATACTGAGACAGACATTTTTAAAGAGGTCAATAGACATTCCATTTCAAAACTAAATATAGACCGTTTGCATTAAGATATACTGTATGGACAGACTAGCCTAACATTAGAACTAAGATCAAGTCAAAGTAAATCACAATCTCATCCTTATTGTAGTTATATACTGAAACATTACCTGTTTTATATCCCAGAAATATTTTCAGTGTAACTGAATTTCCTTTGACATAACTCATGATGTTGATGACTTTCGACGTAAATGCACTCGCTGTACGTGAAGAAGCTCAGAACATGTGCATCTGTCATAACTTACGAACATGCTCAGTACGGTTAACTTGCATTTCCTATTTCCGAGTGAATAATGATTGTTTAGGATCAGGCTTTATTTGTTACCAACATTTATGAAATAAACACGTAAATTAATGTCAAGACTGCACAAAATAAGCGACGTCTTTCAATAACTATATATTTCTACTTGTAACAAACTTTACGTGCTTGATTTTTGGTGCCTGACTGTCCAGATTTGCGAGTACGATGGCATGCGGGCACATACACGCCCGTCAAATCACAGTGACTGGACTAATGGTTGTGGAATGATTGAAGCATTCAATTTATTAAAACACAAATGTGGGTTGTAGATTGACAATCGTGAAATGATCATAGAAAAGTCAGAAGAAAGTCAAAGAACTGCGATAGGCTGATGACCAGTTCAGAGTGCACCCTTTCCTTCACCTGAAGATAGCTGGGATAGGCTCCATCATGCCTCCGGCCTTAGTGAGGATAAAACAGTACAGAAAATGGATGGATGAAAAAAAGTACACGAGATTAAAAACCCATAGGAACATGAGAAGGTGTGCATCTGCAAACGATGGAAGGAGACATCTGCCACGTGTCTTGGTATCGCTCTCGTAGCCTATGAATCATTCATCTTTGTCCCATGTATAAATCAAGCTGCTGGCCGGTGCCTGCAGCAGTCTCGTCTAAGCTCGTTGATGGTGGCGCTTGATCCCTGGCATTTTACTGCAAGTGAAGAAAGGGAATAAACTTGAATGGCGCACGTATCGGCATTTTAAACAATGAGGAGCCATCTTTACTGCTGTTATAACAAGATTTGTGCCACTTAGCAAGTCCACACAGGCAGGCTTTTTTTTTTGAATAGATGATTCTCCACTGGCAATCAATGTGTAATTTTTTTTTGTAAGCTCATACTGTACAGATCATGTAACAGTCTCTCACTGTCAAACCCACTATTAAAAGCATTTGTAGGTTATTTATCAACATATATATATATATATATATATATATAATATATATATATATATACACACACAGAGAGAGCAAGAGAGAGAGAGAGAGAGAGAGAGAGAGAGAGAGAGGAGAGAGAGAGAGAAGAGAGAGAGAGAGAGAGAGAGGGCGGCACAGTGGGGTAGTGGTCTCACTATTTAGAGGTCCCGGGTTTAATTCCGGACCTGCCTGGGTGGAGTTTGCGTGGTCTCCCCATACCTGCGTTGTTTTTTTTCCGGGCACTCCGGGTTCCTCCCACATGCCAAAAACATGCAACATTAAAGGTCAAATGTCATCTCTATAAACGTTCTAAAATAGATATTGTAAAGAAAAATACGTATAACATTCACTTCAATGTCGCACTCCCACTTCAATGTCTATACGAAAAAATAAATATGAGCGGAGAGCATGTCATCCATGCGCAAAGTTGCAGAAGTGTCATTGTACGACATCCAAGTGGTCGCCCTATTGACTGCATCCCCTGTCCGTGACGTCACCCCGGACATACGGCAATGAAAACACGTGGTCGACCAAAGTATGGGAGACGAACACGCCCCTAATGACACGGAAGCTCATTTCGAAGAAGAGAACATCACACAAAAAAGTGAAGTTACCGGGGCAATATTACCCTATTGTTTCGAGCCATATTCAGATGATATGCGATCACGGCTAAACCGCCTCCCCGTCCAATCCACTTCCGCGGCGGAGATGAGCCATCGCGGCTCATCGCAGCCGGCCGGTGTGTTTCATTTTTGGCGCCGATGTGGCTTATCATGGAGCCGAGCCGGGCTGCTTTAGGGTGTTATTCATAGCCGCCGTAGTACGCGATGAACAACACCGTTGAGCCGGGGCGCCTTACTGTGTTGTTGTTGCACGCGGCTGAGTGAGGCATTGTCGGCAGCGTTCTTCAGAGCCGCCGCCGTCCACAAGCCCGAGGCGCAGCGTTCGCCAAAGCCGTGACCGGCGGACGCGCCGACTCAGCCAGTGTGGCTCATTTTCAGTGCCGAGGTGGCTTATCGTGGAGCCGAGCTGGGCTGCTTTAGCGCGTTGTTCATAGCCCCCGCAATACGCGATGTACAACACCGTCGAGCCGGGGTGCTTTACTGCGGTGTCGTCACACGCGTTCTGTCCGCGAGGCCGACGCACAGCCTTTGCCGGCAAGCCCGCACATCGACACATTTAGCACGCCTGTCATACGTACGCGGATCTTTTGTTACGTTATGAGAGACCGATTACGTGGTCCGCCCCAAACTGTTATTTTTTTTAGTTGTTGTCTACCCACCAACTTGTCATTTGGAACCCACGAAGCTCTCGTCCTCTGCACCCGTGCAATCCATGTTTCACGACGAACCGGGTCTCTTGCAAACTTATGAAGGGTAAATCCATCCTCCCGATTGTTTAAGCAATGTCCAGCAATGCAACGAGCCGGCATTTTGGCTAACATGAAGGAACAACTAGCTACTTTCCTGGGGGTAAAACTAATAGAAACAAACGAGTCCACTTGAGGGCAGTCCTGCCCAGTACGTCACTTCCTGCTTCTTCTCGAAAACAAATCCCTCGAGAGGATTTTCATGGCAGGAGTTACAAAAAGCTGTATATGTCAAAATCATGTTTTGTGGTGAAAAAATGCATGGGTCCATGTTGGCCGCCGTTTTTTTTTCATTCATAACATACTAAAAATCATGCAGTTCATGACAGTGACCCTTTAATTGGACACTCTAAATTGCCCCTAGGTCGGATTGTGTGTGCAGCTGTTTGTCTCGCTGTGCCCTGCGATTGGCTGGCAACCAGTACAGGGTGTAACCCGCCTCCTTGTCGTTGACAGTTGGTATAGGCTCCAGTACTCCCCGTGACCATTGTGAGGATAGGCGGCTAAGAAGATATATATATATATATATTTTTTTTTTTTCTTGTTACACTGTGTATTTTACGTGCAGTGGTAAAAGAAAAAAAATTGGATTGTGAGTGGACTTTTAAAATGCACCGTAGTTAAGCAGTGTCTGAGTTTTTCAAAGTTAGATTACTACATCAAGACTATTCCCAAAGAAACCAAATTATGCTTGCATGCAAACACTTCCAATGATCAGATGTCAGGGAAGCCATTCTGTCAATGCTCCTGTCCCTGAAGCAGACCATAACAGGAAGCTTGGTGGAAGTGTTGTGTTTGGGCTAACTGGAAATAAATTCACACATGAAGAGAACTGCACCAGAATTCATTCTTAAGCATATCAAGAACGTGCTTCCGTGAGTTCTCTATTAGAATTTTTAGTGCACACCCATGTTGAGTTGATGGCACTTTCACTTGACCCAATAGAGTACACTATCAAAGAAATTGTGCCTGACTTTTTTAAAAAAAATAAAAAATTAAGCCAAGCCAATCATAACTATGAACACACTAAGGGGCAGATTCAATAGCTCCCAAATCGTAGCCGCTAAATTGTGTGCTCACATTAGAAAACTGTGGAACTGTTGATAAGAATATCGCATGTGATTTACTAAGATTGCTATCTGTTAATTAAGTTCCAAATAGATGATGCTAAATTGCATGTTCACTCAGGCTAACAGATTGAGCGTGCTATTGGCAACATGTATGAAAACTTGTTGAGACTGCCTGTGCTTATGGAAGGTATAGCACTTCAGGTAGACCTGATGGCTTTCATTCACCGTAGAAAATCTGAAACAGCACTGCAAGAGCAATATAAAACTTAATAGTGGAATCTTAGAGGAAGGCAAACAAACATATTACTGAGTGTCGGGAAATCTGTTTACCTAGCTTTGATAATTTAGGGAACCCAGCAACGACATAAAACCCATGCTTTGCTTGATTTAACTTCCCTCTAGTGTATTTCTATTCTGCATTACATTGCATTCTAAACTTGGTAAAGAACAGTGGAAAAACTGCTTGGGAGAGCCTAGTAATATGCAGTTTTCAGTGATGATGAAATGACCCAGATTCAAGGAAATGCAGAGTTGAAATGAGTTCTGTCATAGGTGATGGGACATAACTCTTTCTTATGATTGCCCACATGTCAGTCCTTAGATCATTAAGAAGCTCCAAAGCTGGATTCAAGTTTGCATGTGTTTTGCATGCACAAATGTCAAGTACTTCAGGTTAGTTGTACGAAGTGTGAAAGGCTCAAGCTTTCAATGCTTTTGCGCTGCCATATAACTGCAGGAAAGGGCAGGAGAACAGAGCAGACCGTTGTCAGACTTTTCTGAAACATTTAGTTGAAAATAAATATAGTCTGTTTCTCTCTCTCCCATAGGGGCTCCACTATAAATGTATTGCAGCTGCTTATTTTCCTTTGTGTTTGACCTCTGCTCCCTCTCTCCTCCCTTCTTTCCATCTTCGAAAGGAAACAAAGACAACCTTTGACTTCAATTGAGGGACATGGGAGGTTGATATTATGCAATCCTACATAGTATCTCTATGTATTTGAAAGTGATTCATTGTCAAGATTCCACATTGCACAAGACTACAATTTAAGTATCTACCTTATTCTGTCGCTGCACGCTGTGCACAGAGTGTATATACTCCCACAGGCCTTGTGATCTAGGCAAGAAAATATCAATTTAATTTCTGCCCACATTGCATTTCACTCGACCTCCCCTGGACCCCAGACCCCTCGGTGTATCACCGTTTCTGGGTCAGTTGTCGAGATTTTAGACAAAGCATTACCAGCACGAGTGTCGGAGCACATTTGTGTCCTGTGTCGGATTCATTGTGGCCTGTTTTGGGGCCTGATCCAGTGCTCGCTTTGACCATTTTCTTTTGCACGCATGTGCCTGTGTGTATTATGTGAAATTGTCTTTTTGACTGTGCCTTCAAATGGCTGTACGCGTGAGTGCAAACTTGATTGTCCACACATTTGCTTGCATGATGGCCTGTCAGCATTCTTTTGAATCTGCAAGTGTGTAACTGGGCTTCAGCTGTATGAGTCTTTTTCCGAGATATCTGGATGCTGAGCTGCCTTGTCAGTTGACTCAGTGGTCAGTTTAGGTCCCACTGCCCCCAGCGATGCCGGATGGAGTGATGAGATCTGACAGATGGGGACAGTTCTTCGTAGAGTTCTGCATCATTGTCTTACCATCCACTGCAAGGCTAACACAAAGACATCACATGTGGCCCTAAGAACTTGGCCACATGGTCACCACTCATTCAGAAATGGTTGGTGTCAGTTTGAAACGTGTGATTCTGTTAGTTATTTCAATATTTCTGTGTATGAGTTACTATAAAACCCATTTTAATATACTAAAGTTATCAGTACTTTGGAGAATGGGGGAAGATTACACATTCATACAAGCTGGGAAGGCTTTTTGTCTAAGGTTTTTGGGAAGTAACCAAAGAAGGCTACAAGTGATTTGAAACACAAAAAAAGTGATGACGACCACAAAGCCACTAATGGAATTTATTGCAATGTAGCAGAAGTAGTTGTGTAGGGGTAAAATTGTACCTAGCTATCTGCTCATTACAGCATGACTCAACAACAATACGTTCAATACATAAAGAAATCTGGTTCCTCAAAACAATTTTGTCAATGATGTTCTTCCTTCATGCCTTGCTGGATCCTTGGGTGAAACAGTAGACAATACAATTGTTTAATCAAAATAACCTACTTGTTTGTCAGTTAAGAATGTTCATGTTGAACCATTTTCAAATTTACATGTTCCAAATGTTCAAATTTTTTCTGGGAAACATCTGTCCATGTATGTATTTTTAACTTTGGTGAAATGCGAGCTACACTCTTGAGAGGTTGCCAGCCATTTGTGGGCAAATATTAAAAACTAATTAACTATTCACATTCACATCCACACCTCTAATCCACACTTTCATGGGAATGTGTAGAGGAAAAAACATACATGGGGAGAATGTTTCTGTTATGCACTGCATCTACTACACTAATGGTTCCCATTCATGGCAACAAAACCTGTCTGACAAGTTTCCATGGTACTCTCATCAAGATGACACATTATAGGCCTGTGGTTTGGCATAGCACAGACTGGCTATACAGTACCTCCCACAAGCATAAAGAGTACACACGAAAACTGTCACGGTCGGTTTATTGCTCCCTGTGAGCCAATATTTATACCATAGTGGATGGCTTATGAATTATGTGAAGCTCAAATTATGTAGGAAAGGAATATCAATGAGGTGGTCTTCAACAGGCTGTTTAAATACTTTGTCATTGTCCTTATATGACATTTCTTGCAGAGATGGGCCTATTGTGCTGACTTTTTGCCGGTGTGTAACTCACTGTGGAGTTTCTGAGTCACTCAAGGGGCAATCTAGTTGGGTCTGTCTGACAGGCTGCTTGCCAACAAGTGAGGTTTCAGCCAAAGGAAAGCAGAGCAAGCTCCAGAGGAATGCTGTCATCTTTTTGTCAGAGCATGGGGAATAGCATTTTCTCCCTCCTTTACACTTTGTGTCTTATCCTCACCCTGTATTTATCCTTCACTGTATCAGCCGGTTCCCTTGGTGGAGATCCCCACTTTCCCGATGTCTGTTCCTCTCAGCCTGGTTGTGCAACCTAAACAGTCGGGCGTCCAGCAGATGAAACACCAAGCATCCCTCAGGAGGTGAACAAGTCACTGTGTGAAACCCCTCGTTGGTTCCTAAAAATGCCCAGCAGCAATCCTGATATACTTGCTGAGATTGACACTGAGCCAGCTTGTTGGACTCAGGTAAACGATGCTCACTGCATACTTCCTGTGGGGGAGATGAGCATTTGTACCTTTGGGATGATGCCGACCACTCCACCTTATCCTCACATCGCAGGCACTTCATTATCACCTGCACAGTGCTCCTGCAGTGTTTGCTCCATAGACAGATCTCTAAGGAGAGTCACAGGAACCAATGTAAAGGACCACTGAGGATTGGAGGTGAATGTCAGGAAAATGAATGTGGGGAATGGGGTGCGGAAAATAGCTGAGGGATAAATCGACTAAAAGAACACAACAGATGTCTGCCACAGTGGGTGGTGTGAAAGCTAAACTGTTTGTGTTATCTCTTCTCATCTTCCTCTGCAAATTAATGTATTTTCACAACAAGAGCGAGATGCAGGGCATCATCATACACACCATGTTATCAAATATGTTTTTAGGTTGGCAGCAACTGTGAACATGTTTTGTCGTTAGAGGAGATAATGTTGCTGTGCATTTAGCAGTTTTGGGATTATTTAATTTATATTCCTTTCTTTGGCATTCAGCAAAGTGAAGGACTTTCTTATGTGTTCACACAATGTCTCATAGAATGACAATTTCTTTTGAGGAATAATAATTTGGACAAAACACAGCAAACCAAAATCAAAGAATAAATACTGACTGACACATTAAATGATCATGAAACACATGAACCAGGGTCAAATATGACCGGTCTAGTCATGGCACAGAATAGTTCATTTTCTCTGGGGCATAACTCCCCCGGACAGGCCATCACTGATTCTCATGCTTACCATGCATGAGGGCATGGACGCAAGTGTAAAAACATTGAAATATATGTATGTAGTAACAAGAAAAAAGTGTGAGCACGCTAATTGTTTGTGATTTTCACTCTTAGTTTATTTTGGAATAAAAATAAAAACCCACAACTTTACACTTTGCCAGGTTAGAGGAACTCGAAGCCCAGGAAGTCATCATGAATGAACTAAACAGGTTTGACTACCACAGCAATGTTTGCAGGGTTTGCCTAGGTACTCTGGCAGCTTGAGTTCCACTGCTGTCCAAACTAAAGAGAAAAAAAGGGAAACGGAAGATATCATCTGTATTATTTGATTCTTCTTGCCAACTAGAGTGTTCTAGAGCAATCAGGAACTCTATGAGGGGAAATGCTGTACTTAAGAGTGCTAAATGGTAAATAGGCCTTTGTAGATGTTAACGTTTTCATTCACAGAGATGACATTATGTGGTGTTACTCAAAACTCGAAATAAGATTAAAACTCAAATTTCGACTTAAGTCGGATTTCACCGTTAAAGTCAAAGTTTACGATGACCGCTGGGATTGGCTTCAGCGTTCCCATGACCCACGTGAGGATAACGTCAGAAATGGATGGGTGTTGGTACTTAATATAAAAAAGACTAAAATATATTGAAGTATATGTAAAAAATAAAATGCTTCACTTACTATTCGGGAAGGGAGGCTGGGATGGTGAAGAATTAAGTCAGGCTGTGCTCAGCTATTGCTAAGCAAGCAAGTGCAGGCTGCTGTTGCTAGCGGTAATTTACTCCTCAACGTCCTCTCCTTTCTGCTCTTTCAAAGTGAGGCAGATACGCCGTGCCTATCCCCTTAATGAACATGAGGCTGATAAACCTACGTTGATTCGTATCCTCGAATACGGGCTTTGCCTTTAATAATAATCGCCACGGTTATTCGACTGAAGCCCAAGTCTTTGTCCTACATGTCTGTCGGTGTTAATCCTTTCTCTGTGTTTTATATATATATATATATATATATATATATATATATATATATATATATATATATATTAAGCCTCGGTTCCACGGTCAAAAAAAAAAAGAAGCTTTCTTCTTTTGGGCCATAATGTGTAAAAAGTTGGGGGATAAGGGCAAATAAACGCACAAAGACCGACCGATCTGCTCTTCTCGCTCGACACGAACGACTGCACCGCGTGGCATCCGACTGTCAAACTCATGAAGTTTGCAGATGATACCACAGTCATCGGCCTCATCAAAGACGGCGACGAGTGGATAAAGTCTGCATATCGATAGGAAGTGGCAAGACTGGAGCTTTGGTGTGGTCAACACAACCTGTTGAACACTAAAGACTGTGGAGATAATTGTGGACTTCAGGAGGCATCCTTCCCCACAACTGCCCCTGACACTGTCCAACTGTCTTGTCTAAACCGTCGAGACATTCAAGTTCTTGGGATTTACAGTCGCAGAGGACCTAAAGTGGGGGACGTACATCAACTCCATCCTAGAAAAAAAAAAAAAGCTCAGCAAAGGATGTTTTTCTTGTGGCTTCTGAGGAAGCACGGCCTGTCACAAGAGCTGCTTGGACAGTTCAACACAGTAGTTATCCAATCAGTACTGTGTTCCTCCATCAGTCTGGTTTGGGGCCGCCACAACAAAGGACAAACTCAGACTTCAACAGACAATCAAAACCGCTGAACGCATTGTCAGCAACACACGACCCACTTTTGAGGACTTGCACGCAACGCGAACTAGATCCAGAGCAGGCAGGATGCTCTTGGACTCTCCACAGCCTGGCCATCAGCTCTTCCAGCTCCTTCCGTTGGGAAAACGCTACAGATCAATGAAAGTCAAAAGTCGAAGGCATTCGAACAGTTTTTTCCCTCTGGCAATTAAGTCCTTAAATTCGTGAACAACGAACCTATTTTTGTGCCTTCTGCCATGTTAGGACACTCACTCATATCCTGCTGGTCCAATCAGTATTAGTAATATATTTATATAGATTTCTTTTCTTTATATTTATTATACATATATAGATACGATTTGTCACTCTAAACTGCTCCCTTTGCACAATTGACATGAACACACTTATGTGTATAGATTTTACATCTTGCACGTCAGGAATAGTTCCTATAAACAGAAATGTTCTTCTTCTTGTTGTTATATTGTTCCTTGTTCTTTGTTCTGCATGTCGTACCAGGGCAGGACTGACTGCTGGAGAAAAATTCCTTGTGTGTTTTTATACACTTGGCCATTAAGCTGATTCTGATTCTGATTGTAGAATAAGTGTAATATACTGTTAAGAACATGTTAAACTCCCGGTACATTTACCACTATAGGCCCGGTACGCAATTTCACATAGCCTGCAGGAACATTTGATTAATAGCATGGAATCAACCCGCACAAGCAAGCGTATTTGGCAGTAAACCTATGGTTTCTTTACTATATTCAGAAACACTACTTTTGAGTTTATTTCATATAGATATGCATGAGGTGCCGTAATGCTGCAAGAGACCAGCGTGTCATTAATTGTTGGGTAGATTCACTGTCACCAAAAGTTGCCATAATTTAACTGTACGTGACAAGAAACAACACTAAATATTTTTCAATCCCTCTACAAAACCACACATTAAAGAGGGTGGCCGAGGAATCCCTCCTATTCCCATCCACTAACTTGCCACATGATCTGTTTAAGAGCACAATGTGAAGCGGTTATGACACACAAACTTCAAATCCCCAAGTGCAGCGCAACAGCGGTCTTCCCTATTGAAAGGATAACCACAATCATTCCACAGCTTGAATGGTGTATATTTTTGATAGCATTAACTTTATGTTTTGTAACACCCAGGGTAGAGGATAGTGTACTTTATAATATGCCAGGTGACATTTTTAAAATAATTGTCAAGGATTCAATGTTTATTCTTAACGTTAGTTATTGTTCAATTATCTAGCGTTTTGGGTTTTTTTGGTTGTTTCTTTTCAACAGCTTCTGAAAGTGACTAAATGGTTACTTTTTTCTGTTTTTTTTTTTTGTTTTTGTTTGTTTAAAGCCAGTGAAATCAGTAAAGTAACTGCTACTTTTAAGCTCAAGTAATTAGTAAAATTAGTTAGTTTTTCAGGGTGACCGTGACAACTCTGCTGTGGATAGACACAAGATTAAAATATCACTATGACTTCCCTCATAAATGGAAACTAATAATCCATCCAGAGAATCTCTACACAGAAACTTACCCCCAAAATAAACCACCTGATGCTAAGTTCTAGCAAAATAGCACAAGTGGAAAGAAATAAAATGATTTGTAATTCCCTTTGATGTATTATTATGCCAACTGAGAAGCACTGAAAAGAACATTGAATATAATTTTTTGAGCAGCACATTTTGAATACGTATAATTTAGGCACTGTTCATGATGAGAAGGATGTTTTAATTTATCTTGAATTTAAGTTGATGTATTTTGAAATATTCTATGCTCTTAGATTAATGTTTGTGGAAAAACAAACAAAATTTCAAAGCTTCAGAAATATTTAGCCTGTTTGGCCCACAACCTAAAATATGCTTTCATTTTTGGCCTCCTGGATGAGTGAATTTGACAACGATACTTATAATAATGTATTCACAAGAAGTACATCTTCAGGTTTTCAGACATTCATTTAAAATTTAGCCTACAGCAATTCTTAGTATGTGTTCTTTGGAATTCTAGACTGATATTTCATGGTGGTGAAAAGCTATTTGAGGGCACTAATAGTTGGCATGCTACTCAGTGGCTCACTTTAGCATATTGCTAGGGAGCACAGTTAGCAGTTAATGAACATTTTGGGGAGTCTTGTTGTTTCATTTTGGTAACATTGAATCTATGATATCTTGTGAAGTTGCTTTCCAAGCCTCGACAAACAAAACTTCCCAATCTGCTCGTTAGGGTGTTTCTAACCAAGTGCAGAAGAATGACCCAGTTCATCAAAGTGTGAGAGAGACTGAGCAGGTCTCTCGTGGCTGTGGTACTAGCCCTGATGAAACTGCAATCAGTTCAGTACCACGGGGCGCAATTGTGTTTAGAGTTGATGGGTGAATAGTCCTTCTGCAAGCTAGCTGGCCTCGCCTTCCACACACCCGTTCACCTGTGGAATAGTCCCTTCCCTTTTGCTTCTAGTGTTGATGAAGTAGTCAAAAGCACACTTTTTTTTTTTTTAGCCGCAAGAGTCTGGACTCAATGAAGTATTGGGTGTGGGGTGAGCATAGGGGGTAAATGCAGGCTCACACAGCTGTAGTGTTGATTCTCATCGTAAATTGTGTGTGTATGTTTTGACCTTAAGGTCACAATGAGGATGATCTAGAATTAATCATTCAAAAAAAACACTTAACCTTTGAGCAATTTCTCTGGTATCCATTCATTCATCTTCCAAGTTGTTTACTTCCATTGCGAGTACACTGTGGAATAGTTGCTTTTCCTCAGTTGCTCTTTATTAGAGAATCTATTCTGTTTGACTAAACACACGCACAAAAACAATTCTAGGACGGAAGTAAAGGGTTTTACCTGAAAGCACTTGGAAGGTTTTCCTCCCTTGTGGACAGTCTAAAAATTTCTCCCCAAGCATGCTAATAACATGGATTCGGCAGATTAAAATGTGAAAGCCAACAAATTAGTAAATCCATTGAGCAGCATTTGAGGCTGATATGTTTCATGTTTCAATGCAGCGTGTGAAATATTACTTGCTCTTTTCTTTCTTTTTTCAAATAAAGGTATCCTTAGTCCCTGTATGGAGCCCTAATGAAGTATTACATGCCTCGGCCTGTCACAATGATAATTTTTCCAAGATTATTTCCCTTAAAAACTCACGATAAATGATTCGTTTTTTAATGTGTATAAAATAATGAAAAATAAATACGGTACTTAATTTTAAATGTAAAGCTTGTAAATCTGTTGTTAGTATATTATTGTTATAACTATTTCTCTTGGTTATCTATTAAATTGGTGTCTGGGTCTGAAATAATAAAGAGTATAACTATATAAATAAAGACTTACAAGACTAGCCTGGTTTACATTGAGCCTCCTCTTTCAATTGACCCCTCCGTAGAAATTGCGTCATCCGCGCCGCTGACCAATCAGAGGCCAGAGATCTGCATAAACCACGCCCCTTTTTGGATCCGCAGTTCCCTCAGACAACGTTGCATGGTCCAGTATAGCTTTTGTTAGCGTTTTATCGCGTATTTGGGTTCTTTAACAATAGATATGGTTAAGAGGTGTAGTCACAGACTTTCTAATTGTGACGACAGGTATCCTGAAAGGCTAGTTGGTGGAGTTCAATTCGTACCCTTTCCAAAACCGAAGACCCAGTACGAAAAATGTCTTCGATGGATCAAACTTTGTGGAAGACCGCATCATCAACTGAATCCATCTAAAATCTACCGGAACAGAAGACCGAGTACGAAAAATATCTTCGATGGATCAAACTTTGTGGAAGATCGCATGATCAACTGAATCCATCAACCGGAACAGATATGTTTGCAGGAAGGTAAGCCCTATATTTGATTTTCAATACATGTCTCATATAAATGAATTAGCAGTTTTTCACTTGCATAACACAGCTAAGTGTGAATGATTGACACACTTGATCTGTGTTGAGCGATATTTTGCGATGATCTGACTGCACAAACGTGTCACTTCGGCGCTCCCGAGCTAAGCTAAACCGGACTTTGTTTGTTTGCACGAAGGTATGCCCTATATTTGATTTTCAATACATGTCACATATAAATGAATTAGTAGTTCTTCGCTTGCATAACATAGCTAAGTGTGAATGATTGACACACTTGATCTGTGTTGACCGATATTTTGCGAGGACCTGACTGCACAAACGTGTCTCTTTGTTGGCGGCTAGCGAGCTAAGCTAAACCGGACTCGCGAGACCTAAAAGCCTTCGACGTGCACCGAGACACCAAGACTGAAGGAAGGATGTTTGAGGACACTAAAGTAGTGATTGTCGTACTCGGTCGGGACTTATGTAGGTTCGGCACTAATTCAAGAATAATTATTGAGGGGACCGTGTGACGTTACACAAAGAAAACGAGAGAAACAACTCGTAAATCAAGCCTCGCCTTCTTTGCCTTCATACGGTGGTTCACAAACGGCTATACAGATACACATACAGATTCTGCACACAACTGTGATAGGTAACACGAAAATAGGAAACTGTCAATGATGAATTCGTCTTTGGGTTATAACATATTATGTGGCTTCTCGGTCTTCCTCTGACTCCGGAAAGATCTTGCGCTAAGTCAATAACAGAGCCAGTTTAATAAATAAAGAAATCTTTGTTGTGTATGTGTGTGTGTGTGTGTGGGGGGGGGGTCGGTTGAATGACTGAATTATTTTCTAGGTTATTCTACAACTGGGTTTGAAAACATGGTTTGTTGATTTCCCTCTATGCCTACTTAGGTGAAATTGCTCTTGATGTGGACATTGCCTTTGATCACTCAGCGAGCATGCTGCAGTAAGGTCTGCAAAGGCACCAAACAGATGGGCATTAAATAATGCGTTTTATTTTACTGGAGCCTTCTACAGCCCTGGAAGATCAGCGTCCATTTATTGCTCCCGATTATGATGGCTCCTGTGCATATTAGAAACATGTAAACCCTTTTTGCTAAGATCATAATTGAAAATACTCATTGTTTTACCTCATTCAATGGATTACTATATTTTCGCAGTATCCATAAAAATCTGCACAATGCTGTATGAAATGTAGTGCAGCGCATTTGATGGAAATCCAGTTCCAGTACTGCTAAGTCTTACCAAGCCCACTTCATTACTTGTCCAAAATGGCAGATTTCTCTCCTCTAGTCAACTGTGCTTAAAACGCTTGTTAATCTTTGCTTCGGTAAGCATTATGAGGACAGCGATACTTAATTATCTTTGCATGATTGGCTACTGAGCCGACAAGGAAACCCACCCTAATAATGCATTTCATCTGGCCAGCATTTAAAATGCTGAGTCCATCCTCTGTCAGATACCTGAGTTGGGCAAGAAACAACAAGTGGTAACATCTTACATAATCTCTTTTTACTTCTGTCAGAAAAGAAGTGCTTACCCTGATAGTACAATTGCAGTAAGCCTGCTTCACTGATTGAAAATTCTTCAGGTACAGCAATATGATGACATATTTCATGCTAAACAAAAGCCATCCCAGCACGCACACATTTATTTGTATTTGTTGTATTTATTGTTTATTGTGCTGTATTTGGCTGGTGACCAGTTCAGTGTGTGCTGTCCTCTCACCCAAACTCCACCCAAATGAAAGACAAGTGGAATACAAAATGGCTGGATTGAAATAATTTTTTGGGGGGGGGCATCAACTGAAGACCGACTTTTAAGGCTATGTTCATTCTGCATGTCATTCTGATTTTTTTTGCCCATCTGTGGCATGGATATGATGTTTTTCATATTACTGTGAAGAGTAGCTTACAATTCCAATTTTTTTCAAATATGATCCAGGTCTATTTCGTCAGTCTGGATGTTCACTTTGTGCTTATCCGATCTATACGTCATCAAAAGGCAACACGCATGACAACTGTTCAACAAAAGAGACAAGGCGTGAAGATCAGTGGTGGACGAAGGCCTAGAAAACAGTCAATGGTGAAAAGAAGATGGTTTAGAAGTGATAATATATGAAAAGCTGTCTCCAGTCACACAAAATTCTTGAAATTGTCACAAATGCATCAGGACAGAGACCTACACCGAGGGGCAATATGATGTTGTGGTTTGTGCGGATGTTACTTGATGTTCAGTTCACATTAGAGGTCACATCCGTTTTTGTGAACGACTACATAAAAACGTGAAATTTGACAGAAAAAAAATCCAAATTGAGTATAGACCCTACAGAGGGAACAGTGTCAATGTAATAAAAAAAAAGACAACATAACTAGCCATTTATAACTATGCAGCACATAGCCATCTGTTTATATATTTCTTTGTACATTATCTTAGCTCTTTTTTACATATGGATTCATCTACATTTTTTCTGCATAAATAGAATAGTCTCAGGAAACCATCACAAATGCTTACATCAAAACATTTTTTGTTGTAGTTGCTAACATGGTCTAACATATATTTGCCATAAAGCTGTACAGTATATTGGTGTAAAGGATGAAGTTCCCGACATAGCAATTTGTTGTCTGTCCTTGTGGGTGACTAGTGACAATAAGCTCTTTGGGTTCCTGTTTAGTGCAGTGTGAAAGCGGTTTGGCTTCTTGGCCTCGAGGGTCAGCGGAGAATCTCAAACACCACTTGTGATGAGTGCTAATCTGGCCTCCTTGGCAAACATCAACCTTTTTCTGCAACCTTCAAGCTGTGAAATGCAATTTACAGAGGTGGCAGGGGTCGAGTTGACGATGATGTCTGCAGCCAACAGAGGAGGCTTTCAAACACGGAATCGGCATATTTGCATGTAATTCCTCACTACTGGCATTGTGCTGGTTTGAAAGAACCTTGGAAAATTTCACACACATTAAGTATATACAGTACATACTGTACAGCACATAGGTGTTTGTAAGTAGTTGTTTCTTTCCTGGGTCAAGATTATTGCAACTGACAAACCAGAATTTAACAACAAAAAATACAGGCGCTTCTCAATTTATAACATAACCAATATGACATTTTGAAGTCACAAGCAGTGTGCACATAGCCCACACAAGTTACCGTGGCACTTACCATTTTGCCTTGATTTTGAATTTCTGGTTTTGGTGCACTGTGTTTTTCATACAAAGAGTTATCTCATTTAATTGCAAAGTTATACATATACGGCTTACAGTTAACACATTTGTGCAGTGGCGTAGGAATACGCTGTCAGGCAGTACTAGAATATGTTAATGGTGCTGGAAGGAATGGAGCTTTGTTTTAAACCAAGGACCTTCTGTATAAACATTTGGCATTGCTGAAACAATGCCACATTGTAGTATTTGATCTCTTTTTGTTTGACTATTATTGTTATTTTGCTCAATAAAATGATAGTTTGCAACATGACAGGTATTTGGTCATAGCTTTTAATTGGATCTCTCTCTTTGTCCTTTTCATTGTAAGTAATTTGGAAAGGTTTTAGTAAGTGATATTCACGAAAATGTCTCCACCTTGAAAAAAATCGGATGAAAAAGGGAATAGAATTTTCATGCACCTCATAGCAAAGTTGATTAAAGAATTTAAATGGTCTATTTAACCCTCAACACAGGCAAAGCCTACCTGTGTGATAATACCATTACTTTGCAGTAATTCTTACTGGCGGCAGTTCAAATTGATCCCATCTCAGCCATCAGGAAGTTTTAGTGCTGCTATGTGTGCGCTCAAACCCCAGTTTAATAAAGCTAGCCAGTCACAAGCCATTAAAGCAGAAGTGAACAATAAATACACAGCAGCTCTTCCCATCTTCCACCTCTGCCATTTGTACAACCACACGGTGGATATGCTCTGTGAGCCTGACCTAAGAATTTTATATATGGTCCCTCCATTTAAGAGGCCTTCATCACCTCCCTTGAGATACCAAAATATTACCACCATTAAATCTTTTATTAATTGACATGAGCATATTTTCCTGCATTCAAAGGTTTAGAGGAATGTGTTGTTAGAAAGCTTCCATAAAGGCTGCTAGATCTTAAGAGGCCTGGCCAATGAAGATACAGTTTATCTTCAGCCGGTTGGGATATGAAATCTAATCACGAGTGCCGGCTGAGAAAGTGCAGCCACAGATGAGCCACTAAAGCACACCATCACACTTAAATTCAACAAATAGCAAGGGATCTCACTGCAGGACTGAGACTGTCGATAAGAGCGCCTCCGACAAGAACTCTGTCATTTCGTTTAGAGAGACCAAATCGAAATTTTGAAAGTACTAAAAAAAATCGAAACAGACGGAGGCAATATAAAAAAAGGTAATGAATGAAAAATGTGAAAAAGCGGCTGGTACAGGAGAACTTATAATACATTCTATAGTCATAACAAATCAGATACCCCACTTTTTTGTTTCGGTCCACTGATGATTCTCCATGCTGTCATTGAGCTGCTTATGCGATTTACTGATATTCAATTGGGCTGTGGCCATGACTTCACCAGTCTCCACACTTGCAATATATATGAGAATTTTAAAGCAAGTGTTTCATCTTCGAACAATAGATCTGTGTTTTACATTGTATAGTTTTAGAATTCCTTCGAAGCTCAGCTCAAAGTGCAGCTGTCAGGGGTTCACTTTTTTTTTTTTGCATTCCAGCATTATGAAAAAAGTACCTCAAGGGGGGCAGCTCTTCAATCGTTTGAGTACCTGTCCAATCTTTTATTGTGTTATGTGAATCAGGAAATGTCCACGTGTTATCCTCTACATCATTATTTGCTAAATACCTCAGTGGAATTACCATTATAATGACCATGAAATAAGTTCATTTACTAATAGTGTATTTTAAAATTGGCTCTAAAATTAAGGGTGTGTTCTAAAACTTAATCTGACACTCACTGCACGCTAAATGCAGTATTCAGAGAGGCTGACTGAGCTCTATTTTCTATGAATTTTCCAACAAATGTTATATGGCAGGGATGCATCGGTTCGTCCGCCATATTGGATGTGTCGGTTCTACCTGGAAGCATCTTGTCCTGTCTGACATTGCACCCAATCTGTCTACCCAGTTAGAGGGGTGGGAGTCCCAGAGTATGGCACTCTTGATTACCCAAAGAGCACACTCCAACAGCGATCTGAGTTTTCGAACATTCCAGAGTGTAGAGAGCAGCTTGGAGTATATTTCCGAACGTACCAGAAAAAGTCAACAGTGTAGGGGGCTGCAAAAGTGTTAATTGAACATTAACCAGTTGCTAATGAGGTCAGTGGCATTTTTTTCAGTTTAGTAGCCGAATACAATTTTTTAAAATCATGAAAAAATTACAGCTGGAGGAAATGCTTTGCAATAATCTATATTATATTATATATTGACTACAAAGAGACAGCTCATACACAGATTTTACACAACACAAATACATCAAAATGTGGGCTGAGTCAACACTGGTACAGTATTTACAGCCTGGGGGAAAATCCTTTTGCTCTGTCTACTTGCTTCGAAGACAGGTAACATTTGTGCAACTTGGCCAAATGCTGAAAACTGTCCTGGTTCCTGGCTCACTACAGGAGCAGGTTCTGCATGGTTGGAATTTCTGGTGTTTGTGAATAATCACGGGCATCTTTCCATGTGATGCAATAATTCCTTGGTCTCATTTTATGTTGATATAGTGTGAGCTGAAAGTTTGAAAACCTCACTGAGCCAGGCTTTGTTCCCCTTACACTGGTACCCCCTTAGTGGACATTCAGAAATAAAAGAAACCTTAAGGTGATGTACAGGTTTCATTCAGAACAAACATTTGCAGTATTGTGAGGCCACTGGCACCTCCTTAAGACAAAAATGTAAGAATTCACGACTAGTCAACGTCAAGCTCTAAACATGGTTGTTGGAGTAAAGCTCGAAAGTTGACTTGTCCATATATCCCCTGCAATACACGTCTCTCTGAAGAATAAATAACACAAATTAATAACATTGTTTAAAAACTTTAGTGCTTCAACACATTTGCAAAGTAAATCCTAGAGTGTCATCTAAAATTAAGAATCACACACTGAAAATGTATTTTCAGACTCAATTTTGCACACAGTTTAAATAAATTGGTAGGTCTAGACATGATGGAACCACAAACCTTTCTTGTGGATAGTTAAATTATATTGATAAAACATTTTATCTTTGACTTTTTTCTTTCTTTGTTGTTGTTTTTGTTCAGCATAATAGCTGTCTTAGTGATGCTTTTGAAGTAGTAATGGGTGAATATCATACGAAGGACTTGAATTGAGGCACTTTGTCATAACATGGAATCAAATAAACATGAAATAGCTAAGGACAGTGGTTCTCAACTTTGTACTTGTTAAAAAGTTGGAAAGTAGACTGCAAGAATGTTACGTAAGCTCATTGCTCATTCTATGAAAGGGTAATCATTTTGACATTACTTTCAGACAGATCTGGAAGATCACGGAGAGGGAGAATTATATGAGGAAAATATTTATGGGGGGGACTTGACACAATCGTGCATTGAAAGCCTAGCACTCAGCAATTTTAAACATTCTTTTTTAGGTTACAAGACGACACATAGGACAGGCAAAAACCTAGCCTCAAGTGTTTGGTGTGGTCAAAGTGACTAACGTGACGTGTAACAGTTGTCCACTGACAATTGAGTTTCCTCCCCCCAAATTTGATGCCTGGCATTGTACAAGTACTAGTACAGTGGTAAGGTGACTTATGGGTGACCTGACTTTGACTTTTTCGAGATCCAAGCCCTCACCCAACTGATTATTACTTTTGGTACGACTTGCAACCAAAGTTTTGAGATGGGCGATAGATGGAGACAGCAAACTTTCACAAAAGAGGGCAAACACACACTAATGCAAAGCATTTCTTTGGCACTCCCAATTGAAGTTTACTGTCAAACTTAATGCATGTGTATAACTACACCACTTTGCGTGATTATCCTATCTTAATGCCAATACATACTGCTAAATGGCATGGACTGGCTATCTAGTAGCATTAATGTTGCAGCGTTAGAACCTTTAAAGCAACAGATATTTCAACATATGAAGCACAGACAATGTAACAATACTCATGTTTATACTCTTTATTCTCTCGAGGGAAAAAAAAATATTGGAGCTTACAGAGTCAGTTGTGAAACTCTTCTGTCTGTTTTACTTCCACATTGGTGGCTAAGGACACACATTGAATTAATCGTAATAAGATGTTTAATTCTTTACATTTTCTTCTTTTATGTTATTACTCTGTTCCAATACTGTATAATTCAATATTTATTATAAAAATAAAAAAATTAAAATGTATATTATGAGTATATAACCCTATTTTAATGGTAAAACGTGATTTGAGATACATACATAAATGCAGTTGTTTGGATTTACATCTGTGGTCACTGAATGAATTCGACTCATAAGTCAAGGCACGAAGAAGTAACAAAAAAACTACGGTATTTGTTAGTTTTTCTGGTAACTACATTTCAGTGGGAAATTATTTTCCATGTTAATGTTGTTGTCTCCAACGAGTTGCTCCACCATTTGTAAAGTCTGACAACAGTTTCAGCTTCTGGTCACTTTGTCATTGGTTGTTGTTCCTTTTTGTGTGAATATCATGGAATGTTTACCACGAACACAAAGAAATACTGAACGAGTTTAATATTTACAGTTGTCGCCCCCGGCCTTTTGTCGTGCAGATCAGTGAGGACAACACATTGATAGCTCACACCACAACACTGAATATTCTGTCATCTTCATATTTTAGGGATGCCCATAAATCTGGTCTTTGTTATCGATTTTTGTCTACCTGGCTTGAAGAGCATTATTAAAGTGTTTGAAAAACTTTGCAAAAATGAAGGGGGTCAAAGGACATTGTTTTTGTTCCCACATTTTTTTCCAGGGTTCACTGAAAAGGAGATGAGTCATGACCAAAGAGATTTTTCCACCATAATTAACTCGTTAGAATGTCGTCAGAGTACGTTAAGATATTAAATTAGTCCCGCTTATATCGCATTGCTGTATACAGCATGTACACAGCATGTGGGCGTTAGAGGGCAGTGTGACGGTGACCTCGTCTCCAGGTCACGAGACGGAGCCGATGTCTCCAGGAAAGGTCTGATACGTGTCTCTTCAACCTTCCCAACATTCCTTCACTTCATCACTTTTTCACACATCCTCTGGGCTCCTCGTGAACTAATGACCCAAGCGTTATGGTGCGATGCCATCCATTTGCCAACAGAGAGATTGTTTTTCAGCCCTTGAAATTTTAGCCAGTAAGATCAATGTTGCAGCTGGCCAAAGATTTACGCTCAGGGCATGGAGGGCCAGAAGGGGCTGAGGTCAGGGTCTTTTTCCACGCTCCCTGTGGTGTGTTTAGGAAAAGATAGAATCTCTTGGATTGCTTTTTTTGCTGACAGCTGAGGACGAGAAGAGATTCAGGATTAATTTCCCTGCTTTAATTACTTATAGGGTGTCTTTTAGAGTAATTTGAAGAAGAAATGTTACACACAATACATTAGGTTTTTGAATTCGGTGCTAAAAAAAAATCTGCATTGCAGAGCCTGGTCTATTTTGAAGGGTTTTGCACAAAAGGTTTAGTGTATTACTAGTTACAAAAATAAATTACTTTTAAATATACAGACAATATGTAACAGTAGCATTTCATACTTAAGTTTCAAAAGTTACCTGCAAGAAATCCACGGCTAAAACTGTGATACTGAATATACAAATCTTAAGGCCTCTTTATACTTGCTTGGTTATAGCCGCAGTTCTTCTCCAAGTCAGAGGTGTCACTACAGCTGGTATTGGCTAGGACGCTACAGGGTGGAGTTTCCTCAGCACTTTTCAGTCATTTCTAATTGCCATTTTACTTTCCTTTCCGTAGCAAGGAGCAGAGCAACAACAGTGGGGACAGTGGAACAGTGTCTGCTTGGAAAAAAAGACCAAATAACCAGATGATATGTTTAAATATGCTGCAAAATCGATCGAGAAGGCGGTGGCGAAGGTGGTATGTGGAGCAGAGGGAGGGAGAGTGATGTCATTTGACCTCATTGGAGCGTGTGACTTAAATGGACCAATTATGAGAGATGATCTCCAACTTTTTTCACATAGCGACTTTCTCGTCTCGTTGTCAACTGGGGCAGTATTGAGAGGCCTTCACGAGTGACCTCATGGATGGAAATGATAAAACATTTGGCCACATTCCAAATTCAGACTTCATGACATTTAATATCGAAAGGTGCCTCTTTACCTTAATTCAATTTTGTACCGTTTCTTACTAAATTAATTAGTTTAATCTATTAATCTATTAGGTCCTGAATACATAAAAGAAATGCTTACAGAATACAAACCCAATAGAGCTCTGAGATTGACTGATTCAGGTCAAATAG
The DNA here is from genome assembly GCF_019802595.1 of Syngnathoides biaculeatus. Classification (NCBI taxonomy): domain Eukaryota; kingdom Metazoa; phylum Chordata; class Actinopteri; order Syngnathiformes; family Syngnathidae; genus Syngnathoides; species Syngnathoides biaculeatus. Next base: position 20,583,988 of record NC_084651.1, read on the forward strand.
TGGAGCACAGAGTCCAAAGCAAACATGGTGAAGCAGCATTTAACTATTATGCTGCACACAAATGGAATAAGTTGCCAATAGAGGTGAGGTCAGACCCAAGTGTGAATGTTTTTAAATCCAGGTTGAAAACTCTTCCTTTTTATCATGCTTTTTAGAATATATCCACTCTTTGATCACATTACTTGCACTGTATGCGGTTTCAACTGTCTTTTTTTCAATACATATTTTGTTTGTCATTTTTATCGTTTTTATTCCGTTTTAAATGTTTTATCTCTTTTTCAAATGCCTTTAATCATGTAAAGTACATTGACTTACCTCATGTATGAAATGCACTATACAAATAAATTTGTATTGCTTTGCTTTGCTTATTGCCAATATGAACAGTTATTTTTTTCACGTCTGTTTTTCCCCCCCACAATCTCTTATTAATCAATCGATCAAAAGATTCTGAGAATCTATGACTGCTTAAATGGCCCCTCCATTACCATCACCCACATGCACCTTTACCCACTTCCACAGTTGTCTCTCCTTTTTCAAATCTGGACTAAAGCAGGGTGATTTCATGCTTTGGGCCTAGTAATGCCATTATGCTAAATGCCATTACCCTGGAAAGGACACTCCAATGTGTGGAACCGGGTCAAGTGCTTTTTTAAAAGGTGGAACCTCTGGGCTTGTACAATGTAGCGCAAACAGCGGTGTCTTCCTTACTCTCCACTTTAACAGCCATTAAATTTGGGTGACATTTCAGATGAATTATTGTTGAACAGAGTTATCTTGTATCTGATGGTCATTGTTGCTGTCACATCAAAACCGACCATACAAGTTTCTTTGTTTTGTCCATTTCTTAGCACTTGTTTAAGGTTGCTGTTGAATCGTGCTGGAAATTGCAGAATAATAGTGGCTCTCTGTCGATGGGTGCTGATTGCTCCACAATAAGTCCGTAATGGAGTAGTATTTAGAAACAGATGTTTCCAAATTATGACACCTTTGTCTCAGGGAGCATGCATACAAAGTAATCAAGTAAGCATTCCATAACACTTCTTCAATAAAATCATAGATAACCTAAATGTGACTTTTTTTTCCCTGAATTTTTTTTTCCTCTCTTCTATTTGAGTAGTCATGAGGTCCATTGATCGCTAAGTGGATTTTAAGTAGCATAGCATAGACAAGATAATGTGAATAACTGGACTGTATTGTAGCACAAAGAGACCTTTTTGCCAAATGACATTTTTTTGCAAGTGCAGTCACCTTGAATGGAGCAGTGTGTATCGGTGGGAATCATTTGGGTAAGCCAAGAAGGAATCTAGAAGCTCAAGGTAAGAGGTTAATCCTTGATGGTAAAAGTAGGAAATCTATAAAATAAATAATTCTCTTTCTGGCGGAGCAGACTATTTTCTCATTTATTTGTTGCCACAGTTCAAAAAAATTGAAATGGACAAATGGGAGGGATACCAGACCTTATGCCCTACTTGAGTAGTAGCTGCAACAACAATGTTGACAGTCCACTGGTTGTCATACAAAAGAAGTACTGCGCTGTTTTCAATGGTGCAGCAGCCACTAAGGAGTTTGATTCTGAAACTTCTTAAGTATCACATCAGTTCATCAGTGTAAGCAACAGGCTACCTCGGTCAATAATTAACATCACCTTTCTCTTTGGTGATGCTGGTTGCATATTGATATGGGCAATTTGTCTCCTCGTCTGGGCACTTAAGCTCCCCGGTTAGAGGAGCATGCGTGGCATCTTCAATACATAGTCACCACAGCAACAGCTTGTTTACAGGAGCCTGTTTCCCTCATTATGCCACGTTCCCACATGGTCTTCCTTCTCACTTCCAAGCAGTTTACCTCACGTAACATCTACTTTTTTACCGAGACATCACACTTAACTACGATAGTAGAGGATGTTAAAATTGTCAAGAAATTTACCGTATTCTCAATCCCTCTGCCTTGGTCAAATGACATGTTGGGTTTGTTTACTCACGGTGCCTTTGGAGAAATCTCCATTTGTCACCGAAAGGTATTCTTCATGTGTATATTTTTTGGCACCGTGAATGAATTTTTCCACCATCTGCCTCACAATTCTGAGCAATGTTCCCTCAAAATTTTTTTATGCATCTGAGCAAACACACTAAGTCCTTGAGCACTCCCTTTGACCACTGTGAGCAACATCAGACGTGCACACTGTGGTCAGGTCAGCGTCATCCATTCAAGTTACATGGCTTATTAAACGATTCAGATAACGGAATTTACATGACCATCAGAACACTTTTAAGAAGGTGTTTTTACAAACTTAAAATGAAAATGTCAATACTGAGGGCATTACAGTCTGTATTTGAATTGTTCCATTGGATGTAGCAGCTCGTCATTGAATCAAATTGCAAAATGGTATAAACTGAATAGTTGTACGTTTTACTTACAATTTGGGTTGGATTTTTTTTTTTTTTGTCCCCAACCCAGAACGTCTCTGCGCAGAGACCACAACAGCAGTGCGCAATTACGCACGTGCACAATTTAAAGGGAACATTGGTTCTGAGGACAATGCAGCCCTATGGGGGCACAAGCCAGTGCAATCTATAGGCCAGTACCAAGCCCGGATAAATGCAAAGGGTTGCGTCAGGAAGGGCATCCGGCTTAAAACTTTGCCAAACAAATTTGAGCGTTTGTCTAAAGAATCCCATACCGGATCGTCCGTGGCTCGAGTTAACAAAGTCTGCCCCGGCACCACTAACCTGCAAGGCATCGATAGAAATTCAAGCGGTTGAGAAGATACCTGAATAATAGAGGAAAAGTGTGCTCGTTTCCATTTTTAGGAACAAATGCGATTTCTAGAGCTGTGGCAATTATAGAGGAATGAAGTTGATGAGTCATACAATGAAGTTATGGGAAAGAGTAGTGGAGGCTAGATTCAGGACAGAAGTATCTGGAAGTAACGGTATGGTTTCATGCCTAGAAAGAGTACCATAATGCATCATTCTCCTTGAGGATGCTAGTGGAAAAGTACAGAGAAGGTTAGAAGGAGCTATATTGTGTATTTGTGAATCTAAAGAAAGTCTATGACAGAGTACCAAGAGAGGAGCTGTGCTACTGCATGTGTAGGTCTGGCGTGGTGGAGAAATATGTTAGAATAGTATAGGACATGTATGAGAGCATCAGAACCGTGGTGAGGTATGCCATAGGTGTGTTAGAATAATTTAAGGTGGAGGCGGGACTGCATCAGGCATCAGCTCTGAGGCCATTCCTGTTTGCTGTGGTTATGTGGATAGGCTGACAGATGTGGTTAGACTGGAATCTCCTTGGACCGTCATGTTCGCAGATGATATTGGGATATGCAGTGAAAGCAGGGAGCAGGTGGAAGAACAATTAGAAAGATGGAGGCATGCACTGGAAAGGAGAGGAATGAAGATTAGCTGAAGAAGTAAAACAGAATATATGTGCATGAATGAGAGGGGCAGAGGAGGAAGAGTGAAGCTCCAGGGAGAAGAGCTAGAGAGGGTGGACGACTTCAAATACTTTGGGTCAACAATCCAGAGCCATGGTGAGTGTGGTAAGGAAATGCAGAAACGGGTCCAAGCAGGTTGGAACAGCTGGCGGAAGGTGTCTGGTGTGTTATGTCACAGAAGAGTCTCTGCTACGATGAAAGGCAAAGTTTATAAAACAGTGGTGAGGTCAGCCATGATGTATGGATTAGAGACGGTGACAACAGGAAGCAGAACTGGAGGTGTCAGAAATGAATATGTTGAGTTTCTCGCTCGGATTGAGCACGATGGATCCGATTAGAAATGAGCTCATTAGAGAGACAGCCAAAGTTGGATGTTTTGGAGACAAGGTTAGAGAGAGCAGACTTCGATGGTTTGGACATGTTCAGAGGCGAGAGACTGACTTTATTGGTAGAAGGGTGCTGAGGATGGAGCTGCCAGGCAAAAGAGCGAGAGGAAGACCAAAGACAAGGTTGATTGATGTTGTGAGGGAAGACATGAGGGTCATTGGTGTTAGAGAGGAAGATGCAGGAGATTGGCTTCGATGTAAAAAGAAGACAACGGTATGGCAACCCCTAACGGGACAAGCCGAAAGGAAAAGAAGAAGAATTGGTTCACAGGACCTGGGTTCAAATCTGGCCTCCCCTGTGTGGAGTTTGCATAGTCTACCCGTGCCTGTGTGAGTTTTTCCTGCAGGTACTCTGATTTCCTCCCAAATCTAAAAAAACATGGATGCTTGGTAAATGAAAGACTCGAAATTGTCAGCAGGTGTGAATGATGGTTAATCTATATGTGCCCTGCGATTGGCTCGCAGTCACTATAGCGTGCGCACACAGTCAGATGGAACAGACCTAACCTAACCCTAACCCCAGACCCTAGTGAGGGTAAGCCATGTAGAAAATTGATGGTTGGATGGAAACATGAAAACAGTTTTTAGTGGTTTAAATATTAGGGACAATTCAATCTTGGAGGGCCTACGAGTGTTCTTTCAGATTTAGTTATTAATGTAATTGGGACAAAGTAATATCCATATTATTTAGTTCCGCATGCTGATTTTCACTTGGCAGTTATACCACGCAAGTGGCTGAGTTTGGCTTTATAATAGAGATTTTCAGCAGTTCATTCAAACTTTCTCTCTCTGAAATGATTTCTTTCACTGCATAGTGGCTCAACTCTCATAATATCCCATTGGCACCTTTGGGCAGTCCAACATTTTGTTGCAGTTTGAATCCAAAAACCTAGATTGCATTTACTCTGATACCAATAACATACTGGTCGTCAAAATCCTTACTTACTTTTTATTTTTTAAGTAAAACCAAGTCAGTGGCAATATAGTATCAGCTTATCAATATTAATGCTGTTTATTCCCCTTTCGACATTAATATGAAGTAATGTGAGACTTCTTAACATTATAAAAGTAAAGAGTTTATCAAATCAGATCATTTTGGTTTTTGACTTGTGATTTTTCTTTTTTTCCATACATTATACTGTATATATTCATGGGAAAATCAGGAAAAAAACATTACTTTTAGTAGCGAAAGCCATTCATAGCTATTTTTATACTATCTGCTGCAGCGGCACATTTTATTACAATGTGGCATAATCCTTCTTTGGAAAAAAGGCTGCCATATTTTCGTCGTAAATGTCCTCATTACATAGGCTGAAGGTCATTAATATTTTGAACTATATTAAAATAAATACATATTTTAATAATGATTTGGAAGTCTTTTAGTTTTCCTCTCCCTACTAACAATTGTTGTTTTCTTTCTCTTCCACATCACTCGTCATCATCTATGTTTGAACAAGTTTTTTGCAGTTGGGCTTTTCACAATGGGCATGTGTTCAATGAAACTCATTTACTTTTTGTGCGCGATACTTCCACAGTTCAAATCCAATTGATAAAATGTGAGCCAAATGCTAGCAGCCTTTCAACATCCAATCTCAAATTATGTTAAATGGCTTTGGGGGCCGATGTGTCCAGGGGTTAAGGAGGGCTTGTCCTGATCAACCTCTGACACCTAGGTCATTCCTCAGGTTGTGCTCCAGGCACAGCTTCATTGATAAGGGTCATCGCAAGGGTGATTCTCTCCTCTTTGATTGTATCCAATTAAGACATCAGTTGCTGAATCAGTGCCTCCTGTGCATTAAAACATGAGTTGCTATCATTGACTGGCATGTACTTCAATCAATTGTCCTCTGAAAACCACACAATAATGGATGTGGTTTTTTTTCTATACCTGAAGTAAGCCAGTTGTCCCCAGTAACGACTTGAGAAAGCCAGTCTTAACCAAGTAGATTGTCTCTATTGTATAATATTTGAACAGTCTTGACTTTTCTGTCTTTTGTCTGCAAAAGTTATATCCGACATGATTCTCTGAATGTGGACGGCAATACAATAAAGTATTTTAAGGTCAAGTGTCATCTCTATAAACATTCTAAAATAGATATTGTAATGAAAAATACATATAACATTATTCACTCCAATGTCTATTCGAAAAAATAAATATGAGCGGAGAGCGCATCATCCATGCACACAGTTGGAGAAGTGTTATTCTACGACATCCAAGTGATTGCCATATTGTCTGCATCCCCTGTCTGTGATGTCACGCCGGACATTCGCCAATGAAAACACACGGTGGACCCTACTACGGGAGACGAACATGCCCCTTCTGACATGGAAACTCTTTTCGAAAAAGAGAACATCACACAACCGGGTGAAGTTACCGGGGCAATATTACCCTGTTGTTTCGAGCCATATTCAGATGATATGCGAACACAGCCAAACCGCCTCCCCGTCCGATCCACTTCCGCAGTGGGGATGAGCCATCGCGGCTCATCGCCGCCGGCCGGTGTGTCTCATTTTTTGGCGCCGTGGTGGCTTATCATGGAGCCGAGCCGGGCTGCTTTAGGGTGTTATTCATAGCCGCCGCAGTACGTGATGAACAACACCCTCGAGCCGGGGCACTTTACGGCGTCGTCGTTGCACGCGGCTGAGTGCGGCATTGTCGGCAGCGTTGTTCAGAGCTGCCAGTGTCTGCGAGCCCAACGTGCAACCTTGGCTGGCGAGGCGACGCAGCAGCCTTCGCCGGCGAGCCCGACGCGTACATCAACACATTTAGCACGCCTTTCATACGTACGCGGATCTTTTGTCACGTTATGAGAGATCAATTATGTGGTGTGCCCCAAACTATTTATTTTTTTTTTTTAGTAGCTGTATACACACCTACCTGTCATTTGGAAGCTTTCGTCCATTGCACCCATGCAATCCATTTTTCACACGAACCGGGTCTCTTGCAAACTTATGAAGGGTAAATCCATCCAAGCAATGTCCAGCAATGCAACGAGCCGGGATTTTGGCTAACACAAAGGAACAACGAACTACCTTCCTGTAGGTGAAACTAATAGAAACAAACGAGTCCATTTGAGGGACGTGTACGTCACTTCCTGCTTCTTCTTGAAAACAAAACCCTGGAGAGAATTTTCATGGCGAGAGTTACAAAAAGCTGTATACGTCAAAATCATGTTTTGTGGTGGAAAAAATGCATGGGTCCATATCGGCTGCCGTTTTTTCCTGAATAACATACTAAAAAATTTCATGACAGTGGCCCTTTAAAGTCACAGTTTTAGTAAAGTAAGTAACAGACTGGATGAAAAATGACTTGCTCCAAATTATGAGATATTTTGTTTTTTTGTGTATTTTATTTTTGTTGAATCAAAGTTCTTGAACCTAAATTGAAATTATTGTTTTGAATCACTCTGTATAATATCCAGTTTGGAAGAAATACATCTGCATATCAACAGAATTCACCTCATTGAGGGCATTCATTATTAACTTTACGATCTTGAGTTTCAGAGCAAACCTTGAGATCTTTTTTTTTTTTATACATTCTGAAGTATCTCAATGCACAATTTGTTAATCATCCAGCCTAAGTAAAACTAATACACTACTTCCACAGTGCAGTGTTTTCATCCTACATACCAGCTTCCTAATAGCACACACAAAAGCTACGCAAAATCAATAGTTATTGGATTTAAAATCAGTGTGACTTTATATATATATATATTTTTTTTTTTTGGGGGGGTGCAGCAGTTCATTTTCGCAGTAATTCCTCATGAGAGTAACAACTTTAATGATTGTGTTGTGATACCACATTACTTTTTAAAAAGTGCTGTTCTCCTAAATCGACGTGATTAGCATATATCAAGTAATTCTGGACAAATTAATGACCAAATATGAACCGTTTGACTCTGTAATCTTTTACGAGACTATATATAGTGGCTAGAGCCTACTAGAGATGCCTGGTGTATCTCATTGCTCATCCAGTCTGGTTTTGCCTCAAACTTCTGCAGCTTATTAAAATGCACAATTAGCATGTAATTTAGTCACCCGTGCACCCAAGCTTTTAAATGAAACTTCACAAAGGCTGTTCTCATCCAGAAGTGGGACAACACCCCCACCCTCTTGAAAATCTAATTAAACTAAACTAGTTTTTATCTGTTCTAAATGACTTTAGAGAACACATTCATTATGCCTGCCCTCCAGTCTTGTCACAAATATATTTCAATATTGCATTTATTTGATAAATAGGTTACACAATTTATTTGTTCTTCTGCTGTCCTGGACCCGGTGTGTTTGTTTTATTGTGTTAGCTCTGCTCAAGGCCTCATAAACACATCATAGTCATCTTTGGTGTCATCAGCCTTTTAATATAACTTACTGTGGAGCTACCAATCTAGTAACCCCATTTTCTGTAACCACCAAATATGATGAAAGCATTACCAAGTGATCAATGCCTCGTCCTTCCCATTCCCCCCCTTTCCACTGTCATTCTGCACCTACTGCAATGGGCCCTGGTAAATCTAGTATTTAGAGAAAGAATTACCTTTTAGATTTGATCATTTGCTTTGTTCTATTGCTCAGTTTCCTCTATGCCAAGCTTGGGCAGTTATGATCTGAGAGATATCTGAACGAGAAATAAATTGCTTGCCTCATACCTGCTTTTTTTTTGTCATTACCATTTTGATTGTAACCAGGAGGCCAGGCTTATCATTTTCCCCCTGAAATAGAATGGTACACGTGCACAATTTCACATTTTCAAAAACTGTTGATGAGTTTGCACCTAAATAAATCCAGGTTAAAACAAATGCCTTATTAAACCTTTTCCCCCATATACCAGAATCATCTTTATTCACCAAATGTCAGAAATATACAAGGAATTTTTCTCCAGTATTAGAGATAGAGCCATATCATGACAATAGACTGCAATCTATACTACATATATATATATATATATATATATATATATATATATATATATATATATATATATATATATATATATATATATATATAATTTATGTTAAAGTTCCCTGGATCTTGTTTCTCCACCAAACTACAAATTTGAGAATCGCTAAAGAATTGAGTCTTAAGCAGTATCCAAAATGGAATCTGAAAAATCTTAACAATTCCCTATTTGCTAATACCTCCTCCTTTCTGTGATTAAGATAGTTTTATGCTGTTCTATTCCCTCATCAAAATTCCCTCTTCAGTTATAAGTGGATGGCTATTCCCAAATAAATAAGTGTGTGTGTGTGTATATCCAGCCATCAATTTTCTTAACAGCTTATCCTCACGAGTGTCGCGGGATTGCTGGAGCGAATCCCAGCTGTGAACAGGCAGAAGGCAGTTTACACCCAGAACTTGGGACCAGGCAATTACAGGGCACATGTCAACAGACAACAATCGTACTCACAATCACAATTTGGGGCAATTTAGAGTGTCCATTTAATGTTGCATGTTTTTGGGATGTGGGAGGAAACCGGAACCTGCCTAGATTTTCAGGCTGCCGCTGTCCTGAACACAGCATAATCCCTGGCTGCTAGCCCAGTATGTTGCACTCACGTTCATTAATTTTGGAGCGCCAATTCATATGGCTGTCAGACAAACTGCTTCAAAGCAAGAGAATCAGTCATGGCGCATTAACAAGTAAATAGCCGTTTTATTTGTACTCTGTTTGGGTTAGGGTTAGGGTTATCCATAAAATATTTTTGTTTAATTTTTATATTGTACAATATTATTTCATTTTTTTCAATGTATGCAAGTCAGACTCAAAATTTAAAGTACAAATAATAATAATAATAATAATGAAATTTTGTGACCTGTGCTGACCTGAGCTTTAGAACATGCCTCGTGGCTGCCTTAAATGGTCCTCACCCGCAGGCACCATGTTGGTGATCCCTGATCTAGTATGTATATTTTTCAATATAAGAGCATTTTCTCACCAACACTTCAAAATTAGGCCCAAATGAATAAATCCTTTATTTGTGTCATTTACAGCAGCACAATGAAAGACTTGTGAGCACATACACCACACCTTTTTAAGTTTGGGGTTTGAATCCATTCCCTGACCTCAGTGTAGTTGTAAGTCCAAATGTTTTCATTTTTGTCTATATGTGTCCTGCGATTGGCTGACAACCAGTCCAGGGTGCACCCCTCCATCCTCCCAAAGTCAGCTGGGATAGGCTCTAGTCAACCTGCAGTCCCCTGTGAGGATAAAGTCTCATGGGGATTTTTTTAAATGGATTGATAGGTTGTTATTTACTTTTACATCAGATCTCAAGAAATGTAAATATGACTGTCATTTCTGGATTATAAGCCTCACCTGATGATAAGCCTCAGCCAGTACATTTTTAAAGGAAAAAACATTTTGTACATACATAAGCCGCACCTGTCTATAAGCCGCATGTGCCCACGTTGAAACATGAAATATTTACAAAGAAAGACGGTACACAGAAAGAGTTTTAATAATAGACCTTCGCTTTTCTTTCCAAACAGTGCCTGTGACTCGGCAGTAACACAGCAGCAACACAGCTCAGGCCACCTGCTTTTATGACCTCTGAAAGCTTTTTTTGTCTTTTTACATTGCTCCAGTTCTTCGCGCTGCCGTTTCCAGCATCTCACCAGCGATTCATTTATGCCAAGTTTATGTGCAGCAGCTCTGTTTCCTTCTTTATCAGCCAGCTCGTTTCCTTTTAACTTGAAAGCTACATCATATGCATTTCTTCTTGCATTTTCCATGATGAGGGTCAATTCATGCTAGTTTTATTCATGCACAAAGCACGACGTTACATTAAACTTGCGTCTTCCTCGACCTTTTCTGCTTGGGCACCCCTGGTGGACGTTAGAAAAAATGCATAAATTAGCCGCATCTCTGGATAAAACGCAGGATTGAAAGTGTATGACAAAAGTCGTGGTTTATAGTCTGGAAATTACAGTAGTTGTATTCTTTTGTATTTTCATTTGGGCTCTCATTTCATCACAGCAGAAACAAATGCAGAGTAATGTCCACTTTATACTACTGGACTGTCACGCGTTTGACAATACCTACATTGCATCACGTGATCTCTGCATTGCCCAGTGCAGTTTAACCTGCCACACACATGTCAATCAAAGTTGCTGTGCAGGGAAAGCTTCAGAGCTTATCTCTCGTGATTGGCCCGTTTAGTCACATGCTGTGATGACGTTACTCCCTGTTCCTTCTAGCTCAACATAGAACCGACGGCGCCACCTTCTTGATTGATTTTGCAGCATAATTACACTTATCTGGTCATTTAGGTCCATTTATTCAAGCAGACACTGTTCCATGGTCACCATTGTTGTTGTTTTGTCCCTTGTTAATGAAAGGAAAGTAAAAACAGCTACCAGAAATGGTCAAAAAGTGCTGTAGAAAGTCCACCCTATAGAGTCCTTGCCAATACCAGCCATAGCGACATCTCTGACTTGGAGGGAAACTGCAGCACATTTTCAGAAATTGTGCATGGTGTTGCCCTCGAGTGTAATGGCAAATTGCTCGTGGGAGAGCTGCAGTGACATCAGCACGGTCGCTGCATGCGCGGGTATAAAGACACCTTAAGTCACATTTAGAGCCTGAACGTATCTAACAACAGGAATCTGAACTGGAGGTGGCAGAAATGAAGATGTTGAGGTTCTCGCTCGGAGTGACCAGGTTGGATAGGATTAGAAATGAGCTCATTAGAGGGACAGCCAAAGCTGGATGTTTTGGAGACAAGATTCGAGAGAGCAGACTTCGATGGTTTGGACATGTTCAGAGGCGAGAGAGTGAGTATATTGGTAGAAGGATGCTGAGGATGGAGCTCCCAGGCAAAAGAGCGAGAGGAAGACCAAAGAGAAGGTTTATGGATGTGGTGAGGGAAGACATGAGGGCAGTTGGGGTTAGAGAGGAAGATGCAGGAGATAGGCTAAGATGGCAAAAGATGACACGCTGTGGCGACCCCTAACGGGACAAGCCGAAAGGAAAAGAAGAAGAGCCTGAACGTATCTGATTGCCCACACCATCAATTCTACATTCAGTTTAGGGGGGAAAAAAATCCCTTTACAACAAGGTGGGTGTTGCATGGGTACCTGGTGGCCACAGTATTACAGAGAGGTTTGGGATTAAAAGATAAATTATTGGACTTCTGATAGTTTATTAGACTTTTCATTGTATAAGAGTCCCTCTTATACGGATACTTTTAAAGTAAAGAGAAAGAAAATGTTTGTTATAACATTTCAAATTCATATATCAGTGCTATCACATTGTCATTTTCATTGCAAATCAAAACCCGATGATGTCTTTGTTCAAGTAAAATGATATTTGCTCCTCTTAAAAAGGAAAAAAAAAGTCTACTTTTGAAATAGCCGGTAAGTATGTTAAAGCTGGTCTTCCCTGGAGAAAAATTATCAACTTAATTAAAAGGACCAGCAGGAAATGCGGAGAATCATCTCAGTATAATTATAAAAGCCCCATTTTTTTGTTAATCTGTGGTTCTGCAGCAAGGATTCTCACATTGTGGAGCCAAGCTATAGCCTTGAGTAAAGCACCTAGACCCCACAAGCTCCCACGAGGAAAGGCGGTGGGAGAATAAGAGAGGATGTCGGGGGAGGCGGGGTGGGTGAGCCAAGAGCTCTGCTTCATGTTGCTGGTAAGGTACGCAAAGTCACATGGCAAACCACGGGAATTCATTCAAGTCAAGTCTTTGAATTATAAACCAGGCTCTGCTGGTTTGCATTGTTTGACCCAGAAGAGAAAATGGCTTTAGTACTCCATTTGTGGTTGTTTCCATGATCTATGGCTGAGTGGTAGCACAAGAGTTGATTCCCCCAAGTAGCATGAGAATAAGGGTGCGGAGAATGATTTAACAGTGCATTCAATTATTTATTTTACACAAATATTAAAGTCCGTGCAAACTAACAATAGAAACATAAATTTGACACAGAACAGCATTGTTCACAAGTTTGTTTAATTTCACTGAGCATAACTAATTGGCAAGCATATCAAAAAGATGCTCTTGTATGGTGTCAATCAAGCCATTTCTTACACACTGTGGATTTGTCTTCTAAATGCGCTGAAAACCACACTGTCCATTATCTTTCTTATCCTTAAACATCCTTATCTGTATGAGCTAGGAAAATATATCTGTGTGAAGCATATCCTGTGGTACAACTATATACCACCAGATTATAGTGGTGCTTTTCCACACTGCGACGAGATGTGCGAGGTCATTACCATTTTGTATATTTTTTTGTGTTAGTGTTTTTAGTCAAAATGCTCCGTTGTGCACTTGTGTGTAGGTGAGCTGTGGATTGTGGTGCCTGGTCTCAGCATTGGAGTCTTTGATTTGTGTGTCACAGCTGGGCATGAGGAGGATGTTTCAATGGGCAGCTGTGGACGCTTTATCTCCCATGCCCTGACATAGGCTCATTTAAACGATAGCACACTTGGGGATTTGCCTCCAAAGTTGTCAGGAAGCAGTCAGATAAATCACTAGATAGTATTCCACATTGGATATCCCAGGCTCTGGTACTCATGGCTTTGTCTTTATCTTTGTCATGGGACTCATGTTAATGTATTGTTCTTATTGAAATCGGGTTTTTGTTTGTTTGTTGGGTTTGTTACTCACTCAGCCAAGCCCCTTTAAAGCACACATTTAACATGCTGATCACGTGTTACATCTTCATTTCTTTTCACATTTTTACACAATACAGTATATTGGTATTTGTTACATTATGTAACAATAAAATTGTGGTGTTTCAGGCAGGTCTGGAACAGATTGGTGGCATTTCAATTTCTTTCTGTGGAAAAAAGGAATTTCTTCGATCCATCCATCCATCCATCCATCTATCCATTTTTTTAGCCGCTTATCCTCACAAGGGTCGCAGGGAGTTCTGGAGCCTATCGCAGCTGTCAACAGGGAGGAGGCGGGGTAGACCTTGGAGTGGTTGCCAGCCAATTGCAGGGCACAGGGAGCCAGCCAACAGTCGAATCACAATCGCACGTAGAGGCAATTTAGAGTGTCCAAATAATGGTGCACGTTTTTGGGATGTGGAAAACCCATGCAGGCACAGGGAGAACATAAAAACTCCACACAGGCGGGGCTGGGATTGAACTCTGCACCTCAGAACTGTGAGGCCAATGCTTTACAGCTGCTCCACCATGCCACCAGATAACACTATAGATGTGCTAAAATACTGTTCCACTCTATGTTAAGTCTGTTCTCTTAAGTCAACATTTCAATACTTGATAGATCATCTGAATATCTTTTTGACCTGAATGCATTTATTTTCATTGCATCGTTAATCATTTTAACGTACTGAAAATTGATTCTCATCTGGAGAACTAAAGCTTTGGTCTCCTTTAACAGAAAGGAATTGACTTTGATTTTATTTTATGCTTAATATTTAATACAGAGGATTTTCTAGTCTTCATTTGAATAAATAATGTCGAAGAAGGGATAATGGTTTTACCCACATAGGTTAATGTCAACCAGTGAGAATGAAATAACATTTTAATGGTTTATAACTGCATTCAATGTTATTAATTTAAACTTTAGCCATCCGAGTAAGGAAATTGAGAGCAGATTCTCATTTGCTATGCCGACCTAGCTGTGAAGGAAATGTTTTGATTATTTTGACTTGCACTGGAGTAAGACGGTCTACCTCACACTGTGTTATTGCTATAATAAAGCATTTAGGTACAGGTCTCTTCTTGATTTATGAATTTAAAGGCTATCTGACCCATTGTAAAGTACAAAACAAGTCTATTTTGTTTACAAAGTAGGTTATTGCTGCTGCAAGAAGTAAAAGGACATTAAGGTAAACTTGAAGTAGAGACATTTATCGAGTAAATGTGGATTATAAACCCGAGAGTTTCACACAAATTCTCCACTGCAGCCTCTTTGAGAAATTGCTGGCACTGGAGCAATAGTTCACAGTAACTTCTCATAAATGTTTACTGCCAGAAGCCTTTTAAACATGCACAGTTCAGCAAGAACCAAAATGAATATTACCGCAACCACTCGGTCATCAGTTGGTGTGTTTACACACTTTCTTCCATGTTAAATTATCATCATTTGTATTACTAGGTAGAAATGTGTGAAAGGTTACAAACTGTATGCTTGACAGTATATTGGTAACCAAAGGCAACCACTATATATGACGCAAACCATAGCAATGATGTCATTGTACCTCCTACAATTGAAGGCAACTATCTTATGTATTTGCATGTTCTCTCTGAGCTTCAGTGTTTTTTTTTTTTTAAACGGTTCTGCAGTTTCCTCCCACATTCCAAAAATATGCATGGAAGTTGAATTACAGACATGTGTGGATATGCTTGAGAATGTTTTTATTTATGTATTTATTTCTTTATATGCCCTACAATTGGCTGGCAGCCAGTACAGTTCTCACACTCAGTAAGGTGGGATAGGCGGAAGCACACCCATGACTCCAGTGGGAATAAGCATTTCAGAAAAAAGATGGACAGATGGGTTTTGGGGGTGCGTATAAGAGCTTATAATATATAATGCATTATGGTAATTCATTCTATATTTTATGTGAACATAATGAAGATGAATCAAGTCTAATCAAGTCTTTGAAGTCATAATGTCTCAAGTCACATCCCATGTCTTTAACTTCCAAGTCCAGTTCAAATCTCTCGTCTATTTTTATTTTTTACTCAAGTCACAAGTCTCGAGTCAACTTGAGTCCATGTCAGAATGACTGGAATCCCCATCTCTGGTATGTATTATACAAGGCTGTGGGCTTTTAATGAAAAAATGCCTTGGAAACGCTAGCCCAAGTAACTTTGCATAATAGCAACAGCTGTTCATGCATTTTAATCAAAAGCAGTCATGTTTCATGAAACTACTTCAGTCTTCTTCATTTGTGACATTACAAACTGCCCACCAAACTTTGGCTCCAAGTTCCAAGCATGTGATGAAGCAGCCATGCTTGCTTTCGCTCCTCAAGTGCCTGAACGCTTGCTGTTGAATTTGGTCAGTAATTACAAGCATTTGTCTCATCCTGTCTGCTGCAGCTTCCTAGTGCATAGTGATAGTATGCTTGGAACTAATTTTTTTTTGCCCAACTTTCACCTATATTAAGGTTGCCAGCATTCTTTAAATTCATGTAGCAAGCTCTCTTGGGTGATTAAAAAATGAACTATGTTCAGGGAAGTACCAGTAATTCATGATTAATTTAGTCTGGATCCACACTGGGGGTTATGTTTTCCAGCCATGTTTTCTCAGCATTTGTGTCCCTTATTAGCCCAGCTTGTCAGACAGTGAGTGCAGTTTCTTCATGAGGTGACATTTAATTATGGGGGCATGAAATTGCCTTCTATTAATTGAAAATAGTCACCCTTGGTCAATCAGCCTTATGTTTTGTAATGGGCAAATGTAAGACTGACATACAATACAACCTACTGTGGTTTAATGTAAGATGAGGATTTTGACACTATTAGTTTACAAATGAAGAGTTTGTTTTCAAAACAAGACATGGGCATTTTTTTCAGATTTACGAAACTCGCGCCAAAATTATCCAGCTCCAAATGGATAATATTGGCGCGAGTTTCGAAAATCTGAAAAAAAATGCCTATGTCTCATTTTGTAAACAAAATCTTCAAATTCACTGTAAACAAATTGTGTATGTGTACCTGTATTTTAAAGCATGGTGACTGACTGGTGACCAATTCAGGGTCTAGTCTACCTTTCGCTCAAAGTTAGCTGGGAAGGGCTCCAGCACTCCTGCTACCCTTCTAAGGAAAAGCAACTTGGAAAATTGACAGCTGAATGGATGGATGGATTTTATGCAAATGCACATATTTTGGGAACAAAATATCAAGTTTATGAAAAGTCTAAATGGAAAAAAAAATGCTTTACTTAAATTACACATGACTGAATTCCTACTTAACTCAAGATGGAGGATTCACATGGCTCTTCACATATTCCACATATATACTCTATAACCAGTCGTGTTTAAGTGCCTGCAATCAATACTTGAGTATAAGTTCATATATCTTGAGAAAATAAGCTGTCATGGAGACAGTCTTACATCCTAGAATGCATACACATAGACACACACGAAAAAACAATATATCATTGAGAAGTACTGCACTTAATCATCTCAGAAAGCTAAACTCATATGTAAAAATGGAAATTTCCTTACAAAGAGGTCATGAGGATGGAAAACACACACACATACATAATGCTTAAATCAGGAAAAGGAAGTGTCTCGATCTTTTTTCTGCTGCAGTAATAATAAAGCATGGGTGCTGAAGGTAAGCTAACCCAGGAGGCTTGTTGGTAATGAGACTGGATGATAAGTTTTGGGGAAAAATGTGTGATAATGAAGGAAGGTGAGAAAACTGAGAGGATGTGTTTGGTTGTGATTATTAGGGCACCTTACACCGACAAATGGACAAAAATGTAGGGTCGTAGAAGACACATGGATTTCCATCAGGTAACTGTGATAACAGTCTCAGATAAAATGACCCGTTTGTATTCAATTCAATTGTATAATTGTATTCTGAAACTATTCAGTCAGTTTTTAACGTTTGTCGTAGACAATAGTTTTAATTGCAAGTCACTAGTCACCAGTCAATCACAGTGTATATTTGAAGGTAGACAACCATGCATTCTTGTTTTGATGATGCCCAACAACATTGATAATAGACTTGAATGTGATAATTTTTTTCAGGTTTTTATTGATTTGTGTTGTTTGAGGAAACCCAGATGTGTACTTGTCACTGATGGTAAATGGACTGTACATTTATAGCGCTTTATCTATCCTATACCATCACAATGGCCACAGTGCTTTACAAAGAACTCACACACACATTCATACAGCAGGACTACCTACTGATGGCTATATTTAGATGATTTCAGGCTCATTTTGATGCATTCCTTGATTATATGTTAATTGCTTGTGCCCCCATTTTTTTTTTTTTTTTTTTTGTTAAAGAAAGCGCCCCCTATACTGCGGGAAGAACACCATATCCATAGTAGAGCATGATAATGCACCATGCTGTTGAGGCTCCTTTTCATTGGCTCGAACATGGGCCTTAGTCAAGTTGGAGGGAATCATTAACAGTTCAAAATACCGGTTAGTGGTAGCACAAAACCTTGAAAACCATAAACCAAATGAATTGTCAAGAATGTCCCAATAAAACTGCTAAAGTTGATTTTGGCTTAATTAGAGGCACTTTAAATAGGGCCAGTTGTGTGCTGACTCCAATCTAACCTGTTTGAATGGAATTGGTTGATTCTGAAAACACCCACATCCGCAATAATGCGTGCGCAGACTTACGTGTCACAGACACACACACACACACGTGTATATATATATATATATATACACACACACACGTATTCTGCCTGTTTCTTTCGGCTTGTCCCTTTCGGGGTCGCCACAGTGCATCATCTCAGATGAACGCATATATATGTTTGGCACAATTTTTACGCCGGATGCCCTTCCTGACGCAACCCTTCTCAGGGAGTGGAGGCCCCAGTGGGATACGAACCCACAACCCCCGGTTTACCAAACCAGCGCTCTAACCAATGAGCTACGGGGCCTCTATATATATACACGTGTATATATATATATATATATATATATATATATATAAGGGTACCCCCCAAAAAATTATAATAAAAATTTAGAATAATATATAATAAATATATGACATATAAAGTTTACAATTATTTAAAGTGCGTATACATTTTTGGGTGACACCCCTAACAGGACAAGCCGAAAAAAAGTACATATATATAATTCATATGAACGCCTGGTCAACATTTGAAAGGAACTTGGTTAGGATCTGATAATGTCAGGTGTTTTTCATCTTTATCCTTTATGCCTATTCGTGATTCCAATCGGGATTGTGTAACTTGGTGTTGTGTAAGGGCTAAAATGTTGCATAAATTAATTTTTTGAACAAAGGTCTCTATAGAGCTCATGCACCTACATCATAAAATCATGTGACTTTTGTTTACCTCGCCATATTGCCGGTCGAGCAAAGCATTATTCAATGATAGGTCTGTTGGAGACGACACGAAAATATGTCTTATAGCACGACGCGCAGAGTCTTGTCTGATACCGTGAGACATTTAGAAGGTGAAAATAAATGAAGGTACGTGGAAAAATTAGATAAACTCGGCGTAGAGGACCTGTATTTAATGCCGAAGTCGATGTTTCCGCCGATAAGAAATCGGAGTGTTAATTTGCTTCCGCTTGTCTTGGACAACTGGATACACACATGTATGTGGTGAGTAAGTCATCGAGATTTACACGGAAAAGTTTAAAAGCGTATATAAGTCTGGACGTATACAAATACTTCATTGTTGGACCTGTTTCTCATCAGGAATAAATCCCACATAGTGACAGTTTTGACGGCTCGTGAACGTGGAAGTGTGTTCGGCGACACGTTGACTTTTCCACAAGAATTCAATACAAATACTAATATTTAAATAACTGACCCATGGTTTTACACAAACTCTCATTCATTAACTATGATTGGAAAAAAAAAAAAACGGAGTCGTCTCTACGGAACGTACATGGAAGTTATTGCGGTTACACTTACCCTCCGTAACTGCGACAAACTTTTTTTTTAATAGCATTGTTCTCAAATGAGGCAATTTGGCATTATGAATACTTTTTGGTAATTTGAGATTGAGAATTATAATTCCTACCTGAAATGAAGCGATTGTTACACAGGCGTGTGTGTATTTTGGGTGGGCACCATCCATCATGTTTAATTGCCGAAATCCATCGATCGTTTCTCGTCTTTTCAGATGGTATTCCATAGAATGATCTCTTTGAATATCTGTCTCGTCTGTTGTGACAACCAAGAGCACAACACGTTTCCGGCATTGTGTATATTCTGCTCCGGTTCAATGTCTGCCACAATGTCAAGCAGCTCTGTTTTACCGGCAATATGCCCCTGTGAAAATGGTAACGTCACGTGCACAATTATTCTTGAGTTTAAATTACGTTCCCTTTTCTCAAATCTTTTTTCTGTTTGGCTTTCAAATGTATCATTAAGATTTGTACAGGATTTGCGAAATACTGCAATCAACCATATCTTCAAATTTCAATAATTATTACAAGATAGAGATTTACGGTATCTATACAGAGCACTGTCATTTGTTAGCACTTTAGTCACGACTGTACTTTATTAGTACTGTAGTTTCCAATTGATAGCACAGTACCATTTTTCTGAGTCAATGCTAAAGAGTCTAAACACACAATAGACCAGTCAAACATCCTGACATGCAGTTCCGAAGAAGTTATGCTGACATTGTAATTGGTATGGGACGGCTCCATTGCCTCCAACAGGGAATGTGGCAAACAACGAGACAGAGCAGTTAAAAAAAAAAAAAAAGGAAAGCCTTTGACAATTGTCACAAGAAGTGCAGCACGGCTGGGGTTCGGCACCAAGTTGTCCGCAGCTGTCAGACTCCACGGTTCCAACAACAGTGTCACATAAACTGAAGTACCCAAGCTGAGCCTTGTTTTATGATTCTGGGAACAGCAGGAACATTCTGGTGTTCTTGTCAACTATCATGGCATATTACCATCATGGGGATGTTTCCATTGTTCCAAAAGTTGTTTTTTTTTTTTGAAGAAATGTACACTGCATTGTGATTAAATATTAATATACTTTTCAAAATAAAGTTGTAGGAACTACCTAGGCTTGTTTTAAATGGGAAAAATATTACTATGTCATGTTAACAATTGACTGTATTCAAATGACAATCAAGTTTCAGGGCAAAGAAACTATTGCACCAATTGATTTTGCCTCTGACTGATGAGGTTACCACTCAATAAAAAGTGCCTCATCCATCCATCCACCCACCCATCCATCCATCCATCCATCCATCCATCCATCCATTTTCTTTGTCACTTATCCTCACAAGGTTTGTGGGAGTGCTGGAGCCTATCCCAGCTGTCAATGGGCAGGTGGCAGGGTAGACCCTGAACTTGTTGCCAGCCAATCGGAGAAAGTGCCTAATCTCTAATAACAATGAATATGCACTTTAAAGTACAATAATTAGTGTACATGCACGATGGTTAACTGGTATATCTTGTTTTTGTATGTTATTGCGCAGAATATATTTGTGATCATTATATTGTGGTGATTTTTTTTTCTGCTGAAGCTGTGATAGAAGTCTTTTATTTTGGCACCAACTTACATCAGAGTATCAGAGGATTAATGTGTCATTTAACCTTTGGCTATTCAGTGGCTATTTACAGAGTAACATCTGTGACTATCTAGTTTACCATTTCTCAAATCTCATCTATTACGGATTGAGTGGAGATTATTACCTCATTGTACATAATGTGTTTAGAGTAAAGGGCGAGCTCGAGCTTCAGTTGTACCTAAAATTGCTGCGATTAGGACTCATGATCCAGTATCACAAGGGAGTAACCACAATGGCTTGAACATATTCCACCTGACATTTAATTCAGGCGAATCTCTGATTGGCACTTGATTAGCAACTAATCCATGTCATTATCTCCTTCAGTAAAATTAGTTGAGTAGAAAATGGTGTTGTAAATCACAGAGGTGAAATTGTGCCAGGGCTTTGATCA
The DNA here is from genome assembly GCF_019802595.1 of Syngnathoides biaculeatus. NCBI lineage: Eukaryota > Metazoa > Chordata > Actinopteri > Syngnathiformes > Syngnathidae > Syngnathoides > Syngnathoides biaculeatus. Next base: position 20,605,390 of record NC_084651.1, read on the forward strand.
TTGTTCAGAGCTGAAAAGTGCAGTGGAGAGATAGGACATAAGCTGTTGCTATGGTTACAAAAAAGTTGGGGTGGGGGGCAGAAATGTGAAGTACCATGGGGGTGCTTCTCCATCTGAATTGTATTGTCTTAACCCCCAGGTTTGTATATTATAATAGAATAATAAAAACTGTTAGGAAGTGTTTTCATGACAGCATTTATTCCTACAATATGGTTAAAATAATTTCCATTTGATTGTTTTTGTTTTGCAAAGCCATTTGGAGTGCACACTTTATTGAACTGTATAATTTTTTTTCCGTCAGACCCATTTGAAAAATTAGCACACGTAAAAATACAAAAAAGGTTTAGCTCAATTTAAAGTAATTTAATAGTCACCCCTTAAAGCCCGGGTGTCATCCGTATAAACTAAAATAGATATTGTAATGAAGAATACATAGAACAGTATTCACTTCAATGTCTATACAAAAAAAAAGGGAGCGGAGAGCGCGTCATCCACGCACAAAGTTGCGCAATTGAGTGTCCCTAGACATCCAAGTGGTCGCCATATTAGTCACGTCCTCTGTCCTTGACGTCATTGTCACTTCCGCCATTGAAAACGCGCAGTGCCTGCTACTATGGAAGCCGAACAACAGAGGTATTCGCATTTTTTCGACGCCCCTTCTGACACCGAAGCTCTTTTCGAAAAGGACAACACCACACAACCGAGTGAAGTTACCGTGGCAATATTACACTATTGTTTTGAGCCCTCAGGGCAATTTTCGAGCCATATTCAGATGGTATCCGTTCACGGCCAAACCACATCCCGTCCGATCCACTCCTGCGGCGGAGATGAGCCATCGCGGCTTATGAAGGGTAATTCCATTCTCCCGAGTGTTCGAGCAATGTCCAGCAATGCAATGAGCCGGCATTTTGGCTAACACAAAGGAACCACGAGCTACCTTCCCGGAGGTAAAACTAATGGAAACAAATGAGTCCACTAGGGGGCGCCTCTGTCCTGTACGTCATTTCCTGCTTCTTCTCGAAAACAAATCCCTCGAAAGGATTGTCATGGTGGGAGTTACAAAAAGCTGTATACATCAAAATCATGTTTTGTGGTGAAAAAACACATGGCACCATATTGGCTGTGGGTTTTTCATTAATAATATACCAAAAATCATCCGTTTGACGACACTTGACCTTTAAATAATATACACAACATGAATTGGCAATACTGAAAATGTACTTTATTCATGCAAATTTATGTAAATTAAAAAGAGGGTGTAACCTGAAAGTAACACACACAAATTTTCAAGATTGATTAACACGGCATCCAGTCCGTCAAGATTCACATCTGTCTAGTTTCTTTCATCTCACCTTTATCACAATTAAACTAGATTTGTTATAGCTGGAATTTTGTTGTCACTTCTGACAATATATAGAAAGAAACAAAAAAAGTGTTCTACCTATCCATTACAGTATTTGAAAGTATCATTTTACCCGTCTTTGGCCTGGTTTCTTCTTTAATACTTTGCCACTTTCCTATATATTTTTTTTCTCTTGTGAAAAAGTATTCCTAAAATGTTTAACTACTTTCTCCTAACCTGCCGTTTTGGAGGCTCTTCAGTAGACCAGCAGGTAACCGCAACAAAGACAATGCAGTCCAGTTGGTTGTCTTTATATGAATGCCACTCTATTCCCCGAACTTAGATTACTGGCTGATATTCAGGCTTCTGTATATCCTGCTCGGTACAATCTACCTTAAGCATACCCATTTCTCATTCCCCACCCGCCCCATGCTGGCTCCTCTGGCTCCAGTCCTGATCCTAACCCTCAGAGGTGTGGGAAATAATTAGGAGAGAAAACTGCAGCTGACACTATTTCTAAAAGCAGGGTATTGTAATGAGAGCAGAGCATGTATTCATTGTGTCTGATGGAGCAATTGAAAGCCACTTGGTTTTCAAGCTGCCCGGGAGAAGCCTAGTGCAGTTTGCTGGTCTTTTAATGCACATGGGAACACAACCTTGGGAGGGTGTTCCAGAGGTGTCTCCAACAATGGCAGCAGCCAAGGTTATAGCTGAGTAACCCATTCAAACAACTCTGAAGTGACACAACCCTCACCGCTTTTGTCTCAACCAATATGGCACTCTCTTGCTCTCCGTCTCTTGTTGGGTTGTTGTACTCTTGTACTATTATTAATGTGAGCGATGCCGTCGAGCCCCTGATCAAAAATTGAGCTTCATTTAAGTGTGGACTGAGTAATGGTTTTGCAAAGCTTTTTCTTACCAAGGGAGAGGGTAAGCATGTTTAATGTCTTTCCTGATGCATGAATTTATTGGCATTAGGGTTTTGTTTCTAAAAATTTGAAAATACGAACAATTATTTTTCACTGACACATGGGAAAAGCTGGGAACGCTGTATGTGGGGCCAGTACTGTATATGTTTATGGCTCTGCCTAACAAATAAATGAAATCTCGTATGTGTGGTCTTTTGACATATTGCATGTAAGTATCGCAACACCTCTGTAGTGAATGCACACTGTTGGAGAAGTGTTAAAAGGAAAAGCTCAGTAGTGGTTCCAAGATTTATATTCGGAAATTGAACATCTGACCTTCTTTTTTTGCATACAGCTGTTTCAATACAGTTTAGACCCACTTTTAAATAGTCTCAGCCTTTGAATTGTTCTTTTGAAATAGCCAAAAGCATCACATCTGATATCTTCTGTTTGAAAATAATTTTGTGTTCACAGCGCATAAGGCTCTGACATTCTCCACCATTAACAGCATCTACAAAATGTGTATCGGATAGCCAAGATCCGGGTTACACATTTTTTTTCTACTCAACAAATGTATTGGACAAATATAAGTGTTGAGATGAAAGAGAAGAGGTGGCTGTAATTTGCCTTTTGTAGTTTTGTACATGTGAAGGTGAAGAAAATGTACTCAATTTTCCGGTCTTCAATGTTGCTTTATTTCAAAAGATTTGGCTTGAGCTTCTAGAAGCTACTGTACTTTATTGGTATATGGACACTAAGAGAATTTGGATGCAGTTTTGTCTCTGCTCTGCATCAAGTTAGATTATCCTGGATCATCCTGTAACTGTAGAATTGAAATACCCCTACTCAGGAGGCTACCATGTTTTACCACACTTGATGGAAGGGTGGAGAGTGAGCCAAGCACTGCAGAAAATCATTCTGCATATTTAATTAGTGCAGATCATACAAATTGTACATGGAACCTGTGTGTTGCCACATGCACATTTTGAGTTTAGATTTTGGAAGCTCCTCTTCACAGTCACGAAGTGATCTAAGATGATACTCCACATCCTCTTTTCCAAAATAAAATATCATTTCTTCATAATGAGATTCTGAGGCTGCACTTTGAATGCATCAGGCATACACAATTTATGAATCTGCCAAGATAGCGATGAAATTCATCTTAAATTAGGAATTAAATTGCTGTCCAAACCGCGACGTCTCGTTTTGGTTAATTAAACCGTGGCTGTAGAAAGTCTTAGACAAAATCAAGTGACTACCCAAACCACCACATTTATTGTGGTTTATTTATTTATTTATGAAGTTAAAAGCCATCTTTCTCTGTGGGCTCCCATTCCTCCTTCATCTATTATTTGCATCACTCATCAAATGTATCCATATGGTGCACGATGTATCTGTCTTACTCTACTCATTCCTGTAAATAGGTACATTAAATCCATTGTTTTGACTTTGTCAATCATTTTACAGTGTTTTTGTTGTATTTATTGACACTGAGGACACATTCCCAGACTGATTAGAAGTCCACAGTGCATCAGGGACACAGGGAAGAAAGGGTGGGACTCCAAGATGGACATGGAGGTTATCATTTTGAGCCATATTCTGCAACTACTGTGATGAGGCACACAACCAAATGTTTTTGTTACTGGTTTCCCAAGGTCTTCGTAGGCTAGAGATCAGGACTGCTTGATAGGGATGAGAAATGTCTCAGGAGCATAGACTCCTCCGGGAAACACTACAAATTGGAACAGTGCAGCATTACATTTCCCCAACCTGGCTCTTGTTTTTGAATAGGAATAATAATGTGAAAAATCAGTTGTCCTTACACCACTACATATCAGTCATGTCCTGAATCTGCTGCGCAGCATGACATCACATTGTAGCCAAAATATGTGCGTTCATCTGAGATGACACGCTGTGGCGACCCCGAAAGGGACAATCCGAAAGAAACTTACACATATATATATATATATATATATATATATATATATATAATATATATATACACCTTTTTTCCTTGCAACATTATGCTTTCCGAAATGTCAAAACGATTTGCATTCAATTTAATTTATTTATACTGTACCTGAATGGCAACATTGTATTTTCTACATGGCTTTTTAGTTTATGCATTGTGACGACCTCTTCTTTAGTCCTTTTTTTAAAAACTATATATCCAATTGTTCGTAACATTTTTATTGTTGTGTAAAGAACTCTACGTGATTATCATGGACAATGGTTTGCGGACAGTTTCAAGCCTGCAGCTGGACTACATCAGCTCTATGCTGTGTTAAGTAAGTCCCACTGTCACAAGAGCAATCCTTCTCTATATCCACATCACTGTCCGACAAGTGTTACTTTTTCGAAAAGCCATCAGGCTCCGTGTCTGTCAAGCGGCGGTCCCTCACTCCATTTAAGATGATTGATAAGACCTGAAAACCTTTTGCCCAGCTGTTGACACATCCTTGAGAAGCTGAAAAGAACTTAGATAAAGGACCCCCCCACACCCCCATCAAATAGCTTTTGTTTTGACATTGTTCACTAGCTCACATATAAAAAATTATCTATTGCTATTCTAAGGTGGTTTAGACCTTCAAAGGTGATTACAATGTATGAGTTATTTTATTTTTCAACCTTAACCTTTAAGAAAGGGTGGTCCTCTTCTTGCGTCAAGTGGAAACAGAACTAGAATCAACACCTTTGTTTGTCCAGCAGTAATTGTTCTTTCTCTTGGCTTTGTTATCCTCTAATGGCTCGTGAGGATTTCTTCAGGACAACTTGAGATAGATTTTATGATGTTTCAGTGTGATTGATAACATACTCTTGGAGGGATGTCAGGCTTTCAGAGTAGGATAATGTGGATTTCTATCTATCTGCCTTCTTGTGTAAGACGCTCCATCAATCAGCAGCAATCATGGCCTTAACCCGGTAAAATTAAAACTTTGCAGGGGGTGGGGCCTGGGTTTTCGGTGGAATCAGGACACACATCAGAAGGGAGCGCGACAGAATCAGAACACTGATCCACATCTCACCAGGCTCACTGCTGCAGAGAAGAGGACCGATATAAGATTCCCAGCATGGGGCAGAAAATACAGTTAATGATCTGATTGTACATGGCTGTTGACAGGGCAGAGGGATTACAGGAAGAACAGTCTAATTTTCACTCTGTGTGGAGATGTTATTAGATCCTAGCCCAGCTAATTTAATTCTTAGCCTGTCAATATTTACCAGCAACAAGGGCTCTGCACTCGGGCAGACTCTTTGAGAACGCCAAGCTAAGGAAATTATTTGACACATAGATGAAAAGATCACAATTCCCCTTGTGTCTGGCTCAAAATACTGTAGAAGCTCAGCTAGTCTTCGATATGTCATAGCCATGTATTTATCAAGTCTGCTTCTAATCACTTTTTACTGTATGCCTGTTTTTCAGTCGATGGCTGCATACACAAAGCTGCGGGTTCCTGTCTCTATGACGAGTGTCTAACACTAAATGGCTGTGAAACTGGCAAAGCCAAAATCACTTGCGGCTATGATCTCCCTGCAAGATGTGAGTACAGTAATTAATTCCTTTCATGTGCGCTGTCGCTAACCAAACCTGCCACTCCTTCATAGTACATTGACACACACATGTAATGTGTAATTGTATACTCACTGGTCATAACATAAGCAAGTATACTTGCACATTCTAATAAGAAAAAGTCATAATAATCACACGTAGTTATTTATACTGTATATTTGTTGTGGCACTATCTTACAAAAGGGTAGAATTGCTCTAAATAATCTAGATTTGTACTGTTTATGTGATATTATTATGAAGAAGATGCATAAGATAGGCTTATTATTATTATTATTATTATTATCAATAGAATACTAGCAGGAGAGAAGATGCCAGAAGAATGGAGGAAAGGTGTGCTAGTCCCCATTTTTAAGAACAAAGGTGATGTTCATGACTGTGGAAACTACAGAGGAATGAAGATGATGAGCCACACAATGAAGTAGAAAGAGTAGTGGAGGCTAGACTCAGGACAGAAGTAAGTATCTGCGAGCAACAGTATGGTTTCATGCCTAGAAAGAGTACCACAGATGCACTATTTGCCCTGAGGATGTTCGTGGAAAAGTCCAGAGAAGGTCAGAAGGAGCTACATTGTATCTTTGTTGACCTAGAGAAAGCCTATGAAGCTCCAGGGAGAAGAGATAGTGAAGGTGAACGACTTCAAATACTTGGGGTCAACAATACAGAGCAATGGAGAGCGTGGTAAGGAAGTGAAGAAATGTGTCCAAGCGAGATTGAATAGTTGGCGGAAGATTTCAGGTGTTTTATGTGACAGAAGAGTATCCGCCAGGATGAAGGGCAAAATTCATAAAACAGTGGTGAGGCTGGCCATGATGTACGGATTAGAGACGGTGGCCCTGAAGAAACAACAGGAAGCAGAACTTGAAGTAGCAGAAATGAAGATGTTGAGGTTCTCGCTTGGTGTGAACAGATTGGATAGGATTAGAAATGAGCTCATTAGAGGGACAGCCAAAGTTGGATGTTTTGGAGACAAGGTAACTATGGTGTGAACAGATTGGATAGGATTAGAAATGAGCTCATTAGAGGGACAGCCAAAGTTGGATGTTTTGGAGACAAGGTAACTATGTTGGTAGAAGGGTGCAGAGGATGGAGCTGCCAGGCAAAAGAGCGAGAGGAACACCAAAGAAAAGGTTGATGGATGTTGTGAGGGAGGACATGAGGACAGTGGGTGTTAGAGAGGAGAATGCTCGAGATAGGCTTAAATAGAAAAAGATGACACGCTGTGGCGACAACCTAATGGGACAAGCCGAAAAAATAAATAATAATAATAATTATTGTTGTTATTATTATCATAAAAAAACTCCATCCATCCAAAAACCCTGAACATTATCATCAACATTTTGATATTCACCACGTATCAGCGCTCATTACAATGTGCAGTGCAATGAATTGTCTGGTGAGTGGATATTGTTTCTTAACAAAGTATTGTGATACAGTATTTTAGCCTGTAGGGCATTTTATACACAAGGAAACTCATTGTGTTTAAAAGCGCGATTAAAAGCATTTTAAAAAAGAGAAAACCTTTAAAACTATTTTTTTAAAAATTAAATAAAAGTATAATTTAAACAGCATGCAGTGCAAGAAATACCATTTAAAAATGGAAATACTCTAAGAAGCATGAGAAAAAAGAACTTTTTTACCTAGATTTAAAAATATTCACACTTGGTGATAACGTGACTTTGGTTGGTAACTTATTCCATTTACTGTATGTGGAGCATAATAGCTAAATGCTGCCTAACCATGCTTGCTCGGCGCTATCTGACCTGACTCTGTGTTTATGTCATACGAGGGCGGCAACTACCAGAGACAAATTCCTTGTGTTGTTTACATACATGGCCAATAAATCTGATTCAGATTATATCCCATTAGCATTTCTTTCATGTATTCAGGATCCAAACAATTCAGTGATTTATAGAGCAGTAGCAGAACTTTGAAATACTCTGTATTCTAAAACTGACTGGAAGCCAAGATAAAGACTTTAGCCCGAGCTGCAGCATTCTGAATGAGCAGCAGTTGTTTAATGCTATTTTTGGGGAGTCCAGTCATTAAACCATTACAATAGGTAAGTCTACTTCAGGTAAGGGCATGGATGAGCTTGCTCTGGTCCAAGAATACACTGTGTATATAATCTTCAGATAGTAAAAAGACAGTTTTAAATATTTTCTCAATATAACTGTTGAAAGTCAGGTGCCCTGCGATTGGCTGGCAATCAGTTCAGGGTGTACCCTGCCTCCTGCCCGATGATAGCTGGGATAGGCTGGAGCACTCCTCCGACCTTTGTGAGGATAAGCGGCTCAGAAAATGGATGGATGGATGGATGGAAGTCAGGTCGGAATCATTTAGTGCACCAAGGTTTCAGATTTGGTCTTTGTTTTTTAATGATAGTGAGTCCAGGTATCTACTAAGAGTAACCGTCATTTCATTTTGTTGTGGTTTAATTGAAACAAAATTTTGGCTCATCCTGTTATTTATCTATTTTAGACAGTGACTCAACACCTCAATTGAACTGTAGTCACCTGGGGACACTGCTAAATGTAACTTTCATCTGCATAGCTATGATAGTCAAAGTTAAAGCTCTGAAGAATTTGACCCAAGGGTAGCATATACAGGGTGAGCAGGAGGGGTCCAAGAACCAACCCTTGTGGGACACCATATTTCTTTGCCAATTGTTGAGATTGAACACTTCATAGTTACATAATAATTACTTTACCCCAGGTAGGACCTTGACCCTTTTAGAACTGTTCTATTTAGTCCTACCCACATTTCTGACAAGTTTAGCAGTATATTATAATGTACTGTATCAAAAGCTGCACTAAGCTCCAACAAGCTCAGAGTTGACAACGTTCCTGAGTCAATATTCAACCTTATATGATTTATCACTTTAATAAGAGCAAATTCTGGACTGTGATAAGTTTGGAAACCCGATTGAACTAACTCATATGGCTAAATAAAAACCTCATCTGTATACAAACAATCCTTTAGTTGCTTTATTTGATTGATTCTTTTCTCATCCTTCATTTATTCTATTCCGAAACCACACAACTTTCACTGCTACACTATAAGAATGATGAGGAATTTAGTTGGGACCATTATCTGTTTCTGTCATTGATATATCATTTCGTGAAACTTTCAGATTCAATCCAGTTTAATTTCATATTTGTTGAGAATGTAGCTTTTAAAAAGAAAACGTATGTAATTCGGTTGGGACGAATGTGTCCCACTGGTTCTAACCTAACCCTGAAGGATTTCCATGAGACAGCTGAAGAAAGACACGGAGGCCCAGATGAAATTAAGTTGTTGTAAAGAATGTCAAACAAATGGAGCAGATAAACTGTGAGTCTGTCATTTTGGGGCAGTCGGTTCAAGAGACACCACAACAGGGTGCACCATGACAGTTTAATAAGCTACAGTGTCACCTGGGAGCAATCACACTGCCACTGGTTACTGTTGTTGTAATTATCTCTGGAAAAAACACCAACTGTGTTGGTAACTAATGTATTGAGCTATTCTTCGCAGGAACGTTCAGTCCTATTTTTAACCTAAGTGGAGTTCATTTTAAAGCCTCTATCTTCACCAGAGTTCTTTAACTCTTTTTGTCTCCACTAATTTGAGTCATCATCCCGCATTTTTTTTTTTTACCTTGGAAAGCAGCATTTCATTTTGAGAATAGTTCTTCCATAATTTATATTGCTGTCATATTTATCCCACCAGCACACACAGGCACATGAACATTACAAAGCCTCTTTGTTTCTGAAATCCAAAACCATCCTCTCACTACTTAAGACACCCCAAAGCAACTAAGGGATACATTTTGTGTATCCATTCGGTCTACAAGAATTTGTATTAGAGTTTATAAAAAAGGACAGTTACTTCTGTGGATATCATGATGTTTGTTGTTGTTGGCCATTTGATTAACACAAAATAAATGCAAAAGAAATACATTTCTCAGATTTTTGTATGGCCAAAATAATCCAATTATTCAGGAGAGCTGGGCCATCCAAATAAACATGAGGACGCAATGCAATAAATATTTTAAAGTTTTATTTTCAAGCAAATCAAAGTACTTTTCCACCACACAATACCAGTGTTTTAAGGCACTCGAGTTCCAGGGTTTTCCGGTTAGGCTTACCGGTATGGTGTACATCTGTAAAGATTGCACCCTTCTATTGTGAACCCTTCTATAGCAGTTACTTCATCGTCTGTCATTTAGACCATAATTGCAAAGTAAATTGTCCAATCTGCTCCGGTTAATCAAATGTGGCTAGGCTTTATACTGTGCTTCCACTAGAGTGAAAGCATCATCAAATGGAAATCCACAGTCCATCAGGAGTCACTTAATGCTGCATGAACAAACACACACACAATATACAGTGAGTACAGAAAGTATTCAGACCCTGTTAAATTTTTGTTATATCGTTGCCATATAATTCCATTTAGTTATTTTCTTTCTTAGCAGCCCATGTCCATCTATCCATTTTCTGAGCCACATATCCACACAAGGGTTGTGGGAGTGCCGGAGCCAATCCCAGCTATCATCGGGCAGGTGCCAGGGGACACCCTCAACTGGTTGCTAGTTGATCGCAGGGTACATGGAGTCAGACAACAGTCGCAGTCATAATCACACCTAGACTTAATTTAAGTTAGAGTCTTCAATAAAGCATGTGTTGAGGATGTGGAAGGAAACCTGTGCTCGGTGAAAACTCACGCAGGCACGGGGATAACATGCAAACTCCACACAGGCGAGCCCGGGACTTGAACCCCGGACTTCAGAACTGTATGGCCAACGCTCTAACCAGTAGCTCCATCGTGCAACCAGCACCCCATATTGACAGAAAAAAAACCCAGAATTGTTGACATCTCTGTGGACTTATTAAAAGAAAAAAATGAATTGCCACACAGTCATAAGTACACAGCCCCTTTTCTCAATACTTAGTCAAAGCACCCTTTTGAGCTAATACAGCTATGAGTCTTTTTGGGAATGATTTAACAAGTATGTCACACGTGGATTTGGGTATTCCTTGCTATTCCTCCTTGCAAATCCTCTCCAATTGTCAGGTTGGATAGTGAATATTGGTGGACAGCCATTTTCAAGTCTTTCCAGAGATCCTCAACTGTGTTTAAGTCAGTTCTAGCTGGGATATTCAAGTACAGTCACAGAGTTGTGCTGAAGCCACTCCTTTAGAATTTTGGTTGCGTACTAAGGGTTATTGTCTTGTTGAAAGGGGAACCTTTGGCCAAATCTGAGGTCCTGATCACTCAGGAGATGTTTTTCGTCCAAATTGTCCCTGTATTTGGCTGCATTCATCTTTCATTTGCTTGTGTGACCATTTGTCATGTCCCTGCATCTGAAAAACAACCCCACAAAAGGATGCTGCAAGTTTTCTCCACACAAATCGCTTAGTATTAAGGCCAAAAACTTGTATCGTGGTCTCATCAGACCAAAGAATCTTATGTCTCACCATCTTGAAGTCCCTCTTATGTTTTTTTTTTTTTTTTTTTTAGCAAACTCCACTCGAGCTTTCATTTGTTATGCAATGAGTAGAAGCTTCTGTTGGGCCACTCTACCATAAAGCACCGACTAGTGGAGGACTGCAGTTATGGTTGACTTTGTCGAACTTTCTCCCATATCCCGCCTGCATCTCTGGAGCCAAGCCACAAAGATTTTTGGGTTCTTCTTTACCTCTCTCCCTTAGGCTTCCCCCGCAATTACTCAGTTTGGCCAGCCTGACGGACAGGTCTAAAAAGTGTTTTGGTGGCCACTGCGCCCTTTGGTACCTTAAGTACAGCAGATTTTTTTTTTTTAAACCTTGGCCAGATCTGTGCCTTGCCACAATTCAGTCTCTGAGCTTTTTAAAGGGAACTGAAGGACCGCAATTCACCTTTTTGCTAATATTATACAGTATTTAAACTAAATACGAATCGTAAATCCGTTCTGAAGGAAACATTTTTATTTTTCGATTATTTGCAACAAATGATCACACATTGCTGTATCTGCCGGAAAGGGACGGAAACGTGGCAGAGAAATGCGATCAGGGTTCATGACGTAGGACGTTGAGACAACAATATGGATCCTGTAGGGATACAATGTAAGAACGGCGATTAATTTTCCCATGATTTGAGCGATGAACATTATTCTGAAGGGTCCCACGAAAACTGTGAAGAATGCAAGCTTTATGAAGGTATTAAAGGTTATCAATTTTAGCCAGTTAGAATGCACACACGTTCGAATTCAGACGAAGTAGCTGGCGATGAAGAAGACCCGTCGTGGAGGATATGCCTCGTGTTGGAAATATCGACTGGTAAGCGTTTGTGAATTTCTTGTTTGTTTTAGTTAGTCATAAACTGATAAATAGTAAAGGCTTCGATATTCTGAGTGTATAAATATATATATATATTCGGTCTTGTTTTGAAATTATGCAAACAGCGTGTATTTAGTAATTTGGTACGCGACAACCATGACAACTACTTTGCGTGTTAAATGGTTATTATTGCACCAAAACACACGGAAGCCGATAACGTAGTCTAAGTTGGTATATTTTCACAAATAAATAATAATCTAAAAATATAATGCTGCTTTCTTTCGGCTTGACCTGTGTCATCTCAGATGAATATTCCTATTTGTTTGGCACAGTTTTAATAATAAAATGAAATAAAAATAATAATAGATCATTTTTAAGGATTGTTTTAGCTTACGATCTCTGAGGAATTCTCGAAGCGAATAGATTTTTCTTTGGTGGGAATACAAAAGTCTCCCAGTTTATCGTCGTTCCAAAACAGCCCATCCCAGAATTTGTGACGTAAGAGGTCCGCCTATGAAATGAGTTGGTTTGCAGGTAAGAGAAACTAGGTAAAGGTTGACGGACTTTAATTCATAAACACATATTTTTGGGTAAAAACATCGAACAGGATATGGATTTTATGGAACAGTTGAACATATATTTTCATCTAGATGAGAAAATTTGCATTAGAAATTAGACATTTCACACAGTTTAACAGTTCATTTTACGCTGTGGTGGTAATATATATATATATATATATATATATATATATATATATATATATATATATATATATCTATATATATATATATATATATATATATATATATATATATATATATATATATATATATAAATACAGTTGGAATCCAATGACGATCTAGAGCAATGTGAAGGAGGATCAGAAGAAATGGACAGCACTCAAGTTAAATATGAGTGTAACAGGAAAGGGTCTGAATACATACGGCTGTGTTTTTTTTAAATAAATCTGCAGGGATTTTAAACCGCAATAATTTATTTTTTTTAATCAAAATGGGGTGATGTCTGTACATTAATGAGGGCAAAGGATTATTTTAGCAAATGGGTGCAATATATCCATCAATCGATTTTCTTCGCCGCTTCTCCTCACAAGGGTTGCGGGGAGTGCTGGAGCCTATCCCAGCTGTCAACGGGTAGGAGGCGGGGTACCCCCTGAACTGGTTGCCAGCCAATCGCAAGGCACATTGAGACAAACAGCCATACTCGCAATCACACCTAGAGGCAATTTGGAATGTCCAATTAATGTTGCATGTTTTTGGAATGTGGGAGAAAACCTTAGTGCCGAAAGAAACCCACGCAGGCACAGGGAGAACATGTAGACTCCACACAGGTGGGTGTATATATATATATATATATATATATATATATATATATATATATATATATATGTCACAGGGAGAAGGGCAATGAAATCATGGTTGTCCTTCTTTAGCGATCTGATGGTCTGAGGTAATGGAAAATGGCCATAGTAATCATGCGAAACTTCCCTCCATGACAAAAAAAAAATAGTCCCCCTTATATCCGACTAAGTAGTTTAGGCTGTGAATCCCTCTGGCAAATGAGCCTTCCCTTTAGGAGGCGATGAGCACATTTGGGGCGGATTATTATGGGCCTGGGTAGGGAGTATTAATCAATGACTATTATTACCCACCTACCGTAGTGAAAAGACAACAAACACTTATCTCCGACATCAAATTGACGAGGAAATTCTCCATTTACCATGATTTTAGATGTTACTCATCTGTTTATTGGATCGAATTAAATGAAAATATGATGTCAAGTGTTGTCAACCATGGTTAATATTCTTGACTCTACTACTGCAAAATTTTGCATTTTTGCTTTTTTGTTGTATTCATGAAATATGTTAGAATATATGCATGGCCATTTTACATTTAGGATTTATATAGTATTACCACCCTTACACTCTCTACAACTCTTTTGGGTCTTACAGCCCACGTTCATGTATTGAACAAATTCATAAATGGCAATTTTCTGATCCGATCTTTGGAATTGATAATCAGTGCCATGTCAGCCAAAACCATAAGTATCATATCAGATTGGTCTTGATCTAAAGTTTACAATTAATCCAGTTTTAGAAGAGAAGTCTATTCCAGGCTCCGTTCCACCACTTTCATCAGCAACTACCGGACTGGCTTGCGACTAGTTCAAGGCGTACCATGCCTCTTGCCCGAAGATAGCTGGGATAGTCTCTAGCATGCCCGCAACCCTGGTTAGGATAAGTGGTACAGAAAATGGATGGATGGATGGACGGTTATTGAGAGGCAGCATGGTGGACGACTGGTTAGCCCATATGCCTGAGAGTTCTGAGGAGGCAGGTTCATATCTGGCCTTGCCTTTGTGGAGTTTGCAGATTCTCCCTGTGTGTTGTTTTCTTCTGGTTTCCACCCACATTCCAAAACCTGTGGGAGGTTAAATGAAGACTCCAAATAGCCTGTAGGTTGTAAATGTGAGTGCGAATGCTTGTTTATCTATAACCTGTGATTAGCTGGCGACCAGTTCCGGCTGTACTCTGCCTCTTGCCCTGTGTTAGCTGGGATAGTCTACAGCACTCCCGTGATCCTGGTGAGGAAAAGTGGTATGAAAAATGGATGGTTATTGAGATTTCATGATTTTCTAATATTTTTGTCATTAATCTGTTCAAATTTAGAATGATTGTGATTGAGTTAAGCAGTGGTTATGCTGCAATTTAAATGTATATTTGTATTTTTTTAATTTTTCCCTAATTATTTTATCCAATTCTAGTACATTATTATTTTTACAGTTACTTTCTGTAACATTGTCTCATATCTACTGTTGCTGATTATTATTCTCTCTTTGAGTAATATCACATAATCAAATCTTTTCCATCATTCCATACTACAAGATAGGTATGTATGATTATTTTGATATTGGATCAGACTGATATATGTAGCGTGTAAAATTCAAAGCTGCAATCTTGGTGTCAGACTGGAAGAGGAGAAGTTGGTTTAGGACACCCCTTTTCATCTATTTACTATATACTATCTATTTCTATCTATTAATTATTTACTTAGCTCTATAAAACTCTCGTGTCTTTCAGGATGAGGCCTTATAAATGCATGTTAAGTGATAATCTGCATTTGGATGCTTTTTGGTTTGATGTTGATGTGTGATAAATGAATTTAATGTAATAGTATGCCTAAAATTGAAAATCTCAAAGGAACTATGAAGAAGATAGTGTTTGTTGTTCTTACACTTCAGTCCCATGTAAAATATTTTACCCAGTTCTGTTCAACCCCCAGAGGAGTTTTAGACTGACACTTCAAAATGCTTGTGCTGTTTATTGTTTTGCTTTTCTCTCTTCCCATTGAGCTCTGTGTGTATGCTTTAAATAATGGATTATATTTGGATACGAAGCTGTAGGATTTTTTTTTGTTACCGTTTTATTCTACTCTTTGCTCATGTATAATCCTTAAAATCACTCCTAGAGTTGTACTCACATTCTGAAAATGTACTTCCTTTTACATATTAGGTTTTCTCCAACGTTCTCAGTGAATGCACTAGTCTTGAATATTTTTAGCATGTCACTGAAGAAAATAAGTTGCATATCGCTCCTTAAACGTCTAGGTTGTAAAATAGAAATGAATTTCAGCCTTCACGCTGTTTTATTTATTTTTTATTTTTTCCCTGACCACTCTTGTGTAGTGTAGATGTTACAACCTTACCCACAGTAGCAGACCCTTTGATTAGTCACTGGGTCCTATGCGATGCACGTACACTTGTCCAGCTTTGTCCCCACAGTGACCCCGCACGTCTTTATACGGCTCCAGTACTCTTTTCAGACTTCTACACAACAACAAACAATATTCTGCTCTGTAATTTATTCATATTTTATATGCTGCTGCACAAGCCTGCAGGTCTCATGCATTCATTGATGTGATTATTAAGTCTGCACTTGAATTTCATTCTAATAAGGCTCATCATTTATGTATACTATTTACAAGTGACATTATTAATTAGCACTGTTGTTGCTAACTAACAAAATAAATGCCATTGGTGTAAATTACAGCCACCAGTTTAAATTACCATGATTTATGTAAATATATTTGAGTCAATTATTTCAAAGTCGCCATAATGTGAAATGATAAATTTGTTTCCAAATATACTATATGTTTGGAGATAATTGCTTAAACATGTGGAAAGACGGAACTATGTTGCACTGAATTGTGGCGATTCTGGCTTCAACTGTATTTCACCACTACTTTTTACAGTTCAGTTCAGTTTTTGGGGTGTGTATGATTGCATGCAATGGACTACAAGAAAATTTGGTCTTTCACAATTGCAACGTGTCGACCTATTATGATAACATCTTGCTATAACTCGGTCAGACAGTGGCAAAACTGCATGATGTATTCCTACACCACTGTACCTTGTCCTTTATGATCACTGGGCTTTATCATGTCAGATCAAACACAATGGGAGAGGGAGAAGTAGAAAGTGTGTCAGTGGTCAACATGAGTGGATACGCCCATTACCATTGTGACAACAACGTGTTGGGGGTGGTGGTGCGATGAAATTAGGCTAAACGTGTGGTCGTTGTCACCAGTGCTCAGGAGAGCGCGTTCATTCAAGGATTCCTTGAGTTATATCCACTTGTTTTTTAATACAGTGCATCTTCCAAGCAGGCAACAAAATATTACATATGCACTAAGCTAGTGGTTTACACTACGTAAACATGTCGGCGATTCTTCGAATCATGCAAGATCAACAGCAAAGACAGGAAGGCATGCCCCGGTTACTATACACAGTCCTGCTGGTCGACATGAAAGTTGTTGGTCAGAGAGTTGTCATTAATATGTCACATTACAGGGAAGATATCCCCAAAAAATCAAATATGGTAGACTTTAATTTTTGCATTGTTGGGCCAAATGGTTGGTCATAGGTTATGTCACACTACAAGACATTTGGTCACTCCCAACAAAATGTCGGGCCCAATCTGGGAAATTTCCCATTGTTGCTAATTGGTTCACTGTCTGAGCTAAACACACATAATCTGATCTAGGCTTAAAACAGGGGTCCAGCGATCCACTTGGTCTCCTGCCATGAGGCGCCACTACCCTACTATAGATCTTGAGCTGCCCAGTGATGTATTTGGGCAGCACATTAATTGTTGTACGTGACGAAAAGTGGAACCCAGTCAAGCTTTCATCTGTTTTGGTGAGGTAAGCTTTTTGTGTCACGTAACTAGCCAGCTCGGCAAGTCTCCTCAATTCCATGATGGCCTAGGGCTCTCTGCCATGGGGTGATTAGGTTATCTTGCTCTACCTTTGGTTCTTTTCCAGCCACCATGCAGTGGTTGTTCCTGCTTCACTTTCACAGAATTATTTTTCATGGCCGATGTCCACCACCAAAGTTTTCTGTTTTCTTTCGGTTCTGGCACTGCGCTGTTCATCCGTCTTACTATTATTGTACAATTCTATATTGCAAGTGAGTCACCTTCACTTGATTTTATGTTGTGCAAGCTACTATTATATTAAAGTAAATCCATCCATTTGTATTTCCACTACCGGTGTTTGGTTGACTGGTAACATTAGAGCTAGTTGTGGTTTCACCACATTCAGCGGATATCACCACTGAAAAAAATGGCTTGATTTTTTTTTTTCCCTGATATTAAAGCTTAATTTTATTCACCTGACCTTTTTTAATTCATTCTAATTTTGCAGGGTTGTTCACAACATTTCTGTGGTGTAACAAATTTAAAAAATGTGTTTTTTTGCATTGCATGGTTTTTAAACCACCACAAGGTTTCTTACCCTCATATTTGGTAGCATGGTGTCAATTAGTTAGAGATCTCAATGTCGTGAGTTACGTGAGGCTGCAATTGCAACTTCTGTAATATGTAATTTTTTGAAGGAACAGGTGATTGGCCCACTGCTCAAACCCAGCACCTGGTATTCCTAAGCGGTCTCACATACAAGTACTCACCAGATCCAACCCTGCTTGGGACAGACGAGATCAGGCAACAATGTAATGGTTGTTTTTGTGATGGTTGGCAATTCCTGATCATAACTGTTGGAGACACTCTACTCAGACAAGTAAAAAAGCTACACATATATTTAAAAAAGATTACGCGTGTGTTTAAAAAATATAAAAAAAATAGGACACATTGAGGTGTATGAAAATATAGTCCCTAATTGATCAAAATTGATTGAAAATATAGTCCCTAATTGATCAAAAACACATGTGAATGAAAAGCCAGTGTTTTTCTTCTTTTTTTTTCTCCAGTAACCTTGCATTCTTACTCTGAATAATCTTTACTTGTGTGATCCAGTACAACATTGAGGAATGCAGATAAAACACCTTTGGGAGACACACCCTGGCTAAGTTCACAGCTTGTTTATCTCTGGCTCCCTTTCAGTACAGATTGGATCTCTCTGGTGTTTACTGTAAGTGCACCTGTGCTAATAATTTTTCGCTGGTGATAAATTTTGCCCCCTGATAATGTGAGTAATCTTTCCTGGGCCTTATTTACTCCGGAAAAACTGGATGTCCGTTCCATCCGTCCACTCAACAAACACAGATAATCCCATCCACTCTTTGTGAGTGACATATAGTTAACTTTGATTTAATCACTTCTTCAAGATTACATTTCAATGATTAATGGAAGCATACATCTCCCCATCATACCAATTCAGTTGCATAAGACAATTTAAAGGAATAAAGGCTGTTTTAAGTTATTATTATTATATTAATATTATGTTATTTAGCTAAGGTCTGGGTTCTGATATTCACTTTTTAAGTAAAAGTTCTGAGATTTGCGCAAAAAATAAAGTACTGAAGACCTTGACATAAAAAAAAACACTTATTCTTAAATTAAAAGATAATTTAGATCATGTATTTGTATTTTTGAAACAGTTATATGCTGTACAAACTAAATGGTTAAAAATAAAGTCAGATTTATTTGGCCACTGTCAACCCAGTGAGGTATGGGTGGGTCACACTCAGTGACTGAAACTAGTTGAAAATGAGCAAAATTATGGGTAATTTCAGTTTGGGTTTTTACTGTTTTGTTTTGGCGGGAGTCAAAGAAATGTATTGAAAATACTAATTTAGTGCTCAAAAGTGACATATTTTACGACTTGCGAGCCAGACTTCAACAAGCTAGGTCACTACAAAGCTAATGTGGTATTCATTGCTGACACTATTGAATAAAGAGCCAAAAAGTATTATTTGGTATTCAAGGCTATTTCCAGTTGAGTTCCCCTGTTGTGACTGTACGACGTGTATGTAAGCCTACGCGGCACAACATGTAGCCATCTTCTGTTTTTTTGGTTTTTGATTATTTCAAACCTCAAAAAAACAGAATGCACACTTTGCCCCAACCAGCTTAGCTACATCAAATTTGCTGACGTTTTGACGGCCCAAAGGGGCTTGACACGTTGACTTCCATTTTTTTCATCCGTCTACTTTTAACACCGTGTTGTCACTAATTTAGAATATTTTAAAATGAGCGAGCTTGGTTTTAAAATGGAAGGAGTAGAAAGTACAGATAATTGCATAAAAATGGTGTACAAGTACACAAGTACAAGTAAAACCTCACCCCAAAAATAAAAAAAGATATACTCACTCCAACCCCAGGTGTCACAGTGACTCCTTCACAACTTGATAAACTTTAATATTCCAAGTGTCCCTGCTGTTTGAGACAACTACTAGAAGACACCTTACCCTAATTACAAGCTTCCCATCAAATCTTGATTCCTGTCTTCACAATGTCTTGTTTCCTTCGTTTTAGGATAGCGAACAAGTAGGGACAGCTCGGCAATTGAATGCAAATACAGCAACGAAACATCCATCCATCCATTATCTGAGCCACTTATCCTCACTAGGGTCGCGGGAGTGCTGGAGTCTATCCCAGCTGTCAACGGGCAGGAGGCGGGGTACACCCTGAACTGGTTGCCAGCCAATCGCAGGGCACATGGAGACAGACAACAACTAAAAATCACACCTTTAGAGTGTTCAATTAATGCATGTTTTTGGCATGTGGGAGGACACCAGCGTGCCTGGAGTAAACCCACACAGTCAGGGCCGGGATTCGAACCCTGGTCCTCAGAACTGTGAGGCCAACACTCTATAGCTGCCCCACCGTGCTACCTAGCAATGAGCTATTTGGTTAATATTCAAAGATACATGTATGGTGCCACCCTCTGGGGCTTCTGACTACTCCAACCAGAAATAGTTGTTTTTGACTGAAGATAAAATGCCCATTTTGGTATTTCATGAACTCTGCAAAAATATCCCAATTGTATACCGTTTCTGTGACGGTGTCAACTTTACAGGTGCCACTTCAAGACTCTGAGAAATGTTTGTCTTAATTTGAAGGCCCTATAGCAAGAAATGCGATTGAACCATCATCATTTGCCAAGATCAAATTTTTTTAAAAATTATATAAAAAAAAAACATTCAAACGATCCTTCTGTATTCTTGATCTATGAGTAAAGATTCTAAAGTTGGGAATATTTTATACTAAGATATGAGTTTTACATCCCATTTACGGCAACATTTGTAGACTAAATTCAGGTCCATGGTCTTGTCCGGTTTCCTCCATCCCGCCTCCTCCCTCTCTTTGGTTTCTGGCTCTGTTTTCCCTCGGCGCGGCATGACCATCCCACCGCCCCTTGCCCCTTTCTACTCTTTTGTCCTCCTCCATCACCACGTGCACGAAGGCCCGCCTCAAATTCGCAAGCAGCGATCTCGATCGAGGAAGTCAGCCATGCGACTTTGATCACTTTCCTGAGCCACAATTTTTTGGTGGAGTCTCAGCAAGTAACTCCTGGCATCCTATACCGTTCAGACACATATACAGCTGAGAGCAAGAGCTTAGCCTGCTATCAAACTTCTTTTTAAGCTATGTCCATGTTTTTTTTTTTAATTTGAACATGTACACACACTTTCACTTTAGAGGTTCAAATAAACTGAATGATGAAAAATGTAACTTCATTTTATCATGTCTCCAATTAGCGGCATAGTGGGTAACTGTTTAGAGCGTCTGCCTCACAGTTCTAAGGAGTTCAAATCCCCCCCTCACTTGTGTAGAGTTTGCATATTCTTCCCATGCCTGTGTGGGCTTTCTCCAGGCACTCCAGTTTCCTCCCACATCCCAAAAACATCCATTAATTGGTGACTCTAACTGGCCCTGAGGTGTGATTGTTAGTGTGAAGGGTTGTTTGTTTCTATGTGCCCTGTGATTGGCTGGCGACTAGTTCAAGGTGTACCTCACCTCCTGCCCGTTGACGGATGGGATAGGGTCTGGCACTCCCACGATCCTTGTGAGGATAAGCGGCTCAGAAAATGGATGGATGCAATTAAATGTACACTGAACAACATTTGGCTATCAATTCACAATTTTAAAGCCTAATAACAGCAATTTAATATTGTGACCTGAACATATGTAATTTTTGGATTCAGTGATGGAGACAATTTCCTTTTTTTAATCCAGTGTTATCCATATTTTTAATCCATTTTTATTATTTTCCATATTACTCATTTAACACAAATGGCTTTATTAATACAGCAGTGCTGTGTCTGACTTACATCTATCATGCAGTTTATTTTAGTATCAAATCTGTCTGAAGTGAAAGACATCCTTTGTTCAACTCTAACATGGTGGCCATCACAGAAAACCACACACAGAGCAAAGCCAAGTTCCTGCTCAGTGTAAGCACTCCTATCATAAATGTCACTTCCTTCCTTCATGCAGGTGACATCTAGCCCTTAGCAATTGGACTACTTGAATGGTCTTCTGCTTGTCGCTTGTTCCTCTGTCATTGATCAAGTATTGGGAAATACATATCAATCATGGGAAATATAGCTGCTATAGATACATTTGGATGTATTAGTTTCAAGTGAACTTTGATTATGGCATCACACCCCAATGTTTTTTTTTATTTTTTTTTACTTCTGTAGAAATAAAAAGAAAATTAAACGAAAAAATCCCCATTCATCCCCCAAAATCATGCTAAGATCCTTCCTGAATTATGTTACTGTACGATTCGTTCATCATTATTCTTCAGTTGAAACATAAATTAGCTACTGACTAAATTAAGCAATGGGAGGAAGATCAGATTTCAAGGAGAGGCCAGGTGTTTTTTCAGCATTATTTATGAGAGCAAAAAAGCATTTTCCCTGACAGACTAATCCACTCTCCCTCTGGCTCCTCATCTGTTGAAAGGGGTGCGCTCTCAAGGAACAGACTAAACCTAATTTCACAATTCATATGCAGAGACCAGGGTTGTCACTCTCCTTTTCATATATTTGTTTCTTCTGTTGGTAGGCCTGTCAGTCCTTCAAGCCTCTTGAGGACTGAAGTAATTTGGTAATTTTGCCTAAACGGTGATACTGTAATTGTGTAGCATCAGCTGCCGAGCTGTCAGTGAGATGGCCAATGGTCATTCATCACCAGGAAATGAGATGGGTGGGGGGTCATTGTGACTGATCGGGTAAACATGAGCAGAAAGAAAGTAGTGAGGCAGTCTTACCCCAAATAATGATGGAAATAGTAGTAGACCGGTCTTTGGAGTAATGGATTGTAGTGGCAGCAACAGTCTGTGTGGCAGCCTGGTTATTAAGCTGAAATTGGGCAGAAAGGTGGTGGTGGTATTTGTGTGGGGGGTGGGGGTCAGCAAGAGGTGCATGAGCCCCACAATGATGGTGATGCATCACAATGGGAGCTTGTGGGTGGCGGATGAAACACGTCTACTAAAAAGGTCAGGTTTGAAGTGGAAAGGTGCAGTAGCTCTAATGCAGTCCTGTCTTCACATCACAAATTTTCATTTGTCCAAATGTTTTCTTTTTTTTTTCAGTATTCGTCATAAGAAATTAACATGAACTCACCATATACTTGAATACTGTCTAAAAAGAGTATCTCTGACTTAGATTTAGAAAACGTGAGCCCATTTTGGTGCAACTGGAACAGCAAATTAGAATATAAAAATATGCAGGTGCATTCCTGCTAGTAAATGCCCCCCATCTAAAATAAATAAATCTTTTCTTTTTTTTTAAATCTCCATTTAGGAAAAGTAAAAATGAAAAAATGCCAATTTTCCTCCATGGTCCACCAAAGAAACAGCATGGTTGAGACAAAACTTATGAAGTGGCATTATGCAGATATCAATAGCCCACGTGGTCCCTCTTATCTTTAATGTGGATAAATGTCACATCTATAGAAACACAATTCAAATAACTGTACTACATTTCATGGAGAAATACGCAAACCCTTCACAGCATTTAATTTTTATTCCAGTAGAGAGCAAAATTCACATTTCAAATGTTGCATGCTGTCACGACCCATCGGAACGGGAGTAGGACCCAAATGCAGGACTCGGACGATGCAAGGTAGTTCGGGGAGAAACGTTTATTATTTTGTGGTCGGGGATAGGGCAGGCAGTCAGGTCCAGGAGCGGTAGTTGGGACGTCAGGCGAAGAGAGCAGGTGAGCGGGCAGGCAGGAGTCGGTACACAGGAGAACGATCAAAGCAGGCAGAAGTGTCAAAGGAGTCAGGCTTACGGGGTTGGTTGGAGAACAGGCGAAGGTCGGTACACACGGGTTTTCGATCAGGGATACGGGAGTACTCGAACGGGACATGAAGCTTAAGGAACTGGGCGGGACCAGTCGTCATCGGGGTCACATAAATACACAGAACAATCAGCCCGCATGAGGCGCAGGTGTGCGCCTCCCAATCAGTGCAACCGCGCGGACACCCGCACAGCCCGGGCTGGAGTGGCAGGATCATGACCCATGCCATTGGAAGCCCTTGTGCAAAATACAACAGTACTAATGTAGTAATGCACAGACAACAACTCTGCTAAAGAGAATGTTATTCACCATAAAAGTTATGATACAACACACACAAACATCACAACACTCATTTATTTATGACACTTAAGTGTCACTTTGGTTTATTCACAATGCTGAAATTGACACTTATGCTTTAGGACACTGATGTCAGGATATGTTACAGCCAGGGATTCTAAATGGAAATATTTTACTGAAAATCAAGCTCACAGAAAGTCTATTCTGAAATACAAAAGCACAAATAAAATGGAAATGGAGATTTTCTTTTTTTTTTTTTTGTATGCCTAACACTGCATCAAACACAAGATGAGACCGGACAGTTTGTAGAAAAAAAACAGCTAGGACACACACTAATTGCAACAACTACAACAACTACAATTAACGTCACAGTAAGTTGTATTTTTGATCATTTTTCTGTCTGTTAAAATGTCTTCACATGAAACCAGTCTGGAGGCTTCCATTCACATAGCCCTGAGGAATTTGACGCATAAAATAGAAGCGCCATAACAGAAGCTAAAAAGAACCCATCGCTGGAGGGGGCGACCCTGTGGCAGAATGAATAGGAGAAAGTTTATCCAACACAGCATGAAAGATGGGGAGACTTGCCAATGCCTGCTGGCTACCTAGGCTGACGAGATCTCTCTTTTTGTTTTGTTTTGTCAAACAAACAAACCAGAAATCTACAACAGCGTACAGGCACAGAAACTATACACAGTAATTTCAACAGGTGTAAACAAAGAATAAACGTGAAATACTTTGTATTTTAAATGTAGAACTGCATAGCTCTTGTCAAAATAAATTAATATGCCACTCATTTGTTTTGGTAAAACAAGATCTGTTAATTCTGATTCGGCATTCACTTTTTTCTAGCAAACTTAAATGCACCACCAAGTCACCACTGATTCTTTCGTAGTCCTGGTACCTTGGGACTTGTTTGATACTTGAAGTTTAAAACTTTTATTGTGATACTGTATTTAGAGAGTACTTAGAACTCTCTGACAACAATTCAAAAAGATAGAAGCAGCATCTCTAGCAACTTCTCTGGTGTTATGAGATGCTTTTGACGACTAAGGCCATCTCCCACCTGCAATCATAACAAGAGCAGTTCACCCTTCTGCATCCGGACTGCAAATGTGTACTTGTGGGAAGCCATCATTTTGATCATCACCAAACACCAAGCTATTTAGAGACTGTGAACTTCAATGAGCAATATTATGAAAAAAAAAAAAAAGATATCAATGACGCTCCTATATAAAAACAAACAACTAAATTCAAGTTGGTATTCAAATATTTCATTTGGAGTCTGTCATCATGTGTTTGAACATCCTACCATATCCTTTCGTAGTTACTTTCCTGCAACAATAGACTATGCAATTTACTAGAGCCAGTTATTATGAATACACACGAGGCCGCACGATTCTTGATAACATAACTGAGACTCAGAAAGAACACAGTCTAACACTATTTCTCAGGGAAAAGTGTGAGGTTTATGGCTCAGTTGACAGTGTTGTTGTCACAAGAAAAGCGAAGTTTTAATCGTGTGGCTTTGTTTACTCACAATCCAAGACTTGGGATACAAACTAATTAACAACACTGAATAACAGGCTCCTGTAGTGCCATTTTCAGAGCTAATTATCCAAGACTTGCGCCTGCCTAAATTGCTGTTGCCTTGTCTTTGATGTTTTTTTTTCTAATTTTTTATTTTCTGCTCATTAGGCTTTTATGATTGTAAATATTGACAGGTTTTATATGCTTTTTAAAAAATATTTCATCCCAAAAAAAGGAAGGAAAAAATGGTTTGCAAATTTTGGAGTGTTCACTCCTCCAGTCATTCACATAGCAATGTGACTTAGATTGGTAGCGAAGGTTGCAATTGGTGGTTTTAACGCTGTGGATTTAGGCTCATGCTGTGGTCCATAGAAACACATTAACCTTCCTATAAAACGGCATATGGTTTGCCATAAACCCTAATGGAGAAGGGGAGTAACACACGGAGCCTGTGTGTGTGTTTTCTGGGATATCACGAAATACAAAAATTAGACCGTTTAAAGGGAAGCAGTTGCTTTTGACACCATTGTGGTCTTGGTAAGGTTCTCAACTGTGTCCATCTTGATTTAAAAGCTATGCCAATTGATATAAATAGACCGGATTTATTTGTCCTGCGAGCAAAGTTTATTTACTTTTAAATGTAGCCTACATTTACTGGCCTCAGCTGTAGTTTTGTTGCCCCTCTGACAATACCCCATTATTCCAATAGCTTCACGATTTAGGGCATAGCATTCATTATTTTTTTATAAATATTTCACTGCATGTGCCACACAAATTGATCCCTACGTCTTACATAATATTTTGTTTAATTTTTTCTAGCAGTTGATTGTGAAATGAAAACCTTTAAAACAAGTTCTTGATACTATCGTTTACAGCATGTTCACTATTTGTCTGTTAGCAGCAGTGAATGGAGACCTGGCTTCCTAATTTTTATGACACATGCCGAGCAGATCTTGAGGTTTTTTTCTTTAACTGTCATGTTGCTTCTGTTTTTTGAGGTTGCATTAAAGCTATTGCTAGTGAGAAATGCTTTTTGGCTCACAGTTTTATGGTGATCTTTTTGAATCATAACACTCACCAGGACCCAAGGAGTGTAATGGATCTGCTGGGAGGTGTCACTATGAATTTATGAAAGTACAATGTTGGAGGAAAAGATCGGTCACCTGATGCTATTTTCCATAGCACATTAGATACACATTGTATAATCATATCCCATAATTTCTTGTCTAATAATCTATTGTGCGTATTTTATGTATCGGGGAATTGGTAAAAACACATTTTATACATGTATGACACGATCTAGAGGTTATAAAAAAGCTGTACACTTTCATTCTAACATGCCACCACCAACTAGAAGTTTGGCAAGCAGTGTAGCCTACATTTTCATTCCAATGGAGAGGAGTTTATAAAACTGAATATAAGTACAGTTTTTTCTGAAGTTTACATACGCAGAATTTATGCAATATTGTTTTTTTTTTTTTAAATATGACTGATGACTGGACAACAATAATTAATTTATTTATGGTTATGTTGTGTTTATTAATGCTTTTCTTAAATCCTTGACAGTTTATTTTGAATCCCATTGCCATAAGATTAAATGTGTTTTGCCTGACACTTAAGGTTTTATTTAAAGAACTGTACCCATTTTACAAATTATTCCAAGCTAATCAAACATATGAGCGGAACTATGTTTTCTCATTTACTAAGTAAAGGTAGGGCTGTTAATTTCAAAATAAGAGTAAGTAAACAAGAAAGTATGTTCAAATAAAGTGCTTAACTTCAAATAACAAAATACAATCTTTTTATCATATCGGTAGAAGGAAATTTATGCCTTGCATTATACATGTACAAGGTAGGTTCCAGAATTTTGAGGTCAAATTTGGGGTTTTGTATTTATGCATGGCTGCACATTATAAGAGAAAATACTATCTGTAATCAATGAACAAAAAACAGTTTGATCATACATGACCCGTTTTTGATGGTTTTTGCTTGGTCACAAATTGCTTTTACAGCGTCTCTAGAATTTTCAAACATCGGAAGTATTAAAAACTGCTGTATAGAATCTCTTCAGTGACAACAACAACAACTGTAACTGCAGCATTGTGTGAGAAATGATCTTCCTGTAATGGGTTGGCAGATCCCACCAAATAAAACCACACACAAATCAACAATACCACACAATTCGACATGTCATGCAGCACTTAGCTGTGCACTGTAGGGAATTGAGACGTGTCAGTAAAGGTCTCCTCCATGTGCAGGGCGGTTGGGTTGGCATGGCAAGCGGGGGAGCGTCCGGATCAAGTTTCCTCTTCCTGCTGTCTAATTATTGACCCATCTGGTATTCTCTTTTCAATTGTTTCAATTATGATGGCACTAGTGTTGCACTGCACCATAGCGTCAAGACATGCATAATTCATGTGAAACACCCTGGACTCCACTCAGAGCTGTGGGTTTGAGCTGAATGTCAATACCATCTCATGCCCCCAGTGGAGCCCAGGGGTCGTCTGTATTGACAGCAAGGTAGATAAGGATTTTCTAAAGAAAGTTTTGCCAAAGACAGTGGATTGGTCCACGAACACCAAGTGTAAAGGCGAACACAACGTTCTCTTATGTGTGTCATCATCAACTACTCTTATACACATATTTGTGAACTTAGAGCCAACCTATTCATTATCATTGATATGAGAGTCAATTTCCCTGACAGTAGTTGAAAACTGTTTTTCTGGGTTATAAATATGTAAAAAATGATCTTGTAGTAAACATTTATGAAAATAAGAGCAACATGTACTACAATTACGTGTCAGCTTCAACCAGCAGAATTGCATAATTTACTCTGTATACAGTAACTAAAATTAGGAACCCACACATATGCCAATGAGGGGAAGCAATAATTTTTTTTTTGAGAAATTGCTAAGTACTGGCCTGTCATGTGTGAGGAAAATAAGTATTTGAACACCCTGTTATATTAAAAGTTATCCCACTGAGAAGTCATGTAAGGATCTAAAAGTTTCATCGTAGGTGCATGTCCACTGTGATAGAGATAATCTAAAAAGAAAAATCCAGAAATCAAAATGTATGATTTTTTTAATCATTTATTTTGTGATACAGCTGCAAATAAGTATTTGAACGTCTATCTGCTACAATTTTGACCCTCAAAAACCTGTTAGTCCACCTTTGAAAGTCCACCTCCAATCCATGTATTATCCTGAATCAGATGCACCTATGTGAGGTTGTTAGCTGTATAAAAACACCTTTCCACCCCATACAATCAGTAAGACTCAAACTTGTAAGATGGCCAAGACCAAAGAGCTGTCCAAAGACACCAGAGACAAATTGTGCAACTCCAAACAACTGGGAAGGGCTATGGAGAAATCCCAAGCAACTTGGTGACAAAAGGTTCACTGTTGGAGCATTCATTACAAAATGGAATAAGCTAAACATGACTGTCAATCTCAATCGGAGTGGCGCCCCATGCAAGATATCACCTCGTGTGGTCTCAATGATCCTTAGAAAGGTGAGGAATCAGCGCAGGACTACACGACAGGAATTGGTCAATGATCCAAAAAGAGCTGGGACCAACGTTTCCAAGGTGACTGTTGGTAATAGACTAAGATGTAATGGTTTGAAATCATGCATGGCACGGAAGGTTCCCCTGCTTAAACCAGCACATGTCAAGGCCCGTATTAAGTTCGCCAATGACCATTTGGATGATACAGAGGAGTCATGGGAGAAGGTTTTGTGGTCAGATGAGACCAAAATGGAACTTTTTGGTCATAATTCCACTAACCATGTTTGGAGGAAGACGAATGATGAGTTCCATCCCAAGTCACACTTGGGGGTGTTTTCCTGCACATGGGACAGGACAACTGCACTGTATTAAGGCGAGGATGACCGCAGCCATCTATTGTGAGATTTTGGGGAACAACCTCTTCCCCTCAGTCAGATCATTGAAGATGGGTCGTGGCTGGGTCTTTCAACATGATAATGACCCGAAGCACACAGCCAGGAAAACCAAGGAGTGGCTCCGTAATAAGCAAATCAAGGTTCTGGCGTGGCCTAGCCATTGTCCAGACCTAGACCCAAAAGAAAATCTTTGGAGGGAGTTGAAACCTTCTGTTTCCCAGCAGGAAACCCGTCTGATCTAGAGAAGATCTGTGTGGAGGAGTGAGCCAAAATCCCTCCTGCAGAGTGTGCAAACCTGGTGAACAACTATAGCAAATGTTCGACCTCTGTAATTGTAATAAAGGCTACTGTACCAAATATTAACATTATCAGGCCTTCAAATACACAAATAAAATCATTAAAAAAATCATACATTGTGATTTCTTGACTTTTCTTTTTAGATTATCTCTATCACAGTGGAGATGCACCTACGATGAAAATTTCAGCCCCTCCATGATTTCTCAGTGGGAGAACGTACCTTCGTTTATTATCATCTTCTCAATCTTTAACGGTATCGGACAATTCATCAAGACACCAGAGACAAATTGTGCAACTCCAAACAACTGGAAAGGGCTAAGGAGAAATTGCCAAACAGCTTGGTGAAAAAAGGTCCACTGTTGGACCAATCATTAGAAAATGGAAGAAGCTAAACATGACAGTCAATCTCAATTGGAGTGAAGCCCCATGCAAGATATCACCTCGTGGGGTCTCAATGATCCCTCGAAAGGTGAGCTGGGACCACCGTTCCCCTGTTAAACCAGCACATGTCGGGCCCCATCTTAAGTTTGCCAATGACCATTTGGATGATACAGAGGAGTCATGGGAGAAAGTTTTGTGGTCAGATGCGACCAAAATTGAACTTTTTGGTCATAATTCCACTAACTCTGTTTGGAGGAAGACAAATGATGAGTTCCATGCCAAGAACATCATCCCGACTGTGAAGCATGGGGGTGATAGCACCATGCTTTGGGGGTATTTTTCTGCACATGGGACAGGAGGACTGCACTGTATTAAGGAGAGGATGACCGCGGCCATCTATTGTGAGATTTTGGGGAACAACCTCTTTCCATCAGTCAGAGCATTGAAGATGGGTCGTGGCTGGGTCTTTCAACGTGACAATGACCCGAAGCACGCAGCCAGGAAAACCAAGGAATGGCTCCGTATGAAGCATATTAAGGTTATGGCGTGGCCTTGCCAGGCTCCAGACCTAAACCCAATAGAAAATCTTTAAAGGGAGCTAAAACTCTGTGTTTCTCAGCAATAGCCCAGGAACCTGTCTGATCTAGAGAAGATCTGTGTGGAGGAGTGGACCAAAATCCCTCTTCCAGTGTGTGCAAACCTGGTGAATAACTACAGGAAACATTTGACTTCTGTATTTGCAAACAAAGGCTAGTGTACCAAATATTAAAATTATTATGTTTTCTCAGGTGTTCAAATACTTATTTGCTGTATCACAGTGGACGTGCACCTACAATGAAAATTTCAGATCCCTCCATGATCTAAGTGGGAAAACTTGCAATATAGCAGGGTGTTCAAATACTTATTTTCTTCACGATAACTACAACAAAATTTAATTTTTCAAAGTGTGATGTATTTTTTTTTTTTTGTAAAACGTTTGTGCTCAATTCTATGGATACACATATAAATGGTGGAGTAACTGGTTAGATTGTTGGCCTCACAGTTCTGAGAAGAGGGGTCCAAATCCAAGTCCCGCCTATTTGCGGTTTACATGTTCTCCCCGTACCTGCGTGGTTTATCTCCGGACTCTCCGGTTTCCTCCCACATCATAACATGTGTTAATTGGACACTCTAAATTGCCCCTTGGTGTGATTGTGTGTGCGACTGTTGTGTGTTTCCATGTGCCCTGCGATTGGCTGGCAAGCAGTTCAGGGTGTTCCCTGCCTCCTGCCCGTTGACAGCTAGAATAGGCTCCAGCACTCCCCGCGAACCTCGTGAGGATAAGCGGCAAAGACAATGGATATATATATATATATATATATATATATATATATATATATATTATATATATATATATATATATATATATATATATATATATATATATATATATATATCCCAATGTAGCCACCATTTAAATATTTGTATATTATTTTATGATAATAATCATTTGAATTATAATAAACATCAACTTTACAGTTATTTAAAGTGTGTATAAATTTTTTGCGACACCCTGTACATAATATATATGAAATAGGGCAAAAAGAAAAGTGGCTCTTGGCATGGTGACACAGGGACAGCTGCACACCCCACCACTTGGTGCAACTGTCACCTCCCAATATGCGGTCGTCAATTCAGGTGTTGTCACGATCTCAGGGGGAGTTATATGGGCTTCTTCCCGGACACCATGCTGCCCTGCCCAGTGGAGTTGTGCAGCAGCAGGAGGCAAGAGGGATGGAGGGTTGTGGTTAGTTGTTGGGTTAGGAAAGTCAGTGGGGGGATGAGATGATAGGTGAGCAGCTGCTTTCCTTTGGATCACTTCATTAATATCCTTGGGCAGAAATTTGAGGGGCTTCTGCAGACTAATTAACCCTGTCTGACCCTGTCTTTTGGAGGTTGCTCCCTTTCAAATCCTGCAATGCCTCTCTACCCATATCCAGCCCACTTTTACGCCCAACCACCAAGTAAAAACATCTCTGTCGTTTTTTTTCTTCTCCCTATTTTTTTCGTACAGTGTTGAAACTGAAAGGTCAACCTCTTATTGTGCACTAAATTACGACTTGTTAAAAACTAAAAGTTTTTTCGCGTTGTTCTTCATGAATAAACATGTAATGACTTTATTGTGGCCTTATGTCAGCTTGTGCCACTGTGTCCATGTCTGTCAGTGTTTTTCTTTGCGTAATGAGACTCTTATGGGCCAGCAGGGACAGTGTAATACAATGGAAACAGTGTTGCTTGGTAGTGGGAACAAGGAGCTGTCCCTCATTAGTATCATCTGTTTCCCAGATGGCAGGGTCATGGTAAGATGGGGAGACTTGATGAAAAGAATCTCATCCCACAAGGTGACACTTATTCTGCCGACGCAATGCTCACTGTGGCTACTGAAATTCTAGTACACTGTTCATCAGGTGATACCATGGCTTTGGAGGGATTCAAAGTTCAAAAGAATGGGAACTTCTTGTTCTTTATAAGTTTTCAGCCACTTACTTGTGCTGCAACCTGATGACTCTCACCGGATATACAAAGTAGAGCAAAGTTTTCTCACTTTGGGAAACCAAACAAGATTCTGTCCAAAGGAATGCAATTATTTGCCACCTGTTACTTCACTTCTCACCCAAGATTTTTTTCTCTCTTTTGTCAAAAGTTTAGCAACCCTTGTCATGACTCCATGTTGAATAAAAGTAAAAATTCTGGGAAGTGGTAGCGTGTGAGGCAGCATTAAGATTGACCAGAGGAAAAACTATAATGAGCAGTTGTTCATACATTTTTTTTAACTTTGAAAATAGAAATCATTATCAAACCTGACCTACCGATTACTTTATTTTAGGATTCTCGCCTGATTGTCATTTCTCTCATCCTGGTAAATGCAAGGAAGCTCGAAAGGTAGTGAAGGAATGTCTAATGATTTAAGATATTTAAGAGAAGAATAAATGGCACATTTTTCCCTTTTGATGAACATTGCCTTTTTATTGTTTGAAATCTATTCTTTATGTGATGCTTGATTGTCTCAACTCAGCAATGGTTTAGAATTTCAAAAGTCACCCTCAGAACCTTTGACTTTAGTTTTCATCATTAATGATGTGCATTATATGGTGAACCAGATTGACTCATTTGTGTGAGACTTTTCCCACCCGATGATCCTATCCCTGGTCGAAATGCGAAGAAAAAAAAAGTTTTACAAAGAATACTTTTACTTTTTCTCATTTAGCCAAGATGGCGCCTAAACGTGGCTGCTCTACTACTGTTTTTGTACTTGTAGTTCGTCTTTGGAGACATTACGCGACATACTTACACAAGAGAAGAACTGCTAAACATTAGTATATTCCAGAGTTTCTTTCACAAGCTCACTCAGTTTTTTTCTTGCTGTTTCTTATTGGATGGGTGGCCTCAGTCTATGGTGCATTGAGGCTATAGCAATGCTACAGAGGCAAGTGCACCAGGTTGCAGGTCAAGCACTATAAGAGAGGATTCTGAATGCTGCTCATGTCGATTCACCTCACAAATGTATGCTCCCTACCAAAGAAAATGGACAAGCTGCATCTTCTTCCAAAGACGGGTAAGACTTTGGATGTTCCACAGCCCTGTGCTTCATAGAAACGTGGCTTTGTGAATGCATCCCCGATGGCGCCATAATGCTTCTGGGCTTCCAACTACACCAGACAGACCTCATGACTGAGTTATCAGGGAAAAAGAAAGGTGGCTGGATATGCTTCTCTGGCAACAAAAAAATTGTGTACCGACATCACAGAGATCAACACACACTTCATCTCAGATTTGGAGTCACTGTTTTTGAACTGCAAAGGCCTCTTGAAACTCACGCGGGGGGCGACTGCACTGACATCACTGCGGCTATCCTCTGCATGTGTGGAAGATTGGTGAATACATGTGTGGTCATCATTTCTTTAACAGGCAGCAGTTCTAACAGTTCTGATGATTAGATGTTTTTGTTCTTGCTATCTCCTGCTAGGAGGCTGCCACGTTATCTAGAGCAGAGCAAACCATTCCTTTATTGCAAGCAGATCTATGATAATTATCATCACAATTATTCCTACAGTTTACCTTTAGGCTCGAGTGAAACCCACACGCGTAGTTTTAAAAATGTGGTTTTCAAACTTTTTGGGGCTTTCCCCCCCCTTTTATTGCGGGGGGGTTTAACTTTTTTCACGCTGGGGGGAGGGTGTCTCGAGCACTAAAAATAGTAAAACAAAACAATCAAAAAAGCAGGGGATGCTAGACAGTTTTTGCTCCAAGCTCTACTAATGTGGAATTACACACTGCTGATGTGATCTCTGCACACAGAATTAATAAAAAATAAATATTAAAAAAAAAAAAAATCCAACCCAAACTTAAAGTATAACAGAACTATTCAGTTTGTGCCATTTTGGAATGTGATTCAATGAGTGAGGGGTGAATGGCTGCTACATCCAATGGCACAATTCACATATGCGCTTGTTTACACTGACAGCATCCTTTTGCGCTGCCCACCACCGGTGTTTCGTTGGTAAAGTGGTCTGGGCAACGTAGAGTGAAGACAAGCTAGAGACGCTGCTTATGCTTACCCTTGATAATAATGGTCAAAGTTAAAAAATAAATGCTGTCATTTTAAGATGCAATTTCCGTCAGTGTTTGTGCAAATAGATGAAAAAGCGGTGACACTGGATGAAAATTTCTCTTTTTCAAGAGAGAAAGCTCTGGTCTGAAAAATATGTTGCTAAGCCAAAGTAGGAGGTGAGTTTTTGGAAGGAAACGTGGACAGAATGGAAAATGGACTACCTTAACCGTCAGTCAGCACTGGTCATTTGAAAGCAGTTAGAATTGCATGCAGAAGTAGGATGGGAATGGGGATAAATACTTTATTGGGGGAGAGCAACAAAGAAAGAGAGAAAAGGAATGAGCTGACACTGAGAACCAAATCCAACCAAGAGCAAATTGAAATTCTAATCTGCAATAATCTCCTACCTATCGACAGGAATGCAGAATATCAGAAAGCTGACATCACAAAAGTTGTGCCTTTGAATTTTTTTGAATTCAATCAATCAAATAGTGCAGGATGAGACGATGTGTAAGGTTATAATTCCACCTTGGCACACAAGGATGAAAGCACAGACAATACAGAAAATACAAAAAGGTAGTTCAGTATTATAGATTCAGCGAGCAAAATAACATTTCCCAATAAAGTGTTTAGGAGCATTATTCACCTGTCAACATGCACTGAAAAAAATATTTTGCAAGCAATAGTTGAGTTTTGCACCAAGAAAAACAGCAAGGCACATTATTGTGAATTAAATAATAATAATACCAAAAAAATTTGGAAGCGGACTTTCAACTTTATAGTTTATAGTTGTTTTGGTTTGCTCCATGTATTATCCTGAATCAGATGCACCCATGTGAGGTCGTTAGCTGCATTAAGACACCTGTCCATCCCATACAATCAGTAAGACTCAAACTTGTAACATGGCCAAGACCAAAAATCTGACACCAGAGACAAAATTGTACAACTTCACACGGCTGGAAAGGGCTAAGGAGAAATTACCAAGCAGCTTGGTGAAAAGCTGTTGGAGCAATCATTAGAAAATGGAAGAAACTAAAAATGACAGTCAATCTCAATCGGAGTGGAGCCCCATGCAAGATATCACCTCGTGGGGTCTCAATGATCCTTAGAAAGGTGAGGAATCAGCCCAGGACGACACGGCAGAACTTGGTCAATGACCTGAAAAGAGCTGGGACCGCTGTTTCCAAGGTGACTGTTGGTAATACACTAAGACGTCATGGTTTGAAATCATGCATGACACGGAAGGTTCCCCTGCTAAAACCAGCACATGTCAAGGCCCGTCTTAAATTTGTCAACGACCATTTGGATGATGCAGAGGCTACATGTGAGAAAGTTTTGTGGTCATTCAGAGCATTGAAGATGGGTCGTGGCTGGGTCTTTCAACATAACAGTGACCTGAAGCACACAGCCAGGAAAACCAAGGAGTGGCTCCGTAAGAAGCACATTAAAGGTTCTGGCGTGGTCTAGCAAGTCTCCAGACCTGAACCCAAGAGAAAATCTTTGGAAGGAGCTGAAACTCCGTGTTTCTCAGCGACAGCCCAGAAACCTGTTTGATCTAGAGAAGGTCTGTGTGGAGGAGTGGGCCAAAATCCCTTCTGCAGTGTGTGCAAAGCTGTTGAACAACTACAGGAAACATCAGTGTTTACAAACAAAGGCTACTGTACCAAATATTAACATTATTTTTCTCAGGTGTTCAAATAGTTATTTGTACTTGTATCACACAAATAAGTAAGTTTCGTTCGGCTTGTCCCTTTCGGGGTCGCCACAGCGTGTCATCTCAGATGAACGCCATGCTACTTTTAGGGGGATGTTCATAGCCGCCGCAGTACTTGATGAACACCATCGAGCCGGGGCGCATTAATGTGCGCACATGGCTGAGTGAGGGATTCCCGGCTGGGTTCTTCAGATTCGCCGCCGTCCGCGCAGCCGTCCCACGCGCACAACGAGTGTGTATGAATTTAATTTCCCCCATCATCTTTCCAATATTTATATCCTTTTTACATGTAGCCGTGACTATCAAAATAAAGTTTTCATTTGGATCAGATAGAAGTGGAGCCCTACTTGTCAGACTTAGGAGAGTTGGTTGGTAGAAATTTATTAGCTCTGTGCTAGACTAATCTTTCTGTTTTTGATCCACATTCCCACGGAGAATAACTTGTCTTGCTTTTAAATGTTATTGGACTGAAAGCATGGTGCTGGTTTAACAGGCAGATTACCCGTGGAGGTATTACTATGTTGATGTCTGTGGTGCAAGAAGCCATCAGCCTCCAGCGGCAATAGCAAGGTCTGCCCATTATTCAGGGACAAGGTGGAAATGGAGAGGGATAAGACATACAATGTGCTCAGGGCCAAGCCTCTCACTTCTCTGACCTGCTGCTCAAATGGCTTTTCCACACTCTCATAAAATCCATTGCGTTGCATTTTAAAGAATAATAGAATTGCTACCTCCTCCCTGAGAAACTATTTTAGCTCTCTAATTCCTTGTCACTGGGGCGTTTCTTTGAAGGTGACTTTGCTCGCTTCTTTCTGAGACCGTAGAAATGCATTTTAGAATAATCCAAACGTCTCCTTAAGCCTTGTTTCTTTTGATGTGACATCAAGTCATGAGATGCTGAGGAGAAGATGAGACTTTCATAGGTTGGAGGCCAGGTACTGGCTCGAAGAAAAATTGTTGTACTTTAGATGCCAATCCTCTCGACCTTGTTTCACTTTATTCTGCATGCTGGTTTCATTAATGCACGTCAGTTTTTATCAAGACAAAATGTGTGCCACAGATAAAACAAATTTGCTATTCTATGGGAGTGTTTTTTGATAGATGGGTATCCTGAACGAAAATACAACCACAACAAATTTTGTGTTTGGTCCCATTTTTCTTGAGCTGAACCGCAAACTCTCAGGACTTTTTCCCCATAAAAACAGGCGTATTTCTCTCAGATATTGTTCACAAATATAATTTTGTGAGTGATCACTTTTCTATTTCTGAGATATTCCATCCATATCTCAGGTGTGGTATATCAAGACGCTGATTGGTCAATGTGAGTAGTGCACAGGTGTAATTAGGGCTGCCCACAATAAAAGCCCACTTAGTGAAGTTTGATCACATAGCACAATTCCAGAGATGTCATAAGTCTTGAGGGAGTGTGCAATTGGCATGCTGACTGCAGGAAAAGGCCACCAGAGCTGTTGTCTCTGAATAGAATATCCTTTTCTCTACCCAAAACGGTCTCCAGAATAATTTCAGAGAATTTGCTAGTACATTCCTCCGGACTCATAAGAGCAGATCACATGTAACCACGCTAGCACAGGAACTCCAAATCCAGGCTTTTTGTAGACTAAGAAAAAGATTTAGTCCCTGTACTTCTGTAGATATACTGAATGTAGTAATGTGGTTAAGTACTGGTCCAGAGATTTCCCTTGATGAATTCCTGACCACTGATACAAATATATGTTTATGTGTGTATACTATTTTCCATACCCATAAAAATATTAGCAAATTTTCGTGACAATTGCCCCCTTTTTTCAATTCAATAACACGGTATGGCAAATATTACCTGTTGCGTTCCCTCTTTTCGTATTCCAAACAACACTTTCATTGTCTTTTTAACTGAAAACGTACCACTCCCCTTCTCGGTTAAATACCAGGGGACTCTGCAATTGCTTGTATTAATCTGAGCAGTGATAATGAACAGTGAATAATAACTCTGGGTGGAGGCACACTGAATGCAGTAAATTAGGGGCAGGGGCTGTTCCATGTTCCCCATTCCCCTTGAGAGGTGTTTATTTAAGATTGTCGAATGCTATGAACACTTTTGTTGCTGTCTTTAGAGACCAAGTGTGGGTATTTTCATGACTTTGACCTTATCTCTCTCCAGGCAGTTCCCACCTGCCGCCCCCATCCTCCAGTTTTGCATAAACTCAAATGTGGTTTCTTTTTTATCTCGTGCTGGGAGTTTGGTTTATGAATGCATTTACTTTTTTCTTATGATAATACATCTGTAGGACAATTTTAACCAATATTTCAGGTCAGGGCGGCACGGTAGCTCAGCTGGAAAGCGTTGGCCTCACAGTTCTGAGCTCCCGGGTTCGATCCCGGCCCGCCTGTGTGGAGTTTGCATGTTCTCCCAATGCCTGCGTAGGTTTTCTCCATGCACTCCCATTTCCTCCCACATCCCAAAAACATCCAACATTAATTGGACACTCTAAATTACCCCTAGGTGTGATTGTGACTGCGGCTCTTTGTCTCTATCTGCCCTGCAATTGGCTGGCATCCAGTTCAGGGTGTACCCTGCCTCCTTCCCTGTTGACAGCTGGGATAGGCTCCAGCTCTCCCACGACCATCCTGATGATAAGCGGCTAAGAAAATGGATGGATGGATGGATGGATGGATGGATGGATTTCAGGTCAGTCCTTCATTTACAATGATCTTGACCTACAGTTTATTGTTGTTGAAAACAGCTCGTAATGAATTACTTTCTGTCCCTTCAAGTATGTAAGCCAACCACAGGAGTAAAAGTGAGGAATTGTTCTTTCGTTGTTTTTCATTTGATTATTTTACATTTGTCCCCGAGTTTTTTCTTCTTCTTCTTCATACAAGTATTTACTGTAATGCTGACTTTACTACTGCCTTGGCAACAGTCATAGTTGTGCAAAGTGGGGAGAGTGGGGATTGGGCCCGGGCATCCAGAGCCACCCCTTGGGCATCAAAATGTTCCAACTTCAAGGTAAGTGAATATTCCATACCTGTTCAGCTTTGGATCACAACATAGTGCTTCTGGAAGAACTTTGTCAACTCAAAATAAAGATCCTTCGTGAGGGCAAAAAGAAATCCTCTTGAGTGCGATTTATGCTGGAAAGTTGCAGGAACGATTTGGAGCTGCAATGCTAAAAATGATCTCTGATTGGCTGACGGCTCATTGCATTCAGGTTCATCCATGTCTGTCCTCACTATTTAGCCGTTTTGATTGAGGCCTCTCAGACGAAAAAAAGTTTAGGTAAGGGTGATTATGCCACAAGGTTTAGTGATTTGATTTATGTGACTATCACCTGGATGGGGGGCTTAGGAAAAAAAAATATATGAAGTTTTAGTTGCCAAAGAATTCCCACACTGAACACCATTTCTATGCAATGCTAGAAGGATTATGAAAGGTTTGAAAGTCTCTGAGGTAAATATTAAAAATAAGTAAATAATGTAGTGTTCTTGTTTTTCGTTTTAATTTTTTCACAGCTTTGGCTTTTCAGATTAGCAACCGATAGTGCAATATTGTTGAAAACAGAGTTCACTATTTGGCTGTCATACAAAAATGATCATTCGTGTATGCATCCATGTGTTCATGCACTTACATTACTAATAGTTATTTGCAGTTGTATCACACAAATAAATCGTTAAAAAAAATCAGACATTTCGATTTCTGGATTTTTCTTTTTAGATTTATCTCTCTCACAGTGGATATGCACCTACGATGAAAACTTCAGACCCCTCCATAATTTCTAAGTGGGAGAACTTGCAATATAGCAGGGTGTTCAAATACTTATTTTCTTCACTGTATATATATATATATATATATATATATATATATATATATATATATATATATATATATATATATATATATATATATACACACATATATATACACACATATATAT
This sequence comes from Syngnathoides biaculeatus, assembly GCF_019802595.1. NCBI lineage: Eukaryota > Metazoa > Chordata > Actinopteri > Syngnathiformes > Syngnathidae > Syngnathoides > Syngnathoides biaculeatus. The sequence goes on from NC_084651.1 coordinate 20,645,720, forward strand.
ATGTATACACACATGTGAGTGAGTGTGATAATCCTGTAATACTCCAGATAACATGTAACAATGTGTAACAGTCCCTAATAATATCTATATTGTAGTTTATTATTAAGTATAAAAATAATGAGTACAGATGATTTGTTCAGGTTATCCTAATCATGAGTTGTTTTTAGTTTATTATTCATTACCGGCTAACTGTAGTTTCACAAAGCAAAATGTTTTAATCATGCCTGATGAAGGCTGGATTATTTTTGAAAAATATTAAAGTCAATGTCTGCTTTGACAGACACTGATTTGGGAAAGTTTTGGTCTTTTTTTTCTGCTATCACTTTTTTTCTAGGTCTGATCCATTTAATCCCGTCACGTCATCAGCCTGACATTTTTTTTTCTTGCCACTCCAAAGATTGACCTTCAAGTTTTCAAGTTGATTTTTTTATGATTTTAAATTGCAACTGTAGTTCATTTAGTACCAAGCTGTCTTCCTTTCATACAGCTCACCAAGGCCCAAAGCCTTTGTAAGGCTTATTTAAAACTGATTGATGAGGTTTTGATTGGAATTGCGAACAAGACACTTTCATTACTGTCTGTCGACATGCATCCTGTTACGGCTAGTAAAGTCAGCGGAATGTCTGGGAATGTGTGCTTGTCACTAAGAGCTTGCGTGAATGTGGTGTAGTGAATGACAATCTTTGGTGATGAGTGCCACTTAAAGACATTTCTCATTTGGTGCCGACCACAAATGCTTTGAGCCTTCACATCTGGAGGTCTAGATCACTTAAGTGAAATGCAGATGCCTACAATATCACTAACTTGTCGTGTTGCTAACCAACGCAAAGCCCAATCTCTTCTTCACACATCTTAAAAACAACGGTTAGACCCAAATTTGCATACTGCAGGTCGATGTCTGTTTAATGTGAGTTTGCATACAGTATTTGGTGCATGCTTGAAAATGTGTAGAGGATGTACATCTGAATGGTTTTGTGCAGTAACTCCAAATGTGAGAAGGGTATCTCCTTTGAGTTTCCTACCTTTGCCTTGCAGCAAATTCTCAGTTGGTTTAAAAAGAAAAAAAAAACATTAACTACACTGACGTAGAGTGACTTGACATAGACTGCTGAGGAATGGGGCAACGGGGAAAGAGAGACATAAATAAGGTTGAGATTGTCATTATTCTGGATCGGACTGAGTACAAATGAATATCCTTGCTCAGTTTGTATAGCGCATTCATTGTGCCTCTCGTCCTGATCAATTATGTTGTTGAGACGAGTTTTATGATATGTACTCAACTCCTAATCACCACATTGAAAAACAATTTGCATCTGCTGTCTCATTTGTTTTGAGGCTAGTTGCAAGTCAGCAATAACACATGCATTGTTGGAAGGTTTATTGATTATTCCCCATGATATTGATAGCTGCAATGCAAGATTTATTTGCAAAATTGCACCCATTATTTCCTTGCGCTGAGGAAGTGTGACAGGCCATTTTACTCCTGGCAGCATCCTCTTTCATCTCCCATTATTAAGTGGTTTGAGTTGGGTCACCTTGGTACAAAAAAAAAGGAAAGCATTGCCTGCAGCAGCTGTGATTAGAAAGAGAGAAAAAAAACGTTTCCTCGCAAATAACATTTCTACGACTGAAACAATCGAAGTATCATGGTTTCAGCTCAACCGGGCTGGCCTGCTCATTTATTTTCAGGCTCACCCTGAAGTTCTCCCCTTTGATTTGTTAAAATAGGAACGATAACACCTCTCTTTACTTAATAGGACAAAAATTCCTTTGATTATACTTGTATGACTTTCTCTGTTGGTGACATATTTTGCCAATAGTTCAATATTGCATCCAATAATTAAGGGTCATGATTGGTTTTGTTTTGTGTTGGCTGCTGACACACAAATATATCATACCAATCTCACTTGAAAAATGATGCAGTAAATTTGCTGCTGGACTCATTAGCCAGTAAATGATTTTTTAAGGTAAAAAAAAAAGAACAAAATAACTGTTTCACATTAAAATACATGAGCAGCAATTGACTACATACAGATGGGCTTAGTGTCATTATTTTTTAGCACAATTGTATCAGTTCTATGCATCCATCCCTCCATCCATCCATTTTCTTAGCCGCTTATCCTCACGAGAGTGCTGGAGCCTATCCCAGCTGTCAACGGGCAGGAGGTGGGGTACACCCTGAACTGGTTGCTGGCCAATTGCAGGGCACATCGAGACAAACAGCCGCAGTCACAATCACACCAAGGGGCAATTTGGAGTGTCCAATTAATGTTGCATGTTTTTGGGATGTGGAATGAAACTGGATTGCCTGGAGGAAACCCATGCAGGCACGGGAAGAACATGCTAACTGCACACAGGCGGGTCCGGGATTGAACCCGGGACCTCAGGACTGTGAGGCCAACACTTTCCAGCTGATCCACCATGCTACCTGTATCAGTCCTATAATAAAGTGAATATCTATTGACATCGAAAGCCATTTATTGATCTAAGGTGTATATAAAAACACTTTGGAGATTTTGGGTTGGCATTATTTATGAAGGTTGTATTTATGCTGTCATTTGTCCCCGAGTTTTTGAAACTCCGTTTTTGCAAATGTTCTCAGGTACAAACAGGTTATCATGTTTAAAATGTATTTCATTGTGTAGAATTCAATATCAATACTTGTTTGTCTGTGATTTTTTTCCCCTTTTTTTTCCTCTTATAGATTGTTTCAGAAGTTAATTTGGTAATGACTCAATTTCCTTTATTTTAGGAGAGGCATTGATGCATTCAATATATATTGGGAGTCATTGTTTCAATTGGAGTGGAGGGCGGAATAATGCAATGGTGTCATGAAATGCAAGTCATCTAATTTAAATATATGAGTATTTAAAGATATGAGCCTTTTTTTCAACTGGTGAGAAAACATTTGAGATACAAGCGCCGTCTGCCGGCAGTGAACTCAATTCACCTCACTTCACAACAATCAGAAGGTTTGCAGATAGTAAGCAATTCTTCAAAATAGATGCTTTAAAATGTTTAATGCCACTCCCAGTTCAATTTTTATCAAAGTAAACATGAAACAGACAATTACATGTCGTATACAATGAAAATAAACCAAATACTGGTTAAATAGTACCATCAAGGTCACAATGCTTTAATACTTAGAATTTGTTCAGTGCCAGGCCTCCATGTTAACATTTATATTTGAATTCAGCAGCCATCAATGGCGGTAAATGATTGAGCTAAAGGTGTTTAACATAAACCTGCCCTCAATACATGTAGATGGACAATATAACAATACATGTGTATTAACATACATTCTTCATCCCCTGTGAAAAATGACAACCAAAAGGAGCTGCAACAAATTAATCATTAATCAATCATCTACGGTCTTATAAAGAGCAATTATAGAGTGCTATTTTCTTTATCAAAAATACCCATCACATCATTTGTTATTGTGTGTGTGTGTGTATGGAGGGGGTGGGGGGGGCTTGAATGAATTACCGATAATTGCGTTTCCATTTGTTTCAATGGGGAAAGATAATTTCAGATTATGCTTTTCAGTTATGAACGTGCTCATGAAACATATTACAGTCATACAACAAGGCATACAACTTTTCCAAGATTCAGATTACATCCACTTTAGGATTCTGCAAGAGTGCTGTCTAGTCTTCTCCCCCCCCCAAAAAAAAAGGAAAATTGAACTGTAGAGGATTACTGTGGTATTCCCATCTGCTCCCATTCTCTTCATTTTTTTTGGTTATATTTTGTTTGTTTGTATGTTTAACTACATGAATTATTTACTGTGGATTTGAGGGGGAAGAATTGTGACATGTTTTTGGCTGTTTCAAAGATTTATTTTTGCCATAGTATGTCATGTACAAGATACATCTGCACGTGTAGTAAAACACAACCGCATCCCTTGGTTGTTCCACATTGAGTCTCCCCCCCTCCCACTTACAAATGAAAATACACTTCTCCTGCCATCACTCCACAATGACAGCGCAAAAGGTAATCCCTGTTCATGAATTCTAGATCACCTTGTGCATGTGCATAACAATGATTCATTCTTCATTGTCCCTCTTTTACTCCTCGGATGAGTTGTATGGCTGCAGGCTTCCGTGTCTGCTGCTTGTCATGGTGGTGTGATACTTTTGTGATTGTATTCTCTTCGGTGTTATTTCTATTTCAGAAGAGGCTCTTTAACGTAACACTATTGAAGTACCAGTGACTACAGCACCTTCTGATCAGTTCACACAATAAGGGAATAAGGAGATTGACGATTTGTGAAATATAATACCAAGTTCGTAATGTGACAATTTTTTCTCTTACTTTCCAAAGACTCAAAACTTGGAAACATATATCAAATTCCAACACCACTAACAATGTTCAAAAAGAATACATAAGAATGTACATTTGAATAAGATTCAGTAGTATAAAGATTCAGTAGACTGTTTTTTTTTTCCAATCAAGTGAAGTTACCGATTACCACTGAAAATGTCCCCATGCAAATTTTTTCTCTCTTGTCAACTAAATAAATGAGTTAATTATGCTTTTTAATAAAACCTAACATAGATAGAGATTTTGCAATGGAAAGATACTGGTTGAAGAATGCTCAGGTATTTTTAATGATTTGGATCAGCATTTTCTCTGGAAGTCAGTTGATGCCTCCTCGAACCACCAATTTTCTTGTCATCATCTGTCTCTTAGTTGAGTTGCGTTGTGAGTTTATGTAGCAAAGCCCTACATTTTGTATGCAGACCCTTATTTCTCTAAACGGGAAAAAAAGAACAACGTCCAAGTTATGTAACCAGTTTAAATCCAGCAAGGTGCCTGACAAAGCGCTAACACGCTTAAAAATAATTTGGATACTTTAATGACAGCTTACTTTTCAATATCACTGAAGCATTAAATGACAACGTTCAGTTGATAAGTACTACATATTGGCCTGTTGTTGGGCCTGCAGCCATTCCTAATTCCCAAAGCCATATTAATCCTCCTCAGAGATATGAAGTTCCCTGAATAACTTTCACTGCTTGGATATAGGAACATGGAAGTTAACTTACATGCTCTTGTGTTTAATGGCCAGTATCATTAACTGGACTGCAATATTAATTATATACACAAGATATCAGGAGTAGAGTTAAGAGAGACTGAAGCCCAGTGCTTTTTCCCCTCCATGCAGAGTTTATAAATGGTTATGAACATTGTGTGTCCCGATGTCTGAAGTAAAATGTCAATGCTAAGACAACAACCACATGACCTGAAGTAATATCTTTTTTCCCTGCATGAAAGTAGTAATTTGTCTTTTACCTTTGCTTATTTGTGTCTCTACTTCTTCAGATCTCTTAGAGTTGTTCCCAGTAAATGGTCATGTCCTCTAACTCCCTACCATGAATAGATATTATTGATACTGATGGATACAATTGGTTATCTTCCACTTAGAGAAATCAATCTATCGTCTGTGTATGAGTTAGTTGGTACATCTGTTTAAGGGAATGAACACAAGTATCAAGACCCTCTTTATCTTCTTCACATTAAGTTCCAAGCTTGATATCTCCTTTGAGATATTTCCATTTTTCAGCTGAGCTAGTTTCTTCTATCTGGCAACCTGATGCTCCACTTCAGAGCTCGAATGGAGATAACGATACCACCGCATCATCCAAATTACAAATCCCTGGCCATCTCACTCATTTTCCTCCTGGTCAGCACATTGTTCTTTGCTGGTCGTGGAGGAAGCCATTCTGCTAGCTGTCAACACACAAAAAGATTCAGTACTGCTCTCATCTAGATGATGGATCTGAAGTAGTCAAAGAGTTGCTGACTCCTCACTGACCACTTCTCCCTCACTACCACATGTCGGCCCCTAAGCCCAACAGCGAGGCCCACTGTGATGGATAGGGCATCCATCGCTCAGCCCCAACACGCCAGGCCCCCTACTCACCCTGCAGGGCCTTTGTCAGGCAGGCTGCTGGTGGCAACTCACAGCTTGACTCAGCTGTGAAAGACAAGCAGGTAAACACACCAGCAATATTGTTCTCAACTTACTTCCTGTCATCGTTCTGGGGTCATTTGCAGTTTAGCTACAAGTTCAGCCTGAGGACTGCAGAATTTCTTGGTGATGGATTAGGTGGTACTTGTCTTTTTCCATGCACATCTTTCATTAGCGTAAAAGATAAGGCTCTTGAAAGGGTTTCTGTTGCTTTTATGCTGTGGCTCCGATTAATGCCAAGATAAATATATGATTAATTTCAAAGTGTATCAGGGTTGTCAACCCATCTAGTGCTCTTAATTGTTTCAAACTGATGTTACTTGGACAAAATTCTTACATATTGACGTTTTCCAACTATAAGAATTCTTCTAACCCATTAAACGCTGATGTTTTTATGTTTTACTTATAACTTACAGTTATAGTTGTCATCAAAATCATGTGAACATACAGTATAAAATACAGTATAATGCATAGACAAGCAACCATGGAAACAGCAATTCATCCCCTGGATGTGTTGCAGGGGCTTTTTGTTTTAATTGGCCACTCCTTACACACTACATGCTTGTTATACTGTTAAAATGCATTTTTATTTTAGCAGGGTAAGTAGTTTTATACTATATATCCACTATATACCATAACCATATAACTTGTCCAATCATTATAAATCATTGTTTTGTGGCAAAAAAGAAAATATTAGTAATCTGTTGCAATTTGACATGATCTCTCAGGGTGTCTCATAAAATACAATGATTTTTATTTTTGTTTGAATAAACTATGTCTATTGTGTAAATTATCTTTTCACATATGCTTACTTTTTATCATACTTTTTGAGAAATATTTTAACCATTCACGATCATGTAACAACACCAACTCCTTTTCTTCTATCTTTGAGAGCAGTGTATGTCTATTAATCCTTATCAAAAGTTATAGTCCTGGAATTATGAATCCAGGGTCATTTTGAACCTGTTTCCAAATGAAGATGATTAAATCAAACAAAGAAAATCAAGACAACTAAGGCGCAAACTTACTAAACTGTCAGCGTTGCTCATGTATCACTTTCTGACGAAATTCAATATGAGCAAGCAGTTCTCCAATCAGATAATAAAACTTGGAAAAAGTCTACCAAGTGTGTAATGAGGTGACAACTGATATTCTGTTGGGTCTGTGTTGCATCAGGCTCAAAGGCCTCCCATCAATTAAGGGGGGGCCACACCAGTGGCTAATCTGCTGCATGCAAGGCACTGATCCCACTTACCTCCAAACTGAATTATTCATGATTCACACAAAGCCTTACCTACATTGTTTAGTCAAAAGAGGATGCCTAGTCCTGCAAATAGGAACTTATTAAAGTGTGAGATAGTTGCTTTTCCCATCACTTTCTCCCTGCACTGCATGTACTTGATAATTTGCACCTTCTCGAGTCTTGCTTTTGTGCTGCTTCGATGGCTAAGTAGGGAAATGGGCTATGGAAAATTATCATCAATGAAAGTGGCCCAGTGAAAAGAATGGCACATTTCATTTCTTGCTCTAAAGAAAGGGAACATCCTTTCATGGCTCGCGCATTGCTCCCTTTACTCATTATATCCCCGTAATTGCTTGGATTTGTAAAGTTTTGAGTTTCCATTTTCAGTCAGTCCATACATCTAGCCATGATTTATTCATTTAGCAGACATACCAATAAATATTCACAGCATTAATCGCTCGATTAATCATTGAAAGAAACACAAAAGCTTTGATTACTTCACAGTAAAAACATGCATTCTGTTGCTGAACTGGATTCTTCCCTCCGGCTTGGTATGAAACATTGGCCACGAATGCAAATCATCTCCATCATTAGCATGTAGAGCCAGGTGATTGGATACTAGTGTTCAGGGCATTACCACAGTTTACTCTTTATTATGCTGCAGATGCTGCTGTCATTCATTAGCAGAAACAAAAGAAGCAATTTAAAATGATAATTAAACATTTATTGTCTTATGGGATGGGAAATGTGGCACATGGCACACAGTGACTTGTAAATCTCTGGATGTCACCCACGGCGTGTGGATAGATCTTCTCTCCTGCAGTTGTCTCCAGCTCCGTCTAGCACCGTTTGGGCAGACTAATGAATGCAGAGGGCCTTCAGGATGGTAAACAAGTGCCTGATTAATTGACCATATGTTTCCATTATTTTAGCAGTGGAATGCAAAATATTTTACAACAGAATGTTTCTGATTGAAAGTATGGTGGACTGGCGATTTTGGGTTCAAATCTCATCTGTGACCTTTCTGTGTGGACTTTGCTTGTTCTCCCTGTGCTTGAGTGGGTGTTCTCTGGGTACTCCAGCTTCCGCTCACATTCCAGAAAGATGTTCACTATGTAGAAAGTTCTAAAGTTTCCCTAGGGTGATTGAGAATGGTGGTTTAGCTACATTTGCCCTGTGATTGCCCACCAACCAATCCAGGCTCCCTCTTGCCGTATGTCAACTGGGATACACACTAACTCCTATTAGACTACACTGAGAACAAACGCTACAGAAAATTGATGGATCCATGCATGCTTCTGATAATCTTTTCCCATCCACAGTTTGGCATTTAACTTGTTAGAGTGTCGGCAGTCATGTTAAATGCCTGTTGCTTCCTCATTTATTCTGATATATTGTCATTGCTCTTCAAAATATAGTTGCATTTTATTGGCACATGTTGAGTCATACTGCACCCGGTGTTGCTTTATGATTTAAATGTTTATAGTGAGTAGTAACCATGTTAAGATGTTCTGACAGCAAAGGTCCATCAGTTTCAAATCTGCGGCAGTTAAGTGAACTTTTTAAAAAATCCCAAAGATCTCAGACTGACTCACTCCACACTTTGCACTAAATCTTTAAGAGGGCCCCTGGATTGTCAATGCATGAGGATGTCCTCGGCACCAGTGCGTTTGAGAGAGCCCAAAAATGTTCAACATCCAAAATGCGTGCAGCTGACTGGATCTGAAAATCTGTGACTTTACTTCTGCAAGCTTTTAGGGCACTTCTGTGTCACCATCGAGCATATTCTCATGAGAATTTAGAAGGGAATTAACCAAAACACATTTGCATTACATTTATAACTTGACCCATATCTAGCACTTACCTACATTTCATGCTTTGGCATTGTGAATTGCTGTATTTTGTCGTAATTTCGAATTGGTGAGAGGTAGTGCATACTTTTTTCATTGAATGCATGAAGTACAAATCTTTCTTTTCAATGATATTCCTCAACTTGTCACTTTTTCCTATGACGTTCTATGATGTTTCACGACAGCAGGCTCTATATGGATGTTGGTGCCGTATTACAGTCACTCACATTTGAAAAATGTACAGGTGTGGTCAGTAATGCCCGCAGAATTAGTTGCAGGTGTGATGAGGGATGGATTCTCAAGACCTTAAAATAACTTACTGAGTTGTTATACCGAGTATGTAATTGTTACCTAATACCATAATCACAATTTATTGACATTGCACTGAGACAGATATTTTTAAAGAGGTCAATAGACATTCAATTTAAAAAATAATTGCAATATATAATGTCATCGACAGTGTTTCTTCTTTATCTCTGACTGTGAGCCTTTCCAGGAGGGTTTGGATACTTTTTTTTTCAGCATTGTTGCTCAAGTTTGTGTTAGCTTCTTTCATATGGTCGTGATCATCTTACAGTCTCCTCTTTTTCCACAATAAAAAAAAAGAAAAAAAAATCACCATTGCAAATACTTAACATGTTGCGGGGGACAAAGGGACTGCTATTCAATAAAAGCATTTGAAATCCAGGCTTGTGTTCAAACATCTTAATAATCTTTGCAGGAAAATTTTGATACCGATGAGATTTAGTATTATGAAGATGCTGCTCTCGCAACATATTATTACATGCTTTCATAATGTCACTCCTAACCCAAGTCATCTTAAAAGGAGGTGTGGATTCTCCGTGTCAAGTTGTTCTACACATATGGGTGCACGTCTTTCATTTTCTCAAATTACTCGCAAGGGGTGTCAGACTCACTTTTGTCCCAAGCCACATCATTCATGCTCATAGTTTTCATATGAAGCCTGCATGACTGTCGAGTCACGTCATCACTTTTTACATATTGACGAAATTAGCTCATTCTATTGGTTGTTATATATTCGCTTAAAAAAAATAGAAATGTGAAGAAATGGAGAATTGACAGTCAGTATAGCTGTTATTCAATTTATTTTCCTACAATGTATTCAGTGGGGAACAAAAGATCTATTAAAAGTGAAGAAAAGATGAAATTCCAGTGGGGATTTTTTTACCTTTGCTAAAATAAAAAGAACAAACACAAGACATGAAGTCAACAAACTTTTATTTGCTTTTTTTTTTTTTTCTGGGGGCACAAACTGATGTAGTGGAGCCTTGAGTGTGAACCTATGGTTAAAGCTCTTTTTCTTTTTTCCCCTCCATCTTTTGTTATGTACTATAATACAATTGGATGGACAATTGACAAATTTTGATGATATTGAATAATTGCTCTTATTTCATATGGCATTCAAGGTCAAAAACATTTTTGCACTATAATGCTGGATCTAATGTGACAATCTAAGTTCTTGTTCGCATACAACTGAAAAAAGTATCACAGCAAAATTGGGACTTTGCAATTTAGAGGTAGATATTTTAGGTAAATGAACATCATTGATTTATTCCATAAACTACTGACTACAGCCTGAACTGTCTCCAGTCAGTCGCAGGGTACTTATTCACACTATCACTGTGTAGGAACTGAACCCACTCTGTCCACACCAAAGTCGTGAGAATGTACCAGTACACCATTAGTGACTGGCACAAATAATATCATTTACCCATTTGTTTTACCAATTCTTTTCCTTCGTAACTCAAAAATTTCTACCACTGCCAATTGAGGCGGGGATGTTATGTTGGCTTGAAATATTAGATATCGCTCATGGTTGCTGCCTTAATCATGCCTTAATCTATCATTGAAGGTGTAGTGACTACATGGCCAACATTACTTTGAAAAAAAAAATGATTGGGAAAGTTTATATTCATTCACATATTGTTGGTAGTTTTTGCTTGAGGCTGACTGTCATGCATTTTCTGTTTTTACACGCTGTCATGTTCTGTTGCAAAAAATCTCTTCTTTGAAGCGCTCTTCATGAAAATTGTTGAAGATTATGAATGTATAATATTTCCAGTGCGCACTGTTAATAAAATCTTCAATCTCCACGGGTTTGTACATCGCCTAGTTAGACAGTAAACAGGGGATCGATCTTTTTTCCAACTACCTTCCTACTCTGTCTCCATTATTGAGGAGACATCTTTCTTCACATTGTGCTAAAGATATTGCAAAGCAGTGATCATTCTATGAACTTGTGGTGAGTCTGTGGGGCTCACAGATCTGCTGAGGATACCACAAGCACCATCAGAACAAGGCCACTTTGAATGTGTGGTTGCTCTTTGGGGATTATGGTGTTTATGCAAACGTAAAGACATTCCCCTCATAGGCTCCGTCTTTTCAAGATGGCAACTCAAACTTGAACATGACGCTGAATGAAAAGGTGATATTTGACACACACAGAAAGCAGGAACGCAACCTTTTTCTTAGCTGGTGTCTTGCATTGCAACTTGTTACAACGGCTGATTTTATTTGATGCATGGAGAACAGAGGCTTGGATTCCCATCTGTTTGCACACACTTTGACTGTGGGAAGACAGTTTGAGATATGAATTAGGCCACCTCCGAGAATTACATGTTGACATTTTCACTGGGAAAAAGATCCAATATGTGTCAAATTCAGTTCTTCACATTGCTTTGTTTAATTGCTCCTGGTGGAGAAAGCACAGACAAACAGATTTGGACTTTGGTTAAATGTTGGCCATGCAATGTCTAATTTGACCTTGTTAACTCTTCTGTCACTCTTGAGCACTTAGCAGTGGAGAGGGGATAATCGTCCATGTCTGCTTTGGAAACACATATTGATTTCTGCTGTGTATTATTCAGTCTTTTGGTGCCATAGGCCACTCTGCTCTCTTATTGCTATCAGGTTCAGTTGTTAGGATTAGAATCATTATTTAGTTCTATATTAAAACTATTGATTACACAGAAACTGAGGCGGTGAGGGTGATGAGTTTTTTTTTTTTGTCTTCCTTTTTTCTTCCTTGCATCTAGCAAAAAGCACACGCTATCCAGGGTGTCGTAACCATTCTAAAAGATGGCACAGTGTTGAGCTCGACTGTCGCCACCAACAGGACTGGAGTGTAAAACTGTGTGAAATTATATTCTTTTGTTCTGGCGGTGTTCTGTATTTTACTGAGGATAATTGTAATTATTCTGGAAAGACTGTTCTAAATTGTTTTACCTGGTTAAATAAAGGTAACAGAAATAAATATCGGGACCGTGATGCATGTACCACAGAATAGCAGGGTTTTACTCTATATCTTTCCGCAGCATTTTTTGTTGTGGCTTTTGGTGTGAATGGCTGGCAGTCATTATTTATCACCAAAATGTTTGTTTCACCACAAAAAGTAGTTTTTTCTGATATTTCAGTGCTGTTAGGCTACGGTTAAGGCAAATTACATGAATTAAATTCACTTCTAGAAAATCCAAGATTTCTCATGTCAACCTAAAAACAAAGTCAGCATTCTACTAATTATTGCTACTGGAAAATGTGCATAGAAAAACCCACACCGAAGAAGAAACATCAGAAGTATCTGCAGTTGCTTGAAATCTTTGTGGAACGCATTGACAGACATGCCGTATGCGCCTGTGTCCAACAGATGCCAATATCTCTTGCAGCCTCATTGGCCAAAGATGGAACATGCGTATTAACCAAGTTGCTGTTGAAAACCTCGTCTCTGTCATGCAGCCTTGGACTGCGGTGTGACAGATGACTGGTGGTGGTGGTGGGTGGGGGGGGGTGTCGGGGTTAAAAAAAACAGCACCAACACTAAGACATCAAAGTGCACCAATTAGGCACCTCTCAAATATTTATAATCCTGACGGTATTGGGTGGTGGGGGTGGGGGGGCACACATTTTTGACCGCCCTTTGCTAGTACGCATTTACTGACTTGTGGCCATTGCGTATTTGTTGCTCCTCTGTCATGCCCCTTGAACAGGTGCCTTCGAGCGAGCCTCCCCCTCTTGCGTGCCACAACACAATTTGAGGGAGGGAGTAATGGCTGCTAAGAGCTTCACAAACATATGCACTGCAATTATCCGCAATTATGGGTGATCAACATTTGCATAATCTGTATCGAGGCTTCTTCTCAAGAACTCATCAAATGTTGTTTTTCAGTACGAAAGTCACATGAATAATTTATCCAGTAAAATATATCTATTCTGTGAGTCTCAGTGGCTATTCAGCCTCCTCCGACATTCATCATTTATGATGGAGCGAGCTAGGAAAGCTCCCTGATTGAACTAATGAATGCAAATGCACTTCAAGTCAAGCACGGGTCAGTAGCTGCACTGCTTGCTCCTGTTACCTGTTTTCCTCACTATCAATTCACTTGAAGCCCATAAACAATTGTGGCACACCATTTACTGTGGGTGTGAAACGATTCATTTTCATAAAGAAGCTAAGAAATGGCCGCCATTTTGCCACTTTAGGCACCTGGTTGTGCTTTGACAGTGACGGGAAGCATACATGGCAGCCTAATTACGTTCTAGCCACCGCTTTCTTTCTCTTTTTTTTTTTTTTTATATATTTCCATGATGTGAATTCTCTTTGAGGAACCTTTGTTCACAAATACATGGATGTTTATGTTTAGAATACCACTTGTGCCTTTTCTTTTTCAATTAGCTCTTTGGCACATCACATGACCCAACAACTCCATGCACACAAACTCTGCTACCCTGCTAGAAATGCAAGTCATGGCCACCCACTAAAATGCAGGATGAGACATGAGCAGTAGCCATGTGTCTATTCATGACGAAAAACAAAAGAGAGATTAGTTTTGATCATTTGCAGTCTGTTTATGCATTCATTAGTTGCCCACTTGGACGTGTGCCTAATATTTGTTCTGTGTTGTACTACTTGCACCTCACCATGTGTCACTGTGACTGCGACGAGACTACATCTAATCATATTGCCATATATCAACAGTTATTTCTATATGCGGCAGATGTTTTAAGAAATTTGTGACTGTATTTCATCTGTGTTTTGTCCCAGGGAAGTCAACTTCTTTGCATAAAGGTTCCGATTACGTGGTTTTAGGAATTGGGGTAAAATACACAGGACACATTTTAACGAAAGATAAATAAAGCTGTTGTTTTGTACAGCAATAGCATTTTCGAGAGTAACACGCACTTTTTAAATCCGCTCTAAAAACTGTTCTTACACTATAGTACTTTGTTTACCAGATCGTACTGAATTGCTGAAGGTGGGCTATCCAGTAGTAGTTTGTAACTGCTTCTTGATATTCTTAATCACCATCGTTGTTCAATGCCAGTGAGGAAAACCGAAGCACACAATATTAATTGTCAAAATAGTGTTACATTATGTATTGTATTATTTCATATTCCAGCATAATATTGCTCCTCTTTGTCTGAGACCCTTTATGTATTCGTTCCAGTGATGATTTTGAAACATCATCTGCTGTACTGGATTTTACTGGGTGGTAAAAAGCTTTGTCTGGTGTTGTCCTCCAATGTATACTGCCTAGTATTATTATTCATTACAGAAGAGGATACTTGTATGGTTGGCAAAAGGTGAATTATTGTTCCTTCAATCACTTCAGTGCTTTAATGTAACATATTTATACATTCCAGCTAGGGCTGAAGCAGCTCCTCCAATATACAAAGACTGAGTGACATTATCTGTCGGGTTTTTTTTTTCGTTCCCCTTCCAAGCTTCCACAGCTTTGACAGCAGAAGGTTCCCTGTTTTACAAGCATGCGTGCGTGTGCACACACATGTAGATACACACGCACACAGTGTGTTAGGCTCGACCAAGTCGTCAACAGCTGCCAACATTGCTCAGTTTTGTTTTTTTTCTGCTCGGCTGGCAGTCATCAGATCCTGTTCTGACAGGTCCGCTTTTGTTATTATTTCCACAGATTTTTTTAAAATTATTTTGCGCTTCATGTGTCATGTTAGTCCATTGTTAGGATGACTGTGGCCACGTGCAGTTGTGTCGTCTCACAATGTGACTCCCGGATATTGAATTTTTTCATTCTTCCACACGTGTCTCTCTCTAAGTGTTTTCCTCAGGGTATTAGCATGTTGTAGTCGACCAGCTAACTGGATGGTGCATGATGTACTACAGACATAACCTAGACAACATGCTCTTTGACACGCTCTCCTTCTTCTTGCCCTTGCCGGGAAGCAATGTGTTTGATGTGTGATGTTCTTCTGCATTCATGAAACCCTATTATTTTGTTACACATATCTAAGAGGTTATATTATGTAATTTTATCAAGCAAATAAATACCAATACAATGCACATTTTGGTTTTGCCATCTCTTTAGTCATACCCTGTTGCAGTCAAAGGTTTACGGAGCATTCTATGACCTGATACTGTCATCAAAAATACAGAAAAAAAAATTATGGCCATTTTCTTAACTACACATTGTACACATATATACCCATTACCATACAATAGATATACAAAGTCTATGTACCCATGTTCAAATGGTAGCTTTTTGTGTGGTATTTTTTTCACATTACTTCATCTAATGTGACATGACCTGTACAACTCAATTGAAAAACCTATTTATATCAAGAGGGCAAGTAAACAAACAACTGAGAATTTGCTTCTCCAAGTGAGCACCGCCCGTTCTAACTGAGGATGTGGTTGCGTGCAGAATTAACCAATCTCATTCAACATTACTTTAAATGGGAGTCGCTAACACCGGCCACCACTTAAAATGCCTCGGATTAATCTGAAATGAATTTCATCTTTTCTCGGAGGCTTTTTCCAAACATTTTGATAGTTACATTGTACAGCGCAAGCCGAAGTCTGCAGAGAGGTTTCACAATATCAGACAGAGCTCATTATCAAAAGGTATCAGTCAGGAAAGGTGTCCCAGAGTTTGTTTCAAAATTGATGAAAAGACAAGACAAAAATGAGTCAGGGAGACTGCCAAGAGGCCCACAGCAACACTGAAGGAGCTGTGGGATTTCCTGGCATTGTAGGTGTTTAGTATTTTTGACAGTAATGTGACATGATTTTCATTTGTCTGGACTTTGGACTCGAGTGGCAAGAAGAAAGTCTCATCTTACAAAGACAAAAATCCAAGCATGGCCGGTTAGCATATCTATCTCAGTTCTGAGGACCGTGATTCTAATACTGGCCCAACCCATATGGGTTTTGTCTGGGTACTCCGGTTTACTCCCACATCCCAAAAGGATGCATGTAAGGGTGATTGAAGATTCGAAATTGCTCACAGGTATGCATGTGAGCACGTATGTTTTTTCTATGCGCCCTGTGATTGACCGGCGACCAGTTCAGGATGTGCCCCGCCTGTCGCCTGAAGATAGCTGGGATAGGCTGCAGCACGCCCGCCACCCTAGTGAGGATAAATGTTAAGAAAAATGGTTGGATGGATGTTGCATGCTGCAAATGAAAACTACACCTACAGTGACGCATGGATATGGCATCATCACTCTTTAGTGTTGTACTTTTTTTTTTTTCCCTGCTGAAACTTGGTCCTGTTTGAGGTGGAGGGAATTATGAACAATTTCAAATTCCAGTAAATGTTAGGAAAAAACAATTATCAACAAATTATTATCAGTGGAATCGTGAAGTGAAATGCCACCATGTACAGAATGATGGCATGTTAAGCGTGCATACACATTTCTTTGTAACCATTACTTCACTTGGATCACTTTAGTTGAATTTTAGACCAGTTACATTTATTTTACAATGTTATGGCAGTTAAAAATGCTCCATGCATTTCCTATATTACTTACTATTTTGTGAGTTTAACCCTGCGACTGATCATTTTTATTTCCTTAATTCCATATTGGAAGAAAATGTTTCTTATATTATAAAATGTATTGTGTTCTTTGAGGTTACATTCAAAACAGATACCCTGTGGAATATACTGTATGCTATACTTATGTAACACCTTCTGTACATGTTATTTTTAGTGCCAAGATTATCAATTTTTACATGGACATTGTCTTCGGGTTTTGTATCCCTATCTTTAATTGCAGCATAATATAATCACAGAACACAATTAGGGATGTGTTTGCTTTCCTTTCTTGTAATGAGATCTTCGTTAATGAATAACAGATATATAATTTAATCTCTGCCAACGGTAAACAGCAGATTAGCATCTTCGACAGCGCATCCTGCGGTCAAAATTAATTTGGTGCTTGTGCGTGAAAGTTGCTATTTTTCACTGAGGTGCGCTAGTTTGATTTTCAGACCTCTTTTTGATAGTTCAAATAAATAGTCTTCAATGCCTTTACTTGTTACAGGCACATGGGAAAACCTTTAACAATTGAAAACACAATTTATTCAGTCCTTTGCATGATTTAGAAATGTGATAAGCCACCATGTCAGTTATCTATTTGTTTTTAGGGACTAAATATCCTCATAGCTCAGTCGGGTAGATGTACTAGACTCCTGAAAAACATGCATAGTGTCAGCGCTGTCATGGTAGAGGACATAGGCTGTGCCTATTCAGAGTTCACACTTAAACTTTTCAACTTTACCCTCTCACAACCCGAGGTGAAATATTTCTCCTGCGACCACGTGGTGCACCGTCATTGAAAACATTTTTTTCTCACTGATCTCCCTTAATTATTGTTAAAAACATATCTACAGGCCATATCGTAATATCACACGCAGTCATTTTGCTTCACACGTGTTTTTGAAATTCTATAAATTCTAATGAAGGTATGCCCGTCAATGAGATTAGTTTCATTTAACGAGACGTGACATTTGAATTGGATTTCAATCCATAAAACGTTTCATATGCCCTTCAACCAGGTCGTGATTGATATGGATTTTAAATACACACCAGACATTTACTCCAGTTTTAAGAGAACAAATTTGGCAAGGCCATCCGTAGAGGTATAAGAGGAGGGTTCTGTAGATTTGATGCCTTTCCATCAGGAGAAAGTGTGAAACCATTTTTTCCCTTCCCCTGACAACTCAAGCAGAAACATTAACGATGTATTTCCGACTCTCAAATGGCACCCTTGCTCATTTTATACTGGTTCCATAATGGCTTCACACCTTAACTGACTTACAGTACCACCCATGCTCATGTTATAAAAGAGATGTGCACAAGCGTTTGACTGGCACTGAGGATAAGTGATGTGGAAAATGGATGGATGGATGTTGTACTGCAGATGCCATTATTGGATGCACTAGATTTCGTAAGCATACATTTGAAAATAGACTAATGTGATAAATTAATAACATATGCATCCTATTTTATGTCATTTTTATAGTTGTGAATATCCTCTTTGTAGTTCATGAAAATGGTATACAATTGCTTTGACTGTTAAATTGACTAATGCTGTTTTTGACATTGGCATGGATAAAAATACTTTACAAGTTTAGGTTTTAATGGAAAAAGTTTATCTCAGTGAAGAGGTAAAAAACATATATATAGGACACATTTTTAGACATATGTAGCTAATGAATTACAGATGCAATATTACAACCTTGATGAGAGGTTCAACTGCACTTTGGCCAATGCTCATTTGAAATTAGAGTATTTGTATTTTTCTCAGAATTATGTTTTAATATTCATCCACTTAAAATAGGGGAGACCATCTTTAAAGGTGCCATAGTTTACCATTCCAACATTTTCTAGTATGTGGGATTTAATATTGGCTCAACGGTGCCTCCTTAAAGATGTGAAATTTGAATCATCATCGTCATTATCCACACTTCCCTGAGTTCCAAACATTTTTTCTGCACAGACGCAAAATCGGGTCATTCGAATTTGTCTAGCATATCTACGTAACAAGAGAACCTCTAGCTCTTCACTCCCGAGACAGCTCAACAAAACAAACGTGTGTTCTCACAAATGGGTCTTCTACACGGAGGTAACCAGTCAGTGGAAAGCCAGCGTTCTCCGCCGAATATGGACAAAGCCGATACAAAACTAGGTCAAACAGAAGTAGCTGTCAGAGGTGCCTTTTCTGGACACTTGTATTTCAAAACCAAGGTGTTTTTTTTTTTTTTTTTGTTTGTTTATTTTTTTAGTGGAATTGACAATTATACAAAGTCCATGTTTGAAAGTCACTATGCAGATCTAAATAACCCCAAAAAATGTGGGACCTTTAAATGTCTCTTTTTTGGTATTAATATTGAATTTGGATTTTCTCCTGAACATCTATTCAAAGCATAATCCACAACATCTCGCTCAAACCACTTAGACACAATGTGGTGAAGTGAACATGAAAAGACTTTTGTGGTTAAAGCATCCCATCAGCTCTTCAATGTCTTCGTAGTCATTTTGCCTTGCACCCTTTGGCAGGGCACAAGAACACACAATACATTATTAAGATGGAAAATCACTCACAAATTCCTCTGCGGTGCAGCAAACGAGCAATCGCTCTAAAAATATGACTCAGCAATGTGTGGATTTCTCTTTCATTACAATGGGACCTGCAGGTATGTACACTTGTTTCTGAAACCATTTTTCAAAGTGAGTGGGAACACGATAAATACTTTGTATGTGACAAGATTTGCGCTGTTGCTTTTCTCACGAGGTGCCCTAGATTCACGACTCTGGTGCAGTCAATGTTTGTGATAATAATTCATGAAAGAATTGTCAAAACTGCAGATGCTGAAAGACAGAATCGTTTGTGCTACGTGTGTTTCTTCATATGATCTTCATCATCACACTATTTCATGGCTTTGTACTAGGTTATACATGATCATGGTTTTTAGGGCCGATAACTGATCAGTGAGTTTAAAAAAAAAACATTAACCGATCACCGATCCGATCACAAGATAGAGCAATAAGTCTATTTAAATGCCCTGATTATTTACGGTGTGTGTGTGTGTGTGTATGTGTGTATATTTACTGTGTATATATATATATATATGTGCGTGTGTGCGTGTGCATGTGTGTGTGTAAGAGTACTGTTACTTTAAAATATGACTCAAGTAAAAGAAAAAGTAGTCATCCAAATATTTACTTGAGACTAAGAAAGCACTCAATGAAAAAAACTAAAGAGTAACTTGAGTAACTTTTGAGATTTATTTATTTTTTTGTATATTCTCACATGCCTGTATGTGTTTTCCCTTGGCACCAGGTTTTCCTCCTACATCCCAAAAATGTGCTGTAGTTTAATTGAAGACTCTAAATTGCCCATAGGTTTGAATGTGAGTTTGCATGGTGGTTTGTTTGTATGTGGGCTGCAGTTGGCTAGCAAAGGGTTCAGGGTGGACCGCAACTTTCACCCGTAGCTAGCTAGGATAGGCTCCAGCACACCTGCAATCCTAGTAAGGGTAAGCAGTCCACAAAATGGATGGATTGATGGCCCTCATAAGAAGGTGTTTACTGACAAGACTTAGTGATTATGTGTGTGCATGTGCGTGTGTGCAACATCATAGGATAGAGCTAATGTTGCCATATCTAATGCCAAGACAACAATAGAAGCAGATGCAACTTACCGCAAGGTGTTTTCTCAAGTTGCAAGTGGGCTGAAATATCCAAGTTTGGACAGCTACAATTTAAAAGATGCATGACAAAGCTGTTTGGGTTTGGGTTGTTTTTTTTTTTTGTTTGTTTTTAACTCACTTGTACGAAAGTTTTTTTCCCCAAAAACGAACGCTACTTCTGCAGTCATGTGACTGCAATGTATTGTTTGATTGGTAGATTTGAGTCAAACGTCATGTGGTAACGTTGGAGTGGTGCAACTGGCACCCAACGCAGAAGTCGAAGGGGGATTTTTAAACATAGACGAACACTTAAATTGGATAAATAAAAGTAGCAAACGGCATATCAGTCATTGTAAGAGGGAAAATATCGATCTTCTTTGCATAAATACTGAAGTATAAGTTAAAAAGTACAGTGGATTTGAAGTACTCTGACTAGAATTTTTTTTATCAAAAATGTTCAGTAATTATTGTGCATTACTACCTACCTCTGGTCATAGTGTGTTTTGTGTTTGTGAATGGGTATCTTAAAGAAAAAAAAAACAAGATATGTGAAGAGATCAATTAAAAAACATTTTTTCAATTGTCTAAATTTACAATTGATTACAATTTTAATATGTGCATTCATTAGAATGCAAAAGCTTGTGTCTCAGGAAGATAAATATAAGAAACCCATTCAACAATTTAATTGTCTTTGTCGGAAACAATGGGCTGGCTATGAATCATTTAGGATGTAGATTAATTCCCTTAAAAACACCACCTCCTGCATTCCTTGGAGAATTGAAATCGTCTGAGATTTGTGTAGGTTTAAAACGGGCATGTAGTCCCATCCCTTTTTTTCCTTCCCTGTGAAATGTGAATAACAAGCTCTACAGCCATGATGACGTGTCTAAAGACGCTGTGGAGGCTTTCAAAGAGAAAGCATCTCCTTTCCCCCCCTTAGAGCCCATCTGGCCATGGCCGTCAAGACATGTTTCAGCAACGTGCCCCTTGGCATGTCTCCTGCTGTTTCACTCCCCTGCTACCTCCATGGAGCCCAAGCCGCTGAATCCTACTTGAACGTTTGGAAAGCGAGGAAGAGTACGTAAAGGAAATGAGCTGCAGTCAGAGACAGACAATGAAGTGAAGTAAACAACATCATTATGACTCCCTCAGCTTTGACCTTGTGAACAGGTCCAAAGCGTTTGTGCAGATGGTTGCTGTTGTAGTGTGTAGAGAAGGTAATTATGGTGCACACTGATTCAGTTGAGCATTCTCCCACCTAGTGTGCAGCGTTGATGAAGCCGCAAGTAACGAGATGTCTACATTCTTGGATGCTGTAGTTTTCAATCACATTAATTACTCCAACAGCATGACAGCATGATAAAATTAGAGTGTGCTGTGTGCTGTCATCATTGCAAAGACATGACTTCCTCCCCAACTTCCAATGCAGCTCGAGTTTACGCATTTTTTATTCACCATTTATCTCAAACACAAGTCTGCCCCTACACGTACAAAGACTCTAACAAATAGCTAGGGGTTTGTCTACAAAGGGTTCAGCCACAGGGAGACTTGTTTTTAGAACTCAGAAACAGAAGTGAGGCTAAAAAAACAACAGAAGGAAAACACAGAAATGACACCATTGTCAAAGATTTTGAGAAAGGAGGCTGTGAAGAGCAAATGCCCTTAGAGCAAAGGAGGCTTTGGTGTCAGAAAAATATTTCTCAAACTCTCTTACAAATCCATTCTGTGGAGATATAAAAAGTGGAAAATTATAATTGCATTCCATCGCATTCATTCCATCATTTCATTGCAGTCGTGTAGAATAGACTGCCTAATCCATCCATCCATCCGTTATTTTTGCCACTTACCTAGTCCGGGTTGCAAAGCCCAGCAGTCTAGGTTGGCATGGCCACACTTTCTTGAATCCACCATCTCCTCTCGTTCCACCGGGAAGGATACATAAGCAATGCTGGCCCAGCTGTGAGACATAAAGTCTCTTCGGAATCTTGTTTTTGGTTACCTATCCAAGTGAGATAACCAGGAAGAGACTGGAGCATAGGTCGTCCCAATTTGAAAATCGCATGGGAAAGGTGCCTCAATGCAACCTCCAAAGGACAACTGACACGTAAAACATAATTTCTAGTATGTTTTTAATAAAGCCTGAATGGACCCATCCATTTTTTTCACCACACGTCAGGATGTTGTCGTATATGGATTTTTGCATCTCGTGCCATGAAAATCCTCTCAAGTCATTTGTATTGGGGAGGAACCAGGAAGTGACGTTTTTTTCCAGTAGCAGGTTCGAGCGTTTATATTGGTTTATACCTATAGTACTGACAAAAAATGACTTGTTTTTTTTTTCATCGTGTTAGCCAAAATGCCGGCTCGTTGTATTGGTGGAATTTGGTCAAACGCTTGAGAGCATGGATCCACTTTTCATACTTTTCCAAGACACCCGGTTTGTCGTGAAAAATGGATTGCACAGGTGCAAAGGACGAGAGGTTTGTGGGTTCTAAATGACAGGTAGGTATGTATAGCGCTATTAAAAGAAAGTAATAGTTGGGGGGGGGGACTGATTTGTCTCAGAGTTTATAGCATATGTTATGTGTGAATTGAGAATGAATCCCCTTGGTCAAAACGGCAACATACATGGAATGAAGAAAATAAATATTTTAACACCTTGCTATATTTCAAGATCTCCTACTTAGAAATCATGGAGGAGTCGGACATATTCATCGTAGGTGCATTTCCACTGTGAGAGAGATAATCTAAAAAGAAAGATCCATAAATCACAATGTATGATTTTTTTAAATGATTTATTTGTGTGATACAGCTGCAGATAAGTATTTAAACACCTGAGAAAACCAATATTAATATTTGGTACAGTAGCCTTTATTTGCAAATACAGAGGTCAAATGTTTCCTGTAGTTGTTCACCAGGTGTGCACACACTGCAGGAGGGATTTTGGCCCACTCTCCACACAGATCCATCTCTAAATCAGACAGGTTTCTGGGTTGTCGCTGAGAAACACTGAGTTTCAGTTCCCTCCAAAATGTTCTATTAAAGACCCTTGATATCCTTCTTACTGAGCCACTCCTTGGTTTTTCTGGCTGCATGCTTCGGGTTATTGTCATGTTGAAAGACCCAGCCACGACCCATCTTCAATGCTCTAACTGAGGGAAAGAGGTCGTTCCCCAAAATCTCACAATACTTGGCCGCGGTCATCCTCTCCTTAATACAGTGCAGTCGTCCTGTCCCATTTGCATGAAAACACCCCCGAAACATGATGCTACCACCCCCATGCTTCACAGTAGGGATGGTGTTCTTGGGATGGAACTCATCATTTATCTTCCTCCAAACACGGTTAGTGGAATTATGACCAAAAAGTTGCATTTTGGTCTCATCTGACCAAAAAACCTTCTCCCATGATTCCTTCCTGTCATCCAAATGGTCATTGGCAAATTTAAGACGGGCCTTGAGATGTGCTGATTTAAGCAGGGGATCCTTCCGTGCCATGCATGATTTCGAACCATGACGTCTTAGTGTATTACCAACAGTCACCTTGGAAATGGTAGTCCCAGCTTTTTTCAAGTCATTGACCAAGTCCTGTCGTGTAGTCGTGGGCTGATTCCTCACCTTTCTAATGATCATTTAGACCACATGAGGTGATATCTTGCATGGGGCTCCAGTCGGATTGAGATTTGCCGTCATATTCAGTTTCTGCCATTTTCTAATGATTCCTCCAACAGTGGACTTTTTTTCACCAAGCTGCTCGGCAATTTCTCTGTAGCCCTTTCAAGCCATGTGGAGTTGTACAATTTTTTCTCTGGTGTCTTTGGACGGGTCTTTGGTCTTTTTACAAGTTTGAGTCTTACTGATTATATGGGGTGGACAGGTGTCTTTATGCAGGTAACGACCACACATAGGTGCATCTGATTCAGGATAATACATGGAGTGGATGTAGACTTTTAAAGGCAGAATAACAGGTTGTAGAGGTTCAGAATTCTAGCTGATAGACAGGTGTTCAAACACTTATTTGCAGCTGTATCACAAATGAATCATTTAAAAAAATCATACATTGTGATTTCTGGATGTTTCTTTTGAGATTATCTCTCTCACAGTGGACATGCACCTACGATGAAAATTTCAGACCCCCCAATGATTTCTAAGTGGGAGAACTTGAAATATAGCTAGGTGTTCAAATACTTATTTTCTTCACTGTATAACAAAGCGTTTAAAACAATTTAATCCCACACAATGCAATACACAGTGATGGGAATAACAGCGTTTAAATAAACACCGTTACTAACACTCTTGCTTTTTTCAGTAATGGTTAATCTAACTAATTACTCTGACTGTCGGTATAACGCCGTTACCATGATCAACACCCATTACTGCACGTTACTGAAGCCGTCCAATAAAAAACATAAAAGCTGTCATCCAACTTCGTACACACTGACACAGTACTCAGGCGCAAGTGTGCGTCATGTCGTGTGTGCGTGAGTGTGGTAGAGTGACATGGGAGGGGAGGGTGAGATAAGGAATGAGGATTGGCTAAGGTATTGTAAGATTATGTCTTCAGCCAATTAGAGAAATTAGGTGGGCGGGTGTTTACAGCACATAGCGAGAGATGGGGAGTGAGGACTCATGCAGACTATGATTGGAAGACAGCATTTGCCAAATGAAGATTCACACACTACTATCACCTTATTGAGGTGAAAGATAAAAACGTGCATGTCAAGTGTTGGGAAGCTGGTCTTCACACCAGAGAGGAACAGACTCTCTGACGTCAAGTTTGAGAAGCTGCTTCTCCGACGATACAACCTCTGATTTAAGGGCTAAAATGTTGAGATGACTGGGTAGGGTGGATGGATGTTTAGAGAAAGGAATCCATACATGTTCAGAGTTGGATTGAACAAATCCATTAACATTTTCATTTCAATGTAAACATGAGTTGCATTAAATTCAAACCTCTGTGCAGGTACCTGTTTTTTTGCGGTCCTGCTCTATGCATCTGGCTTGTATGTGTTTGTGTGTGTGGGGGGGTGGGGGGGCGTAACGCACTAGTTACTTTTGTTAGTAACTTGTTACTTTTACAGTGGAGTAGCTCAATTATTAACTCAGTTACTTTTTGGGAGAGGTAACTATAGCTAATTACTTTTTCAAAGTAATGTGCTAAACACTGACAGTACAACACAAAACAATAAAATAGAAGTACAAAGACACCTTAGTAGCGTGTAACACGAGCTAACTGGCTAACTAGACCTATAGTCACCAAACTTGAACAACTTCTCTGAAAGCAGCAATACTAAAAAGCTGCATCCGCATCCCAACGCCGTAATCCTTCTCTCAGAACGTAAGACCCATGTTATAATAACTTCATGAAGTACGTAAGTCAGGGATGCTAAATGTGTCTGTAGGGTCCGGCGTTGTTGTTGCTCGCCGGCGGCCCGGCATTAGCCTCGACGCGGAGGTGGATCGGGCAGGGAAGTGGTTTGGCCGAGAGGAGACAGGAGCTTTCCCCCCACGTGTCTGGGCACCCCTGAAGTACTTACTTCACCCGGCATGTATCCCCCTGAGTATGCTACATACACAACACTTATACAAGAGTTAGGAAATCAAACAATTATAGGCCTGTCATTTTGAATATTTCATCGGGTTCCTTGTCCATACTGTTGGGGAGTCTGTTAGTAGTTTGAAGTGATCCGCATATCATCTAAGTATGGCTTGAAACATTAGAGTAATATTGCCCCAGTCACTTGACTCAATTATGAGATGTTCTCGTCTTCAAAATGAGCTTCCGTATCAGAAGGAGCATCATAAAAATCCGAAAATCTCTCTTATTCATCTCCCATAGCAGGTGGCACAGCGTCTTCTCAATGGTTATTGTCCCAGTGTGACATCTGCAAATGACGTTGCAGGCAATATGGCCGCCACTGGGATGTTGAGTGAGACTTCTGCAACTTTGCGCATTAATGACATGCTCCCTGCTCTTTTTTTTTTGTATAGACATTCAAGTGAATAATATTAAATATAGTTTTCATAACAATATCTATTTTAAAATGTATATATGGCTGTCATTTGACCTTTAAACTACTTCTAGCATAAATTACACCTGACCAACCTTTACAAATAAAAAAGAGATATGTTACCCTTATCCTTTACGGCAGCAAGCAATAGAACAACAACAAAGTTTCCAGACAATGTGAAAATCCTAAAGAGTTTCATATTATCGACTCAAACAATAATTAAATAAAAAGTTTTAATGCAAAAAGTGGCATAGAACAGTGTGTATTAACAAACGTATAACAAGTTTCAAAGAACAGTGGCCAGGAGAACATAAAAATGTGCAACAATAATTGGAAGACCAGCATTACTATCTGTTAAAAAAAACATCTTTAAAAACAAAATCTACTAGACGGAACCATTTGCGAGTGCTACAATTTTGAGAAAAAAGGAAATAAATCAAGCTAGAAACTTGGCTTCATCAGCTGTAATCGCTGTCACCCAATGCCGTCACTTAGGAAAGTGGAGTCAACTTTATTTCAAACACTGCTTTCCTTTCTCATGTTCAAAACGACACACCTTTTCATTTATCCTTACCTTGATGACATATTAAAAAAAATGTGAAGGAAAGCTGGCATAAAGGTGAGGAGAATTGACTTTCAGAAGAAGCCCAGTGTCTCTCCAGCATTTCCCAGTCTGCTCTCTTCATGTGGACTCCTCCCAGTTTGACATTCCCAGAACAGCAGGGAGGTTTCCAGGGATGGGATCCCAAATATGCAGATGCTGTGGCCACCCCAATTGAATCATCTCAATCTGAGGAAGCACGGGTTTCATTATGATGATATATATAACAGAGCTCCTTAACCTATCTCTGATGGTGAGTCCAGCTGCATTGTTCGCTTCACCACAACAGTCCCATACATCAATCCTTGCACCAAACCTACTGTCTCTCACAGTCGAGCTTCCTCTCGCTCATGAGCAAGACCCTACACTGAATTACACGGAGAGCTGTTTCAGATATTGACCACCTTGTGTAGGTCATATGTAGGTCATTACGACAAACGGCGGCCTTTATTGAAAAGTACAACGGCAGTAATGAACACTACATTGTCATCCAACTTAGCATTATTATCGTTGTCAAGGGAGAATTGACACGATTTAAACTTCTTTTGAATATATCATTAGATTCCATGGTGCATATTTTTACATGTAGTATATAGTATCATGAATTTTTTTTTGTAGTTTACATACCAACCTGTTGTCTGCCATTCTATTTTATAATTTTTTTTTTTTCAGTACCGTGGGCTGCGTTTATATCCAGGAATTCAAAACAGCTGTGAGTGATGCAGTCGCATCACCTGAGACCAGCTAGGAAGCCCACGTCCATGGGTTGCAATTATCATTCCAACATGCCTCAAGCCCCTTGGCATGGGTGTGTTGTTTTAATGTTTTTTTTAATCAACACAGACATTTCATTGCTCTGGTTAACATTTGGGGTGCCCCTTGGCCGTCAAGCAGATGGTCAGTTATTAGTCGTAATTAAAAGTCCATCACTGATCATGGTTTGTAATTGTATTTAAATTCAATTGTATTAATGATTCAAATCCGGAGCTTCACGGTCTGAATGCAAAAAGAGACCGTTGCAAAGTGTCACAGCCTCCCCATTAATTGCCAAAGATTTTTATGCCTTGTGCAGAGCCACCTCTGATTCAGACAGCTACGCTCATTAGCCCAAAACTGGTTTCATCAGTCCTCATTTGTTTATTTGTTTAGCTGATTTGAAATTTACCTTGTGGACACACTGAAAACAAAGCTAACATCATTTGTAGCAAGCTGCTCACAATGACATTTTCTGGATCTAATGAAGACAAAATGGTTCTTTGTTGTGGGGGGGGGGGGTTCTTGAGGGAGCTGCAAGACCTCACAGAGAATAAAGTAGGTCAGCCAACTGACACAAGGTGCCTGTGGACATGTTCTCGATGCCGCTGGTGCTGCTGTGCACTTGCAGCGCTGTTCGCATCGGAAGCAACCAACTTTAACATTGTTAACAGCTTGCCATTAGAGGAAACTGCCTGAAGGTATTTATTTGATCATCTCTGTCGATCTTGTCTGTCACATTTCTAAGTAAAATGGCACATTGGGTCTAATCGGGGACTCAGAAGACTTGCTTATCAATGTTGTCAATGGTGTTTCTCAGCATTCGTACTGATGGCACACTAAGACAAACAGGTCTGTCATTACTACCAATAGAGTATACTTTATAAATGTTATTATTATGGGCTGTGAAACCTGTAAAGCCAAAAACATCACATGTAACTTGACAATTCTGATCATGTCTGTTTTGATGTGAGGAACAATAAGCATTCCCAGCAGGACCAATGTTCTGTTAATACGAAGTCAAGGTTTGCTGCATATCGCAGTGGATTAATCTGTCGAAGAAAAAACAACTGCGTTGGTTGGAGTGGCACAGATGGTCACCACAGAACATTTCTGAAAGACGATTACATTCTGGAGGACATGACATTTCTGAAAACCCAGCAATTCAATAAAAATAACCACATTTCACATGAGGACTTTTTTTTAAACACACAGCATTTGATCAAAGTTGATAACCTTGTCACAACACATCAAACGCAAACATTTTCATGGACAAAAGATCCAGTGAATGTATGTACTGGCAGTAATTAAAAAAAATAATAAAAGAGCGCAATTGGCCATCTTTATAATACAGCATAATCCTAGACTGCATTTAGTGTACATACTCTGTGTTTTTGCATATTCTATTGAATATTTACAGTTGTTCAACTGACAAATTCCTTGTGTGTTGTTTACACACTGGGCCAATAACGGTGATTCTGATTCTGATGATGTAAATATATATTAAAAAAACAGAAAGCATTTCTTTTTGTGAATGAGGGTGAATAATATCTTTGTTGCTGCTGACGGATGATGCCAGAGTTGTTATGGAAATGCGAGGTCAATGACCCAATGGGTGGGAGCATGGCAACCGCAAACTTGTGTGGGAGCTGCAGTGAGGGAACTGACCAATACTTTTCATGATATTTATTTATAACACTGTCCTGAGCATACATGTGTAGTCACTAAATATACTGTTGTTTGTTTTTGTTTTTTTTTACTTTTGTATGCTTGATAAATTGTTTAATCAAATCCAATCTAACACCATGTCATCTTAACACATCAGTTGCACCGGTTAAATAAACATGATTCCACCTTCTCCGCACACATTTCATGTGAGATGCCCGATAAATCTAAGGTAGAGTGACATAGAAAGCTGAGATCTGCCTATTTGTTATACTAGGTGAAAAAGCCATGTTATCACCAATCAGTATAGTTCATGTGCCCAGATACGGTTCAGTGAATCCCAAATAAGAAACACCCCTTCCGGAGAAGGGTGCATATCGCTGGTGTTGGATATTTTAGGACCTTTTACAATGGAAATACAACTGAACCCACTCTGGCTCTGTGATTTTCGCCAAGATGAAAAGTGATGCCTTAGGATGTCAAAGGTATAGAAACAGGGAACGCTTCCCAATAACTCATATAAGTCCCTGAACCTCATTACCTGATTTTTATTCATGGCTTGTAGAGCGATTAAAAAAAAATAAATATCACATATAAGTCTGCTCACTGCTTGTGAAAAGGCTTGTTAGACAGGCTCATTGCAAGGAGAGATGGACTGACAGTCATATTTAATGACAGAGCATCTAGCCTACAGTTGAGGCTCTTGTTTATTGATTTTTTGTCTGGAATGTTATAAATGAATCTGCAAAATCATAGCTTTAATCTTGACAGTGTGCTATGAATGACAGTCATTTAGAATAACAATTGAATGCTCAGGGCTGCGCAATCCCCCTTGAGAGTCCTGCCTGCCAAGGAGAAGCAGTCTTCAGACTTAACGCTTATTCTTTACTCCTCTCACAATGTGAATTTAAATTGAGCATGTTTACATTTGCAATGAAACTTTCTTTTTAAACAAACCGTCTGTTTTGGATCTCCCCATTCTTCCGTAGTCAATGAACATATATATTTCCAGGACATTAGAAGAGGCTGTAGGAATATACTTTTCATAACTGATTCCTTCAAAATGTTTAATATTTCTAATTCTCAAACTATTAATGATACTGATGCTGATGCTTTACTTTTGACCAAAGAGTTACATTAATATCAGGCTTGGCAGAACTTTGAAAGAGCTGGAGGAAATAACTACAATAAATTGTTTCCAGAATAGAGTCTATCTTTTGTATTGCTTTAGGAAACACAATTGTGCGTCCTGTGCAGAATACTAAATGCGCCCTTTAACCAGAATCCATTTTTTTCTATTGTTTTACAGTTAACAGGTGAAAATGAGTCTTTGACATGGTTTAAGTTTCACATTAAAAAAAAGCATAAAGGCCTCTTTATACTCACATGTGCGGTGAGCGCACTGATGTCACTGGAACTATCCCCCGCATAGTTTGCATTTATACTGAAGCGCAACCCATGCATGCAGTTTTGAAAATGTGTCGCAGTTCTTCTCGAAGTCAGAGGTGTCACTACAGCTGGTATTGGCTAGGACGCCACAGGATGGCGTTTCCTCAGTACTTTTTGGTCATTTCCGATGGCCATTTTTACTTTCCTTTCCATAACAAGGAACAAAGCAACCATTATTGAGACCGTGGAAGAGCATCAGCTCGAACAAATGAACCAAGATGACCAGATGATATATTCCATTATAATGCAAAATCAATCAAGTAGGTGTTATGTGGAGTAGGGAGGAACAGTGAATACATCATCATACCATGTAACTAAAGCAGACCAATCACGAGCAATGATCTCCGTAGCGTTCTAAATGCAGAAACTTTATTTTGACCTGTGCGTGTAAAACTACCCAGAGATGCTGCACGGGGCCCTGGGTGAGAGCGGGAATATAAAGAGGCTTTAAGGGGATATGTGAAAACGTCAACAGTGTGTTATAGTCGTGCAGCTGAGCCATACAAATGCAATCTGTGAAGTGTACAGTACGTATGTACCCAAGCTGCCTTCTTGTTGCTCGCAAATAATGTGATCTGAACCAGTCGGAGCAAAGCAGTTTGCCATATTTAAACTAGGAAAGATGAGCAATCTAATCAGAGCAAAGATCATTTACAAGTCACATATTAACAAGAAATCTATCACTCTCAAATGCCGGGTAGCTGTCGCTTGAAAAAGGACGTTTGAGGCATATCAAACACAAATTATCTGGCAAACTGGATCAGAGGACTTCAAAGATTCTAATAATAATAAGATTGATTGAAAGGCACCTTTAGTATTCTCATGCAAGAGTGATTTTAAATGGCAAAAGTGTTGTATCAATTGTGGGTTTTATCAGTAAGAAAGCAACACCATGGGAATTCTTATGATTTCTTCTCCCAAAGCACTTCTTTATTCATGGCCACTTGTATATTGATAACTGTTTTGGATCATCTTGCATCTTGGATATACAGTATTTGGAATTCTGTAGGAATACATAGATTAAATGGGCAGAAACTGTTGTTTGTTGTTGACATTTGATGATGACATATGAGATATCGACATTTCAATGTCCATTTTTTTCTGAGAACATTCAGACTCGGCTCTCAAAAAACCATAACTGTGGATGTCTGTTGAAAGGTTCAGGGTGATCAATTTTATGTGCAGTTTTTAATTATCTAATGCAAAAATTCAACTCATTTACTCACACCACTCTACTATCTGTTCCATTGTACATCCATGTCAATGATTTTATCCATTTACCATTTAGTCACAGATGCTTACACTCTGAGAGTTATACTCTATTGATTCCTATTGACGGCTTCCTCATGCTACCTTTGCTGTGGATCATGTGACCTTTGGATAACTCAGGCACATACAAAGAGAAAGGGCACATCACAGCAAATTAGATATAGATTTGTTGCAAATGTGTAGAGTATAGAATGGAATATGGCAATACGAATCAGGTTGGGCAAGGTCTCATGTCCATTTATGCAAGAAAATAACTTACTGCAAGTGAATGTGACCCTCTGAAGGATTACTGAAGGAGGGGGATCAATTCCAAAAATGTGACGATAACTCGGTTGGGTCATAATGATTAATGTAGCATTGAGGTGACGGCAGGATGTGTGATATGCGAAAAGCTCTCATTATAGTTATGTCAAGGGCTGTTGCACTTCCCAACAAGTAAATAATACTTAATGTGGTGTAGCTTCATCTTTCACCTTGACCTTTTGCAGGCAAGGAACTAAATAAAGTACTATTCAAAATGGGCAGAACAAGCCAAATTATTATTATTATTGTTAATAATAATAATAATAATGTTTATTTAGGCGGCACGGTGGATTGGCTGTAAAGTGTTGGCCTCACAGTTCTGAGGTCCAGGGTTCGATCCCGGTCCCACCTGTGTGGAGTTTGCCTACTCTCCCCACACTTGGAGTCAACGGTCCAGAGCAATGGTGAGTGTGGTAAGGAAGTGAAGAAATTGCTCCAAGCAGGTTGGAACTGCTGGTGGAAGGTGTCTGGTGTGTGACTTAAGAGTTTCTGCTAGGATGAAGGGCAGAGTTTTTCAAGTAATGGTGAGGCCAGCCATGATGTACGGATGAGTTAGGGTTAACTCACTCTGAAGTGACAGAAAGCAGAGGGGGTGTAAATGAAGATATTGACGTTCACTTTAGAAGTGAGGAGGTTGGATAGAATAAGAAATTAGCTCATGAGAGGGACAGCCGAAGTTGGATGTTTGGAGACAAAGTTAGTGAGAGCACACTTTGATGCTTTGAACGCATCCAGAGAGCATGGTGAGTATATTGTTCGAAGGATGATAATGATGATGGAGCTGTCTTGTACAGAGCAAGTGGGAGACCAAAGAAAAATTTTGTGGAGCTGGTGAGGGATGTTCGTGATTGAGAGGAGGATACAGGATCGGATAGGGTGTGGCAAACCCTAACAGGACAAGACGAAAGGAAAAGATGATTTCCAAGTGTTTGAATTCCAAGCTGACACTCCTTAATACTTCTTTTTTTAAAGTCCACAAATGAACAGTGCGGGCACAAAACTTCCTTTGCACTTATTTTTTCTGTTGCCCGTTGTAATGATTACAATGCAGTGGTAAAAGTGTGCCCACATGGTGAGGAAACTGGGACAAAGTGTACTGTAGAGAAAGTAGAGGAAAACTCTCCTGGCCGTTAAGGATGGAATTGAGGAGGAACAAGATGTTGCTTTAACAAAAAAAAAGGGGTTGGGGGGGGGGATACAAGTCAGGTCATTAATTCAAGTTTTCCTTTCACATAGTGAATATTTGCACTCAATCCCAAAGTGTGACTTCATGAATACCTCTGGTCAGTCAAGTACTAATGGTGTTGTGGCTCCAGAAAAGGAGTCCACAAATTGAATTTTAAGCCTCCAAGTTATTCTGACTGCTGCGACTTTAAAATTGCTTAGCTGGTCCAAGCCGAAAGCATTCAGGCCCTCCTAGCTCAAGCATTCAGAGCTTCATCATTCTTCTGCTTCTTATCTTGAGGTGGGATCATTAAATCAATGGATCCTGGCCCTGACTGGATTTTGGTGTCCACCTGCCTCCTTTTTTTTCCCGCTTTGTCAATGGACAAGAGCATCTGTCTGACACATTGTGTGATCTCTGGGCAAATGTCCATTAAGTTGTTTTTCAATGAATCAATTTTAAACCGTGCTGATTCAATCCATCACTCCCACCCACATGTGCGCTGAGGTCTCTTTAGGGAGAACATTATGGATGGTGCAGGTGACGAAAGAACTTAATTTGTTGCTCATGCTATATAAATACTTATATAGCTTGAAGCAAAAATTGTATGACTCCTTTTTGCTTGTCATTTAAAAGCCTTCTCTCCTGAGTCACTTTTAGTTTCACAATTGTGAATATTGCTGAAGTCCACCATTAGTCCTCATCTTTCAGAAAGTAAAATGGAAATTTTAAAAACATAAAATTGTTTGACTAGCTGATAAACTGCCAGAAGCTAAACACAATAAATCCAGTTGAGTTTTTGGCATATCCCTCTGGGTTGTTTACCTTTATTATAAGAACATAAAACAGACCCATTAGGGATTGGGACAAAATACTCACGTCCAACTTCTTCCAGAAATGTTAAATGTGTCACCCCAAGGTGATCCACTCAAAATGGTCAACTTTCTTACGGAATCACATCACGCTCAAGATGTGCTTTTCATACCTAAGCATTTAGATTTGTGTGAGACCAGCCGCAAAGACCAACACATTCTATATCAGGGATTGTGTGCAACTTTCTGCACGCATGCGTGAGTTGGCATAATCTCACCAGAATTTTACTTCCAGATAATGAAGTCATCCATGCATGCATCCATGCATTCAATCTCTTTATTGTAACCATAAGTATTGTGTACTGACAACATATTACACACATCATTAACCACGATGCACTGCAGTCATACACAATTGCAAACGACTGCATTGTCTGACATTGTCAATAATGCCATGAAATAATGCCATCAATACAAAATGTCATTTTTTTTTTTACATTTTGATGAAATTCATGTAATCGGATGTAATTTGGATACCTTTTGGCATCCTAATTCAGTGTCTTAAGTATATAATATATTTGATGTAGATGTTATTTTTTACAAAGAATAAATATCAGTAACATCGGTATTGCCTTGTCACTCTATGTGATCTCTTCATATTTCCTTCAGAGAATTTCAAGCACTTGGTTTTTGGCGTATTTTCGTTCAGTTGCTACACATCTACAAAAAGAAGACTTAATTTGTCATGCATGAATCACATTTAGAAATCCTTTTTATGATCTGGCTTGTTTTCATTTTTCCTCTCTCTCGCTCAATATTACAGCAGTATGCTGTGGCATTGTATTGTTGAATTTGATTGAATTGAATTTGAAAAATTATTCAGACAACCTTATGCATAATTCCATTAGAGCAGAAAGTCATTTTGAAGCTGAAATTGTACAGTGGCTGATGTTAGATATGTCTGTGCATATTATGTGTAGAAAATGCAGAATAATTGGGTGGTTTCTTGAAGGTGAGGCAGATCTTTTGGTCAAAATAAGGCTTAGTGAGCTGAGTCTGAATTGAGCATGTGTGGCATTGGATAAGTTTCTAGAACAGAGAAGCAATTAATGAACCAATGAGTTGGTGATCATCCTTCCATCTCTCACAGGGCTCTCTTTCTCTTCTCCTTTATCAATCACATCACACTTGGAACATTTGGCCAGCCTTTGCAACACCTCCCAGCGAGGCACCAACTGTGCAACATTATCCTGGATGTGGTATTGCATCACTATGCAGGACATTGCTCCATTTATTCCCTGGTTCCATCCTCCACATCAACAGTAATTGCGTGGTGTCATGCTGAAAGACACACACGACTGAATTTGAAGAATGGCAAAAAAATAAAAGAAAAAAGAGAACAGCAGGTGAAAGTTAAAGTTTTACAGTTGATGCAGATGAGGGATAGCCTATTGTCTCTTCGTCTTTGGTGTGGTCGTGTTTTCCATTCATGCACTAATTTGTACAGCCCACTTACCTCTGGCTCAGTTTAGCAGGAACAGGAAATGATCGACCTCACGTGGATTTCCCAGTGGGACACTGCTGACCACAGCACTCAGCACCGAGGAGCATTACAAAGACAAACAAGATATGTGTGATTGATAGCGAGCAACTGCTTTTGCATCATCAAGATGGCTCAAGAGTGCATCCTTTGCCACCAATTCGGTCATCGGGAAGCTAAAATGTTCTTAAGCTAAAAAGATAAATGCAGCAGGATTGAATGAGCATGTCAATGCACTGATCTAGCTCCAATGGAAGATCAAAAATGTATTTTTCTTACTGTAAAAATTGATAGAAATATGAAAACACAAGAAAACGTTCATTTCAACATTGTATTTAAGCATAAAGTACAGTGTTTAGACCACTACAAAGAATCCTGCTCATGAACATTTTGGGTATTATATTGTAATTTCCAAATAAAGGTAATTCATTCACCAGATAGTTTTTTTTTTTTTTTTTTTTTCAAAACAAATCACTACCCACACAGCATTATGTAACACATTAAAAATCACGAGATACAGAATCGAATCAGCAAGGCTACATTGACATTTTAATGCAAAGTTTTGATTGAGTGAAAATGTTTCTATGGGCACATTATTTTGATGAAGTTTTCATATGGATTATGAAAAGATTGAGTTGTTGCGTCGCATAGCACTGCTGGTTTGAAATACATTTTACAGTTCTCCTTATGGTGGTAAATCCTCTCCCCTTCTCATGTTTGGTATTTTCATTTTCCTCACAATACGTTAAGGCCAATCATGAATTCAACAGCTCACACTATGGACAGAACTATTTCATATTTTGTACTAGCTAGGATGAAAAGAGTAACAGAAAAAAGTTCATGGGTTTCTTGCTCCCCGTGTTTTTATGTCGGCCCACTCTCCCCTCCCTTTTAAAATCCTATGCTGTTATAAAAAAATAAAATATTTTTGTCACAATGTCTGGCCCCAATCAATGGGGTCTTTCTCTAGCATCCCTCTGCATATTGAAAATGTCAAATCCATCTTGGTGACCCCTGCAAGAAGCAGAGAGGTGCTTTCTTCAAGTCATTCATTTTGTTTTATTGACCATTGAATTCTGTAAGGAAAATCACACTGAGGAAGTGTTGAATGAATACATGATGGTGTCTGAATATATTGTTGGAGTGTTGTCCAGTAACCGTGATGCCGTCATGCACTGACTCAATGGAGTTGGTTTTTAGTTTCTGCCCTGCAGAGATCTTCTTGCTCATCATCCGTTGGGACCAAAATGTTTATGCTCTTATGTTAGCTCAGTCAGAAAGGACGCTTTGTTGAATCATTTCAGAGTGACAGAGATTGCCACCATATGTCAGTCATCCAGTTCCTAAATTAGATGCTTTTATCACAAAGCAATGTTTCCCGACTTCTGTCCCCAATGACATACGCTAACCAAATCATGCTCACTATTTTTTTCTCTACATTTTCCACCAACATGAAGTTAAACTTGTCATTAACTGGCCAGCTTTCTGCTTGTCTGCCAAAGTAAAATTCCAGTTAATTTAGGTCCACTATGTATGCACTCAGAGACCATACATAAAAAGTACTTTTTTAGGCTCAGTTTAGTGGAGGACAAGCACAACTGTGTCTTTAAAATAATTGCTAAGGAAAATGGGAATATTGTGTTTAACATAAAGCAGACCGCAGTGCTGCAGTTCTCAAATATTATCACTGCTGCTGTAACTGTTTCTATGAATTCCATAATTGTGCAATCCACCACCCATTTAACAAACAAGTTTGATTAGTAGTAGTTCGCATTTATTTTTGTTTTTTTCTCCCCTCCACAGGGGCACCATTAAAGGTAAATACACTTAAGTGGCCCCTGTGCCGAGCGCTTCTTTGGACATTGGGCTGCAATCTTGGACCAGCAAATGATTTATACAGATAGAGAAAGCTGTGTACAGATCAGGCTAATTCCATTTGCAATTGGGCTGACCAATTTGCAACAAAATGCATGAGCAGAAAATTGGATTGAGTCTATGTTCCGCAATAATCCTAGTGAGGGGGTAAGGCAAGAGAAGTCAAGCTGTGCAATTACCAGAAGAAAGGAACAACACATGACTCGGCCTTTGCATACAAGTGCACTGTAGTTTCTTCGTTCACTTTGTCAATTGAACAAGTGGACACAAAGCCTTGCCTGTAAGTGAATGATTGTCACTCTGTAGTCCCTCCATCCTAATCCTTGACTTTCATATGCTGTATGTGTTGACTGAGTTCTATCACATTTAGTTCAGATCACAACTTGGTCATATACTGCACAAGCTTGTGTTGTTTTTTTCTGCTCATCCGACCGTCCCACGTACTCAACTGCAGTTTTACTTGACCATTCCAACAAACCGTCTTTTCTGTTCCCACAGTAAAACACAGACTATCCCTTAGACTTCCTTTTTTTTCAAAGGAGCTCAGTCTGTTTGCAGAAAGGAGCAGCGAAAAGTAACGATGAGAGAGCGGGGTTTAAGGCTGATGATAGCACCCCCAATTCCTTCAACACACATTTTGGTCGCATACAGTTTCCCTCAGGGGAACCCCCTTTAGTATCACCCAATAGCCTTTCTAGAGATGCATGGATGCTATTACGCAGGTTAAAATATCCCAGGACCAGTGTCTGCGCAGTGTGGCTCTTCCTGAATGCTGGCTCTTTCTAAAGATCCTCTATTTATATAATGCATTCATAAAATGTGTGTAAAACCAACACATTCTTTAAGATAATATTCCCTAGTGCAACTTCAAAGTAAAAGGCTTAACTAAAATGAACCAAATGATATAATTTTGGTTTTATTGATGTGGTTGATTTAAAAGGTAAGGAAATGTAGTTTTGGGCAAGAACATGTTAAGTATGTCCCCTCTACACTAAACATGCTATTCTGATTAATATGGTGGTTGTGGAATAAGAATTAAAAAGATACGTTCTCGCACCTGACACAGAAAATGGTAGCCCCCAATGCGGTTTTCTGAAAGTATTTTTTTATATAATAAATTCCTCATAGATTATAGTATAGTATACACAGCATATAGTATATAGATAGTAAACTATCAGATAAAAAAACAGAAGATATAGAGATTTATCATATAAAAGAAAGCTTTGACCTTCGAGGCCTCTTCATACTCCCGCATTCGTGCGTTCGACAATACCCGCATTGTATCACGTGACCTCGCATTTCCCCGCACAACACCTCTGCAAAGCTGGCCGCACACACATCCTAAAAGTTGCTGCACTGAGAAAGCCGCGGAGCCCATCTCTCGTGATTGGTCCGTTTTAGTCAGATGGTGTGATGATGTACTCACCTTTCCTCCCTGCTCCACATACCACCTATGCCACCTCCCTCTTGATTGATTTTTGCAGGATAATTCAACGTAACATCTGGTCATTTAGGTCCATTTAGTCAACCAGACACTCTTCCACGGTTGCTGTTGTTGTTGGTTTTTTTTTCTTGTAATGGAAAGGAAAGTAAAAATGGCTACCGGAAGTGATCGAGAAGTGCTGAGGAAACTCCACTCTGTGGCGTCCAAGCCAATACCAGCTGACATCCCTGGCTTGGAAAAGAACTGTAGCACATTTTCAAAACCGTGCGCAATTGTTGTTCTCCAACTTAAAGGCAAACTTCACACGCAAGAGTGACAGTGACGTCAGGGCAGTCGCCACACACACAAGTTTAAATAGGCCTTTGGGTTTTATTCCCTTTTAATGTGATGTTGCTTTTTCCCCTCAACATTCACTTTGTAGCTGTTAACAACCTACAACAGGCCAGAATGCTTTGTTTCATATCACTGTCACTTGGAGTCCTCCTGGCAGCACAACAGCATCCTCGTGTCAAGATTTTGAGCTTTCCCTGGCTTTTAACCATCTTAGCTGACAATAGCTTCTTTTCTTGACAGCCTAAATTAATTTATTCACTTACCATGTGACAAGAATGTTTTTTTTTTTCTGCTGCCCAGCCCGTCACTCTTCACTTCTATCTAAACATCTTCCTTTTTCTTCTGTTCCATGGTTATTCCATAATCTGCTAAAAAGAATTTATCTATTTTCTGATGATGACTCATCCTCCATAAATGTTATGTCAGACTGAGATTGCTCTATCATTTTCTAATCTTCATTTCAAAACTTGAAAAATTAACACCTATTTGAAAGATGACAAGAAAAGATACATTCTAATCCTCAAAAAGGCAGGTGATCTGCCTTCTAGTAGTTCAGAGAAAGGACTGCTGACACAAGGCCATTGTTGCTAATATGTTATAACGTTATTCTTCAGCTCCTTTTTTCATACCAGCTTGGTCTACTGCCAATACTGTACATTTATGTGGTCATAGCACTGCTGTTATACAATTGAGAAAAATAACATTTTAAGAGTAGTCCAAATGGAAAATCAATATTGCACAGCTGATGCAGAAGAGTTTCCCTCTGCGTCTCCATCTATTTGTCTTGCAGTTCAAATTGGTTATACAGTTAAGAAAATAAGTATTTGAACACCCTGCTATATTGCAAGTTCTCCCATTTAGAAATCATCTGATCTATCAGCTGGAATTCTGACCCTCAAAGACCTGTTAGTCCGCTTTTAAAAGTCCACCATTACTCCATGTATTATCCTGAATCGGATGCACCTCTGTGAGGTTGTTAGCTGCATAAAGACACCTGTCAACTGCATACAATCAGTAGGACTCAAACTTGTAACATGGCCAAGACCTAAGAGTTGTCCAAAGACACCAGAGACAAAATTGTACAACTCCACATGGCTTGACACTGTTGGAGGAATCATTAGAAAATGGAAGAAGCTAATATGACGGTCAATCTCAATCGGAGTGGAGCCCCATTCAAGCTATCACCTCGTGGGGTCTCAATGAAACATGTCGGACCGAGAGAAGCTCTGTGTGGAGAAGTGGGTCAAAATCCCTCCTGCACTGTGTGCAAACCAGGTGAACAACTACAGGAAACGTTTTGAGGTCTGTAATCGCAAACAAAGGCTACTGTACCAAATATTAACATTGGTTTTCTCAGGTGTTCAAATACTTATTTGCAGCTGTATCACGCAAAGAAATCGTTAAAAAAAATCATACATTGTGATTTTGGGATTTTTCTTTTTAGATTATCTCTCTCACAGTGGACATGCACCTACGATGGAAATTTCAGACCCCTCCATGATTTCTCAACTTGCAAATATGGCAGGATGGTCAAATACTTATTTTCTTCACTGTAACTGTCACATTGCCCTTCTTCAGGACCCATTCACAATCCACACAGTTGGAGTGTGAAATCTTTTTTTTATCTAAGCAGGTACTGAAGGCTCTCGATCTTTGACAGGCCATTTTATCTTCGTTATAGACTATTTTAATTGAGCTCAACAGTTACAACTCAATGGCACAGCCATTGGGTTTATACAGTCATTGGAGAATCTTTAACCCTGAACCCTGTTTGTTTGTCCCACCAATTTTCTTCAGGGTCACTCCGATGTTTCCACAATGTTCTGGTGATAAGCAGACAATTAGTGGTTAATTTACATGCCAGCTGAGTGTCATGAATCATGGTTTTATCATTTCAACCTGGCATAAGCAGAGCAGTACACAAAGCCTATAAGAACGTAAAGTAATGCTTCTGTTGTGTGCATGATTTTTTTTTTAAAAACTTGTTACTCCAATAGTGTTTTACTCAATAGTCATGTAAAGACATTTATGTGGTTCTCTTTTTATGGTATAATTAATTAATTTTAAAACAGTGCAAGAAGCATCCTTGGTAATGAACCTGTAATCCAAAACTACTGATGACTTGCATTCCGATCTTGACTGCTGGTAAACAGATGGTCTCTTTATTACTTCTTGCAATGGTCATAACCATGCTGATGTTTTTGAAGGCTTGTTAGGGCTGCCATTCCTCTGAGACTTAATGCAACGATTTAGTGTGGAGCACCTCAAAGTTTGCCTCCTGACTGAGGTGTAGTAAGGCTTTAATGAGAATGAGGATTTCAAAATGCAAAACCACCTCAGTTAGGGCACCACCTGTCCCTAGTGTGCCTTGGTAATTATGTGGCATCACTTCCTCCTCGTTACTTCCCACTGAGAAGACATTAGCATAGTGCAGAGATGTCGCTGAATATGTGAGATGAATCACTCGACTGATTGCATGCCTGTTATGACCTCCATGTCCACTACACAACGGAAACTCTCCAGATCCTAATGAACCCATAGGATGTTTTCTGCCTCCGCAGAAATAAACAAAGGGCTCAAATGTTAGACTTGGTATAAATTTGCATGAATGAACTTCATTATGTTTCTGGACACTGTTCTGTTCTCACAGGCAACCCTCTATTTACGGGCAGTGGCCATTTAATTGAAGTGCCAGCTGTGTTTCTAAGGCTCAATGTCCATCTAGCGATGTGGCTGAATGTGACTGAACTGCTGTGCATTGTGTGGGATTCGCCGACTTACCAGGAGTGTCTGACTGTTGGCCACAGGTTTTGCTACGATCCTAAATTTGAATGTGGCTCGCAACCGTATTTTCCAGACAGACGTCGCTCCAGAGTAGAACCCGCACCACCCATAAAATCCATAAAAACGAAGATAAAAAGGTGTATAAGTCGCACTGGAGTATAAGTTGCATTTTTGTGGGAAATTTATTTGATAAAATTTATCACCAAGAACAGACATGTCATTTAAAATTTAAATGAAGAACAATTTAAAATAAAAATAGAATAGAGGCAACAACAGACTGAATGGTATGCTTAGGTTTCATGACACAACTGAGAACGTGCCTGGTATGTTAACATAACATATTAAGAGTTATTCCAATCACAAAAGCATAAATAACATACAAAGAAGTTTACCAAAATAATCCGTGCCACTCCAAATATCCTATAACTAAAGTCCAATGAAATCTTCATCCTCGATGTCACTTCTAAACTAGTCCGCCAACTCCAGAGGTATATGACGTGCTGCTTCCTCTTCTATGTTGCTTAGGTCAGACTCATCATCGGTTGTAGTTACAACTAGCCTATTCCAGCCTTTCTGAATCCTGACAGGATGGTTTTGGTTGTCACGGAAGCCCATACTTTGTCGAGCCATCCAATGACTTCGCGGAAAGTTGCATGGCCGATTCACCCGGAAGCTCTGCTCTTGCAATGAGCAGAAATAGTTTGTCCTAGTGAAGT
Organism: Syngnathoides biaculeatus; assembly: GCF_019802595.1. NCBI lineage: Eukaryota > Metazoa > Chordata > Actinopteri > Syngnathiformes > Syngnathidae > Syngnathoides > Syngnathoides biaculeatus. The sequence continues at coordinate 20,688,968 of NC_084651.1, forward strand.
TGCTGTAGTGCACAGGCTTTGAGTCGAACACTGATCGTGTCGGAACAACTACGTAATTATGGAAACGCTTTTGACAAAGGTCGCTCAAAGAAAAAAAAACGAGTACCAAAGTTTTCAACAAGAAGAGACAACCTTTGTGGAGAGGGAGGGTTCTGCTGTGTGTCTTCATTCACAGATGGGAAGTATGCCAAAGCATTTGTCCTCGATAGTGCCAATAAACATGATGCCAACTTCATAAAAAACAAGATAATCAAACAGATTAAAGACATGCCTTTGTCGGCAAGAAACCATTCACCATCGCGCCATCATGATGGCAAATCAAATTGAATTACGTTCATGATAAACGCAACGCATAAATCACATTTTTTGTTCAGTCTTTCTCAGTGGTTATAAAGATATATATATATATATATATATATATATATATATATATATATATAATACAGATACACGGGCCTATAGCGCCCTCTTACGGTTGTCAGTGTGAAAATAACAGATAAGCAACTCGAAAAATGGATGGATGGAAGTAATAATGCGTTAATTATTTCACATATAAGTCACTCTGGAGAATAAGTCGTACCCCCGGCCAAATTATGAAAAAAACTAAAACTTATAGTCCAAAAAATATTGTACTTCTTTTGTGATAAGTGCAGCATGCTTTTAAGGTTCAGTTAAAATAATAATAATACTAATAATACAGTACAATAGAGATACTTCCTCAAAATGTTGTTTCCCGATGAGAATACTAGGGTTCTCAGTTGTTTTGTGCAAGGAGTTGATATTTGTGCGAGGTTTAATAACAAGGTACACAAGAATGAGTCACCAACTGTAATTTGTTTGTTTCTCCAGGTCAGTCGTGTTCAGCCCACCTCAGTCGGGGTGCAGTGTGCCTAAGGTAGTTAGAAAAGTTGCTATCATTAACACTGGACCCCGTAGTAATGTTGTTAGACAGGTTCCTATAGTAAACAACAAACCCTGCATATGAATTTAATGTATTCAAATTATACTGGATTTACTTTAACATTCATAATAAAGGCTTCATAGGAATTAAAAATATTTAGACATTGGTTTCTTGTTTCATAGCCTGTCAACAGTTTTGACAAAAGCTCTAGGATGTTGTCAATCTTAGACTACTGTGAAACTTGTGAAACTAACTTGTTAAGATGATACAGTGAGAAATTATTGTGCAGATCAGTCTGGTTGGTGTCAGTATTTTTCCCTTTGGTCCCTTGGTGGCGGCACGGTGGTAACTGCTTAGAGCATCTGCCTCACAGTTTTGATATAATTTAGATATAGTTGGCATGTTCTCCCCGTGCCTGCGTAGGTTTTCTCCAGGCACTTCAGTTTCCTCCCACATCCCAGCAACATGCATTCATTGTAGACTCTAAATTGCATGTAGTTGTGAATGTGACTGCGGCCGAGGGTATGGGGGGTCTTAATGCTTCCATTCCATGGGGGAGTTGAACTTGTTCCCCTTGATTGATTTGGTCAATAGCTCTGTGTAAACCTGCTTTCCACAGCTTGTTTGAATATGGATTTTGAACCTTATCCAACCGAAACATTTTTCTATACCTGATTTCGAGTTGCAAAAAAACTTTCTGAATGCAAAATGGTAATTGGTGAAAGTTGTGAATGCGCTCTGTCACATCACAGTTGTTGTTCTCTTGTCCAACCTATGAAAGTCTTTGAACTCATACTGTATATTGCTTTACTCCAAAAACAAATTTTGCTCTTCAAATTGCTATGGTTCCTCACATTGTTTATGTTGAAGTGTGGAATGAGAATGAAAATTGAGGTGGTCTGCTTTGAGACCATGCTAAAAAAAAGTCAAAATGATTATAGAGACTGTAATGTCTTTTTTTTAAAAATCAAAACACAAAAAATACTACACTTAAGAATCTTCCCTTAATGAAGAAAGGTGTCTGTCTCTGGGTTCCCTGAAAACTGACTGGCAACACATCCTGGGTGTTGTCCATATTTCTCCCAGAGTCTGCTGGAATTGGCTTCAGCTCCCCAAGACCATAAATAGGATGAATGGTATGGAAGATGAATGGATTGATAATGACAATTAGCTTTCTGGGGCATATATTTTTCAGGAAACTTGAAGTGAACTTTTTGAAGGTTTTGGGGGCATTTAACTTTGGCGATTCCACTGCACTCCTTTGCTGAATAATTTATGTAGTAATGTAGGAAAGTTATGAAAACAGAGAAAAGGGAGAAAAAATGAAAGTGAAAGAAACTCGACACAATTATCAATATTGTAGAGCACATTGTCAGAACGACAGCACACATTTTTGTTTAGCCTTCCCTTTTCACTTGAATCGAGATTCATGTGGGCAGAACTTTATATCTCCTGAAGGTCAGTATCAGTTGGCAGTCAGAATATGCCTATTAGACATGTATTTGTATTTCATCAGTCATTTTCTGCAAGGCACATACAAGATACACTTTTGATGTGCTTTTCATCTGAGAAAAATGCAAGCCTGGTGATAGTAATGACACACCTTCAATGGGCTGCAGATGCTGATTGAAGAAACAATTTTGGCTTGAGGACTTTTGTTAGTGGGACTGTAACTCCCAGAGGAGGTCACTGTGATCCTTCTGTCACCCACTGGAGCTTGAAAATGGGCCCAGCCACACGTCCTAGTAGAGGGATGTGACTTCCCAAGGGGAAGCAGCTTCCCAGCCTTTCCCAACTTCCCAGCCTCCTGCAGCACATCATTAACATACTGAAAGGATTAGAGTGCTTCGTATAGCTAGCATCCAGCACTCAGCACTTACACAATTCTACCACCACAGCCTCAAGTCCTCCGTCACAGTATTTGCAGTGAAGATGACAATGCGGTCGGTAAATAAAACATTAAGCTTGGACGCTTATAGGAGACACCCTACCCTGCATGTGAATGCCAAGCACCACTTTTAAAAATAGCTTTACTTAATGAGGACTTTTCCTTCCCATTTATTTGCTCAAGAAACATTTTGTCAGATGTGTCATGTGGCTTTGTCACATTCATAGAGGAGAAAGTTTTCAAATGATTTTTCTTAATATCACAAAAACCTGGTATTTGAACAGCAGTCTGTGAACTTTATATTCTCAATATACCCGTCGTCTTCTTACTGTCATGCTTGATAGAGATGATGCTCAGTTTTGACTGCATTGTCCCATGTTTAAATATGCTTTTCGGCTATAATACAATATTCTGTTCAATAACTACCCCTTCATATTGTCTACTCAAACAGAGCATTTTGTGTCAGTAACTTATTTGACACAGCTCTTGTATTGGATCTCATTCGATCAGGGGTAACCAACATGGTGGACCACATGAGTATCCCACGGCCTTGTTCTATCTAAGAGTAGCTGGGCAGTAATAGGACATTGTGATATCCTTGGAATCTTGAAGAACTAATCATTTGAACATGTACACACTACTTTGCTAGAGTATTTGTGATGATTTAAACTCAGTAACTTGATCAGGATCTCCACATAGATGAATATCATTATTGAGAATAAGATAACTGCAGGTATTTCGAGCAAATGTGTTATTTCAAGAATGTGTATCAAACAGATACCCCTTTGCTTTAATCAGCACCGAAGAAGTAGCTTTTAGGTTGAAAAAAAAAAAGTTAGTGAGCCTTATGTTAGATCATGCTGGTGTGCTGAATACTTTCTGTACTGGAAGCAGGATGTTACGTTTCCTCATTTTAGTCTTCCCTGTGCCAATGCATCATTGCATCATGCAGATGGATGGATGGTGGAAAACAAAGGAAGAGACAAAGATTAGTTTAGTGCTACTAATTAAGAAGCGGGCAGAAAGAGGCTGTATACTATCTTGTGCAGGATGTCATACATGCCTCCAGCTCCTCCGCAACGTTAATTACCTCTGGCAATCCACTGTTCCTCTTCCAGAAAGGGGCAACATTGAGTAGCTCCCTCCATGATCATGAAAAATAGATTTTGCCCAAACAAACCAAGTCTTGTGTCATCTCTCAAATACAACTTTGACATTACCATTTTCTCTGTTTGCACATCCCCACAGTACAATCTTTAAAAGCAACAGAGTCAAGTTGCAACAGTTGCAAATCTCAAACGAGATTATTCAAGGACAAGTAGTTTTCATTTTGCGTCTGTTTTAGTACAAAGTGCCATCAAATGAATCCAAATTAACAGCAGCTGTTAATGGTTACCACACTGTGTAACAAAGGCACAACTTTAAAACAGATTGTCTAATTGTCTGTTGATGCATTTGCATCTGTTTTAAGGCTCATCTGTCTTACCAAGCAATAGAGCATCTGACTTAAAATTAATTGGTATAAAAGTTACATTTTCCAACTTCAGGAGTTCTTTCCAACTGTGGAAATAGCATTGGTGTTAAAATTAGTTCCTTTTTCATCATGTAATTGGTCCTGCTGACTCCAAGCGATTACTGCATGGCAAGAGGGCACCTACCTTAACCTGCCAAAATAAAAACTTTCTTGCATCCTGCCTATTCCCTGGCAAAAAAAAAAAAAGGTGAGGTATTCTGCAGCGTGGTGTCATTTTCTTCTAATCTGTTCCGAAATCTAGCTGCTACATCGCAGGAAGACAAAACATGTGAGGAACCAAAGTGCACTAATAGCTACTTCACCCTTTTTCACACCTGCACCCTCATCTCACTGTGGTTTTCCACCTAAATATGTGCAATGCACCATCTCTTAGAGATGTTTCCAGTTTGACCGTATGTGCTACCAGGAAACTGTATATTAGTTTCTTTTTTTTTAAGTGGAGGCGTTCTTGAGGGTGGACGTTTGGATTCTCTCTCTCTCTCTCTCTCTCTCTCTTAAAGGGCTGTTGTGATTGACCGGGTATACTTTAAATAGCTATAGAAATAGCTTTTCATCCATCCGTCCATCCATTTTCCGTTCTGCTTGATCCTCACAAAGGTCGCAGGTGTGCTAGACCCTATCTCAACTTTCTCCCGGTAAGAGTACACCCTTAACTGGTCACCAGCCCATCGCAGGGCAGATATAAACAACCATTCCGATATCATTTCAGGTATAGACGTCTCTACAGTTCGTAACATTTTGAAATTTTAGTGCACAATGCATACTTTAATAATACTGCTCCACTGCCAATCTCACTCTTTCCTTCATTGTACTCAGTATGGAAATCCACATGTAATGTTTTTTTTTAAAAAAAAAAAAAGCCCTCACGAGTTCATCTGCTGTGAAAGCATCAAGCTCACAACTTTTTCCATTTTATTTTCTTCTTATTATTTTATTTTACGCATAGGGCATTTTGAGTAGATATTTTGTGTAAAATTCAGGTATTGTTTTCAGATGACAGGAAATCACCAGAGTTAAAAGGCGAATTTTCTTGATTATTTATCCATCTGTTTTTAATTCAAGTCTTATCACAGTGAACATTGATCATAGTGTCTGAGCAAGCCAGACATTGTTGGGTAGATGGTATTCAATCAGATAGGCCCATTTCAGGATTTGTTTTTCCTCCCTTGAGCATCTGGTGCCAATTTTTAGAGGTCTTTTTGACCAAACCGTGGATGAACCTCCATTACATGCATTACCCCAAAATTGTTTTGTGCAGAAAATACTTTATACATACTCTATGCTTTGCTTTTTTACATTTTTACCTCCTAAGATTCAGTATTATCATCTTCAACATGATTCAGTAGCTTAGTCATGACTTTGTTAAAGGTAAAACACGAAAATAACAGCAACAAATTATCAAAAGTCTGTCATACGTCTTCTGGAACATTTTTTTTTCCTTTTTTGGTCATTGATTTGGTCATTGGACTTTCACATTTTGTTTGTTGGTCTTTGATACAACAAGAAAAATTATCTGAGGTATGGTTCAGAGACCCTGTACTGTTTGTTTTTTTAAGTTGACATTTTTTTTTCTATTCTTTCATTCTCATTAAGAGTCTGTTTTGCATATTCTGTGCTCAAGCTTTGTTGCAAACATGATGCATGGTGCATGCAAGTCCAGACGTCATTTTAGTTATGAAATTTCAGCAGGAGAAAAGCTTTTAAGTACCTGAAAAACTCCCTGCCCCTCTCTTCTCTGCTCCAGTGGAATGTTGTAATTAGACTGTCATAAGGTAGATGAGTCTGAGCCTGCTGTTTTTTTTTTTTTTTTTTTTAATATAACATGCATATCGCTCCAGTGATGTTGCTGATGATTACATGTTGTTGGTGTTGTTTGTTTGTTTACTTGATTTAGACTATGTGAGACAGGGTTAAGGGTAGTGCAGTAAAGCGAAAAATTGTTTACTCAAAGTTACACCTGAAAATAAAATAACTGTACAAATAGTTGTGAAGTCATTTTGTGGTCTTGCAAGATGCTCCAATTATACTATCCCATAATTGTGATTTAATAATTGTTAATGCAAGAAATTCTATCCATCCATTTTCTTAGCCGCTTAGCCTCATAGGGGTCGCGGGAGTGCTATCATCGGGCAGGAGGCAGGGTAAACCCTGAACTGGTTGCCAGCCAATCGCAGGACACATAGAGTCAAACAACAGTCACACTCACAATCACACCTAGGGGCAAATTAGACTGTCCAATTAATGTTGTATGTTTTTGGGATGCGGGAGGAAACCAGAGGCACAGGAGAAAATGCAAACTCTACACAGGCAGGGCCGGTCCTCAGCACTGTGAGACCTAAGCTCTCACCAGTTGCACCACCGTGCCGCCTAATGCAAGAAATTGATATTTTTAATGGATTGCAAGTGGGAGCCACAACGGCTTTAATATCACAGCGTGTCCATCACCTCTCATATACACCATAGTCCCCTTTCTGGTTTATGTTCCAGTATGTGGTAAATATCATATCTCCAAGATACTTTGGAACTGAAAGTCTGGAATACAAAATGACAAATTGTTAAGATTTGTTGAAGTAGTTTCTGCAGACACTGTACAATCCCTTCTTGCAGTACCCTACATTTTATTTGTTTTATTTTAAAGTTGAAGTAAACAGAAGCATTCTTATCTCAGTTCAATGTCAAGAATCCATCCACATCCTATGAACAATTACATTGCATGTGTGTGTTTCTTTCAGGGTCACCACAGCTTATCATCTCAGATGAACGCATACATATGTTTGGCACAATTTTTTTTTTTTAAACACTGGATGCCCTTCCTGATGGAATCCTTCTCAGGGAGTGGAGGCCCCAGTGGGATACAAACCCACAACCCCTGGTTTACCAAACCAGTGCTCTAACCACTGAGCTACGGGGCCTCTCAAGCAATTATATTGCGTATTCAGAATTTAACACATACTAAATGCACTTTGTAAATGTATTGTTTGTAACTCCCTTTTCAACACACTCCCAAAAAGGTGACTCTGCCTTTTCAATAGTTACAATTTATTTAAGGAGATTATTAATGAAAAGTATGTCAAACACAATCAATAAAAATTATGCAATTTTAAAAACCTAAACTAGTGTTATGTAGCTTCTTCAAAAAAATTTTTTCCATCAAATCCAATCCACCTCTGAATCTCATGTGAACAAGCTCTACTTAGAGTACATATGTTTGGACGTCATATTTTTTAAAGTATTACTCGACTGGGACAATTTATAAACATCACTAATAGTTTTTAAATATTGTGGGAATGACCCTTCATCCATTTTCAAACCATGTACAACTATTCAGAGCCTCGATTTTCAGTTTCTTTCCCACAATTAATGCTGCTGAGAGTACTTCCAGAAAAGTCCTCTGTAAAGTGGTTTTGCGGCTGTCCAAGCGTGTTTGCGTGAGTCTCCCCTGATCTGTGCTGCAGTCCAGAGGAGTGAGCCAATACCAACAGATGGCTCGAGCCAAAGAAATGCTGCAGCAGTATTTGTCCCAAACAGCACGCTGAGCAGGCATCCCTCCACAGATCACTTGGCCCGACATCCGCTGGGCTTGCGCCAAGAAACTAGAGTCAAAATCGTAGAGAGAGGACTAGCAAAGGCTAAATAATTGGAGGTTGACCAAGGACTTCGACAATTCTGACATGAACTTTGGTACTTGAAAAACATGCATGTCTTACGTATTTTAGCTTTTTTTTTTAATCTTCAAACAGGCTGTGTAATCACAAAAGAATAGCTTTGTTTTTAACTCGAGAAAACCCGGCTGAAGATTTTCCAATACACTGTTGTCAGCTTTCTATGTAAACGAGAAGCAGCATTTGTGTCAGCCTAATTTATTTGTGACTTCAGTGTGTTATCGCTTCATGTGAGCCCATTGTACTTATTTTAATGACAAAAAAAACATTGGTTAGGGAGCTGTGTGTGTGTTACATTCTTCATTACATTTCATCGATAAAAGATGCATTTTAAATTACTGTTGTATGCGTGTAGCCATTGTAGTCATACCATTCGGCTTTCAAGTCGTAAGAGGACAAATAACCCCTTCACCTGTCCGTGTCTGTAAACATATGCACACAAATTCACAAACATGCTGCTGATTTCAACCAAGAGCATGAATCTAGTAATAGTATTAATTGAGTCTTCTCCAGTCATTGTTGCGCCATCCAACATTTGAGGTCTGCGATGCAATGTAGAGCCCGAGGGATTCTGCCCTGCATGTGTATGTGGCTGGAAGGAGTGCAAGAGAAGTGCTCACTCTTAATATGAGCGGCTGCTTTCCCCACTGTAAACAGGATATAAAATCAGTTCTTCAATAATGATGCAGGTCCCAGCCTCTCCAAGATTTAGACCCTTAATCAGCACATATGATTGCTTTGTACTCAAGGAGGTTTGTTGGTGGTTTGTGTGGACTCTCTGCTGACAAAAAGAAAGAACCATAAAAACAATCAAATGCAGCGGCACAGTGGTAAGACTGGTTAGAGCATCTGCCTCATAGTTCTGAGGACCCGGGTTCAAATCCCTGCCCCAGTTATGTGCTGTTTGCATGCCCTCCTTGTGCCTCCCTGGGTTTTCTCCAGCCACTACTTTTCCCTCCCACATCCCAAAACATGCATGGTAGGTTCACGGAAGAGTTCTTGCAATGATTTTAAATGAAAGAAATTCTGAATTGGATTTGCTGGAAATCAATAAAAAAAAAAAAAAAAAAAAAAAAACCGTCATAGTATTAGCTCTGCATTATTATCCCTCTTAATTTTAAAGCCCCATTTTTTTTATGAGCACAAATAATCACATCCGTTTCTCATCAGCTCCTTGGGAGCAGCCTTGTCACTAATTAGAGATACTTTCTGGGATGTTGAGAATCTACGAAGAGACAGCAATTTTTCCCCCTTGTGGGATTCATCTGTTTCCTGCTGTTATTCTTGTGCTGCATGCACACTTCTTGTATTGCACGCACACTGGGTGATGGGTGACTTTGATGTGTTTGGTCTGACTAAAATACCCAGCGGCTGTCTTTGCTGCATATGCTAAATTGTAGCTACCTATACATACAGTCTGTTAGATAACATTATCTTTAAATAGATTCATCAGGGTGATTTAAAATGCAGAGAGACGTTCCCGGTTAATGCAGCCCTATGGGACCACAAGCCAGTGCAATCTGTAGGGTGGTCCCAAGTCCTGATGAATGCAGAGGGTTGCGTCAGGAAGGGCATCCAGCTTAAAACTTTGCCAAACAAACATGAGCATTCATCTAAAGAATCCCATACCATATCGGCCGTGGCCCGAGTTAACAAAGTCTGCCCCGACACTGCTAACCTGCAGGGCATTGGTTGAAATTTAAGCGTGTGAGAAGATACCTGAAGAATAGAGAAAAAGTATGCTAGTTCCCATTTTTAATTACAAATGCGATTTACAGAGCTGTGGCAATGATAGAGGAATTAAGTGAATGAGCCATACAATGAAGTTATGGCAAAAAGTAGTGAAGGCTAGACTCGGGACTGTCACGTCCCATCGGAACGCGAGTAGGACCCAAATGCAGGACTCGGAAGATGCTAGGCAGTTCAAGGAGACACGTTTATTATATGCAGAGGTAGGGGATTGAGCAAGGCAGTCCGGTGCAGCAGCGGTAGTTGGGACGTCGGGCGAAGAGAGCAGATGAGTGGACAAGCAGGAGTCGGTACACAGGGGAACAATCAACGCAGGCAGAAGTATCAAAGGAGTCAGGCTTACAAGGTTGGTCGGAGAACATGCGAAGGTCGGTACACACGGGTTGTCGATCATGGATACCGGAGCACATGAACGGGACATGAAGATCAACGAACTGGCCCCGGCCAGTCGTCATCGGGGTCATATAAATCCACAGCATAATCAGACTGCATGAGGCGCAGGTGTGCACCTCCCAATCAGCGCACCTGCACGGGCACCCGCACAGCTCGTGCTGGAGCGGCAGGATCAAGACAGGGACAGAAGTATTTGGAAGTAACAGTACGGTTTCATGCCTAGAAAGAGTACCACAGGTGCATTATTTGCCTTCAGGATGCTAGTGGAAAAGTACAGAGAAGGTCAGAAGGCGCTACATTGTGTCTTTGGGTATTTAGAGAAAACATATGACAGCATACTCATCTATCGTGTTCAATGGGGCTTCAAACAGACTTTGCGAAGGAGCTCTGAGAGTAAAGTCCATAATATATTTGCACTGAGTTGTTCGGACATTTGGGTTTACAGTTGCATTGGTTACAGTATATTTGGTAAATCTGTTTATAGGTGTTATATATAACACCTACAAGAAATAATTACTATTTGTTCTAATCTGATTTAGCCCATCTTAGCCAAAAGAGTTACCAATTAGCCTACTTGTGTATAGTGTTTATTTAGAGGTTATTAGAGATGATTGGCTCCTATTAGTATAAATTATTTTCTCGGTGAGAGAAAATGCCAAAATGGATTTTCATTAGCCATCATAAGAGAGTATGTGGTTATTACTCAATGGGTCTGGTCAACATTGATTTAAACACAAGGCTACTCTTTCATATCATATTTTACCTTCAGAAGTTAGAACAATAGTTAACTTCACAATCTTCACAATTCATGGGCTATTTAAAATTTCAAATCCAAACCAAGTCTGGTGCCATGATCCAACATAAAATCCAGGGTTGTGCGAGAGACTGCTTGCTGAAGAGCAGAAGCTGTTCAAGGCTGTAACACTCAAATAGGTTTTATTGTGTGTGCCTCTGGCATCTAGGGTCTTCCGATCAAACTGAAAGAAACCTGCTTCTCCATAGGGGTTGATGCTTTGACTGCATGGGTCTCTAATAACGGTCTTTTAGAAGTGGGTACAGTAACAGATAGTGCTCTCCCCTGTCCATCCTGCAAAGAGTTTCACGGCTGTAGAATATAAACTGACAGTGAGGTCTGCTGATGTGGACATAGAGGACAAATAAACAGCCAGTGAACACTTGCAGCCACATTTCCTGTGCTTGGCAACACGGCTGTGTGCACATACATGCCAATCACATAATTTGGGTGAAACAAGTGGGTAGGCTCCTGTGAATATTTAGAGAGAATTATTTGAAGTAGTGGTGAAGGACTCTTAAGTTTCCCTCCCACATTACTGAGAAATTGATCTGAACAGTAGAATTTCATTTACCGCTGTGATCCTTCACAGCTTTAAAAGACTTAGTCCAATCATTCATTCATCCTGGAAATTAGTCATCAAATATCTGATCGCAGAGCTTTTTGTTTATAAATATTATGCATGAACAACATCATACATACTGTCCATCCATCCATTATCTGAGCCGCTTATCCTCACAAGGGTCATGGGAATGCTGGAGCCAACACAGCACTCTTCAGGTAGGAGATGGGGTATACCCTAAACTGATTGACAGTCAAACGCAGGGCGCATAGATATAAATAACCATTCGCACTCGCAATCACACCAAAGGGCAGTTTACTGTATGCCTTTTAAATACTGTGTACTTGTATAGCCAGCCAACTGCTTTACAACTTGTGTTAAAATTTTGCTTCCAGGTGGCCATATTCTAATGAAGGTAGATCTTATTCTATCTTAGATCTTATTCCAATTCCCTTCAACTACCTTAGTAGATTTTTTCAAATCAGATTGGATTTGATTGCATGCTTTCCTGCCTCAGTAAGTCCGTGCTTTAGGAATGCTTCATCCAGGGGACATATACATGAGTAAGTAGTCCAAAACTGACTGTAATTGCGTCAATATGCTGTCTAAACTACTGGCAGGGAAATGGGACATCTTGGGGGCATATGCACTGTATATGTCTGCTGACAATGATAAATGCTGCCTCCAAAATACTGTGTAAGTGATTTCCACCACTTTTTATTTTGATGTATACCGACTGAAATTGGGCCTTCTGATTAGGCAGCTTCAGTGTGAGGAGAGAAGGACTGACTGATAGTTTTGGGTGCACGTCTCTTGGAATGGGCATTGTGCATTTTAACAGATACTGTAGCTCGTATATTAATAAAAATGGAAGGTTGCCAAATCTCTGGGTTCTGACCTTGGCTTTAGTCTTTCTGTATAGAATTTGAATCTTCTCCCCATGCTGTAGTCAGTTTAGTGGGATTTTGCCAAGCACTCTGGTTTCTTTCCAGCTTCAAGAAAGATGCACGATAGGTTAAATGACTCATAATTGTCCAAAGTTGGGAATGTGATTCTGAATTGTTGTCTGTCTGTGCCTTGATTGACTGGTAAACCAGTCTAGGGTGTACCAAACCGCAACTTTAGCAAGAATATGCTCCAGCTTGCCACTGAGCAGGTTATAAGGAGTAGAAAAATGATGGATTGTTACTGGAATTTGTGAAAACAATTTTCCAAGTAATGGAATCTAAATTTGATGGCAACTGCTGCTGTGTTTTATCCAAAATAAGATGGGATGGTATTCCTGCAGTTAAATATTAGTCAAATGACTATGTAAATTGCTGTGCTTACGAACAATCTAATTTTATTTAGTTTTCTCCAATCAATCAATCAATCAATCAATCAATCAATCAATCAATCAATCAATCAATCCATTAATCCATCCATCCATCCATCCACCCATTATCTGAGCCACTTGTCCTCACGAGGGTTGTGGGAGTGCTGGAGCCAGTTCCAGCACTGAACTGGTTGCCAGCCAATCGTAGGGTACATAGAGACAAAAAAACAGTCACACTCACAATCACACCTAAAGGCAATTTAGTGTCTCTGATTAATGCATAGCTTTGGGATGTGGGAGAAATATTATTATTTCTTAAATAATGGTGTGGGATATATCAGAAGCACTTGATTGTTGGTTGTTGCACAAGATGTATAAAATGATACTGCAATTGTCAAGGACAAATCCTCATTTCGTGTTTTCTGCTTTCACTCTGCTGGTGCACCTTTCACAGTAAGCAGAAGACTCCTCCACCTGGCTAGAAAACCCCTGCTTGTGTGCATATTTTTGAATCAGTTTAAAACTGTCAATATTTCATTTTTATTTTCGAAATCCATCTGTAGTGTCTCCTTGATTTGTTATATTGATGTAATTGTACGAATCAAAGTGTTGATTTTTACATCTATATCAGGGCTTATCAATGCGGTGCCCTGATTAATTGTCAGAGTAAAGGTTGTACATTATTGTGTTGATCTTTAAAAAATGAAAAGTTGTGGCAAAGGGGTTTTTTAAGTCAAGTTTAATCAGTCAATATTTGTATTATCATCATTTTTTATTTGTGGATCACCATTATGGCAATGTTGATGTATTTTTATCATTTTTGATCCTGAGAACCAAATGTGGCGGCACGGTGGGTCAGCTGTTAAGGGTTAAGGGACCCGCCTGTGTGCAGTTTGCATGTTATCCCCATGCCTGCATGGGTTTTCTACTCCGGTTTCCTCCCACATTCCAAAAACATGTAACATTAATTGGACACTCTAAATTGCCCCTAAGTGTGATTGTGAGTGTGGCGGTTTGTCTCTATGTACCATGCGATTGGCTGGCAACCAATTCATGGTGTACCCCGCCTCCTGCCCGTAGAGAGCTTTGATAGGCTCCAGCACTCCCCGCGACCCTCGTGAGGATAAGCCGCAAAGAAAGTGGATGGATGGATGAATGAGAACCAAATGTCTTATTTGGCAAAGTATGGGAAAGACTGATCTCTACAATCAGGCGTGGCCTTCCGTGTATTTTTCAATATCTTCCCTCAAATGTAACCCAGCAGTACAATACCTACTGTGTAAGATAACAGGTGGAACTGAAAATTAAGTAAATAATGGCATGGTGAAAGCTACATTGTGAGGTTCGTTTTAGGCCAGCTACCTAGCTCGTGCTGCACTAGGTTAAAAATAAAAACCAAAAAAACAACTACATTTTAAAGTAGAGGTATGGCAGGAAAACACACAAACTTTGTGTATGTAATTGTACTGAAGGAATAAGATGGCGACACATTTCACATGCTCATGTCGTGTTTAGCCAGCGTTCCCAACATTGCGATACATCTGTATCCTCTCCTCCTGCTTGTTGGACCTTATGCATGCCAAAGACCGAACATTTTAGGACCTTTTGTGCACAAACCATAAAAGAGGCCTCATTACTTCATAAGTGTTTTATCGCCCCTGATGTTTTAATGGTGTTTACGGGTTTGTACAACAGAAGCTTCATGTCAGAGACACATGATCACTGTTGCAGTGTTCTTGCAGTCTGACGCTTAACTTGATTCAAGGCAGTTTTATGCCTTAAAAACAGCAATTAGTCACATATTGCACAGTTTGAGATAGTTTGCAGCATAAAGCAGAGCAGTGTGGAAGCTGCTGTATTATAAAGTGTGTGTGAAAGAAGATAAGATATCTTCGAAAACGCAATCTCATTTGCGCTCTATAAAGGCATTATTTGCCCGTTAGAGTGGCAACTAAAACGTTTTACTCTTGCTTTGAAATGACACTGTGAAATGTGTTGTATGTTTGAGGCTTTATTTGTTACTGCACCTGGTTTCTGGCTTCATTGAGGCAAGCGCAAGCACTTTTGTCTTGTAGATAGGATGTCTAATATTAATGGATCAAAAGTATGTGTTTATGCACTAACAGTGTGCCCATGAAAACAGAGGTGCCCATTAAAACAGAAAAAAGTACTGAACCATCCCTTCTGCTTTGTAATTTATCTGATATGTAAAAGAATCCTAAGAGGAGCTCATGCGTTATCATTTTTAATATTTGATTTCTGTCGGTGCGCAAGTAAAAAGAATCAATATAACATTGAACCCCATTTTTCTACCACAATGATTATGATGAAAAGTTTTGACCGAGAGTTGAAGTTCTACGCTGGGTGAGGAATTGACAGTGTTGGGCAGCATCGCAGTAAGAAGTAGCGACATAACTAGATGAGCTGCATTCCACAGTTGCATTGTCATAATGGAATCGTTCAAAAAATGAAGCTGTTGTGATCACATAGCGGGATAGTGGCCAGAGAAGCTACATTTACCCTGTCAATTCTAAAGTTCAATATATCTCCTCTGTTGACTAGTACTACGTTGCGCTACATTAGCACATCTAGCACCATGATAAATTAATGATTTCTGAAAGTTTCCATCTCTAACGTCAGACCTAAATAAGACAATACACACAGGCTTTGGTTAGGATGGTCCTGCTATTCACTTAATTGCATCTTACTCTTACCTACATACTGTAGCTAATTGAAAGGTAGCATCAAAGGTAGCATCAAAGGTTATACACTGTAACAGGGTCCATGCCAGTTGAGCGATCAGTGGGTGGAGGAGGAATTGTACACAGTCTATGGTGTTGCTAATTTTTCTCATCTGTCTTTTTTCCTGCATTCAATCTCTTCTATAGTGTCTTTTTTGTGACGTTGGATGGAGTTTGCATGTTTTCTCCCCCATGCCTGCATGGGTTTTCCTCCCACGTCCCAAAAACATGCATTAATTCGATACTCTCAATTGCCCGCAGGTGTGATCATGAATGCAAATGGTTGTTTTTTTTCCATTTGCCCTGCGACTGGCTGCCAACCAGTTCAGAGTGTACCCCGCCTCCTGCCCAAAGATAGCTGGGATTGGATCCAGCACTCCCGTGACCCTTGTGTGTATAGGTGCCTCAGAAAATGGATGAATGGTTATCTAGAGACTTATTCATTCTGGACAAGACACTTTCTTTGTTTTGTTTGTTTTTTTGTGTCCTGTTTGGTGGTATTTTCTTCTTTGGATGAGACACTCTCTTCTGCCCATGTTTGTCCAATCCAGAAGTGTCCATCAATGCAGCTGGATACTTTCCTGCTCAGACAGGTGTACATGGAGCCGATCCATAACAGCTTCAGAGTTTCATGCCATTCCAATCTGTTTACACATCCAGCATGCAACCATAACTACCCAAGGCTTTGTTAGACTGCTTTAGACTGCTGAAATTACTAGTCCTCTGTAATGTATTCCTCACACTCCAACCCTTAAAGAGGATTCCTGTTTCTCTCCTGAACTATTTAAAAGGCAAATCCTCCCAATACCGCTATTTATTTTCTTTGAAACTATCTTCTCTGACTGATAATAATCAATAATGGATTGATTGGAATCAATTGTTACCTCTTGTTAAATGACCCAATCCTGATATAAGTGACAAGGCTTTTTGAGTCTCGATAGCGGGCAGTTTCGTTGTTAATCCACCAAGCCACATCATTAAAGTTAGACAGTCCACCTGCATGTAAAAGATAGGACCGGCAAAAGAAAAACATGCACACCAGAGGAGCTAGATGCTGAAAAATTTGTGATCCTTATGCCAGTCCAGAGAAAGAGCCATCCAGAAGAGTACAGTGCACTATAAGAAACCAAAATAATTTCAATATTAATGGATCCCCACCTACTTCTAAGTGAAACTTAAAGGTCAAATACACTCCTTTTCAGGGTCAAACTATTGCCATCATGGCATCATATAACTATCAAAATACAGTAGATATATGTTTGTGTTCCTATGAGGCAAATTAATTAAGTCCTGAAAATGTCCAAGCATTGTTCAGGCAATCGTTTTTACCCACCGCAAATGTATCACACAAATAAATATGACGTTTTTAGTCCAATAACATCGATTGAGATCATAAATGGGATTCTGCTTATTGTCTTATGAGACCAAAATAGAGACACTGTCCATCGATCCATTTTCTGAGCTGCTTATCCTCACAAGGGTCACGGGAGCGCCAGAGTCTATCCCAGCTATCTTCAGGCAAGAGGCAGCGTACACCCTGAACTGGTTGCCAGCCAATCACATGGCACATAGACAAAAACAACCATTTGCACCCATAATCACACACAAAGGCAATTTCGAGTGTCCAGTCAGTCCCTGTTTTTGGCATGTGGGAGGAAACCGGAGTGCCCAAAGAAACCCCACACAAGCACAGGCTGAACCTGCAATCTCCACACAGGCGGGGCTGGGATTTGGACCCCAGTCCTCAGAACTGTGAGGCTAACACTGTAACCAGTCGTTCCACTATGCCACTAGAGACACTTTATTGTACATAATGTGGATGTCAGTTTTTGTCTGAAGTTGCAGTAGCAGTTATTGTCAGGAAGGTCCCCTTCACCTGTCTTGGGCACAGAGTTTTAGAGGTTTTTGTGATGAATCTTTAGCACGTATCCCTGACAAAGTATCTCATTAATGATTGATTTAGCTTGAAAATGTGTGAAGAAACCATTAATCTATTAACAGAATCTCATTTGTCCTGTTTCATGGAGTGATGCATTTGACAAAGAAGTATGTAGCAAAGAGGAAAAATGGTAAAACCCAATTGTCTGAGAAAAATGGGCTTTCTCATTAATGTCTTTCTTTTATACAATGACTTAAAATTCTTCAAAAAGGACTGCGTTGGGATTTTCCAGGATTTCTTGATAGCCCTCACACTGACCTTAAACAGAAATACAAGATGTGCACTTTCTTAGTACCATCCCTTTTTGATCGTTTGTCCAGACAGGACTCAAACACTGGTTGCTTGTTAAAAGGCTTTTACACACATTCTTCAACCATACGAAACTGATTCATTTGTTCTTGCATATATCATGTCATTGTCATGGAATAATTGAGACACTGAATGTCTTTGAGTGCTCTAGTACAAAACTAGAAGGGTGTTATTATTTAGCACCTTCTTAAACAGTGACAATGTCAGCCAGACAAAAATTGGCAGAAGAAGAAAAACAAAATGGGTAAAACAGAGAGCAGGCACTGAGAGAACATGATGTCAGATCATTAAACGTATACAGTTGAGGAGATGAGGATTAAAGAATTGGTTATGTAGTTTGCCTTACTTGGGCTAAAAGTCATCCGCTTGTGTGGAAACCTGCTGCCGTAGAATGAGAACACGATTTCATCATTGATTCTTTTCTTGAGAAAATGTTTTGCTCTGCACAACATGAGATGTATGCTGGCTGCTCCACCAATTTTTACTCAACCTACATGCATCACCATTAATTGTTAATGTATCAAGGTCATATTATTTTTTATTAGCTCTTTGTGTATACATAGTATGTAACCTGAAACTTTACACCTGCTGGCCCTTCTGTTTGTGATGTGGTTATATAACAATTCAGAGGCAATTCAATGAAGGTGACTGTATTGTATAGTTTAGTCAATTAGTTATTTATGCATTTCTTAGTTTCAGTGTCATTTAAACATATACAAATATGTACCACATAATGGGGCCTCTGGCGGGATGTTGAGGTTTTTAGCAGCCTAATTTACTGAGTATACAGACGCTATGGAATAATCGGAATCATCTTTTGAAATAGTGCAAACGCTTTTGTTGTGTGCCTGGAAACGCTTACATACGTATCACATACATTGTCCATAGTTGAGTATATGTATTTGTTTTCCTTGATTTTTTCTTTCTTTTTGAATTTCATCGATGTTAAAGTAGACACCAATGAGACAGTACTACAGTAGAATAAGAACATGGTTGCCATGATGGATGCCTACTGGATGATCTACTCTACAATCCGCAAACTATAAATGCAGTGTTTTTGTTTTCCATGCATTTCCCATGATCTGAATGCAGAGATCTAAGACTTCCATGACTATTAATTTTCGATATATAATAGAATAATAGATGCTGCTCCCAAATTGGTGAGCACTTCTTCTCCTTTCTGCTGAAAAAATGTTATGTGACCACCAGTTGCCTCATGTTGTGCAATACATTTATTGCACGTGTGCCTTAGGTTGTGGCCATTCTAAAATGTGCTGTTTTACCGTCTGGGGTGAGGGAACACTGACAGTATTTGGTGGAGGTGTGTTAAGTTATGCTTTGCAACACATTCTTCATATGGTTGTGCCATTCATCCACCATCATCACCTCACATTCCAATAATGAATGGATGGCCCCATATTACAAGGATCTGGACACGATTACCAGATGTTGAAAAGATATCAATTCTTGTATGACCATCATACTCAGCCACTGAGCATGTTGGGATTCACTGGCTCAGCGAATAAGATAGCATTCCGGTTCCTGCTGATAGCTAACAACTTTGCAACTCAATACAGTAAAACTGCATGTTTAAGAGTATAAAAGTACAATATATCTTCTGTTAGTACTGTTCAGTCTCCAAGATACAGTATCGAAGAAACGGGTCCAAGCGGGATGCAACAGTTGGTGGAAGGTGTCTGGCGCTCCATGTGACAGAAGAGTATCCGCCAGGATGAAGGGCAAAATTTATAAAACAGTGGTGAGGCCAGCCATGATGTACGGCTAAGAGACGGTGGCCCTGAAGAAACAACAGTAAGCAGAATTTGAGGTAGCAGAAATGAAGATGCTGAGATTCTCGCTTGGTGTGAACATGTTAGATAGGATAAGAAATGAGCTCATTAGAGGGACAGCCAAAGTTGGATGCTTTGGAGACAAGGTTCAAGAGAGGAGACTTCGATGGTTTGGACATGTCCAGAGGTGAGAAAGTGAGTATATTGGCAGAAGGGTGCTGAGGATGGAGCTGCAAGGCAAAAGAGCGAGAGGAAGACCAAAGAAAAGGTTGATGGATGTTGTGAGGGAGGACATGAGGACAGTGGGTGTTAGAGAGGAGGATGCACGAGATAGGCTTAGATGGAAAAAGAGGACATGCTGTGGCGACCCCTAACGGGACAAGCCGAAAGAAAATACTAACTAATAACTGTAATGTAATACACACAAAGTTAGCCACTATCCATTTTCTATAGCGCTCAGTCTCTCCAGAGTTGCTGTGACCACGCTCACATTTACACCATCAAGTGGGAATACATGCTGCCCACACCCAAGCAAGGCCACTGCACCATTAGTGACTCCACTGTAATATTAGTGAAATTACAAAATAGCTATAAAACTCTTTAAACACTCTGTAAAATTCACTAAATTCAGGTGGCTATTCTTTTTCTTCTATATATCTTCCCTTGTTGAAACTGATCCATCTTTTGGAATGACTTTCAAAATTCCAGAGGAATGGGCAAAACATACTGTACACAGACGTTCATGTTTTGAAGATGGCTCAACTGAGCTCCAGTGAGATACGCTTGAGGTTTCACATTACTTCTTGTGAAATGACAGTTTAACCCCCAAGCTTTTGTGACTTTAAAGGGCCACTGTCAAGAAATGCATGATTTTTAGTATGTCATTAATGAAAAAAACGGCAGCCGACATGGACCCATGCGTTTTTTCACCACAAAACATGATTTTGACGTCTACAGCTTTTTTTTAACTCCCGCCATGAAAATCCTCTTGAGGGATTTGTTTGACGTACATGGGAGGATCGCCCTCAAGTGGACTCATTTGTTTGTATTAGTTTTACCTCCGGGAAGGTAGCTCATTGTTCCTCCGCGTTAGACAGAATGCCGGCTCGTTTCATTGCTGGACATTGCTTGGACACTCGGGAGGATGGATTTACCCTCCATAAGTTTGCAAGAGACCCGGTCCATCGTAAAAAAATGGATTGCACGCGTACGGGTGCAAAGAACGAGAGCTTTGTGGGTTCCAAATAACAGGTAGGTGTGTATACCGCTACTAGAAAAAAATCATAGTTATGGGCGGACCACGACAGGGGTGCTAAATGTGTCGATGTGCGTGTTGGACGGCTTCTGCGGTGGGCGTTGTCAGCTCGCCCGCGAAGGCTGCTGTGACGGCTCGCCAGCGAAGGCTGTCGCATCGTGACCCCGCGGGCGAGCTCGGTTTCGGCCAGGCTGGCTCATACATACTCTCTGGGAGTGTGTCGCCACCGCGGCAGTATGCATGAGCCAGCCTGGTCGAAGCTGTGCTTGTCCGCAGGGCATGACATGGCAGCCTTCGCCGGCTTTGGCGCCCCATCTGCCAGTCATTGCTTTGATGACATGTCCACCGTTCATGTCTTCAGGTCCGCGTCCGCCGTCCATGGCTTCAGCGTCGCGTCCGCCGCTCACAGCTTTGGCTAGGGTGGCTCATCTTCGGTGCTGAGGTGGTTTATCATGGTGCCGGGCCGCTTTACGGTGTTGTCATCGCACGCGGCTGAGTGCGCCATTGACGGCAGGGTTGTTCATAGCCCCCGCCGTCGTCCGTGATGAACAACACCGCCAATGGCGGCAGTGATAAACAATTGTTCATGGCGCACTCAGCCTCAAGCGACAACAACGCCGTAAAATGGCCCGGCTCGGCGCCGCGTTGGACCACCCCTGCTCGGCGCCATGATGAGCCACCTCGATGCTACCCCGGCTGAAGCCATAATCTGCTTGTCGCACCCGGGCGTTGTGATCGCTTACTGTCGGGGAGTCTGTTGTTAGTTAGAAGTCATCTCCATATAATCTAAATATGGCTCGAAATGATAGGATAATATTGCCCCGGACACTTGACTCAATTGTGAGACGTTCTCTCCTTTGAAAAGAGCTTCTGTGTCTGAAGGGGCATGTCCCACAGTAGAGTCCACAGCGTGTTTTCAATGGTGAATCATTTCACGTCAAGGGTGACCTCACGGACAGTGCAGCCAATATGGCGACCACTTGGATGTCGAATGAGACTTCCGCAACTTTGCGCATGGATGACGTGCTCTCTACTCATAATTATTTTTTTGTGTCGATATTGAAGTGAACAATGTAATATGTATTTTTCATTTCACTATTTTAGAATGTTTATAGGATGACACTTGACCTTTAAAAACACATTTTTGCTTGATTATCTTTAAGGAATATTAGGTCTGTTTATTCACATTTAGGCCCGTTTATACTTTAAGGAACTTTAACAAAGGGACATAAAGTTGCAGGTCCAAATGATTGCTAAGTCCCTGTCATGAGTGATGCAATTAGCAAATACAAAGCGCAAAAATGTGTAGCCAAGAAAAAGTTTTCTAACACTGAGGGGCAAAGACTGCCATTACATGATCAGCATTACCATTACAGGTTCATTAAAAAGAATGATAGAGCTCAATAAATCAGTCAAGCACTGAAATAAATCATAATCAACAACCTTGTTTTTTTTCCCCTCATTAGCCACTGCTTTAGTCTTGTGCCACACACGTGCCTGACACACTATTAATGCATACATAGGAGAGAACATACTGTGTAAACATCCCATAAAGATAGAACATTCACGTCATTTGAGCGCTTCTTAGTGTTCAGACTATGCTCAACAAACACATCCCCAAAGCCTTTGTCTAGTTGTGCTACACAAACACATTGTATACTGTTGTCTTTCTGCAAAGTGTCATTTACTCCACAAATCCTTCCATAAAGCCCCATCATCAAGTGTGGACTGTGTGCAAACAAGTCACGCAGCTTTGGCTTCATAGCTGCAGAACCAGAAAAGGCATGTGTGCTTAGGAGCTATAATTTAATTGAGGGATTAGCATTACTGTGCAGGGTGTAATATTCTTCTTTCAGAACTGGCCATTTAACCTTGCCGCTGCCGTCCAGGACTTGTAGCCACAGGCTTGTAGGGGGTTAGCTGAGGTCCTCCCGAATGCTGTTTTCGGGGTTGAAGCCCTTATTGATTCCAACAGATGGCAAAACCAGGGAGGTCCCCCCCCTCCCTGCTGACTCTGTGCCCAAATGAAGTAGTAGCAGTAGAGAGGCTGTCATGGCCTCATTAAATATTCACTCATGGATGGCAAACAAAATTTTGAACACCCATAGAACAGCAACAAAAGAACAACTGTGCAGGTATTTGAGATGAAACTGTCGGTGGACCAACTCAGTACTTGTGAAAAGACGTGTACTTTTCTCCAATGCCCTTAAAATATTGAACAACATAAATCAATGGCTCCCATACTGCTGTAGGCTTGAAGTCTAATTAATTATTCATTTAAAAAAAAACATTGATTTGTTTTTTTTTTGTTTTTTTTTTTCAAAATAGCTTGAATTGACTAATATCTTAATCTTTTCATCCAATTTGAGCAGATATCTTTGACAATTGTGGTGATTATTAACTCTTGTCAAGTAGAAAATGTCCCTGAATGGAATTTTGAAATAATTTTAATCCAACTTTTGGCTGTGGATCCGCCCTTCTGCATGCAAAACACTCACTATGAAGCTGGACACCTGAGGATTTGTTTATATTAGCAATTAACTGGAGGAAAGATGATTGTTGGGTAGGTCAGGGAAATAATTATAGGTCTTTGGCAATGTCAGCCACCAAATTAGGCCACGTCAACACCTGCCTTTTCTGTCCAGAATTAAACATGTACACATGCAAATGAGACTTCAACGCTTCACAGGGATGCATTTCCTGTTAGTGCTGCAGTAACAAGCTCATTAGGATGCAGCGTCACTAGTATGGTATCGCTGATATTTTTTCTTGCAAAACACCGTATTTATAATGGACTAAGAGGTGCTATTCCTGAAAAAACAAGCAATTGTGAAATAATAGCAACAAAAAAATACATCTAACTAATTATTATGAAGTTTTGGGAGGATTACTGTTTGAAGAAACATACTTCATACTCCGATTTTGTCCATTTGAATCATACAAGATGAGTGGCAGCACAACTCATGTATATCGGAGCTGAATGTGCTCAACAGCATTAGAACCCAATAAATTATCATCTTAATTCCCGCTGGGTCCATGCATGTTTAGTGTGTATGCACTCAAAGCGAGATGAAGCACATTGGGTGAGGCCATCCATCTTTGAATTTGTTGCCGCAATATTTACAATGGGTGCATATTTCAATTAAACAAAGAACAATTAGTGGCTTGAATCTTTTTTTTCTTTTTTTGTTAATGATGTGATCTTTTGGGAACTGAACGATTGCTGTGGACTGTAATTGCTTTTATTCATTTTTGTTGTTAAGCACGGATTATTAAACAGTTCCCTGAAGTTCATCTATGTCTTTATTTGGTTACTAATTGCATTTTTTCAGTTTTCTTTCTGATGGGAAAGTACAGCTTTATGTTTAAAGCCTGACCCTTCTCCTGTTTTCTGGCTCTAAGAATACAGTGCAATTATATTCGCTTATTAGCAGACGCAGTGCAATTCAGGGCCTGATTGCCAACATTTATAGCGCTCCACAAGCTTTTTTTCCACAGTTGTTTGGCTGATTGAGGAATGTTTTGATGTTTCTCCCCCTAACCCATGATCCAAAAAAAAAAACAACAGAAAAATATAATATAATGTTCATTATCTTTAAAAGTTTGTCTTTGTCTTCATTGATATTAAAAAATAATAATTTATGATCTTTTTTGTTCTATTTTGTACGTATGCATTACTTGGGTTGTTCCCAACATCTGGTAAAATTTCCAGGTCAATCACACCTCTAGAAGTATATTTAGCCAGAAAAATTATGACGTGTTGAATTCTTATTCCAGCCGCCATGTGTGTTTAGATGTACAATTACTCTTGCGGTAATATGCGCGATTCAAATCTTCTCATTTGACTGCTCTTGCTGGACAGTTATACAGTTTCAACAGGAAAACATCAGTCTTTTTGTGTTGAATCTCCTTGGTCTTTACCTCAGTTTCTCTTTTTCACTCTCATTCATTTACCTTTTCGCTCTTTTGTTCTCTCAATCCACCCTCCAGCAAGGGGCTAGCGTGTTGATGACCAGCCCTCATGTCCTTTAGTGTCCGATAACAGAAGCTTCTCATCAGCTTCCTGCCTCAGCCAAGCAAGGTCTGGCTAATGGATTTGGCTGGCAGGCATACGTCATTTCGTCCCAGTGCAGCCACCCTGCTCTCTTCCACACCTCTCAATTATTTAGTCTACACCTCTATGTAAATTGTTTCCTATTGAGGAGAAAACCTGCCAGTTTCATCTGGTTGTTCTGTGTCCTGATGCGTGGGACTCCAGAGACTTGTCAGCTGTGACATATGGTATAGTGGGTGAGATAGAGCACGATGGGTGCCTGGTGATCCCTCATCTGCTCCTTGGCGAGACTCCATCAGACTGGAACCATTAGAGTCTGATCTATCTGAGCACCACCCGCAAGTGGTAACACTTTTTAGCAGTTCCCTAGCAACAGCTGCAAGTACTGGTCTCGTTCACTGTAATGCTCAGTTGCTAAGATACAGAGACTGACGAAACTACACATGGCTGATCTCCCTATGGGGTCGAGGTAACAAAAAATGGTGGTATCATCAAGAAATGGGTTCAGTGAGTGGGAGCACAAAGGATTGATGTCATAATACTCTGCTCTCCAGCCATCTGTGAAGTGTCGCTGTGAATATGTCTCACTTTGTGTTTGATATGTGAAACAATACACTTTCATTTCTCTATGTTATGGATGGTGGCTACCATGTGTTTGATCATAGCTGTGTATTAATGGGTCACTTCCTGGCATCTGGGGCAAACCAAGGGCATGAAGCACAGAAGGGAGAACGGTAGTTTTAGAAAACTGTAATTAAGGCACATAAAGCAGCAAGCCTTGTCGGCAGCATGAAGGTGTGCTGCTGATTTAGCCATTCTGCGCCAGACTGGCCACCTGTTAAAGGAATCACTTCCGTGTTGTGCGCGTCATCATCAGGCAAACTGACTTTTCTGCTAAGCTGGCAGAGGAAAACTGAAGGAATGAAGATGCCAATAAAATATCAATATCCCTTCTGTTTAATAAATGCAGTTTGGATTTAAGATGCACTCTGGTCTAATACAGACAGATTTCGTGAAAAGTCAAGGCATTTTTCTGGGGAGCAATGCACATGAGAAACTGAAACTTCCTCTTGAACTCATCTGGGAGTCATTATGCCCTTCCAGTGTTTTCCTTCACCAATGTCATACCCCAGCCATCCCCCGTTAGCAGATGCTTTAAGAAAACACCACCAAGCGCATTTACCCCCAGTTCACACTCATTTTTCATTTTATCTCCACTGAGGTTACTTTTCCATTTTCTACCCCACTGCAAATCTTGCAAGGGGAGAATGGTAGGCTATCTGTTTATTTATGAGAACTGCAGTCAGGGCCACATATTTACCATAGCCACAGATCTCTGTGTGTTTTGAAGATGTCTCTAAGGTAATTTGTTGACTCTGTACTCTAGTTTACGCTTACAAGGCAGAGGTAGATGGCACCATTCCTCTGCCTCCTGAGAGGACAGCACAACGGGCATTGGCAGGACTCAGTCTTCCAAAAATAATCAAGCACACTGTCACAAGCTTTTTGCTGTACTTGTGAAATATTTTTGTCCAAGTCCCAACATGGGAGAAGACCTCGACTTCCAGTTTTTTCATATCTGGGCTCATACATGCATATCTAGTAACACAAGGACACGTCCACTCAGGCGAACAATTCCGATGGCCAGTGCAAAAAAAGTTGTCTTTAATCAAGTGTGTTAAAAGAACATTGGTTAATAAATAAATAATATTAAATCCTGATAGGGCTTTATTCCTTAATTGATTTTGGATACCATATCTAACGTGTCCTGGAAGTTCAGAACAATACTCTTTATTGTCATGAACATGCATGCACACAAAATTTGTTCTCTGCATTTTACCCATCACAGTGAACATGCGCCCTTGTTAGTGGAACGCACGAGAGCAGGGGGCAGCTGAAGCACCTGGGGAGTAGTTCGGCATATCAGTGTCTTATTCAAGAATGGCACAGCCGTGAGTCCCGAGAGATGTCCAATCAGGGTCTTGAACCTAGGTCCCCCATGGCAGGCAAAGATCTTAACCATTGGGCCACGGCTGCTATCAAAAACAATATATTGCAACGCCAATTAAAAATTTTGAACAGCTAAACTACAACGATCAGCCACCAATGGAAACAGTTGCCAAAGCATGAACCTAATTCAGTTGGGGTTAGTGTCGTCACTCGGTGTGGGTCAGCCTTAACCACCTTAAAGTGGGGCTGTCCTGAAATGGATGATTTTGGTATATTATTAATGAAAAACCCACAGCCAATATGGTCCCATGTGTTTTTTTCACCAGAAAACATGATTTTGACGTATACAGCTTTTTGTAACTCCCCCAGGAAAATCCTCTCAGGGATTGGTTTTCGAGAAGATGCAGGAAGTGACGTAAAGGACAGCGGCGCCCCCTCGTGGACTCGTTTGTTTACATTAGTTTTACCTCCGGGAAGGTAGGTCGTTGTTCCTTCTTGTTAGCCAAAATGCCGGCTCATTGCATTGCTGGACATTGCTTGAACACTCGGGAGAATGGAATTACCCTTCATAAGTTTGAAAGAGACCCTGTTCGTTGTGAAAAATGGATTGCACGAGTGCAGAGGATGAGAGCTTCGTGGGTTCCAAATAACAGGAAGGTGTGTTTACAGCTACTAAAAAAAATAGTTTGGGGCAGACCACGTAATCGGTCTCTCTCATAACGTAGCAAAAGATACGCATATGAAATGTGTTGATGTGCACATACAGCTACTAAAAAAAATAATAGTTTGGGGCGGACCACGTAATCGGTCTCTCTCATAATGTAACAAAAGATCGGCGTTTGAAATGTGTCGATGTGCGTGTCGCCCAGCCAACAATGTCTCGATAGTGTTCATCGCGTACTGTGGTGGCTTTGAACATACTCCTAAAAGCAGCATGGCTCGGCTCCACCTCCTCCTTATATACCATGGTGCCGAAAATCAGCCATACCGGCTAAGGTGCAGCGCTCGGCGGTAACAGCTTCTGTGAAGCCTGCGTGTCGGGCTTTGTGATGGGGGCGGCTCGGAAGAACCCAGCCGAGAATGCGTTACTCTGTCGCGTGCGTGCATAAAGCGCCTGGCTCGACTGTGTTGCTCAGTACTGCGGCGTCTGTGAGCACCTCCCTAAAGCAGCACCGCTCAGCTCTGTCATAAGCCACACCGGCTGGCTGCGATGAGCTGCGATGGCTCATCTCCGACGCAGAAGTGGATCGGATGGGGATGCGGTTTGGCCGTGATCGGATATCATTTGAATATGGCTCGAAACAATAGTGTGATATTCGGTGTCAGAAGGGGCGTCGTAAAAATCCGAATATCTCTGTTGTGTGGCTTCCATAGTAGCAAGCACTGCACATTTTCAATGCCGGAAGTGATGATGACGTCAAGGACAAAGGACGCGACTAATATGGGGACCACTTGGATGTCGAGGGACACTCAATTGCTCAACTTTGTGCATGGATGACGCACTCTCCGCTCACTTTTTTTTTTTTGTATAGACATTGAAGTCAATAATCTTGTATGTATTTTTCATTACAATATCTATTTTAGAATGTTTATAGGGATGACAGTCCTACTTTAACTCATCCTTAACTGCCTTAACCCCAACCCAAGCCCTAATGCTAAACACCTAAAACTTCTTCACTTTTTTTAAAAATTGTAGAAATTTGATACATTTTGGGTATGGTCATCTTGTTACATCTACGCACTCTAGCGTTCCTGGAGTAGCCAATCATGTTGAAGCGGGGCGCGCCTTGCCGAGAAAGGCTGTGGGATTCCTGAGAACAAACTCGTGAATCCTACGCGTCAATCTGTAAAATGGGACATTTCCTTTCCAGTTTGTGTCAATTGTAATTTGTTTTCTGTGTGTGTGTTTAACTTTTTTTGTAAATTTGCATAACTGCTTGTGTGATGTGGTTCAGTGCTTGGTGAGCAACACATGGTACACACCGGAGTTGGAGTTAAATTTCCCACGAAGGGACACCATTTATCAAAATTATGTTAAAATGACAGAGATTTGATCTTCTGTTCAAGTCCAAACTGAATTAACTCTCCAGGTTTTCCCAAAAGAACACATGGCTGCTTTAAAGATCGGACATTTGAGGGTTTTTTTTTTTTTCAACATTGCCCAGACTGTTTTGAAAGTCGGGTCATAAACATAGACATTCGATGAGTAAAGCCTTCTCTGGATCAGTCATTAGAGGAGGAGAGTAGCAAGTTGTTGGCCCTCCTTCATACACCCAGCATCAGATAAGAACAGCAGATAGAGCGATATTACATCTCTCAGAAGACCTGTATTAATTAAGCTTAACGGCACTGTGCACTTACGGCCAGCTTTTGATAACACAGGTAGCCCGGTGATGTTTCCATATCATCAACAATCATTGCGCCCTCAAAAAAGGGTTTCACACAGATAGGCAAGCACTGAACAGTGCTAGACCAAGTGCATCAGCATGATGGACAGGAGGCTGTCCCCCCTACCGTCCTTAGTCACTATAACTCATGTCAGGGAACTACTTTGCACAACAGCATCTTGTTCTTTGACATATTGTGTTAATCACTGCCACATGCTGCATGCGCATTGATTCAAACCTTTCAGAAATGCAGATTTAATTAGACAACTTGGGGTACTATGTTTGGATGTCACACAAGCACTTTTCCATCAGCTCTCTTCATACAAGCAGATATCATCTTAGTTGGTTTAGCTAGTCCTTATTGCTGTGTTGTTTTTTTTTTTTTTGCGGGGGGGGGGGGTTGTTTTGCCCTCAGTACAATGAGTATTTCACTGATTCCAGAAACTTTTCATTTAGTTTAGAAACAAATCAACTTCATCTTCATGCAAGCCAAAATCGAAAGACAAAGCATGAAGACAACAGCAAAATACCAGAATTTTCAAGTTGAGTTAATCTTCTTCAAAACAATAATATCGCAATGTGTATTATTATTTTTTTTTTCTGGCTGTAGTGGAACCCTTGAAGTTGAACATCTCAAAGTTCTAGAAATCATAATTGATCCTCAAAAATTGCACAACATTTGAGCGTTCATTGACCTCTGCATATTTAGTTTTGCTTTTATTCTTGGGTGGATATGCACATTTCAGAGCAAACCATGTTCATCTCCCGGACATAGAACCCAACCCTTTCGAAAGCAGAATTACTTTATTTCTGCTTGCCAATAACTGGATATTCCCTCAGTGTCAATACTTATATATACAGTAATTGTTTGAACAGATGAACGTGGCACGCATCCATCTGGAAATTGCACCCAAGGATGAACCACACTTGTGGAAGGCCACAAATATCTTATCTTGCCTTTTATCTTTTGACTTTTACTTGAGGTTACTCAAAGGGACATTATCTTTCTGGTGGATCTAGTTCAAAACATCCTCAGGTGTGTGTCTGATAAATTCAAATGTCAGTATACAATGAAACACTTGCAAAGAAATGAAATCATCATCTGGATTTTCACAAATTGTTTCAGGACAAAGAAATCTTGCTGAATGTCAGTGTTTTTCAAACTGGGGAGCATCATGTCATGGGCACGTGGATTGCTTCACCCCCCTTTTGACCACTGTAAGCATCATCAGATGTGTCATCCATTGAAAGTGCATGGCAGATTACAGAATTCGCATTCCCATCAGAACACTTTTAATAAGAACAATTTTCTTTTTGCCAACTTGCAATGAAGATGTCAACAAACTTACGTTCTTTTAACTACCCAGAAAATGCATTGCTAACCCAGCCAACTATAAACCAACTATGAGCTATACATTTGAAAGCCTGCTTCCAAATTTATTTCATTTTTTTATTATTATTAACAGTGATAGCCCCATCTGTTTTTCTTGGTGTAAAACTGAATTATTGCCTCCACAATATCTTTTCAAATTAATGCTGACGGCTAAATGATGCTCCCAGTTTTATGGTGTGAAGGTTATTTTGCTTCTTGTATTTAAAATACAGAACTATCTTTTTTTGTTTACTGTATTGTCTTTGCTTTCATCCACAATTCTAACATTACACACACCTCATCCTGCACTATTTGATACATTAAATTAAAAAATTCAAAGGCATAACTATTGCTACATCAGCTTTCTGGTATACTTGGTTACTTTGCCATGCAATTGTGAATTTGTTGAACTGACAGCAGGGCTGCATTCCTGTTGATGACTCGCAGAGTATTGTCGATGTGAATTTTAACTTGCTCTGGGTTTAATTTGTTTACCAGTGTCAGCTCGTTGCTTTTCTCTCTTTGGCACTCTCCCCTAACAAAGTACCGATCCAGATTCCCATCTTACATCTCTGTACACTTTTAACTGCTTTCAAATGACTTCTGCTGAATGTGATGCTTGAGGTACTCCAGCTTGCTACTTGCTTTCTACTTTTGCTTCACAGCACCTTTTTCAGACCAGACCTTTCTCACCCAAAAAAAAGAAAATCTCGTCCAGTGTCACTGATTTTTCTTGTATTTTCACATAGTCTGACAGTCATTGTTTTTTTTATATCGACAGCATTTCATTTTTTTACTTTCACTTTTATTATCAAGGGCAAACAGAAACAGCACGTCTAGCTCGTCTTCACTCTACGTTCCCCTGACCGCTTTGCTGACTAAACACGGTTGGTGGGCGGCGCATAACGACGCAGTCATTGTCAACCATGTTGACAGGTTGCGTAAGTTGTGCTATTGAATGTCACAGCCAGACAGTCCTCATTCAATGAATCACATTGTAGAATGCCGCAAACTGAATAGCTGTATGTTATACTATCATTTCAGGTTGAATTTATTTTTTTCTTGTTTGTGTGCAGAATGTCTGTGCGCGGAGACCACATAAGCAGTACATAGTGTACACGTGCGCAACT
Organism: Syngnathoides biaculeatus; assembly: GCF_019802595.1. Lineage (NCBI taxonomy): Eukaryota > Metazoa > Chordata > Actinopteri > Syngnathiformes > Syngnathidae > Syngnathoides > Syngnathoides biaculeatus. The sequence continues at coordinate 20,720,692 of NC_084651.1, forward strand.
TAGAGGGAATAGTGGCTAGCACCCCCTGCTTTTTTACAATTTCCATTGCTAGCAAGTGCTTTTGTTTCAGGTCCGCAAACTGATAGCAGCTTAAACAGGAGGCTCTGCTGAATTTGGACCAAATGTTGTGAATACTCATCGGGGGACGACTTCAGTGGACTAAAATCATCATCTGTGCAATCTTCGTACCCAAATTGGAGCCGTATCATTCGTGTTGAAGCTGCTTAGCCCAAGTTAGCCTAGCCTAGATTGCTAACAACAAAACTCTGTATTCTAATATTTAATTGAGCTGAACTAATATTTAACATCAAAAGTAAGCACTTACACGACCGGCAAAACCTATGTTTCGTTTACAACAAGGACCGTGAGTACTTAATAGGAAGTTGGGCTAGTGGAAACGTCAATTTAAACATGCTTATAGGCCCATACCACCTTAGCTTAGCTGGCTAACAACGAGACGCGTTTTTTATTATCAAACCATGCTGTTGAAGAAACATCGAACATGAGTAACTTCATAACTGGTACGGCGAGGGCTGTGAGGACCTCATTGCTTTTATCCGAGTTTAACTTTAACATAGATAAGGTAGTATGTGCATTGTGTATCTTATGTGCTGACTTTGTTTATTTGATTGCTTGTTTTGACTATCTTCAACCCGGAGGGGGTACAATTCCTGTGCGTCCTGTAGGCCAGTCCCAAGCCCAGATAAATGCAGAGGGTTGTGGCAGGAAGGGCATCCGGCGTAAAACTGTGCCAAACATATATGAGCGTTCATCAAACGAATTCCATAACGGATAGGTCATGGCCCGGGCTAACTACGCCTGCTCCCAGCACTGTTAATCTGCAAGGCGTAGGTAGAAATTCAGATAATGTAGGTCGAAGACAAAAAAGAGGAGGAAAGCGGCTTAGTCGCTAGAAGAAGAAGAGACAGGCACAGACCCTACAACTGTGTATAGGGACTTTGAATGTTGGAGATATGACAGGAAAAGCTGAGGAGTTAGTTGACATTATGATTAGGAGAAAGGTTGATGTATTGTCCATCCAAGCGAGGAAGTGGAAAATTAGTAAGGATAGAAGAGAAGATAGGAGCAGGGTTTAAATTATTTTACCATGGAGTAGATGGGAAGAGAAATATAGTAGGGGTTATTTTAAAGGAAGAGCTGGCTAAAAATGTCTTGGAGGTGAAAAGAGTATCAGATCGAGTGAAATTTGAAATTGAGGGTATTGTGTATAATGTGATTAGGGCCTATGCCCCACAAGTAGGATGTGACCTCGAGTTGAAAGAGAAATTCTGGAAGGAACTAGACAAAGTAATCTTGAGCATCCCAGAGAGAGAGAGAGTTGTGATTGGTCCAGATTTCAATTGACATGTTGGCGAAGGAAACAGGGGCGATGAAGAAGTGATGGGTAAGTACGGCTTTCAGGAAAAGAACTTTGAGGGACAGATGGTGGTGGACTTTGCAAAAAGGATGGAATTGGCAGTGGTGAACACTTATTTCCAGAAGATACAGGAACATAGAGTGACCTACAAGAGCAGAGGTAGGAGCACACATATTTTGTGCAGACGATGTAATCTGAAGGAGGTTACTGGCTGTAAAGTTGTGGTGGGAGAGAGTCTAGCTCGACAGCATAGGATGGTGGTGTGTAGGATGACTCTGATTGCAGGTAGGAAGATTCAGAAGATAAAGGTACAGTTGAGAATCAGATGGTGGACGTTGAGAAAGGAAGAATGTTATGTGGCTTTTCGGAAAGAGGTGAGCCAGCGTCTACATGGACAGGAAGAGCTCCCAGAACACTGGAATACTACTGCCAATTACTCAGAGAGGCAGGCAGGGGAGTACTTGGGGTGCCTTCTGATAGGAAAGTTGGAGGAGACTTGGTGGTCGAACCCCAAAATACAGGAAGTCATCCAAAGAAAGAGATTAGTGAAGAAGAAGTGGGACATGGAGAGGACTAAGGAGAGGCAGAAGGAATACATTGAGAGGTGACGTAGGGCAAAAGTAGAGATGGCGAAGGCTAAACAAGAGAGATATGATGACATGTAGACCAGGTTGGATACGAAAGAGGGAGAAAAGAATCTCTACAGGTTGACCAGACAGAGGGATAGAGATGGGAAGGATGTGCAGCAAGTAAAGGTGATTAAGGATAGCAATGGAAAAATGTTGACTGGTGCCAGTAGTGTGCTAAGTAGATGGAAAGAGTACTTTGAGAAATTAATGAATGAAGAGAATGGAAGAGAAGGTAGAGTCAAAGAGGCAAGCATGTATGACCAGGAAGTGGCAATGATTAGTAAGGGGGAAGTTAGAAAGGCACTGAACAGAATGAAAAATGGAAAGACAGTTGATCCTGATATCCCAATTTGGAGAGGTGGCTGTGGAGTTTTTGACCAACTTATTCAACAGAATACTAGGAGGAGAGAAGATGCCAGAAGAATTGCGGAAAAGTGTGCTAGTCCCCATTTTTAAGAACAAAGGCGATGTTCAGAGCTGTGGAAACTATAAAAGAATAAAGATGATGAGCCACACAATGAAGTTATGGCAATGGCAAAGTTATGGAATTGTGGAGGCTAGACTCAGGACAGAAGTAAGTATCTGCGAGCAACGGTATGGTTTCATGCCTAGAAATAGTACCACCGATGCATTATTTGCCTTGAGGATGCTCATGAAAAAGTATAGAGAAGGTCAGAAGGAGCTACATTGTGTCTTTGTAGATCTAGATAAAGCCTACGACAGTCCCAAGAGAAGAACTGTGGTACTGCATACATAAGTCTAGTGTGGCGGAGAAATATGTTAGAATAGTACAGGACATGTATGAGGGCAGCAGACAGCGGAGAGATGTGCTGTAGGTGTGTCAGAAGAATTTAAGATGGAGGTGGGACTGCCTCAGGGATCCGTGTTGAGCCCCTTCCTGTTTGCGGTAGTAATGGATAGGCTGACAGATGAGATTAGACTGGAATCCCCTTGGACCATAATGTTCGCAGATGATATTGTGATATGCAGAGGAAGCAGGGAGCAGGCAGAGGAACAGTTAGAAAGATGGAGGCACGCACTGGAAAGGAGAAGAATGAAGATTAGCCAAAATAAAACAGAATGGATGTGAGGAGCAGAGGAGGAAGAGTGAAGCTCCAAGGAGAAGAGATAGCGAGGGTGGACAACTTCAAATACTTGGGGTCAACAATACAGAGCAATGGAGAGTATGGTAAGGAAGTGGAAAAACGGGTCCAAGCATGGTGGAACAGGAAGATGTTTGGTGTTCTTTGTGACAGAAGAGTCTCCGCTAGGATGAAGGGCAAAGTTTATAAAACAGTGATGAGGCCGGCCGTGATTCACGGATTAGAGACGGTGGCAGTGAGGAAACAACAGGAAGCAGAACTGGAGGTCGCAGAAATGAAGATGCTGAGATTCTCGGTTGCAGTGAACAGATTCCAACCTGTTTAGGATTAGAAATTAGCTCATTAAAGGGACAGCCAAAGTTGGATATTTTGGAGACAAGGTTAGAGAGAGCAGACTTTGATGGTTTGGACATGTTCAGAGGCGAGAGAGTGAGTATATTGGTAGAAGGGTGCTGAGGATGGAGCTGCCAGGCAAAAGAGCGAGAGGAAGACCAAAGAAAAGGTTGATGGATGTTGTGAGTGAGGACATGAGGACAGTGGGTTTTAGAGAGAAGATGCACAAGATGAGCTTAGATGGAAAAAGATGACACTGTGTGGCGACCCCTAACGGGATAAGCCAAAAGGAAAAGAAGAAGAAGAAGGATTACTGCTTTGGACAAATTTACGAATTTCAAGGAGGGGGTGTGGGGGTTAAACCTCCTGAAAGGGGGGCACTGCCAAAACAGTTTGAACTATTGTTATATGTGAAGTTTGACTGACTACTGAAGAATGTAATGAAAAACTAAGAAAATCTTTTTCTTATCATTCTGCCATTTAGCAAATAGACTTCATTTTGGTAAAACTAATTGACCCAAAACATGACAAGTTTAATCTAATTTCACGTCAGACAGTGAGGGAAAAAGTGTTTTAAATAGTGTATTTAACATCTGGTTTCAACTGTATATCAGAGGTTATGATGGGTATCACACACTCAGAGCAGCAAGACAACTGATTCACATTATTGTATGCCTTATTTGTGAAGTCAAAATATTCTTGGTCCTGGTTTGGCTTTTCTTTTTTAATTTGAGAAGTAAGAATGTTGAAAAGTCAGATTCGGGCTGAATCTTTGCAGCCATTCGCCTTCACTTGTGTGTTTACAAATCAATATCAACGGTGGTTAATTGATATCTATATGCACACAAGGACAATTATTCAAATTATTCCTTGTACAATTAAATACTTCACGATCGCAACAGTTGGACCGTTTCCAATATTGAATTGGAAACATTAAATTGAACAAATGGCTCATCAAAAGATTGCGTTTGACCTCAGATGTTTCACTGTATTAGTAACGTCACTTTCATGTCCACTACATTCTTCAGTTAGTCTTGAAAGCCCCACACATTACTCAAATTAGCCTCTTCAATCCCATACAAAGATACAAAGTGAACACAATCAATATTAGCCAGACAGAACTGCTTCAAAGTAAAACTACACCCACGTTTGAAATGAAATGATGGAGAGCAAATGAAAAATATTGCCCACATCAGTGCTACCCATCAGAGTCAAAAGCTCGAAATAGTTCTTCACACCTGAGTGGAGCTACAGGGAGAATCAAAAGGAGGATGGGCGCCAGTCCAACGCTGCTGTCCGGGGTGCCTGTAAGCGTTCAGGACAAATGATTGACAGACACGTTTTCTACTCCAAAGCCTCACAGTTGGAAATCACATAACTCACCCAGGTGAGGTACAAACAGCCCAAGTCAGCACCTATGTAGAACAATATACTTACCAATGCATCAGTCTCTGACTTACCTATACAGGTGTTTAAATGCAATGTTATGCAACATGTGCTCTTATGCGATTGATGGTTTTCCCAAAATCAGCGCGATCATTTTATTTTCTGTATTTCAGTAACGTTTGTTTTGCTTTCACTAAGACGTCTAATTGCATCACTTCAAATTTCATTTTGCGCCTGTGGCACTTAGCCACATTTTCCATGGTGAAAACCATTAGAGTGACACAAAGTGCAAAACCCTCTTTTAAATGGTGGGCTTCACCACTTCTGTATCTGTTGCAAACAGCAAATTGGTTAGAGCAGGTGTGTGTGTCAGTTTACCTCAGAGGGGCAAAAAGACTTGAACCATGTAAATATGTAATTCCACAATATCACAACATATACAGTGGAACTTCAGTAGTTTTTGTATGACTATTTTTTTCTCAACCAAAATGTTGCCCATTTTCATACAATCACTTTGGTTGTTGTATCGTTGAAAATGGTCCAAACTCATCCGCTTGGTACCGTCACTCTGAACTTTCTAATTTTAAAAATTGTGCCATTTCTCAACATTATTAAAAGTGAAGTGTAGCACATTCAACACTGCCTTGTCAATGATCCCTGCCGTGTTTTCATTTTGGTTATGATACTTGTAAGGCTTAGTATTTTGGGTGAATTTGGTGAAAAAGTTCGAGAACCACTTGTCAAGATAATATTTTTTTGTGTGACTGCAGTGCTGTAAGATGACATTTGCTGGATTGGTCCTTCTTACAGCTTCTTTAGTGGAGCTCGGTAAAATAGACAGCGACAAGGGCTCTCCTGGTCACTCTCACAGATGGCGTTGTCATGGGGCCATGCACCATCTCTACTGACAAAGTTGTCTGAGAAAAATAGGACCTCCTTATTTCTGCTGTCATTTTGGGGAGATCATACTCCTTTTTGCAGAATGCCTCCAAGTGTCGCAAAAAGAACATTTAGAGTATTTTTTTGCTAGTGTTGTCACTGCATAGGCTGCACGATGACCTGGTTTACCATTTGATCAGTGTTAGCTGTAGCTGGTTGTGCTTATTGCGTTTTGTTTAAAAGGCCTTTATATTTTGGAATAACTGACCAAAATCACATCTTTGGTGGACCAAAAAGGAATGTGAGATAGCATGTCTTTCTTTTTGCTTCCTGTATATTGTACTGTATTGTATGTTGTTTGTTCCAACAATATAAAGTAATCCCTTTTTACAGTGGAAATCTCCAGATAAAGAAGAAAATAGCCAACACTAAACTGGCTCCATCAAAGCCTTCATTACAAGATTAGCCACTGTGGCTGGATAATTTGTGGTGGGGGTAGTGTGTTAAGATTAGATTTAAATGCACATGTTTCATAAGGGGCTCCCAGCATGATTTGGACCATGTGTTTGGCCTTTTGTTGTTCATGTGGAAAAAATGTACAATTCCTCCCATGAAAATGACCTTATCGCCACTAATGTAGCATCACACCCAAGATGCTGGAATTGTTCAGTTCATTTTCAGAGAAGGTGAAAAATCAACGCACGCTAATGTGCATTTACTCAGGGCAAAAACATGAATAAAAGGCAGCAGATTATGTGTATTCATTTAAGTGTAAATGCAGGCCCATGATGAAACATCACTCGTTGTATCGCTCTCGAAGCCTCAGTTACAAACAGGATGGAATGTTGCTTTGTAATCAGTATTCTGTTGTAGTGAGCGAGTGAATGAACACACAAGGCAAGAAAGAGAAAGACAGCAAAAGAGAGAACCTGACATTTGAAAGATTCATGAAACTGACGGACCTGCTTGCACAGACCTTTGTAGGATTATGATTTATGAAGCCTAACTTTGTGATGCCATCATCTCCAAATACAATTCGAACCAGTTCCACCATCAGAGTGCACTTTTCAATGGAAGAGATAAAGGGCTTACACTGTGTTTGTGTGGTTTGGATATTACATTTGAAACAAAACAAAACAGCGCCTGTTGTCATCCAAGCTCTGTCTTAATACCTTGTTCTTTGTGTCTTGTGAATGAAGGGACAAAGCATGCACAATCACCATTTGTGATCCAAAATACTAAGACAACAAACAAACAAATAAAAACAATACAAATAGTTGCTGAATTAATGTTTGCCTCAAGTATGAAAAATAGCTATTCAAATAAGTGCTTTCGTCCTTGGCATTTGAAGGCCATAAAGATGGTATTTTACTGTCTGGATGCTTAATGTGGATGTTGGTGGGGGCCTTTATCACTGGAAATCACTTCATCTGCTATGAGGAGGAATGATTGCTGGTTTGGATACATCTTCAGTGAAATGTTATGTTTCTCAGTGACCAAATGGTCAACTACGATACTATTTCTGATAGAAAAATGTTAGTCCATACATAAAGTTTGTTTACTGAGCATAACAATATATTTGTTTTGCATTGTAGTTTTTTTGTACATTTGAAGAGTTTGTTTTCAAAACAAGACATAGGCATTTTTTTCAGATTTACGAAACTCGTGCCAAAATTATCCATTCGGAGCTGGATAATTTTGGAGCGAGTTTCATAAATCTGAAAAAAATGCCTATGTCTCGTTTTGAAAACATATTCTTCATTTGTGTGATAGCTGAATTAATTCATGGTGAAACTGAAAAAAAGTCTAATGTGCGATTGGTTTAGTCTTTAATGTGGTCAACCACTCCTTTATCCGTGAAAATATGGCAGGTATCACATGCTCCCTACCCCTTCACCTGTTTAAATGTGAAACATTTCACAGTGGAAATCCTCAGTGAAAGCAAAGTGTATGAATAAAGTACCCCTTTTGAATATTTTAAGAAGAGAGGGGAATATAAATGCATGAGCAACTATGTGTGCACTGCATGTGGCAGATGATTTGAGGTCTCCAAAAAGCTCGCCTATCTGAGTGGAGCGGTGGCAAGTGTTAAAGGATCACTCTGCACTCTCTGTCACCATGACAACACCAGTTCCATGTCCGAGTGGGTGTCCACACTTCATTTAGTAATCCTCCTTGAATAACATTCAAACCGCCGTCTACATGCCAAGAGGGTATGGACAAGTAATCACACCAAAATGCAGCATGAAACATTATTCGTGGAAATGTGCTCCTTCTTTTTGTGTTTTGTGGAGCTGGAAGTCAACTGTCAGTTGTTTGCATCCACGCTATAAAGTATATATTCGTAAATTACATATTTCTCCTCTCAAGTAGTGTTTTCCTCTGAATTCCATATAATTATAGAGAATGTACAGCTCATTTCAGAACCATTTGGCACTACTTTTTATGACAAATTCCTGTCTTATCTAAAGTTATTATCCCATCCTCAAAGCCTTCCTTGTCATATAGTTTTCCTTAATTGGGTGTCTGAATCAGTTTTCATCCTCAGTTTCAATACTATACACAAATCCTGATAATGTATTGATGTTGATGCATGGAAAGAACCATTAATTAAAAAGTGTATAATATCTCGTCAAAACCTTTCAGTTGAGTTTGAGCCGTGGGCATGAATTCACAAAGTCATCGCAACCTCAGATGATGACATGGAAATTTCAGTTGATGCAGACGCACATTGGACAGCAACATGATTTGCCTTGATTACCACCACTGCCATCTTAGCAAATAAGATAACCTTTGTCTGTTTGCATTTGCAGGCCTTGTGCAGTCTGAGTCAATTTTAGCAAATCCATCTGAACATTTAAAGGTGGGAAAAATGTGCTGTGTCAGCTTTTGAAGAGATTGCAAAAAAAAAAAAAAAAAATGCATGGGACCAATTGCTGGTTGTTCAGCAATGGATTTCTTCCCATTGTGCTGCAAATGTCTTTTGTATGCTTGATGTTTGGGGAAAACAATACAACACCATGCATATTCCCAATCTCAGGTTTCTTTCATCTTGTCCCTTTCAGGGTTGCCACAGCGTGTCATCTCAGATGAACGCACATATATGTTTGGCACAATTTTTACACCAGATGCCCTTCCTGACACAACACTTCTCAGGGAGTAGAGGCACCCAGTGGGATATGAACCCACAACCCCTGGTTTACACACCAGTGCTCTAACCACTGAGCTACGGGGCCTCCTTATATTCCAGATCTCAAATCACTTAATTTTCATGCTGTAGCACCATGTTCTTAAAGGTGATCATTTTGACTATTGTCACTATTTCTTTACTATTTAAAACAGTTCCTAGGTGTTTTAAGGGTGAGTCTTGTCTCAAAAAGTGAGCAACTGTATAGAGCTTGTGCACATGACGTCACCATTTTCACGGCACCATATTGCCGGTCAGAAAGAGCTGCTCGACAGTGTGGGGAGCATTGAAGCGGATTCACAATGCCCAAGACGTATTGTGCTGTTGTTGTTACATCAGACAAGACAGATATTCAAAGTGGCCATGCTATGGAATACCAGCTGAAAAGATGAGAAAATATCGATGTATTTCGGCAATTAAACATGATGGCTGGTGCCCAACCAAATACACGCAGACCTGTGTAGCAATCACTTCATTTCAGGTAGGAATTATTCTTCTCAATCTCAAATTCCCAAGATGTATTTATAATGCTAATTTGGAACATTTGAGAACAATGCATTTAAAAAAAAGTCTACAACTTTAAAAAAGTCTGTGGCCACACGTTAATCTTTGATAAACCTCTTCCTGACAGATGTTTTTTTTTAAATATGTGTTGTTCTTAAATGAGTGCAATCCGTATTTAAAAAAAGAAAATAAACCGTCAGTCACACAGAGGTTTATGTAGGTTAACGTGTGGCCACAACACGCTTCTGTGTACGGGGGCTGAGGCCTATCCCAGTGGTTTATTTTCTTTTTTTAAATACTCATTGGACTCATTTGAGAACAATGCATATTAAAAACAAATGTCTGTAACGGAGAAACTTACCGAAGTTTAACGTGTGGCCGCAACACGCTTTGTGTACGTTGGAGACGACTCGCTGTCTTTTTTTTTTCCAAACAAAGTTAATGAATACGAGATTATGTAAAACCAGGGGTTATTTATTTAAATATTGGTATTTATATTGAAAAAATCTGAGTGGCACCATCACTATGTGAGATTTATTCTTGATTGAGAACAGATCCAGCAACGAAGTATTTGTATGCGTCCAGACTTTTCTACGCTTTTAAACTTTTCCTTGTAAATCTCGACGACTTACTCACCAGATACATGTGTAGATCCAGTTGCATGTGTTGATCCAGTTGTAATTTCTTATCGGTGAAAACATTGACTTCGGCATTAAATATGGGTCCTCTATTCCAAGTGTCTCTCACTTTTCCATGTACCTTTGTTTATTATCACCTTCTAAAAGTTTAACGGTATCGGACAAAACTCTGGGCGTCGTGCCATAAGATGAATTTTGCGTCGTCTCCAACTGACTTAGCATTGAAGAATGGTTTGTTTGGCCGGCACTTCTGCCCAGTGACGTGATTTGATGACGTTGGTGCACGAGTTCGATAGCCCTATATAAAATGGTATGAAAAAGTGTTTGCCCCCTCCTCATTTCTTTTTTGCGTGTTTTTCAAAACTCAATGTTTCCCATGAAAAAAAACAACACCAGTAAACACAAAATCCTCCTTTTAAATTATTTTTTGATGATTATTAAGAGACAAAAATAAAAATAATCCATTTTGGAAGTGGTCCTCTGTGGAATAAGTGATACCCCCCCAATACCTATACATGGCCCATCGCATACCTGGTTGTGTCAGTGCGGGCACCTGGCAGAGAACTGAGCCAAAACAAATTCATGCAAGTGAGTCGCTTTGGCAACCCCTGCTGGGGCAGGTTAAAAGTCAACTTAGCTTACTGCAAATTTTTAAGTGTAAATAATAATACTAAATACTGTCAGAATCTCATCTCATTGTAATGATGATAGTGATCCCTGATATTAAGTATATAAAGAGTAACTGCACCCCTAGAAGGAACATTCAGGTGCTGTCACACTACAGTATAAAAATGTCTCTGGGATGAAGCAAAGCAGCAGACTTAAAGTCAACATAGATAAGTGAAAATAAAAGATTGATTAGACCATGAAGTGCCAATCCTACTCTAAAATAGCACAGCACTTCTCAGTTCTAAATGAAGCCTGGATATTTATTTTTTTATTTTCTTTTTTTGTTTTTGCTAAGAAAGTGGTGTATTTGAAGTGTGCATGTCCCCTCAGTAGACCGCTGAGGAATATTTTTGTAGGAATGTCTAAGATGATCACACACCACAGTTGGAGCTTTTGGGGTCATTTTGTGTCCAGCCTAAAATCTAGACTTTGCCACGAGTGACATCTCAGCTCGATTAGTTTCTCTTTCTGTGGTTCTGCTCCAAACACAAGCAAAAAGTCATTTTCTTTTTCACCATTTAGCATTCAAGAAATCACTGACGGGGCAGAAAAAACTGACACATGGATGTGTGTCTGTGTAAATTTTAGCAGATCTATATGACTAAAGTAAAGGCTTCATCCTACTTTTTCCCCCATTCATATCATTTGTATATTTTCATGTTTGACTCGTGTACATCCAAAATTGCAATACATCTCTCTTGCTCTCTCTCTCTTGCTCTCTCGCTCTCTCTCTCTCTCTCTCTCTCTCTCTCAGCCATTTGCTGCAGTCATATACCAATTCATCCATCCATCCATTGTCTTTGCTGCTTATCCTCACGAGGGTCACAGGGAGTGCTGGAGCCTATCCCAAATGTCAACGGCCAGACGGCGGGGTACACCCTGAACTGGTTACTAGCCAATCGCAGGGCACATGAAGACAGACAACAGTCACACTCACAATCACACCTATGGGCAATTTAGAGTGTCCAATTAATGTTGCATGTTTTTTGGGATGTGGGAGGAAACCGGAGTGCCCGGAAGAAACCCACGTAGCCACGGGGAGAACATGCAAACGCCACACAGGTGGGTCCGGGACCTTAGAACTGTGAGGCCAACGCTTTACCAGCCAATTAATTATATATATATATATATATATATATATATATATATATATATATATATATATATATGCACACACATGCACAAAGGTATCAAACAATTCAGTATCTGTGCTTGACAACTCATTGTGGACTGCAGATCCACTCAACTGCCCTTGGAAATGATTTGTTTGGGATGGAGCCTTACTTCAGGTATCCAGGAACAACACTGTATAAAAAAAAAAAAAAAGTAATACCCTCAAGGTCTGTCCTGCCAAAGGGCTGCGAGTTCATTCTGGATTTATTATTATTTTTTTTTTAAGGGATCCTAAAACAACCACAACTGCCTTTGGGAGAGGTAAAGAAACAGGTGTCCCTCTTGTAATGCATCTTCTAACTTCCACCATCCACACTCAGGTGTATGAATAAATATTTATCTGATAAGGATATGGTGAGGGAGATGTTGGTCCAGATGAGATAAGGACTCTGTTTTTATGAATAGATAGTTTTTGGCACTTGCTGCCATTCTTGTTTGAATGTTGCTGTTCATTTCAACAAGACGTTTACAAATATTGTACTAATAACTATAAACCCCACATCTACCATTCTAAAAAATCTCGCTTTGAACAAAATATGACACATTATCCCGGTAACTGCTTCTGTATTAAAGCCAAAATTTAACAGGGCAAGCCTTACCCAAACCTGTTTTAACGTGTTTTCCGTTATTTTTATCATTTAATGATATTAAGCCTCTTGACAATGCTGAGAATTGGTTTTAATTTTATTGAAAAGAAAGCAATCTGTTCATTTGTGTTATTTAAAACATGTCATTGATAAAGCTGTTCTAAACCATCAAAACTATGAGTACTTTTTAGATTGCACCAGCTTTCTAGTATTATCTGGGAATGTTATTCCATCTTGTTCAAAATTGAGAACACGAGTCAATCAGAATTGGTTGGGGATTGTGCTTGGGTCATTTTATTGTTTAAATCTTCTTATTCTAAGTGATCTTTGATATCACTGGATTAAGCTGCTTCATACTATCGTTCTTTACAGGCTATATCCTAAATTAAATTTATGATGAACAAGTACAGACAATACAAGTACAGGGTAACATTTTTTATTTGGCTAGATTGCATAAAAAAACATTTTAATTCCATGTGTTAACTACGAATAAATATCAATGTATAAATAAATATTTTGGAAGTACTGTGGGACATCTGGTTAGATCGTTGGCCTCACAGTTCTAAGAACCGTGGCTCAAATCCCAGCCCTGCCTGTGTGGAGTTTGCATGTTCTCCCCGTCCCTGCATTGTCTGTCTCTATGTGCCCTGCGATAGGCTGGCAACCAGTTCAGCGTGTACCCCACCTCCTGGCCGATGATAACTGGGCTAGGCTCCAGCACTCCCGTAACCCTTGTGAGGATAAGAGGCTCAGAAAATGTATGAAATTAATATTTATATGAATGCATTTAGGTGTTATGTTGTACCAGGATTCTGTTCTTGGCATTATGCTTGGTGGTTTTAGCAGCCCGCTGAGAACTGTTATAGTCTCTTAGTCGTACACTACAAGCTGCTTTAGAACTACTGCCAAGCATGTAACCTTGCTAGAGGTGTATGGTGTTTAAAATGAGCTTTGTGTTTTGTCCCTTTCCGACAGTTGTGATCCACACTGTGGGTCCGGTGGCCAGAGGTCATGTGGGCCCCGCCGAGACCAGTGACCTCACTTCCTGCTACCAGAACTCCCTCGGGCTGGTGAAGGAGTATGGCTTGAGCACTGTGGTGAGTAAAGACATATTTTTTCAAAGAAATCTTGAGTTTGCCTGAACTGGGCATTCAGTGAATCAGACTTATTTATTTATTTTATTCATTAAACGAGAGCTATACAAATGAAACATGTTGGCATTATAGCAATACAGTAGAGTATTGAGTATAGTTCCATAAAAGATATACTTCTTGAAAGGAGTTTTCTTTTTTTGTCCGTTTTTTTTTTTTTTTTTTGTCATTGTCTTTTCAAAGGAATAAGGCATTGGCTACATGTTGTTTTCATTAAATAAAAACAACATCTCGGATTCCCATTCATGATTTCTATCAACAAGGTCACATTTACATCTCCTTTACATCCCCAGTTTGTCCGTGTTGTCAGTTTTTGAAACTATTAAGGCTTTTCTAGTGGAACAGGATCAGTGGACGGGTAGGACACTGCATTCGCATAAATTGTCGCATGTGTAGCATCGTCTGATACTACCTCAGACGCAAATTCTGGGTAAACTTCAACCCCCATCCTGCATCAGTAGCTTGCAAGCAAAACACGGCGCTTACAAAAGCAGAAAAAAAAATCTAGTTTGAATAACAAATTTGGATGGGGCTAAAAATAGCTTCTGTTAAGAGTGTCATTCAAGTTTATTTGTATTTGTATTAAAAAACGTTTTCAGCATGCAGTGCTTTTTCATTTCAATTGTTCTACATATTTGAATTGTGGATGCTTTAAATGGTCGAATGGCAATTCAACGCACAGTTAGCTGTGTCTTTCTGTTTGGAGACTAACCCTTTTTTGAAAGATTTTGGCTTACTCAGTGGGGCTAAAGAAACAAGTGTTTTTCTGAAAATAACCACCAATTCAATTTTAGTGCCACCCAGTGGCCTCATCCATATCTAATCAATGGAAGTACTTGCCAGCATAGATGGGAGACACTGATTAGTGCCACTTTGATTAAAAATGATTGTGACAAATTCCTGCACTGATTAGGAATTATTGTGATACTCATTCCAGGTAGCAATTAAGTCGATGTTGAAGCTTAGAGACAAAGATTTATGTGCTTTTCATCTTATATGCCAATCAGCGCTCTGACTGCTAATATTTAGAAGTCTCTGAGGTTAGACAGAATTTACACTGCATGTGTAATACCCAATTCTAATATATTGTGTATATCTGTCTATTCATCTTGGGTGAGTTAAGTCAAGGTTCAGGACAAGTTATTTTAGAAATGCATTCTTACTTGTTGGGTCTCGTTTCCAAAGAGAGAAAAGACCATTAAAGTCAAACGTGAAAATTATTTGTCAGGTTTTCTAACCAGTTTGCATGTACACACTGTATGTCCTGTATTTACAGTGCAGAAAAGTCATTGAAAGTGCTGACTTTGAACATGTACATTGGTGGCACCATCATTAAATTGGTAAACTAACATTATTTGCCCTTTTAAATGAAAGGAGGGGACACCATTACATCAGTTTACTACATTTCATTTATGTGCGAGTGAAAATTAAGATTTTTTTTGTTTGTTTGATGTCTCTTTGTGTGTATATGACATTGCAAGATAATGCACTCCAATTCAACATCACTTCATTACACAAGTACTATAATCATCATGTATGTGTTTAACATCCAAATTTCAGCAAAAACCTGAAAGAGACTACATCCGTCTAATTACTATGTAGTCTGCATAACAGGTTTGCCATCCATCAGATCACAACTGCTATGAGTCAGGCACATGCGTTTCTAATGGTAAAAGTAAGTTTCTTTCAGCTTGTCCCGTTAGGGGTTGCCACAGTGTGACATCTCAGATGAACGCTCATATTTGTTTGGCACAGTTTTTACATTGGATGCCCTTCCTGACGCAAGCCCTCTTGGGGAGTAAAGCGTTTTTAATGGTACTAACATTAAATACTATCTGTCCAAGTTTATGGAACACAACTTAAAACAGTCAACGGTTCTTGTGTAGAAAAAAATAAAAACTTCCTGTTCTTTTGTTATTGGATATATTGTTATTCCTTACGGCATGTAATGCTGAACTTATTCCATAATGAGGATATTAATCATTATTGCTTGAAATTTGTTTGTTCCCCATAGCTCATTGAATGTGTATCCTAATTAATGGTCATCTTATCTTCATGCTGCATGTTGATAAAATGAACCCTGGATATTCCAGCCTGCTCTTCTTGATAATTACGCGATAAATTCTCCCTCTTCTCTGTGTGGAAAGAGCCACTAAATTCTTCACCAATATAGAAGAACTGGTAGAAGGACTATGAAATGATGTCTGTCACCTGGCTGCAAAGAGTTTCATTACAGTTTAAAACGGTAAGAAAAAAGGTTGTTTCAAAATTTACCGTTTGTCCACTGGTCCTGCGGGCATTTAGGTGGCAAACGCTGATCTATCCTTTCCCTGTACTTTTGATTTACAGTGGGTGTTCTTTATGATATTTGTCAGTTTGTCACTTGTAATGTAAATTGAGTCATAGCTTTGTTACTGATGACAAATAACCATAATGTGTCATTCAAACATTACACGATATCAGCCACGTAATCATGTAAGCGTGCAATTTGAAATTTGTAGGCAAAAGGTGATACATATGCACCCTTTCTCATAAAGTCCCATTGCACCACCAGCAAATACCGCACCAATCCGTGCTTTGTTTATTTTCTCAAGTTGTTTTTTACTAGTCCCATTTCATCCATTTATTTTGATAATATTACAAGCAGAGGTTCTGTTTTTACTCACAGCTGTCTGGATCCTGTTTAATGTATTTATACAGCTGGTATGCATTGAGAATGCCTTGAGTGAAAACAGTGGTCCTCTGTGATTGACTGGCCTTGTACGATGAGCCGAGTCATTACATTGTAATAGCCATAGCCCTTTACGTCAAGCTGCAAGGGCACCACTGCTTCAGCATTCATTTTGCCACTAGGAAAAGGGGTAATGGGTGTTTCTGTCCTCATGCAAAAGCGTTTGTTTTACTGATGTGGACTGCCTTGACGTGCAAGAGGTACAACAAGAGAGACTGTTTTGAGTTTTGTTTAACCAAGAGGACATTTATTTCATTATAATCTGTCCATCCATCCATTATCTGGGCCAATTTTATGTATTTCCTAATTTTAATGAAGGCAACCCGTTACAGTTCGAGAGAAAATAAAATAAGTAATTGCTATCTAAGTTGGTCCACAAAGTGGAGAATGGATGCTGAGGACTGGCAAGGTGGAGGGAGGGTACATTTTGGAAACCTAGACGGTTTGGCTGCCTAATGGGGATTCCGGCGCATTACAAAGGAGTATGAGTCAAAACAAGGTCTAACACGAAATAAACTTCAGCATGAAAGATTAAAACTGGGCAGAGCTAGTCGTTAATCCCTTTTCTTAAGGCCCAAAGCCATCCTTCAGGCCTCAAAACAAGTAAGGGTACCGCAGTTGCAATCTTCAAGTCCAAATCTTCTCCTGACTGTAGCGTCTCAGAACAGAGAAGGAAATGCTTGTGCACTGCACAGTTGAAAATGGATTTCCTTTACCTTAGGGCAACTCAGTGTCTATGACTGAACAATTGCTCAAATCCCCCAAAGACAGAAATTAGTTTGAAGAGTTGTTCTTTTCTCCAAAGTAATGTTACACTTATAGTATCACTGGGGAAAAAAACATGGGGAGCTCACAGAAATTCCTGTCCAAGAGGTGTCTGTTCTTTTGTCATTCTCTTATCACTCGTCCTCAGTTATGGGTCATGTATCGATATACAGTTAGATTTAGGACCGCACAAGATTTTTTTTTTTTCCTGAAAATTGAAAAAAATGTAACCACTCCTAAGGGGAGATGTACGTCTTGTGTATTTCTCATTTCCCCTTGTGTTTTGGAGTTTATATGAATATGATGCAGTTCCCCATTTCAGGAAGAGGTGATTTTCTGATAAGCAATGACAAGAATCCCAAATCCCAAAAATCTGAGGTTGAAAACTATTGAGAATAGTGCAGGCTTTAACAACTTCAATATCTGTCAGTTTCTGGATGAATATCATCTTGTTATTCCCTGCTGTCTTGTGTCTCCTGAAGTATTTGGCTTTAGTGGATATTTATGTCCAGATGTGTACAAATCCTGTGTAGATGCAAAAAAAACCCCACAACTCTTTCAATGTTGAGGCTTCGTGTGTGTGAGTGAGTGATGCTCTATGTGCATTTCTTCTCTCCTTTATGCTTCAGTTCAATGCCTTTCTCCATTGCTGTGGCTGAAAGAGCAGCAGTCTGTCACAGCTCCCTGGGCTCTGGCTGACCACAACCCACAGCCTGGATGTGAGCGTTGCAGAGTTGGCTCTGCAATATTGCATGGCAGAGTTAGGAGGGGGCTGTGCAGCCTGTGAGTAGGGCTGGAGTGCTGCATGTTGTCAAACAGCCCCCTCATCTGCTCAGTGCTTGTCACTCAACATTATTTGCCTGCAAAGAAACCTGAAGCTGTGAAAATGCAGTTGTGCATGTACATTTCAAGATGCCATTGTTTACATTTTAATAAAGCCACGTCTTGCCAGTCAATTGGAGTGAAGAGTTTAGCTGCCTGGGCCATGATGTATTAAAAGGCATGGCCGCTTGCCATACGTCTAGCTTGGGGCCCAGTTGTTGTCTTTGCGACTGATCTGGTCCCAGTTGCTGCTTTGTTCGGTAGCACTTTACAGGGTTCCTAATAGCCTGCTGGAAAGGGTAGCCCCTTCCCCAGATTTTCCTCGACAAATTGGTAGTACATTTGCGATAAATCCTCCCTCCACCGAAAAGATGAGGGTCTTCCAGCCATTCTAGGATGATTCAGCTGGTTAGTTGGAATATTTGTTTTTCTTCCTCTATTTAGCCTTTTCAACTCCATCTTTCCACAGAGCTGTCAAATCCACAACATTAGAAGACATCTTTGCTTTTGGAGGCCATAGGAGCATGTCTGGCCAGAGTCTTGTCGCCACTTTCTCCTGGGGAAAGATTCTCATGTCCACTTCCAATTTTCAAAGTCAAGGTTTTGTACTCTTGAGGTTGGCCTGCTGGTACAAAATATAGAAAGTGGACCTTTTGGGCTGATGTATCTTGGAGATATGCAGCTGTTTGCCTCTTCTGTGTTCATTTCAGCTCTCTAGTTATTGGTTCTGTTGCCAAGTATTGCACACTTGGGGGAAATTTGTAGCGTGCCCTGACAGGATATGCTGATTGGATGCAGGTGCTGGGGGGGGGGGGGGGGGGTTATGTATTCAGTACCACAGTTTCATGTTTGGGGGCGAAGCTAGATTATGTGTGGCTCTGATGACCAAAATCAGACACGCTTCTTCCACCTGCCAGATGTCACTCCAGCTGAGATTCCTTTTCTGGGCTTCCCTGCCCAGCCATTGAGACGGTTTTGCATATTTTCTTCATGTTTGCATGGGTTTTATCCGGGTACTCCGGTTTCCTCCCACATCCCAAAAAAAAACTGCATGGTAGGTCATTGGCTGGTGACCAGTTTAAACTGTACCACACCTCTTCCCCAAAGAAAGCTGGGATAGGCTCCAGCAAGCACGTGACTCTTGAAAGGATAAGCGGTGCAGTAAATAGATGGATGGATAAAGGAAAGGGTTAACCCTAACCCTAACCAACAGTGATTTCTTTACTTGAGTCCAAAAGTTCAAGTGAAGTAAAAAATGCAGGAGCAATCTTAAAGACAAGAATTCTTAGTTTCTTTTCCTCCGCTTAGAGATATTGTAGGATGATTTATATTTCTGAGCAGCCTCTGTCATATGGTTTCATTTCAAATGTGGACATTTAATTTCAAGAGATGGAAGTATGTCATTTATTTTTGCATTGATATTTGTATTTTTATGGAGGGGACCTTTTTTTAATGTTTCGTTTTTGAGACAGCCGTATTGTATATTGGCAAAGGGATATGTTATAATGGGGAGTGGGAATCTTTATTCTCTCTCCATGTGATCTTCTTTCACACACGACTTTCAACTTGAGATAAACATTCATGAGTTTACCACTTAAGAGTGCTGCTATTATTATATGCTTCAAAAATTCTGAATATCATCTCCTCGAAGAGAAGAAGTGGTGACGGGCCGTAGACAGCTATCTAGTGGGGCTTCCTGGTGGCGGCCGCCACCAACCGGGATCCAGCTTCGCTAAGTCGAGGTCCACTCGCAACCGATACTGGCCCGTGGGTCACAGCGTTTGTTAGGACAGAGGGCGCCACAACCAAAATGGTGCCCCTTGGTTAATCGTTGCGACTTGATGCTCAGAACGGCATAGTGGCTTTGTTGTAACCCTGGAGGGGACTCTGGGCACCGACCTGCATTTCCACCCCCCCCCTCCCCAATGCAGCCTTTCAGTCACTTCAGACAATCATTGTAGTTTTTGTGATGTACAAACATGGTGACATGGGTTACATGTCCAGTCGAGTCCTTTTATACTCTTAATGTGGAAGTGGAGCAATGTAGTCTGGCTGTAGCAGCCTGGCTAAGGGTTGTGGTTGTGTATCGCTGTCCCAAAACTCAATTTTAAACACAAAGGCTCATTATTTTGTACCGAAACGAGACCACTACAAAATTGAGACACTATTAATTTTGCAATATTGCCTTATTGTGAATATTGTTATATCTCTAGTATGAAATGAATGAAATTATCATATTATTTTTTGCTCACTTACTTCTAATTTTTATTTCTATTCTAATTCTCACGTAATGCAACAGAGTTGTTTGTGTGTGTCTGTGTGTGTAAATGCATGTGTGTGCATGTCTGTGCATGTGTCTCTTATTGCCTTTTCGACTTTGTGGGTAATTCTAAAAATGATCTCTTCGAAGTAGAGTCAGGCCTCTGGGGAGGAGAGGTCCTCTCTGAAGAGCCTGCTCGTGCTGGACATGGAAGTGAGGACACAGTTAATGCAGGTCCCCTGTCTTGTTTAGTTATGGAAGGCTGCTCATATTCTCCCCTGAAAGCAAATGTAGCATCTGTCAGGTAGAAACTGACTGAATGACTGACTGTGTGGAGGTGGGGACACTGCCATCTGGAAACCATTCAGCCTTTGACTTTGTTTCATTAAAAAGACTACGTCAACTCACCTCTTTAAACGTGACCTTTAGAATAAAACTATATACGGGTGTTTTTTTTCATTTACCTGAGCCTTATATTTTGTCAGGAGTCTTAAATTGAGACAATCTAACAATGATTCTCCTCAAAACACATTTCATAAAGAGACAGCAAGATTTATTGATGAGCACTGGTCTTGTGGGCTAACTGAGTCTCCTTTTGTCTCTAATTTGACGCTGACAAGCTACAATTTTATGATGTGTGAAAATATCTGTCATGAAGCAGTGGAGTGCAGTGGGCTGGCAGCTGTCAGTGTGGACAGTGACAGGGTCACATATTGCATTTAGAGCCCTTCTCTCTGACTGTCAGGCAGCCTCGGAAGTTTTCTGTAGTCAAAACATATTGGCGTTGAAGATATCCAACAGGGAAGCCACAAATTGTCCGTTGAGAAAATCCTCAAACCCAAGTGGATTGGAGATGAATGGTGTAGAATGATAGGATTAGCTGCTCCTCTCTGTGGGATTATTCAAAGGCTATGAAGAGTATTAATGCCCATTCATTTTACCCAGAATGCATTCCCATAAGCAATTTAGTACAGAAACACATGCATGTGCATACTCTGCTTGACGATAGCAGCCACTATGAGACAATCTTCTAAAGACATGGATTGCATAAAAATGAAGCATCAGGTCAAGGGACTATTTTTGGTCGAAGACATGTTGAGAGTAATTCTCAACTACACAAAGAGTTTTCATTAAATGGTGGTGGGGTAGTGCATATTCAGGTCTCGAAGGAAATTACAATGAAGAGGTTTTCAAAAATTGTGCTCCACCTTCTGAAGTGCTGACTCCCCGAGTAAATCATTTGTGTGGATTTACTAACTAATCATTTCCAGCAAAAAAAAAAAAATCACAATATTTTTTTTCAACATCTTTCTTCAGCAAGGACTGTCCATAAGTGAACTCAAAATGTAATAGAGGGCCAAGTTTGGCCTCTGATGACAGCAAAGTAAACTTTACCATTAATTAGGTTAGGGCATATTTTATCAGCTATTAACTTGCATGAAGCAGATAATCTGTGCACCACCCTGTATTAAATTTTCAGTCCAATGCATGATACTTCATCCTTATCTATAATAGTCAGCAACAAAATTACTTCATTTTCCTGTGTGCAACGGAATGGCACAAATGGCAACAAATCAGAATGAATCAACTACTTTGTGAAATGGAACATTGTGATTTAGTCTAAATGTCTGTATTTAAAGTATGTCAAGAAGGGAAGTATTGTGTCATTTTGACCAGTGTCCATTCACGAAGACCCATAGTTGAACAGAGTCTCACTCTAATTAGGGGGTAATTAACAGGATGTCATTGCTATATCATGACTGACGTGGTTGTTTTGCTGAGTGGTTATTAAGCAGAGCACTTTGAAGCGAATCAGCCAGCTATTGCTTGTGACCCACTTCCACATACAGTACCTGCATGTATCAGCATAAGGTTAATTAGACTGAAGCTTCCAAAAGGTCACAGCACCATTTAAATTAGTCATTGCTATTTGTCTGATCTGAATCACGAGCAACACTGGGCCAATTAGATCAAATTAGACTGATGGTAGTTGTGGTGGCCTAGCAATCTATGTTAAAGACCATGACAGCAAGGATGCCACCTCCCTAGCAACGCTTTAGCTTCAGATCTGGTTGGAGAAACCAGCACTACATCACATCATTGTCCCTTGACATTCCCTTCACTCCAGCGAGGACTGCAGTACTTATTATTCGATGAAATATTGGTATATGTAAAAAGTGACATTTTCAGGCACCTCGGGAGGGGTAATCAGAGTTGATGGGAATTGAAACGGTAATCTCTTGAGTCTTTGTGTAGAGTGGACTTACACTATGTGAGCATCCAATGCCTTGATTACAAGCACCTGAAGCAAAGAGCAATCACCAGTAAGATGAGATCTGCCTCAAGCAAAGTCCACTCTACCAGGATACTCTACAAGGGGGAAATAGCAGCATTCCTGTTTTAGACTAATGGGCTGTGACAATAATAAAGCTGCTTCAAATAATTTAAGCACCAAAAGCACATTCCAGCAGAGGAACACTGAAGCTTGGAACTCAAACTGCGTTCACTAAATATTTTTTTCCTCTGCTGCCGGCTGTGCAGAGCTCCTGGAGAAATTGCTCTGAATTTCTATAAGGCTCATATCCCTCGGTGGGGCCATCTGAGAATTCAGCCGACGGCTCGTACACAACTGAGGGACTATCAGAAGGGAGGAAGTCGTTGATTAGACACACGTCGCAACGAATACACGTCGTGAGACAAGAATGCCACAACAAGCATGCAATAATTAAAGATACTGTACCTGAAGAATGCAAGCCACACAACAGAACAAAAGAAATTTCTATCTTTGTCTCTGCCACACAGCAGGAAAGAGAGATTCTTCTTCTATCCCACTTTGACTTCTGAGCAGAATTATAGTCAACGTTCTTGCTTTACAGCCTTGTTCCTTACTGGTAATTGCAAAGGAAAAATCATTGCACCGCAAAGTGCTGTATGTATGCATCTGTAAAAGGACATTTAATGTACTCTATTGTGTTCTCATCTTAGTAACACGATGGGCACCTCAAAGAACCCTCTTATCAATGTTGTCTGTTCCTCTTCATCTAACACTCATTCTTTTCTAGCAGCCTTAGGTCTGGTTTAATCAAACGAGAGCTCGTTTGTCCAAAAAGCATAATCATGATACAACTTCTGACATTAAACAGATAACTGTATTTAGTTTCACATGTATACAGTGAACATGGGATCATTCATGCCCCAGTCGTGCATCATTTTAGAGCAGAAAGGTTAATTGTTGGTGTACTTTATGTCCATATAATAAGTTATCCCCCATCCATCCATTTTTGTGGACTGCTTCTCCACATGAGGGCTTGAGTGACCTGGAGCCTATCCCAATTGACTTTGGGTGTTGTCCAATCACAGGGCACACATAGAAAAACAACCATTCACACCTAGTTAGCCTTCCATCCAAGGAACATAATTCGGGGCGGTAATGTAGAAGGAACCCCGAGTTCCTGGAGAAAATCCATGCGCAAACAGGGAGACTCCAAACTCCACACAGAATGGAATCCAGAGTATCTTAGAACTCTAAGGTGGATATTCTGACTCAGTGATCACTAATCTTTTTGAAACTGAAAGTTACTTCTTGGATACTGATTAATGTGAAGGACTACAAGTGCGATGCACACTTTGGGAATAACACATTTTGACCAAATTACCTTGAAAACATTCATTCATTTTCTATAAATCTCTGCCAGTGTTCTCTGCCAGCTACAACACATCCAGAAAATCACAATGTCTTATCACTGGTAAGCAATTTGTAGAACAGGTCTATGAGCACACTTTAGTTTACCCTCCTCCAAGGGGTCACCAACCTTTTTTGAAGCCGATGGCTACTTCGTGAGGACCAATCGTATGATGGACTACATGACCTGCTTGCGACAAACTTCCAAAATAACAAAACTCCTTACACTCTGGGGAAAAAAAAATAAAATAAAAAAATACTTTATATTATATGACATTATTTTAAAATGTTAATTAATGTAAGCAAGTCATATTAAAAATTAAAAACAAATATTTATAACAGTTTGTGACCTGTGCTATTTTTAGAACATACCTCATGCCTGTAGGCACCGTGTAGGTGACCCCTGCCCTGTTCTAACCACTCCCCATAACATTATCAACAAAGGATCATTTTTAGGTACTCTATGTTGTTTGTTACAGTTTAACTCAATGCTACATACAGCAAACCTTCATTCTTACCTGTGCTGCTGACCGATACGAGAAAAGAACTGTCATTTGGCTGGTTGTGATGCATTTTGAAAGGGAACGTGAACTACAAATAAGAAAGCGCCCTAATTTTTTATGCAAGCTGTTTGAAATGAATGATGATATTATAAGCTTAACGTGTTAGCTTTAATTGCCCCGTGAGTTTATCATATGAATGAGTCTTATGTGCGTACGTAAGACTTCTTTCACCTTTCATTTGACACTTTTGTGATGGTCATGGGAAGCGATTGATTTCAGTTTGTCCCCCCCTGACCAAATATTAACTTGAATAACTAATTATTTGTAATTTCTACAATTTTCGGGGAGATGTGGTACATTATCTGACAGAAGAGCTGGGGTGCATATGTTTTTGACCATGGCTGTAGCTGTCCTCTGGAAATCGTAAACAGAACAGAATTTTACTTTTTGTCTTGCAAAAAAAAACACCGCTCAAGGAATACTAACAAGGGCGCCTTTGCATGTGGGAAATGTGGAAAAATATAATTTGGGCCACACCACATTATCCCCTCAATCTTTAAATGAAATTTTCATGGGCCCAATCATTCATGAGCCCTGAGAATCATTATCATTGACCTTCCCCTTACAACAGGCATGAATTTAGATGACGGGTATTGAGAGCGTAGATGTACTTTGTATTTCACATTTGGTGTATGTTATATAATGACAAAATCACATTCTGTCACGACCAATCGGAACGGGAGTAGGACCCAAATGCAGGAGGACACGGAAGATGGAAGGTAGTTCGGGGGGAAACGTTTATTATTCCGTGGTCGGGGATCGGGCAGGCAGTCAGGTGCAGCAGCAGTAGTGGGACGTCGGGCGAAGAGAGCAGGTAGGCAGAAGTCGGTACACGGGAGAACGATCAAAGCAGGCAGAAGTATCAAAGGAGTCAGGCTTACGGGGTCGGTCGGAGAACAGGCGGAGGTCGGTACACACGGGTTGACGATCAGGGATACAGAAGTACTCGAACGGGGCATGAAGCTCAACGATCTGGCGCGGACCAGTCGTCATCGGGGTCATATAAATACACAGGATAATTAGCCCGCATGAGGTGCAGGTGTGCGCCTCCCAATCAGCGCAACCGCGCGGGCACCCACACAGCCCGGGCTGGATCAGCAGGATCATGACACATTCATCCATATGATCTAGTCATCCATTTTGGGTATCACTTCACGTCTATGATAAATACACCGAGAGAATTATTTTTATTTTGTCTCGTGGGGACACCTCCAAATCATGTAAATTACAATTTGGAAATATGTCTGTCACGTCCCATCGGAAACGAGAGTAGGACCCAAATGCAGGAACTTGGAAGACGCAAGGTAGTTCAAGAAGAGACACGTTCATTGTATGCAGGGGTAGGGGATCGAGCAGGCAGTCCAGTGCAGCAGCGGTAGTTGTGACGTCGGGCGAAGAGCAGATGAGCGGACAGGCAGTAGTCGGTACACAGGGAAACAATCCACGCAGGCAGAAGGATCAAGGAGTCAGGCTTGCAAGGTTGGTCGGAGAACGGACGAAGGTCGGTACACACAGGATCAATCAGGAGTACGAGAGTGCTGGAACGGGACATAAAGCTCAACGAACTGGCGGCGGACCAGTCGTCACCGGGTCCTATATATACGGGGGATGATCAGCCCGCATGAGGCACAGGTGTGTGCCTCCCAATTAGCGGAGCCGTGCGGGCACCCGCACAGCTCGTGTTGAAGCGGCAGGATCATGACAGTACCCCCCCCCCTCAAAGACACGGCTCCCAGACGTGCCTAAACGAAAAAACAGACAAAAGTAACACAGGCAGGGGTGGGCGGAAGGGGGTCCGGAGGAGGGCACGCCCCCCCCCTGAACCCCAGACTGGTGGCCATCCAGGCCACCAAACACGAGGCGTCCGGGCGGACAGGTCAGGAGGACGACCCGGACGCCAAGCACCAGGGTCCCCACGGGGCGATTCGGGCGGACGACCTCTGTGAGGAACCAAACGGCGAGGCAGGAACCAGAACGAGGCAGGCCACTGCTCCAGACGAGAACCTCCCACGCCGTCGTTGCAAGACGACCAGGGATTGGTCGCCAACGAGGGCAGGTCCTGAAGCGGCTGGGCGAACTCAGGAGTGAAGAAGATGATGGAGAGCAGGACCAGAGCCATGACCGCCACCCCGAAGTCTCTCCAGCTCCTGGGTGGCTCAACAGAACTCCCCAGCTCCTGCTGGACAGGGACGTGAGAAGGCGGCGGCGCCAGTACCGCCCCCTCCTGGACAGCAACTTGAGAAGGCGGCGCCAGTACCGCCCCCTCCTGGACAGCAACTTGAGAAGGCGGCGCCAGTACCGCCCCCTCCTGGACAGCAACTTGAGAAGGCGGCGCCAGTACCGCCCCCTCCTGGACAGCAACTTGAGAAGGCGGCGCCAGTACCGCCCCCTCCTGGACAGCAACTTGAGAAGGCGGCGCAAGGACCGCCCCTTCCTGGACAGCAACTTGAGAAGACAGCGACCCCGTCGCCGCCGCCTCCTGGACAGGAACGAGAGAAGGCAGCGACCCTGTCGCCGCCGCCTCCTGGACAGGAACGAGAGAAGGCAGCGACCCTGTCGCCGCCGCCTCCTGGACAGGAACGAGAGAAGGCAGCGACCCCGTCGCCGCCGCCTCCTGGACAGGAACGAGAGAAGGCAGCGACCCCGTCGCCTCCTGGACAGGAACGAGAGAAGGCGGCACCAGTACCGCCCCCTCCTGGACAGCAACTTGAGAAGGCGGCGCCAGTACCGCCCCCTCCTGGACAGCAACTTGAGAAGGCGGTGCCAGTACCGCCCCCTCCTGGACAGCAACTTGAGAAGACAGCGACCCAGTCGCCGCCGCCTCCTGGACAGGAACGAGAGAAGGCAGCGACCCCGTCGCCGCCGCCTCCTGGACAGGAACGAGAGAAGGCAGCGACCCCGTCGCCGCCGCCTCCTGGACAGGAACGAGAGAAGGCAGCGACCCCGTCGCCTCCTGGACAAGAACGAGAGAAGGCGGCGCCAGTACCGCCCCCTCCTGGACAGCAACTTGAGAAGGCGGCGCCAGTACCGCCCCCTCCTGGACAGCAACTTGAGAAGGCGGCGCCAGTACCGCCGCCTCCTGGACAGCAACTTGAGAAGACAGCGACCCAGTCGCCGCCGCCTCCTGGACAGGAACGAGAGAAGGCAGCGACCCCGTCGCCGCCGCCTCCTGGACAGGAACGAGAGAAGGCAGCGACCCCGTCACCGCCGCCTCCTGGACAGGAACGACAGAAGGCAGCGACCCCGTCGCCTCCTGGACAAGAACGAGCGAAGGCGGCGCCAGTACCGCCCCCTCCTGGACAGCAACTTGAGAAGGCGGCGCCAGTACCGCCCCCTCCTGGACAGCAACTTGAGAAGCGGCGCCAGTACCGCCCCCTCCTGGACAGCAACTTGAGAAGGCGGCGCCAGTACCACCGCCCCCTCCTGGACAGCAACTTGAGAAGGCGGCGCCAGTACCGCCCCCTCCTGGACAGCAACCTGAGAAGGCGGCGCCAGTACCGCCCCCTCCTGGACAGCAACCTGAGAAGGCGCGCCAGTACAACCCCCTCCTGGACAGCAACTTGAGAAGGCGGCGCCAGTACCGCCCCCTCCTGGACAGCAACTTGAGAAGGCGGCGCCAGTACCGCCCCCTCCTGGACAGCACCTTGAGAAGGCGGCGCCAGTACCGCCCCCTCCTGGACAGGAACGTGAGAAGGCGGCAGCAGCATCACCAACTCCACCTCCTCCTGGACGGGAGCGTGAGGCGGCTGGGGAACTGTCGCCACCTCCTGGACAGGAACGTGAGGGCGTGCCCGTCGCCGACAGAGCAGGAACAGGGAGCGGCCGCGGGCCGGTCGCCCACAGAGCAGGAACGGGGAACGTCCGCGGGCCGGTCGCCACTGCCACTCCAGAACACGGACGAGAAGCGGCTGTGGAGACGTCGCCACCTCCTGGACAGCAACGTGAGGCGGCATCGGGTCGGTCCCCACTGCCACGTGAGCTTGCAGTGCCCCCGTTGAAACAGCAACGTGGGCGTGGCGCGGTGGCGAATCTGTTTCCAGGGCAACGTGAACCTGAGTAGGCGGAGAGTCAGTCGAAACTTACACGTAGGCGTGTCTCGGGAGCGGGTCAGATCCAACTGCCGCATGAGCTCTGCTCGGAACCGCCAACACTGCGACGTGCACTTGAGGTGGCGAGTCTGTTCCCACTGTGGCGTGCACTTGGCAAGGGGGCGGGTCGGCTTCCACGGCAACGTGAACCTGAGTCAGCAGTGAGTCCGTCGCCGTTGCGACGTCAGCGTAGCTCGGCTGGTTCGCTAATCCTTGCCGGACCTGGGCCGTGAGAGCCGCCAATTCCGCGCTCTGCCTCTCTAATTGCGCCCGCATTTCGCGACAGAACGCCTCGTGGTATGACGGCTCCTCCTCCCTCTGGGCTGGAAGCTTCGCCACCAGCTGCGGGTCTGCCGGTCTCACCGTTACCGGCAAGGAGTGGGAGGACGGTGTCTTCGTTGCCGCGCAGCGAGAGACACCAGGGAGCGCCCGGCCGGGGCGTCTCCTCTGGCCGCCACGCGGAGGTCCCGGGTAGATGGCCAAGCGGGTTCCCTCGTACCGATAGGTGCACTTGGATCTACCGGGCGAAGTCGCTCGGGTGCTGGAAACGCGGGAAGGCGGGGCAAACTGACTGGGATCAAAAGCCGGGCAAAGAGACTCAAAATCAAAGTCGTCGGAGTCGTACTCAGGCAGCCCGGCATACAAATCACGGTCCTCCTCATATTCCGAAAAGTCAGAGTCCAGAAGAATATGAGGAGCCGGACGGGTCGTGTTCGGGACGTATTCATATCTCGCTAGCGGAGCGTAAGACACGGGAGCGGATGACGTCAGGGAGCCTACCCGGATTGGACAGGCTTGGTCCTCCGGCAGACGGTCTACCTTGCGTTGGTCCCGGCGACGCCGGGTCTTTCCTGCTGGGTCCTGTATTGGCCAGTTCGTTCTGTCACGTCCCATCGGAACGAGAGGTAGGACCCAAATGCAGGAACTCGGAAGACGCAAGGTAGTTCAAGAAGAGACATGTTTATTGTATGCAGAGGTCGGGGATCGCGCAGGCAGTCCGGTGCAGCAGCGGTAGTTGTGACGTCGGGCGAAGAGAACAGATGAGCGGACAGGCAGGAGTCGGTACACGGGGAAACAATCCATGCAGGCAGAAGGATCAAGGAGTCAGGCTTGCAAGGTTGATCGGAGAACGGACGAAAGTCGGTACACACAGGGTCAATCAGGAGTACGAGAGTGCTGGAACGGGACATAAAGCTCAACGAACTGGCGGAGGACCAGTCGTCACCGGGTCCTATATATACGGGGGATGATCAGCCCGCATGAGGCACAGGTGTGTGCCTCCCAATTAGCGCAGCCGCGCGGGCACCCGCACAGCTCGTGTTGAAGCTGCAGGATCATGACAATGTCAACCATGAGACAACTCTGCCTATTGTTAAGACTAACATTTATTACTTTCATTTTTTTCATGTTATCAAAACCCCAACAGTCTTGGTACACAATCCAGTGATGATTTTAATCTGACATACCATTGTTTATGCTCTCTTTGTAATTCTTTAATTACAACACTATTACCTTTGCATGTACCTTTGGAGGTTTTCTCCCATTGTCATCTTCCAAGGTCACAGCTAATGAGGGCTGACATACTGTGCCTGGCTGGAGCCTCAAAGCAGACCTACTCAGCAATTCAGTGCCACCTCATTCAGGCTATGTGGAGATATTTCAGCGATTAAACCTAATTCGCTTATACCTATTCAGTCTACAGAAACGTCATTGTAAACTTGATATTTATTATAATTCAAATAATTTTTAACAGGTAAAAGAATTTACAAATATTATTCAAAGTGTGTATAAATGTTTTTGGGACAGCCTGTGTGTGTGTGTGTGTGTGTGTGTGTGTGTGTGTGTGTGTGTGTGTGTGTGTGTGTGTGTGCGTGTATATATTTATATATACAGGGTGACTGAAAAGTTACCTATTTTTAAGTACTGACTTGTAATTTATTTCTGAAGTATAATACAAGAATAAACAAGAGAAAAAAGTATATAACTGTACATGGAGGCTTTTTTTTGTGGGTGTCAGCATTAGCCACCAGTTTCTTAAGCCCCTTGGGAACCACATTAACTGATTTCACAAGGATCTCTTTTAGGATGGAAGACATCATTTCTCATATTTGCTCTCCAAGTTCTTCCAGAGTCATCTGTCTGGTCAAATACACTTCCCATACATCTTGGAACATGGACAAAAATATTGAGGAAAAATATTACAACAAATGAACAAATTATGTTTTTTTAAATATGGGGGTACTTTTCAATCAAACTGTATATAATGTAACGAAAATATTTTAGAGTCTTGCACGGTGGATGACTTATTAGCACATCGGCCTAACAGTTTTGACAACCCAGGTTCAAATCTGGCATTCCCTGTGTGGAGTTTGATTATTCTCCATCTACCTTATGTGGATTTTCTCCGGGCACACGGGTTTCCTCCCACATCACAAAAACATGAAGGGTAGGTAAATTGAAGACTCTAAACTTTGCATAGGTGTGACTGTGCATGTGAATGGTTGTTAGTTTATACATGCCTTGTGATTGGCTGGCGACATGTTCAGGGTATATCACAAACATATAATCCTGTAAAATGCAAATAATTTATCAATACACAATGTTAAATGAAGAAACTCCTGCAGAAAAGCAAGTGGTGTATTTTTTGCACACACTATGGGATGCCAGATAACCTCCTAATCTCACCCATCTTAATATCTAATATCACATCGAGACAGCCCTGATAATAGCATCTGGCATGAAATAGATTCTAGCCCTTTTATAATTTGTGTCTAAGGCTTTTCTCAGGAGAGCAACCAGCATGAGATGGGGAGTTTAGGATGGCGCATAGTAAGTGTCTATTTTTTTTTAACTGTTTGTACGACACATTCACATCCATCATAACCACTTAATTGCTTGTGATCGTGGTGCATTTGTGTTGATTGCATAATACTTTTTTTTTTTTTTTTTTCGTAAATGTTAACCTGTAGTTATATGATGGCATGCACTTCCACACTGACCTCTCTGGGGGACAGACAATTTCAACATGGAACAAGAAGCATTGCATCAGATAATTATCTTGACACAAGGTTGTCTTTTTTTATCTGGACTCAGCACACCTAATTCCCCCTGCAATTAAAAAAAACAAGAACACTATATTTTTCAATCAGTTAAACAGTGACGAAGCCCTTATGATCAAATTAAAGAGAAGTGACTTGAGATAAGTATACACAGATCATTTTGCCTCAATCAAGGCCATTATGAGTGTAGAAGATGAGGCATTATTGGCCCTATATATACACGCTGTTCACTGCAAGGTGCAAGTCAACGAGGAATGTGTGTCGATATGGCACAGATCAGGTATAATGACCTCAATAATAGCCTCTTACTAAACTTTCACTAAGAGCTACATTAATACTAATAATGAATCTCTGTTTATGAACCCTCCCTTCATTCATTATAATGACACCTTGTAGAAAAAGTGTAATGTAATCTGTGATCCCTGTGATGATGTACATTTTCACATTTACCAATTTGTTTTGTGCTGTCGAAACATGAGCCCTCATTGCTCCAAAATGAAGTTCTGCTCCAAAAACATGTGATGTATTTGGTACAGAGAAAATGGTTGTTCCAGTTTTAGTAACTAATTAATGCTTTATCAATATTAATGGTGAACTCCACTTTTAGAAAATTGTAATTAGCTGCATTATCCTCGAGCCATTTGTGTCAAAAGTTATCTGTATAGCTCAAATCAAGCTCTGGCAACAACTGTAGTTTCTGGCCAAGTGGGTAAAATCTGCAGCTGTGACAAGGAAGTAATTGCAGGCCCAAATAGCAGATGAGAAGCCTACTCAGCATGCACTGCTTTTTATTCTGCTTGAAAAATCGAATGTGCTGGATGGATGGATGGTGTCATAATTCACAGAACCCACCTGGTGATTCCCTGAGCACCATTGCTGTTTCCCTTCAGCCAGCTGCTCCCTGTACCCCCAATCATTCGACAATGCCGCTACAATTCACTGTGACCTTGAGCGACGTGTCCCTTCTCTTTGGTCGGAATGTTTTTGGGCCTTGTCTCCCTAGCCATCCCTCCTCATTTAGAGACACACCTGTGCTCAGACCAAAATCATTATGCAGAGCAGCTTTGGAAATGTGCAGCATTTAAGGAACATTTGATACTCGTGGATTTTCTCTTTTACTCCGACTTTTCTTACCTCAACCATCCATTACCTACCAGTTGTGCTCTTATTAGCTGTAATAAAGATTAACTGTGTTTAAGTAGGTGGGTATCAAGGAATTGTTCTGTCACTTCAACAATTCAACAATTTTGTCAATAATGTACAGATTATCACATCTCTAAAAGATTGTGCTGATTATCATGTGGTGTCTTTTTTTCTCCCCCTTTATCTGACCGTCTCAGTTAAGGTCCCGGGCCATCAATCGTAAAAGTTAAACCTGTTCAGTATTGACAATTGCAAATTCTTGTGGGTGGCCATCACTGATGACGACCAAGCCACAAACTCTGTCATTTTGGCATGGAACGGAACAGTAGCCAATTACATAGTAACCTGAGGTGTGTTCCATTTCTGGACACAAATACATAGAGGTGAACCAGTTCTGATGACTGTTTGTACAAGATTTCTGCCAAGCCATTGAGATTTTTAAAGGTCTAATCCAGAGGACCTATATTTTATTTATATATCACACAAACATAGCTAATTTTTCATTTTAAAAAAATATTTAAAAAAATTCTCAACACAACAGAAATGAAATGAATTCGCGCCAAAGTGCACATTTTCTTTGTAATCCGAATGCCTTTGATCTCTGTTTCAAGCCAAAACTCTGTTCAAGCTGACATCATGCCAAGACAAACCCTGTAAACGCAATGGCTTCCTATATAGACAATCATACATGCTGCGAGTGGGAACTAGAGGATATAGACAGCAGTGATGAAGATGTTTTTATGGAATTCTCTGTTGAAAAGATAGCAACTGAAGAGGAGAAATTTTCCGTTGTTCTCCGTCAGTCTTTGATGCAGAACAGCCGTATGCAACACACTTCTTCATTATTGTTGCTAGCTTTTTCACTCTCTGGCTAAATGTTGTGTTAACGTAACGTCACATTCCAGGGAGTTATAGAACTTGCTGAATCAAAGTGACATTTCGAACAAAATCTTGAGACTGGCTTTGACGCTAATTTATTTCATTTCTATTGTGTTGAGAATGTTTAAAAAATATTTTTTTAATGGAATTTTACATTTCCTCTGGATTAGACCTTTAACAGACATACTTAATTGTTTGTATTTTCTGGCAGTCTATATGCAAAATGGCTTCATGTTGCTCCTCACAGATTAGTCTTAACAGTACGACAGGCTTCTAGTTTGAGGAAAAAGATTACTATCGGTGGACTTAGTACAAATATCAACAAAATTGTAGTGGACATACTCCCCGCAACTTCACGTGTCACAGTGACTTCCCCACAGCTTGATAAACTGCATTCTTCACTGCAGCCCTGGTGTTTCAGACAGCCACTAGAAGACACCTACTAGACCCTAAATTAATTAGCAGGTCCCATTGAAATCTTGGTTTCCAGTCATCTAAGGGTACTTTACTTCGTTTGAACTGACAGCAGCCAAAAGTTAGGATCCTCTGTCTGGGAGACCAAACTGGTACAGATCAATGGAACGCGAAAACAGCAGTGAACTATTTGCTTAATACATGCATGCACCACTGTCACCCACTGCCGTTGCATAGTATTACATCCTGTGAACCTTTCAGTTGTTTGTTGACCAAAGATTGTCTGTTTTGAGTTTTATTACAATCTGCAGAAATATTCCAAATATATTCTTTGATGACTTTGAGGACTCTTTGTCTTGATTTGAAATTCCATGCATCATGAAATTTGTTTTGAATCATAAGCAGTTGATTTGCCAAGACTGTTTCAACCATCATTTGATATCCTTGACATGAATAAAAAGTACAATATTGGGAGTACATGATTTTAAATACATTTTATTGGTGAAACTTGTAGACGAAAGTCAAGCTGATGGGTGTGGTCTTGTCTGGTCCTCGGCCCTCTTCATTGTCCCCGGGGTATTTAACACCTGGCTTCCTTATTAGCTCCCCAGGTATGGGGTGGGCTTCTGGCATCCCTTGCCCCTCCCCTTTCTTTGTTCGGGCACACCAAATGTAAGTTTTCTGGACTTGCTAGCGGATCCCAGAACGAGGCGGGGAGAGAGCTGCCCCTCATGCTGTCCAACTGTATTGTGTCAACCGTCAAGACATTTAAGTTCCTTAGAATTACATTCTCACAGAACCTGAAGTGAGAGATCAACATCAACTCTATCTTCAAAAAGGCCCAGCAAAGGATCTACTTCTTGTAGCTCCTAAGTAACCACGGCCTGCCACGAGAGCTGCAGCGACAGTTTTACACAGCAGTGATCGAATCAGTACTGTGTACCTCCATTAGAGTCTCATTTGGTGCTGCCACAAAAAAAGTGAAAATTCAGACTGCAATAAACTATAATAACAATAAACAACAACAATAAAAACTGCTGAAAAGATTGTCAGTACCCGCCTTTCCACCTTCGAGGACTTGCACACTACCCGACCTAAGACAAGAGTAGACAAAAGCTTCTTAGACCCTCCACATCCTGAC
Organism: Syngnathoides biaculeatus; assembly: GCF_019802595.1. Lineage (NCBI taxonomy): Eukaryota > Metazoa > Chordata > Actinopteri > Syngnathiformes > Syngnathidae > Syngnathoides > Syngnathoides biaculeatus. The sequence goes on from NC_084651.1 coordinate 20,755,856, forward strand.
CACCAACTCTTTCACTTGTTTCTCTCAGGTAGCTGCTACCGAACAATGCAAACCAAAACTAGCAGGGACTCCAACAGCTTCTTCACCCTCGCAATTAACTGATTCAAAGGTTAATTTAAAATTCAATTGATACATGCTGCCATTTTTTTATCTTGAGTTTGTTTTCACATTCTGCCTTGCCAATTATCATATATTATACGTTACTTGTCCACTCACTGTAGTAGTCTCATCACACTGCACCATCTACGCATCTGTTGTTGACCAATACTAGCCTATCACACTTAAGTAGCATTTGCTCCACTTGCACAATCGACAGGAATATCTGCAACACTTGTGCAATCGACATTGTCCCAGATTATTGCCCAACTAGTCACTTTAAACTGCATTCATTCCCTGAAGTCTTGAGGCCCGTTGCACAATGGTCACCACACTGGACTATTGCTTTATTAGGCACTCCAACTGCTCGAAATGCTAGAGGACTCTGCATCCTTTGCACAATTTTCAAGAAGTTCCGCCATTGCCAGATTACTACCAGCCCTTATTGCTCCATGATTGTTTCGGTGATGTCTTTATGTCTCAATTTACTGTCCGTCTATTGCTGTCAAGTATGTTGTGCTGGAGTGGCTCCAACTACAGGAAACAAATTCCTTGTATGTTTCTGACATACTTGGAAATTAAAAATGATTCTGATTCTCACAGTAAGGCCTGATGAACAATAATTTTTCATCTTCCGACAATTTTCGTTTTAATTTTTCTGCCTCCTTTTTCTCATTCGACCAAACCTGTCTCCGTGCTTCCAGAGATGACTGAGACACACCCCCACCAGTTGATCTACATTCATGAGTAACACACCAGTGTTACACACCATCCGAAGCAAACATTTGCCACTGCAACTTTGCATTACATTAGCCGTGTTAGCTAGCTAGCAGTAGGTTGTTGGCAGTGAGGGTTGTGCGAAATATCTTGCAACAAGTATTCCCAGATATGACATCATCAGAACACCCTGCTTTGGCCGTTTTATTGCGGTGATATAAGCCTTGGAGACAAAAGTGCAGTTTTGGATGATATTCGGAGAAAAGTTTTTACTGTCTGAAAATCTGTGGTTTCATGAGTTACAGAATATTAAGAAATAGAGTATCTCAGCTATATCAACTACAGTCACTCTAGTCAACGTATTGCTAAAATATCTGACAATTTTGATCAAACTTGTGCATCGCTCTTTGCAAAGGGATTCTACTCTGCATTTGCAAACCTACATCTTAAAGGTCTGGGATTTTTTTTGTTAGTTTTTTCCCAGTTACTCAGAATTCTCTACAAGGTAGTCTAGCTTGTGCTGGTGTCACAGGTATTCTGTTATTTGGCCTGGAAGTTTGGCGTAATAAATCTCCTTGAGGATTTAAAGGTGCATACTTTGATCAGCCCAGCCTTCAGATTGCTTTTGCGCTCAGCTCCAGCAGCGTTGCTGTGTTTCAAAACATTGCTTTAACAGGCCAATACTTAATAGCACTGTTCGTCACTGAAGTATAAATGTGACAGAGCTATTTGAAGATGGGGAAAAGCTGTGGGGAGCTTTCTCAGAGACACTTTTCACATTCTGTAGCTCCCCTGTATATCTATGATATGAATAAAGGAAGTGAAAAGACTAAGTATATGATCCTCTCACTCACTCCCCTTACAGTCCATAAGTTTTGGTGAGTTTGAGTTTTTGGTGTTGGTTGTAGTGTTTGGGATATTGGAACAAATTTACAAATGGATTAATGAGATAACTGAATTGTGAAAGCACCCTTTATGACATTAAACAGCTGTTCATTTTTTGATCACTGTAAAATGGGGTACTAATAAAAGCATTGCCATTGCTTCTGATCATTCCTTAAATAATCGTGTTCTCATGAGGATTAATTAGCGAGGGTTTTCAAAAAGAAAATAACTGTCCAGCATGTGTGCTAAAACACTGGTGAGTCATCCTGCAAGTTTAACATCCAACATCATGGACATTTTGCAATGTACAGTTTTTACCTAATTTCACTGTCGTTGATATAATTCATAGACAACCTACTGAACATATTTTTGAGTAACAATTAAAATGTGTTTGCCTAGTTAGAAAAATTAGTATACAGTCCTACAAAACTCTTATAAATTCTTATGAGGAACATGTTTCAATATTTCACCTTGCACTCGGCTAAATGCAGCATCTCTGTATGAGCAAGCGTTTGCTTCAACAGCATTGAGTCTCTTAAATCTGCAGTTTTCATTTCACCATTTAACATTCAAATGGTAAAATCTGTGCACGAATAGTTAAGCATTATTTTAGCCAAAATAGTTTACTGAGAAATGTTTCACTCTTGTTCCAGAAAACCACAATTAAAAGATTAAAAAAAAATATTAATTCAATCCCTCACCTTTTCAGATCTTCTTCCATTAGAGACAAAGACTCAAAGCACCTAGTTTCTGCATATGCTTGAATATCATTATCTTTGTACGAATGCAAGAAATGTAGAAACGTACAGCAGCCTTTGCCAGTGAGAAAATAAAATACAGATGGAAGCGAGCCGACGGGATGACTAATAGCTTGCTGTTTGAACCACACGCCCATCTCAGCAAAATGCCTGCTCTTGCAAAGTGAGCCATTATACAATTATCAATGAGCCTGCCTCGCCTTTGAGTTCACCCAGCATTGAGGATTTAACACCCTTAAAAAGAATTTAAAAACGCTGTGTGGAAGCTGTCTTCTGTTATGCCCAGAATGTGGATGAACTGAGCACAAAAGAGACTGTCACTCCTCATGTCCCTCCTGTCCCTAATCCCTGCACTCCTGAGTGTGCCATTATCAGAGCTCATATCTCAGCAGGAGAATGCCCCCCGGGTCTGCATAGAGGGAGAACTGACCTCCTCGGAGCTACTACGTCCTTGGACCAAAGTAATTTTCAAGGCCTAGAAACATGTTGACCTTTTATCTTTCATGCATTTTGGACACTCTCCAAGGCACTGTTAGTCATTTCAATGAAGTCATAAGACCTGTACTGTATATGTATCAATGCCTGCTGTACTAAAAGCCTACTTTTGCAAAACGTGCCCCTAAACAGTATATTGAGCAAATGAGGTCTGACCTTTGCACTGTCTGTAGTGAATTAGTGCTTGTTTCTTTTTACCTCTGGCCAGACTCAGATGCACAGCTCTATGTTGAGCTTAAAATGTCAACTTCACCGGGCCAAGTCTGCCCACGGAAAAACAAGGATAAGCAGCTCTGCTTTAAAAAACAGGTTCTTCACTTCGTGCTTCTGCGCTACGTATGCATATGAGCATGCTGGTTAAAACTGTGGTCTAAATACCGTGGGCTCAAAATCGTATTATTTACTCATGGTACTCCAACGTATCTAGTTTTTTTTAATCCCGTTTTGGAACAGTTGTATCTGTAATTAGAAGTACTATATGGTTTTTGAAGCTATATTAACGGGAAAATAAAGCCATCTCTTTTGTTGTGCATTGAATACTGATAGGGAAACCTAAAATGCAAAAGTCAAAAGAAAAGGCAACATTATCCCTTTCTAGTAAGGAGCATATTTTTATTTTAATTTGGCTGATAGGCTGTCTTTTTTTAAACCCCTCTGCAACTGTTGCATCGCATAGGGGTCCACATAGACCCTGTATTAATGGGGCTGTGCAAATGGGATGAACAATCATCCTCTTTGAGCAACTGAACACAGGGAAGGAAATCACAGAACATTTTAAGCAAAGAGAGTTCATTACATCCTTTAAAATCCCAGTTGACCAAAACATTCCCGTCTTCAAGCCACTGACTAATTATTCCTGAAGTGAAAGACCAGTGAAGAAATAGACCTACAGAGTGTAATCTTCTGAATGTTTTCAGATTGTAATTTATTTTTGATGACTAAAATATTCTAACATTTACTTCTGTAATTGGAAAATATGTCACAATTGTGGAAAATTGTTTTTTTTTTTTTTACTATACTTAACATTCTTCCAAGGAGTCCCTGTTAAATTATTGCCACAGAATTTGCAGTTTGAGATCGGGCCTTGAAAAATCTGGCTGTACAATGCTTTGGATAACAATATTGCCTGTTATTGTATAAAATAGATTACAGTTCTATCTATTTAGAAAGTGTGTGTTACTTGAAAACATTGTGGATATGTGAAGGTTATTGGCAAACATTCGGTCTCCTCCAGCATATATGATTTTGTTTATTTGTTGTCTTTCTTCACTGCTCTGTGGTTTTCACCGCAGAAGAGGAAGCCAGCATAACAATAATCTTCATGTTGGTCATTTATTTTCAAAAACCTAGGAAAAACATTCTTGTGCTGTCCTTTACACTGCAGATCGAACTTCTGAATTCATGGCTATACCTAATTATGCATTTATTGTGTTTCTAAGGGCCTGATTAATTGATTTTGAGTATATATATATATATATATATATATATATTTTTTTTTTTTTTTTTTTGATTTTATATACATCTATATATTTTTAAATTTGTTTTTTTTTTGTTTGTGTTTCCTGACTGATCCTGAGATTTTTACCAACTTAAATTTAAATTAATTTTAAAAAAAAAGCCCAGACTTCCCTGTTCACGTCTATCTCCTCTAGTTCTTGGCATTCCCAGGTAATGTGGTCTCGGTCTGCTTGCTCATCTTTACACTATTCCTCCTTTAGTCGTGAACAAGACACTAAGATAAAGTACTTGGACTCCTCAACTTCAGAAGCAGGTCTCATTTTACCTGGAAGCTGCAGTCCACTGTTTTCTAATTGAGAACTATGAGTTCCAATGTAGAGGTGCTAATCAAAATTCTGTCGGTATATCAAAGAAGAGAAGCAGGAATAAAGAGCAGCCTTGACAAATTGCATCATCCATTATGAACAAGTTCAACTTAGTGCAGGCACTGGGAAACCAGGGTTGTCAAATGTAGGGCTTACAGGCCAGAAACAGTCTATCACTTTCAATTGTTAAAGACTATTTAGCTTGTTAATAATTAACTTGTACTGGATGTACTTCCGTATAGGCTGCAATGATGTGTCAAAGTTTTGTCAAGCCAGGTATACCACACTAAAGTTGTACAAAAAGGAATGTATTAGATATAAAATTACACATTGGGTTAAGATTGTGCAAAATGAAACACTGAAGTTCCTTCAAGGGTTTACGAATATTGGTCATGGTGAGCTGACGAGTGAATGAATGTATAATTGGGGGGTAAAATGTAGTACAATGATATTAAAATAATAAAAGTACAATAGTTTTTTTAAGAAATTTCAACTTGTTAATGATTCACAACAAGATAATAATCAATACGTGAATATTTTCTTACTGTACTTGAAATAATTTGCACCAAAACAATGGGAAAATGTTGTAATGTTGAAATTATTGGTTATTAAACCACGTATATATTGGTCTGGCCCAATGTGAGCATAATGTTGTGGATGTGGCCCGTAGACTCAAATGGGTTTCTTATACCACTGTCTTAACGCACGTTGTTAGTAGTTGTGGGCCCCAGCCCCATACTACTGGAAAACCCCTTATAGAACTCTGCAAGTAACATATTCAAATGAAGTCCACAAAGCACACGTGGCTTGGTTGAGCAAACAGCTACATTCACCCTTCTTGAAAAATGAGCACACTAATTCCAGTGTTGCAGTATTGTAGCCTGACCTCCATGCAATATTAGCTCAGCTGGAAAAAAAAGAAAGATTTGCTTTTTTTTTTCTTCTTCAGGAATGCAGGATTTGTCTAGCAGAACTGCTCGTAGTTCCATTATCGATTCCCAAACAATCTGCTACTGCTACATACAGTGAAGAAAATAAGTATTTGAACACCATGCTATATTGCAAGTTCTCCCACTTAGAAAATCATGGAGGGGTCTGAAATTTTCATCATAGGTACATGTCCACTGTGAGAGAGATAATATAAAAAGAAAAATCAAGAAATTACAACGTATGATTTGTTAATGATTTATTTGTGTGATACTGCTGTAAATAAGTATTTGAACACCTGTCTATCATCTAGTATTCCGACCCTCAAAGACCTGTTAGTCCGCCTTTAAAAGTCCACCTCCACTCCATCATGTATTATCCTGAATCAGATGCACCTGTGTGAGGTCGTTACTTGCATAAAGACAGCTGTCCACCCCATACAATCAGTAAGACTCAAACTTGTAAAACGGTCAAGACCAAAGAGCTCTCCAAAGATACCAGGGACAAAATTGTACAACTCTACACGGCTGGAAAGGGCTACGGAGAAATTGTCGAGAAGCTTGGTGAAAAAAGGTCCACTTTTGGAGCAATATTTAGAAAACGGAAGAAGATAAATATGAGGGTCAATCTCAATCGGAGTGGAGCCCCATGCAAGATATCACCTCGTGGGGTTTCAATGATCCTTAGAAAGGTGAGGAATCAGCCCAGGAATACACAACAGGACTTGGTCAATGACCTGAAAAAGCTGGGACCACCGTTTCCAAGGTGACTGTTGGTTGTACACTAAGACATCATGGTTTGAAATCATGCATGGCACGGAAGGTTCCCCTTCTTAATCTAATACATGTCAAGGCCCATCTTAAGTTTGGCAATGACCATTTGGATTATACAGAGGAGTCATGGGAAAATGTTTTGTGGTCAGATGAGACCAAAATTGAACTTTTTGGTCATACTTCCACTAACCATGTTTTGAGCAAGACGAATGATGAGTTCCATCCCTATTGTGAAGCATGGTGGTGGTAGTGTCATGCTTTGTGGGTGTTTTTCTGCGCTTGGGACAGGACGACTGCGCTGTATTAAGGAGAGGATGACTGCGGCTATGTATTGTGAGATTTTGCTGAACAACCTCTTTATCTCAGTCAGAGCATTGAAGATGCGTCGTGGCTGGGTCTTTCAACATGACAATGGCTCGAAGCATGCAACCAGGAAAACCAAGGAATGGCTCCGGAACAAGCATATCCGAGTTCTGGCATGGCCTAGTCAGTCTTCAGACCTAAACCCAATAGAAAATCTTTAGAGAGAGCTGAAACGCTGTGTTTCTCAGCGACAGCCCAGAAACCTGTCTAATCTAGAGGATATCTGTGTGGCGGAGTGGGCCAAAATCCCTCCTGCTGTGTGTGCAAACCTGATGAACAACTACAGGAAACGTTTAACCTCTGTATTTGCAAACAAAGGCTACCAAATATTAACTCAGGTGTTCAAATACTTATTTGCAGCTGTATCACACAAATAAATTGTTAAAAAAATCTTACATTGTGATTTCTGGATTTTTCTATTTAGATTATCTATCTCACAGTGGACATGCACCCATAATGAAAATTTCAGACCCCTATATGATTTCTAAGTGGGAGAACTTGCAATATAGCAGTGTGTTCAAATACATATTTTCTTTACTGTATCTCTTTTGCCAGTCATGTTTTTGATTTAGGTTGGTCTGTTCAAACGACTTTGCAAAAAAAAGAAAGGAAAATAAGTAGGACGTGAACTCTGTTGTCATTCCTTCATATATGTACTACGATTTTCCTGTACCATATGCAAAATAGATCAAATCATTCTCAGCACATCTTACCATGTGTTAGATCATAAATACAGTTTTATTTTCAATGACTAATTCTAATTCTTGCATCAAATAAAAATAAATTATGACCCAAACTTCAAGGTGGGCTTTCTCTATTAAATAATTTAAATTACCTCTTGTCGCATCAGTGACTCTCGCAAGGCATTGCCCTTTGCCAATACAATGTGATCCTGAGCATTTTCAGGTATTCTCGCAATAATAAAGTTTGGTAGGCAACTGGTTATCATATCTGCCTCACAGTTCTCAGAACCTGGGTTCAAATCCAGGCTCTCCTGTGTTGTTTGCCCAGTGACTGTGTGGGTTTTCTCTGTGTTCCTCGGTTTTCTCCCACATCCCAAAAACATGCATTGTATGTAAATTGAAAACTAATTTACCTTTGATTGTGAGTGTGAATTGTTGTTTGTTTATATGTGCCCTGCGATTGGCTGGTGACCAGTTCATGGTGTTCCCCATCTCTTGCCCAAAGATAGCTTGGATAGGATCCAGCACGTCCGCAACACTAATGAAGATAAGTGGCACAAAAAATAAGATGAATAAATGAATATTATGCTATAATCTAATCTCCATATGTGCTGCTCTTCATTCATTCATTTTCTAAGACACTTATCCTCACAAGGGTCGCTGGAGTGCTGGAGCCTATCCCAGCTATCTAGGTGGCAAGTTACACCCTGAACTGGATGCCAGCCAATTAAAAGGCACACAGAGACAGACAACAGTCACAATTACACCGAAGGGCAAATTGGAGTCACCAATTAATGCATCTTTTTGGGATGTTGTTTAAAAATTTCATAGTGGGTTTAAGATTTTGAAGCCCTCTTTTGTAATTAGAATATTGAACTGTTGGACGTCTTGAAAGAAAAAATGTGTAGTTAGTTGCCATATGACGGACAAAGTGTGTGTGTGCGTGTGTGTGTCACAAGCGAGTTTTCAAATTGCCAGACCAGAACCTTTTTATGACATTAAACAGGTTGCAGAACTTGGTTCATGGAGGAAAAGAAAAAAATGTCTCATAAAAATGCTTCTAATGATTTTTCTTTTCATTATGATGAACCAGCAGCACGGTGGATTATCTGGTAGAGCATTGGCCTCACAGTTCTGAGGTCCTGGGTTCAATCCCGGACCCACCTGTGTAAACTTTGCATGTTCTCCCCGTGCCAACGTGGGTTTCCTCTGGGCTCTCTGGTTTCCTCCCAGATCCCAAAAACATGCAACATTAATTGGACACTCTAACTTGTCCCTAGTTGTGATTGTGAGTGCGGCTGTTTGTCTCCGTGTACCCTGCGGTTGGCTGGCAACCAGTTCAGGGTGTACGCCGCCTCCTGCCCGTTGACAGCTGGGTTAGGCTCCAGCACTCCCTGCAACCCTTGTGAGGATAAGCAGCAAAGAAAATGGATGGATAGCTATCAATGCACCTGTCACCTCTTTCTGTACAAAGGAATTAACAGAAAAATATATACAATTAATAACACCTTTTCAGATTTATTTTTTGCACCATATTTTATCCCACCACAAAGTATGATGAAAATCAATTTGAGGTTCAAAGAATATAATCCTTTTCCATTGCGCAGCATCCACTTACCTTGATATGGCCATTTTTCTATTTGCAAAAGCATGCGTCATCAAGCCAGGCGATACTACTGTATTGCATTGGTATATATATAAGCATAATAAGCATTGGTCCTGGAAAATTAGGAGTTTCATTTGAACTTGTGAGGGGTAACAAGGCTAGTATAACCTCTCCACCCCAAAAATAATTAAACTTGGTTACCTTGTACTTTGATTTCAGTTGCACTAAAGACACAAGATTGGATCGCATTTTTACGGAGCACCTAAAGGTACTTATGGCCCCGTGACAGCATGACATTCTGGCCAGCGTCCTATAGCGTTTGAGGAAACGTTGGTAGTCGCCCATGGTCAACAGGATAGCTCCAGAGTAGCGTTTCCACGCCTGTGAACGTCAATGATCACTGGGAATCGGCGGAGAACGCCGGTCCGGAAAAAAAGTTTTGAATATGCACAAAAGTTCTCACCGAGACCAGCGTTCATCAACGTTTAATTTTAAACGCTGCAGAACGTTCAAGAACATCTGTGGAACGTTTTACTAAGGTTCGCCGAGCGTTGCACGTGCTTGCCTATCGTTAGTCAGTCGTAACTCTAGCTTTACTTGGTTGTTACTTAATCGTTAGCTTTGCAGTGAACGACTCACTGGCAACCTGTCAACGCCCACTGAACAATCCCCTAGCGCACACAGAGTGTAACCAAAGTGAAACGAACGTCGTTAGGTGTCCATTGAGCGTCATTCGAGCGTTTCCCGAACTTCCATGCATATGGGTATATAAACCGATGCTTTGTAAAAGCAAGGTCCATTTAATATTAAGCTACAGTAGAGAGCACCTACTATGGAAGATCCAGAAAGCAGCAGTTCGTTTTCGCGGAAAAGCTCCACCAGACTATCCTCAACAGCCCGGTCCAGGATCCTGCAATCCTTTCTCTGCTTCTTTTCTCTTTGTCAGACCGTCCTCACTGGGGTTTGCAAGGTGTTTAGAGTCCCCAGGGGGTGTTCCATGGTGCGTGACTTTGCGGACGTGCTCTTCCTCCTGCTGTTGTTTTTCCTCCAAACACATTGCTCGTGATGAAAGAGGCTTAGCTTTCTTACTAGGAGCGCTAGTTGCTGAAGTCTGCGCCCTAACTTTCTTTCTTCTCGTCGGCATGATGCTCACTGTTCCAACTCACGACAACAACTGAAGTGACAATGAACTTTCCAACGTTTTAGTGCCGGTTCCACTGTAAAGGGTTAGGGTTACGCCAGCAAAACGCTTTTCTGTCGTTATTCACCCATTGGTCACACGCTCAACACACTTGTCTTACGCTGACAAATCGCTCGTCGCGCCCCAATGACGCGTTTGCACACGCTAATGGTTTTTAGGGGTATCTTATTTGGTCGCTGTTACATGCTTTTCGTGCTTTAGATACACGTTAAGTCATGCGTTAGACACACGTTAATCACACGGCAGATGTGTCATCCATGTTTGAGAACGCAGAAAAATAGAACGATTGAAATGTTCAGCGGACGTTGACCAGAACGTCATGTTGTGACGGAGCCTATAGATTTAAACAATAGTTTTGCATGCACTGGTGAAAATAAGATGTGATTTTTTTTCCCCTTAAATGCGCGCAAGAGGTTAGAGCTTCATGTAACATGTATGAAAATGTCTTCACCTGTCTTTTGTTCTTTATTGCACTATTTGTGTTTTTTTGGTCTTCCAGGTAAACTACAATGTAAATGACAGAAGAATATGTGGACACAGCTGTGTCGTTGTAGAATAAATCATATAGGGATATTTGACAACCCACGTGCCCCTTTTTTTCCCCAGTGGCTTTCTTTTGCCTTCCCTTTCTGCATTTTATCTTCAGTGTTTCAGAGGCATTTTCACTTTGAGATCCCTTATGAAATACCACTTTGATGGATGAAGAATAAATCCTCACAGCCCCTGCTTTGATCCTTTTTATCCCCACCTGTAATTTTGTCTTCCGAAATGCAAATTACTTCAAATGCTACATGCCATGGACACACATTGTCAGGGTCCTGAAGGCATATTGAGTTCTATTTCTCTATATGTTGAGGTTTAATTCAAGGATTTGGCAAGGATGAAAGAAATGAATATATTTAATTTTTATTTTTGTGTATTTATTCCACTCAACCGTATCAGGATTCAATGAAATCATTTTTTTTTTTTGCATTTTATTTGGGCAATGTATATTGTCAAACAAAACATGTGTTTTTGTCCTTGAAAAAAAAGTCCTTTTGAAGGCCTAACATCTAGTTCCAATCAAAATGCAAATTTTAAAAGGGCCCCCGTCTGTTTTCCTGACAACATTTTCATCATTCATATTCAGACACTCACAGAGAGGTGAAATGAGAATCCATTCATCCATTATCCAAACCGCTTATCCTCACAAGGGTCACGGGAGAGCCAGTGCCTATCCCAGGTAGCTTCGGGCAGAAGGCGGACTACACCCTGAACTGGTCGCCAGTCAGTCGTAGGGCGGATATCGACACCATCACTGAGCAGGAATCAATTCCACGGTGTCCACAGCAAAGTCAGGCATGTGTACCACAACACCATCAGTGATTCCATGAAATGAGAATATAATGAAAAAAAAATGTTGTATTTGTGCATATTTGTGTGCGTGCTCGCTAATCCTTATCCTGACAAGGGTCGCAGGAATGCTAGGGCCAATGCCAGCTGTCAACGGGCAGGAGGCAGGTTACACCCTGAACTGGTTGTCCGCCAATCGGAGGGCACATGGAGACAGACAACAGTCGCACTCACAATCACACCTAGGGGCAATTTAGAGTCTCCAATTTACATTGCATGTTTGTGGGAGGAAAGCGGAGTTCTCGGAGGAAACCCACGCAGGCACAGGGTGAAAATGCAAACTCTTTACAGGTGGGGCCAGGATTTGAACCCAAGTCCTCAGAACTGTGAGGCCAATGCTTAACCTGTTGCTCCAGCGTGCTGCTCAAATTACTCATCTAAATTGTTGAAAATAGCGTTCTCTCTTTGACAATGCAAAATGTACGTGGTGCCACAAACGTTTATTTTTGCTTTCCTGTGAAACTACTAGAAAGGTGACCCTGGAATTTTGAGCAACTAAAGTTGTACTGTACATCAAGTAAGAATGGGAACAAATGCCACCTTGTTCTTCTTTTCCTTTCATCTTGTCTCGTCAGGGGTCGCCACAGTGTGTCATCTTTTTCCATCTAAGCTTATCTCGTGCATCTTCTTTAACACCCACTGTCCTCATGTCCTCCCTCACAACATCCATGAACCTTTTTTTTGGTCTTCCTCTCACTCTTTTGTCTGGCAGCTCCATCCTCGGTACCCTTCTACGAATATACTCACTCTCTACCCTCTGAACATGTCAAAAACTCCACAGCCACCTCTCCAAATTGCTTCCATACCTTCACTGGTATGTCATCAGAACCAACTGTCTTTCCGTTTTTCATCCTGTTCAGTGCCTTTCTAATTTCCCCCTTACTAATCATTGCCACTTCCTGGTCATTCATGCTTGCGTCTTTAACTCTACCTTGTCTCCCATTCTCTTCAGTCATTAACTTCTGAAAGTACTCTTTCCATCTACTTAGCACACCAATGGCACCAGTCAACATATTTCCATCGCTATCCTTAATCACCTTTACTTGCTGGACATCCTTCCCATCTCTATCCCTCTGTCTGGCCAACCTGTAGACATCCTTTTCTCCCTCTTTCCTATCCAACCTGGTGTACATGACATCATATGCCTCTTGTTTAGCCTTCGCCACCTCTAGCCTTTCCCTACGTTGTATTTCAATGTCTTCCTTCCGCCTCTCCTTAGTCCTCTCCATGTCCCACTTCTTCTTCAAATATTTTGAACAAATACCATCTGCAAATGAATTTTCCTTAGTTCCCAAATGCTTCTTGAGTGTTGTTAAAAGGAAAGGTGATAAAATGCAGAGGTAAACATCCCCTGACCCAGATTTTGTGGAATCCAACCATTTTCTTTGCCCCCTATCCTCATGAGAGTCGCCGGGAGTGCTGGAGCCTATCCCAGCTGTCAACGGGCAGGAAGCGGGGTACACCCTGAACTGGTTGGTTTTGTGGAATCATCAATTCAAAGGTAATTTATATTTTTGGAAAAAAATAAGTTTCAACAATAAATATCGTCTCTATAGTGTATCTAATTGAATATATTTTGAAAAGGATTTTCAAATAACTTGTTTTTATTTACATTGTACATTGGAATTGGGGTTCGTAAATGCAGTACATACATGCATTCATACCTGACATACAGTAAATAAATACTGGGTATTTATTCAGATTCAGGCAACATTTTGTTGTTATCAAGTGTGAGGTCACATGAGCACACCCTTGCTGCTGTGATAAATAATCCTACCTTCCATCTGCGAATCAGCTAGAAGGCTTCAAGCTACAGGCACAGCACCCCGGGTCCAGTTGTATTTGCTCAGCCAGCCGAGGCGAGGTGTTCTCCTGGCAGAAGTCACTGTGTCCATGAAAATTTTTCTTAGCTTTACCTGCCTGCTTGTAGCTATTTCGCAACGCCTTGTTCACATTCATTCATGTGATGGTGGCAACTACTGTACAGCTGGACTGCTGCACGTTGCCTGAGGTTGGGCCATCTTTACTGTTATGTCCTGGTGCAAATCAAAAGACTGCAAGTTACAGGGTGCCTTAGTGATATTGCCACGAAGCACACTTAATTTGTTTCATGAAAACAGTTTATTCCTAGCACTGGTCATGCAGTGAAGTCGATTAAAATGCTTCAATTAGACAATTTACACAATAGTAATTAATAAGAAAAATATATGTATATATGTATGTATGTAGATATATCATTATGCATATAAAAGGTCTACCGGTCTATCTTTTCCCCCCTCAGAAAGAGTTTTGTATTTTGTGTAAGTGAGTGGAGTGAATGCGGCAGTTCCCATCCACTGAATGTTCCTGTATCAATGTGTCCATGACGATATACGACATGCACTCACTAACTTGAAAAAGAGTGGAAACACCAGTGAAGTCATACATTCAATAATCACAGTATCTACCTTTTGTCATTGCTCATGCATTGTGAGCTAAATAAGTGTGCAGAAGTGCTGAGAGGAAAGGTAAGGTGTTCCACTTAAAAATGATGTGATAGATTCGGGAGGAGTCTCGGAAACACAATAATTTCCCAAGTGAGCAATTTCTGAACACTCCCTAAGAAAAAAGAATCATCAACAAGGCAACATGTCAGGCACAGCCTCGTGCCAACACGGGCCGACATGCTGACTCACTTCTAATGAGCAGCCGCAGATAGAAATAATAACCTGAAGGAGGAATCATAGGTCATGACTGTCTATATGCTGCTCCCTGTTCTAATTAACTCTGGACCCTCACATGGCGTAAACATACAGTATCTACAGGTAGTACGCTAACAACTACACAGCGCATTGTTATTTGAAAACAATGAAGAAAAGTAGGTTATGTTTTACTAAGCTTACACTGTTGTACAGCATGACTTCTTGGCCTTGCCATACACATTAGGGTGCAGTCTGTTAATGATGATGCTCCTTGAATCACGTGGCCTGGAAAAATTTCAACTATGCCTTATAGTTTATGCATACGCAAGCATCATTGCCGCAGTTTTTCATATATTAGGAATCTATTCAGCACAAATTGAAGCGCGAGACATGTTGCCCATTGGCCACATTGACCATTATTGACAGTGCCTACTCAATTTTTTTTTTGGGCGGGGGGTCTCGAGGCAAATATAGTCAGTATTGCAAGTAGACTAATAGACTGAATACATCCCCCATATCTGTCTCTTTTGTTGTTGTTGTTGTCTACAAATGTAATTGTATTATTTATGGTACAGTTGGAATATTTAAATAGCAACATTTCACTGCTTAAGTGAACACAACTTCATCATCTGAGACCCTAACATTAAAAATATACTTTTTTTGTGTGTGTGTCTGCATTGTTCAGGTAATTGATTACGTTTTACCACAATTGCAAAATCTTTTGGGATAATGCCATAGGCAAATCTTGGTACTGCATTGAAACAATGGCCATGCTTCATCATCTTTTGTTTGTGTCAGAGTCAGACAGTCACCTGGAAAGGTCGAAGCTACTTTAAAAGATTTAAATCTCCCTCCAGAAGAAAAATGTAACTTGACAGGTGGAACTATAGAACTGGTAAACTTGGATGCAAACAGAAGCACAAAAGAAAATCCATATTTACCCATTAGGTTTCAAAATGTTAACACATTTCTGATTTACCGTAAGTTACAATGTGTAACCATTAAGTCTTTATCAACTTTATGAAATGTGACAGGATATTCTGTTATTATTTTAGTATATGTCATATTTTCTATCAGCCATATACGAGTCCTGGCACTACTGACTTTAATGCCAATGAGATTTCAAAGGTGGTCTAAGAAAAAAATGATGTGGGGTAACAATGATGGCAGAGCTTGTCGTTTTAGTAACATTCCATTGTAAAATCTTTAATGATGTTGGAGTTCTTACATGTTGCCTAGGGATTTGTTGTTTTTTTTTCAGGAGAAAGCCAATGCGGAAAACAATATAAAAATTGTTTGCCTTTTTTACTTTAAAAAATGGTTTTTGTGCAGAATTACAACCTCAATATTATTACTCTTACAGAATACCCAAAAAGTCTAAAAGCTTTTACAATAAAATGATTGTCATGGTGTTATTGGCTTAATAAACAGGTAAACAGTGACCTGATCTTTGCAAAACCTTTTATGTACATGTATCCCAAATACCTGTGTAGTAACTGTGTGGTAATGGGCATCATTTTAAACACACAAACAAGCCATTGCCATTTTTGCTTACTCTTACAGTAATATATTTAGTGCAGTAGTATATTAGTGGTTGTAATATTAATCCATTAGTTAGGTGGCTATGACATTTGTTATCTGTGTCATTTATTAATGTTTTGGTTGTTCATTATGAAGAACAGCAGGAACCAAAACACAAGTCCAGCTGCTTTTGAGGACAAATGGCACCTCTGAATAAAATGAACCCCTTTTTTTCTCTTTATTAATTTACTTATAAAAGATAAATGTGAAATAAGGATGCTCAGAGCAAAGCAAATGTATCATAATATATTTGCCGACACAACTAAAGAATAATGGAACTATTTTAGGCTATAAAGCCACGCTTGAATAATCTGTCTGCTACAAAACGCTACCGAAGAAGAAGTCTTAAACTGTGGTCACTTTTAGCTTGTGAGGAAGTATTTGCATGGAAAAAACGTTACCGTTTGTCCATTTTGGGGGTAGATTTTGGAATTCCACAGTACGCTTTCAGTGTGCAAAAATAATGGTTTGTCTCATAATTGCTTACTGTGACTATGCTTTAACCACCAATTTGTCTTTGGCACTTTTCGCAGGCCTTCCCATGTATCTCTACAGGAATCTATGGTAAGAGTATCATATATTTGTTTTTTTTTGTGTATCTGATGTTGCACGTTTTTTCTTGATACTGTATGAGAGCTTCACCAAGCTTATGTGCACACATTATGGGACTTTATTTGCAATACATACAGTATTAAAACTACATTTGCTACCTGAGTATATTGAATGGAGTATAAGAGAAGAAGCTTACCTTAGCAATGTTATAGAATATCTCATGGCACCAGGTGATCCCAAACGAAACAGGCAGGCTACGAGCCACTCTGCTCATTAAACAAAGTCACTTGGAAAATATGTCAAACTTGTTGACAGAAGCAGGCTTTGACGTTATCATAGCACACTTAAGAGTGAAACTACATTTTGAAGCATAGTGTCCCCTGAGAGATATTTTCCTATTTAGATATATGTAATGTGTAATTAGTGTGTCAATTTTTTTTCACTAATAGGGTTTCCATAATGCTCATCTCTCATTATTTTAAATTAATATTAATCATTTAAAATGGACAAGGTCCCAATTTTCCAAAATACTTTCTTTTCCTAAGATTTCAGTAAAGTCAGAGTGAGTGCTAGTACGGTAAGTGTTAAATGGAATCTGGGACATGTAAGTGTTAGCAAAGTAATTGATCACTCTTTATTAGCAGAACATCATGTACCTTTGGTGCAAACACTGTTCCCTCAAGCTATCCTTCCATTTACAGCAGTAAGTAATGCGTCAGTGGGCAACAGATCAAAACCAGAACACATCTGTTGCCTCATTGGCATGTCATCAAAAAACAAAATGGAAATAGTAAATGAAAAAAATGGACTGTTGTGTGACCAAGACGTGTAAGATCAATCAGTAAAGGTATACCTCATAAAAATGAGTACACCACTCACATGTGCGTTTTGTCGTGTTATTGTATGTTTTTGGGACAACACTGAAGTAATGAACGTCTGTGTGGGTTTTTTAAACCAGTCCAACTTTATTATCACCTCAAAGTAACTCACCTCGTAGCTATTCATGCCTAAACCGCTGACAAAAAAGTGAGTACTTGGGTCACTGGACAGCCACATATGCACCCTCATGGTAAAGACCTCTTGTTGCTCTACTTGAAGATGGCATAGGCTATAAGATTAACAGCACTCTGAAACTGAACTGCTGTATGGTGGCCAAGCCTATGCAGTGGTTCAACATGACAGGTTCTATTCGCTACAGGCCCCACCATGGTCAACCAAAGAAATTGAGTGCACATGCTCAGTGTCATATACACAACGTTTCTCTATGGAAAATAGATTTATGAGTGCTGCCTGAGTTGCTCTTGAGGAGGGGTGAGGTTTCAGCTTGTCAGTGCTCAGACCGTTTTTTAAACACATTAAATTGATCTGCATGTTCATCGTTCCTAAAGGAAGATGATGCACAACCGAGCCTGCAAACAATTTTGCTGAAGACAACCAGACACAGGACAAGGAATACTGGAGCCATATTCTGTGGTCCAATGAGATGACTTATTTAGTTCAGATAGAGTCACGCAAGTTGAAGGAGTACCTATACTGTTCAAATGCTTCCCTGAGTCAAGCAGGGTGGTCGGAGTGTCATTGTCGTGAACTGCGTGAGAGCTGCATGTAATGTGACATACGCAGATTCCCAACATTAAAACAACCCCAAACACACCACGAAGATTATCACTGCCTTGCCAAAGAAGCTGAGATTTAGGTGATGACTAGCCAAATGTCTCCAGACCAAAACCCTATTGAGCATCAGTTAGGCATGCTCAAACAGAAAGTAGAGAAGCACAAGGTCTCTACCATCCACCAGTGTCTGTGATATCATCATGGAGGAGAGGAAGAAGTTGTCACTGACATCCTGTGAAGCTCTAGAAAACTCCATGCCCAGGAAGGATTCAGGCAGTTCCAGAAAATAATGTTGGTCACACAAAATATTGACACTGGATGAAATCAGGACATTTTGATAGAGGTTTACTCACTTTAGTTGCCAGCAGATTAGACATAATTGGCTTTCCTCCTCCCATTGGTGTGCTCAGCTTTCTCTTTCTCAATTTTAGCTGAGTTTTGTCCTGGATTGAAACTATAGTATTTGGTTGGTTGGTTGATTTCTAAAATGTGAGAGTACCTGGGTACTTGAAGGTGTTGGTAACCCGCTAATAGTGGTGCATACTGAAATACCACCACCATCTTCCTGCCCTACACTGGAGGGCCAGAGCTGGGATTAGAAACCAGGACATTTGTAGTTTCAGCCAGACATGATACCCATAACTTTATCATACTGCCTCCAAACTACATATACAATACAAGCTAATACAAACAAATGAGCATGATCACATGCAGCCAATTATGCTGTTAAACATCTGTTTTAGTGCAACAGAGACATTCATATAGGCAGGGTGGGGGTTGATCATTGTTGTGACTATATGGTGCTGGTGAGGGAACAGCTTTTTGCAGTTCACTGTTTATTGCTGCACTGCTAGTGGGGGCCGGCCGTCACAGCACTCTGCCAGACAGCCTTTACTTCAAAGTACAAGGCAGTGCCGAGCCAAGCGTGCTGCTGAGGGGAGGTATTAAAGCCTGATCAATAAATAAACAGCTTACCACATCCCATAACTGAATCTCCACAGAACAATGCAGCTGATTAGGGATGAAGATCCACACAGCAGAGGGCAAATAGAGGATGGATTTTCAAAACAGAACTACATCGTAGGGTCTCAAGTGTAGTATGCTATTGTTAATGCATTTTCCCTGTGTCATGAAATGGATGATTTTTGGTATATTATTAATGAAAATTTAAAAAAATTAATGAAAAACCCACAGCCAATATGGTCCCATGTGTTTTTTCATCACAAAACATGATTTTGACGCATACAGCTTTATGTAACTCCCGCCATGAAAATCCTCTCGAGGGATTTGTTTTCGAGAAGAAGCAGGAAGTGACGTACAGGACAGAGGCGCCCCCTTGTGGACTCGTTTGTTTTCATTAGTTTTACCTCTGGGAAGGTAGCTCATTGTTCCTTCGTGTTAGCCAAAATGCCGGCTCGTTGTATTGCTGGACATTGCTTGAATACTCGGGAGAATGGATTTAGCCTTCATAAGTTTGCAAGAGACCCGGTTTGTTCTGAAAAATGGATTGCACGAGTGCAGAGGACGAGAGCTTCATGGGTTCCAAATAACAGGTAGGCAGTAATGCGCCACGGCTTGACAGTGTTCAACAAGTACTGCAGCGGCTTTGAACATACCCCTAAAAGCAGCATGGCTCAGCTCCACCTCCTCCTTATATGCCACCATGGCAGCAGAAAATCAGCCACACCATCCAAGGCGCCGCATTCGGTGGTCACTGTTTCTGCAAAGGCTGCGCGTCGCCGCAATGGCTCATTTCCGCCGTGGAAGTGGAACGGACGGGGATGAGGTTTGGCCGTGATTGCATATCATCGGAATATGGCTTGAAACAATACTGTAATATTGCCCCAGTAACTTCACCCGGTTGTGTGGTGTTCTCCTTTTTGAAAAGAGCTTCCGTGTCAGACGGGGCACGTTTGTCTCCCATAATTAGGGTGCACCGCGTCTTTTCATTTGCGAATATCCGGGTGACGTCACAGACGGAGGACGCAGCCAATATGGCGACCACTTGGATATCGTAGAATGACACTTCTGCAACTTTGCGCATGATGACGCGCTCTCCGCTCACATTTATTCTTTTGTAGAGACATTGAACTGAATAATGTTGTATGTATTTTTCATTACAATATATATTTTAGAATGTTTATAGGGATGACACCTGGGCTTTAAATACCATACTCTGAAAATGTTTTCCTTTTTTGGCAAGCATTTGGCAGTTTTTGTTCACTTGAGATCAGTGGTCCCCAACCAGTGGCCTGTTGAACTTTTTTACAGGAGTGTGCAGAGAGGTTGATCCCAAAAATATTGATTGATCCTTGGAGTGTCAATTGAAAATCAGATTCATCCACCTGTGCCACTGTCAAGGTCCTCATTTTGGTAATTTACTACAGGAAAATAATCTCACAAGCTAGCAAAAATTGGTAAAACATCTTTGGAGAGCTTCTTGGGAAAGTCCAAGTGATGAGACCGAAGAAGAGCCTACAGCTTCCAAGAAGGAGAAGATATCAGTAGATTTTGTTACAATGCAGATTTAGCCGAGTGCGTAATATGTGGCACAGGTTCGCGTATTTGCCAATTAAGCTTTTAAAACTGCCAAAACTGGCACTGAACATCTTCCTTGCATTTCCAAAATCATGTCTTTGTGAAGTGTACGTAAACATTCAGCGTAGTGCTAATTTGCAATGGCAATGGTAACTTGTCCATCAAGATATTCACTTACACAAAAGCTTTGGATGGCACAAAAGCGATTTGGCACTGCTGCTTTATACTATAAGACTGATTTATATTCCACAATTGTAGACAATTATTCAAGTTAAAGATGAAAGTAACAGCTTCCCAATGTTTCTCAGAGTGTAAAGCGTGAGGCTGGAAAATATCTTATTTTGTATTTGGTTTTATGTACGTATGTGTGTTACCAGCACATCTTAAAACTATGTTATGATTAACTACAGGAAAAAGTGGTTAATTTAGGCCAATTGAAATCTTCTGAGTTCCATTCTCGTGTAAACTAATTTTTTTGATTGTGACATGTATGATATAATTATAAATGAATGCATAGAGGGTTATTTTATGAGAATCTAAATCAGGAGGGCAGTGTTTTTTCCTGTTATTATTTATTGTTGGCAGCACAGTAGACATTTTCATAGCACATTTGCCTGTTCTGAGGACCGGGTTTCAAATCCTGGCCTCACCTGTGTGGAGTTTGCATGTTTTCCCCGGTTTTCTACGCATATTCTGGTTTTCTGGCACATTGCAAAACCATTTGTGGTAGGTTAATTGAAGGCTCTAAATTTCCCGCAGGTGTGAATGTGACTGCGAATGGTTATTTATATATGCTTGCTTAATGGCTGGCAGTTCAGGGTATAACCTGGCTCTCGGTTGAAGCTAGCCGGGATTGGCTCCAGCACGCTCCTGACCTTAGTGAGGAGAAGCGGTACAGAAAATGGTTGGTTGGAAATTCATTGTTGGGAAACAACCAGACAAGATAACAAACTATGTAACTAACAATATAAGACTATCATTAACCCCACTGTGGAACATGGATATTTGACCTTCTTTCTCTTTTGGTAAACTCCTTTTTGCACCAGTCTCCCTTAGTTGAATAGAAATAATTGTATCCTTAAATTGGTATGCATGAATGTTTTTTTTTTTTTTTTTTATCTTCAGTTACCACCAGAAAATACATTACTCTTAACATTTTGTCTTAAAACAAATTATCCAAGTTCTTCTTTGTTTAGAACCAGATTTTTTTGGAAAGCTGATGCTAATTGATAATGTCTCTCGCTCTTCCATTGTCCAGAGGATTCAGTCTCCATTGACAGCTGATGGCAAAGCAGGAAGCTCGAGTGTAGCATAGAGCACAAGGGGGTACCTTCTACATATAGGAAGAAAAATGAGGGCTCACACTGGGCTGACAGTGTAATCCCTCAATCAGGCCCATTAAACACAACAGAATTTCAGCTTGGACAGTGTGTTAGAGGTACCACCCGTAAATAAACTGGGACCCACTGTGGGTCACGGGGTCACCTAGCATGATAGAGGTTATTAAGTGCGACTCCTGTTTGTACGTACATCAATCACAGCCATGTGACTTAAGTTTAAATTGATTATTTCTTCCAAGGTGGAGGCACTTCTTCATGTCTCACAAGATTAGTGCCAAAAGTCAGCTACCTGTGCTTAGAGAGGTTACTTTGTCTTTATTTATACTGTTTGACTCACTTAGTTTTTAAACACGTGTTTCAGGTGCAGTAAATCTAGATCACAGCTTTGGTACTGCAGGGGAAAAAAAAATAAAAATTCAGCAGCCTTGTAATATGTTTTGAAGACTTCTGCTCAGATCAAGGTTACCATAGAGCTTGGGTCCCAAGCTAAAGCAAAGACGAACAATATGTCTGCTATTCACCTTACAGATGTCATGACACACTTGCATTTACTGTATAACCCAGTCAAAGCAGTAAACTGACCTCAGTGCAGCAATGCGTCTGCTCCTCATTGAATGTATATCTCTGTATTTTCTGTTCACCCTCCACCTCATATCTCAGTGATTAATCTGAAGACTGTTGGCAGAGATGTACTACTGACTAGTGCTTCTGTGAGATACCCTTTTGTAATCCACCCAAACTCGATGGGATTGCCCATAGTGCCGTTATCCACAGCTGTCCAGATCAAAGGTGTTTCCCGCTAAGAATTCTTTCCTCCAACCTGGCATCACAGCAGCAGTCTCCATTCCTTTAGGATTAAGAAAGCTTGGAGACATTTATGACACCTTATCTTTCTACAGTGTTATCTTACCTTTTGTCACGAGTGATGGCCAGGCAGGTTCACTCACTCCCTCTGGCAAAACTGAGAATTTACAAATGTGATCTCACTTTCGGGGGGAAGAGCACAGATGCATCTAAAGCCAGTTTCCACCAAGTGGTTATGATCAGGTTATTTTGCTGTTTTAGATAGGTCATTTCTCATCAAATCTGCATTTCCCAGCACACGGTGTTCAGGAAGGATGACAATAGAAGTGACAACTACAGTACATACAAAGCTGTGATCATATTGCTAATATTGTCAATAAAGAAACTAGAGCACATATTCAGGCTGGCATTCATAATCAATCAAAACAAAATATCTGAAATGATTCCTGTTCTTCCTTTCACATTCAATCACAGCAATGTATGCTTCAAAGTAACAAATCTTTGTTCACCAATCGCTGGACAGTAGCGAGTCATAGACTGTAACTGGCACCCAAAGAAAAGAGCTTACACATTTTTAAAATGAAAATGCCCCAAAAAACATTGGTGCTGTCCTTTATGGATATAAGAGTCACATGCATGTGGTCATGTACCAAAAATAACTTCCCAACCTCATATCAATTGATGAATCGCGTACTCCAGCATCAAAAGCGAAATCTTCTTTCCCTTTCGGTTTGTCCCATTAGGGTTTGATACGGCTTGTCATCCTTTGCCAAGTACTGTAAATCCTTTGTACTGTATCCTCCTCTCTTACATCAACTGCCCTCATTTATTCCCTCACCATATTCATGAAACTTCTCTTTGGTCTTCCACTAGCTTTCTACAAGGCAGCTCCATCTTCATCATCCCTCACTACTCACTATTGCTCCTCTGGATGGGTTCAACCCATTAAAGTCTGCTCTCTCTAACATTGTCTCCAACACACACTTATAAACTAATTTCTAATCCTTACAAACCTGATCACTTCTAAGGAGAACCTCGCCATCTTCATTTCTGCTACCGCCAGTTCTGCTTCTTGTCGCTTCAGTGCCACCATCTCTAATCCGTACATCCTGGCTCGCCTCACCCTTTATGAACTTTACCTTTATCTAGCAGAGATTTTTCTCTTACATAACATACCTGACACCTCCTTTTACCCATTCCAACTTAGTTGGACCTGTTTCTTCACTTCCTTACCACACTCATTGTTCCTCTGGACGGCTGACCCCCAGTATTTAAGGTCCTCCACCCTCGCTATCTCTTCTCTCTGTAATCTCACTTGTGCACCTTCACCCCTCTCATTTATGTGCATACAGTTTCTCTTCTGTTAATCTTTTCTTTTACTTTCCAGTGCATGCCTCCACCTTTCTAATTGTTCCACCCACCTGATCCCTCCTTTTACGGCAGATCACAATGTTATCTGGAAACTTCATGTTACAATGGGATTCCAGTCCAACCTCATTTATCAGCCTATCCATTACCACTCCAAACAGGAAGGTGCTCAGAGCTGATCCCTGATGCAGTCCCACCTCCACCTTAAGTTCTTCTGTCAAACCAAGTCTGGCATACCTCACCACTGTTCTGCTGCTCTCATACAAGTCCTGTACGATTGTAAAATACTTCTGTCCCACTGCAGACTTCTGTATGAACTACCACAGTTGCTCTCTTGGTACTCTGCTTTCTCAAGATTGACAAAAACACAAAGTAGCTCCTTCTGATCTTATCGTTACTCCTCCATCAACACCCTCAAGGGAAATAATGCATCTGCGTTTCGTGTTCTAGGCATGAAACCATAATGTTGCTCCAAAATACTCACATCTGCCCTGTCTAGCCTCCATTACTGTTTCCAATAGTTTCATTGTGTGGCTCATGAACTTTATTCTCTGTAGTTCCCACAGCTCTCCCCATCACTCTTGTTCTTAAAAATAGGAACCAGCACACTTTTCCTCCATTCCTCAGGAATTTTCTCACCCACCATAATTCTGTTGAACAAGAAGGTCATCAATTCCACAGCCACCTCTCCTAGATGTTTCCATCCTTCCACGAGTATGTCATAAGGACCAAATGCCTTTCCACTGTCATCCTCTTGGGTCCTTTTCTAACTTCCCTCTTATTAATCATTGCCAATCCCCGCTCCACCACACTTGCCTCTTCTACTCTTCTTTCTCTCAAATTGTCCTTATTTATTCACTCTTTAATATATTATTTCCCTCTGTCCAACACGCTACTGGCACTCGTCAACACATTTCCGTCCCTATCCTCAATCACTCTAACCTGCTTCACTTTCTTGCCATCTCAATTCCGCTGTCTGGCAAACCTGTATAGATACTTTTCTCCTCATTAGTGTCAACCAGGCATTCATGTCATCATATATATCTTTGTGGTCTTTGCCACTTCTACCTTCGCTCTATGCCGCATCTTCATGTATTCTTTTCTCCTATCCTTGGTCCTCACAGTGTAACAATTCTTCTGAGCTAACCTCATTCCTCATATGAGTTCCTGTATTCTAAGGTTCCAACACCTACCAAATGATACACCAAGTATTTTCCTGCCTGTCTCTGATCACCTTAGCTGAAGGGGTCCAGTCTTCTGGAAAATGGGCCAATTGCAAAGAGCCAAAAGAAAAAAATGTGTGTAGAATGTAAATCTTGATCTTTGATAAAAGCATATCATAAACGTGTTCTTAAGAAACCTGGGATGTTATAACATTTGAATAATATGATCAACATGAT
This sequence comes from Syngnathoides biaculeatus, assembly GCF_019802595.1. Lineage (NCBI taxonomy): Eukaryota > Metazoa > Chordata > Actinopteri > Syngnathiformes > Syngnathidae > Syngnathoides > Syngnathoides biaculeatus. The sequence continues at coordinate 20,781,453 of NC_084651.1, forward strand.
ATAGCGTAAGTCTCCTTTTAACTTGTACATTATTTCTTGTCCACCACATTGTTTATAAAAGGTGTTCATTTTAGTATAAAGGACAAAGTAAGGCATCGCCCCAGTGGAATGTTTCCAGGAAAGGTCGTCTTGTTCCATAAAAGCTGATCTCTTTCCTCATACTTCTGCCTGTTTTTGTCTCCTTCTTCTGTGGGCTGCAAAGTCGGTCATGGTCACAGCCTGCTGTGTGCCAGTGTTAAAACAGAAAGAAGCTTGAGGGTATTTGACATCCACACATTGGTGTCTGGAGTTCTGCAGTACTTCTCTGTCCTCCACCCCGGGTCACCTCACCTGTCCTGAGGGCCGAGATGTGATGATAACACTTTCCTCTTTCTTCCATTTCCACTTGACATCACCCTGACTTAGACGTTGAAGCCCTCATCCATGATGATCTTAACGTTGTCTCTGCGGATGTTTGTGTACGTATAGTTTAAATATTACTGTCATATGAAATGTACAAATCACTGATGTTGTAGTGGTACACACGACTGCCTTTGGTGCGGGAGCGTGGGATCGATTTCCACTCAGTGATGGTGTCGATATCTCCCCTGTGACTGACTTGCGACCAATTCAGGGTGTAGTCCACCTTTCGCCCGGAGCTAGCCACAATAGGCTCCAGCTTTCCTGGAACCCTTGCAAGGATAGGAGGCTTGGATAATGACATGACATGACATGAAATCTACACCCGTTTTTGAAGTGTGAGACAAGTGTGCCTCACCTCAGAGTGCATGAAACAACTGGTCAGTATCAGTTTTAAAATACCACCTATCCAATTCTTTAATTATAACATCCATCGATGCGTTTTCTGAGTAACTTATCCTCACAAGGGTCACAAGAGTATTGGAGCCTATCGCAGCTATCATAATTTCCGCTAATAAAATAAGAGGTCTGTCAGAGTAGGGCAGTAAAAGTCTCTCCACAATTACATATTGCATGTGCTAAATGGCTTACTCAACACATTTTGGGAAATAGGCACTTTTACAAAAATGTGTTTAATATTAGCACTCCTTTAAGATGCTTGCATTAAAAGGTCTTTCCAGTGTAGTTTTTCCACAGCAGATTTTTTTTTTTCACTTGCCGCTGGTGATTTTTAAAATATAACATATCTCAACCTTTGATAAGATGTTTCTTTATTGTCGACAATTCATCCAAGTGAATGGCATGTTGAGACCTTGACTAACTCCAACTTTAGAGATGGAGTGAGATCCTGATAAAACACAGGTCCTACTTTAAGAATGGAAAAATTTTTTTATTATTATTTTTAGAATTCAACAAAAGCATACCTGTGAGACATGTTCTCACTGGGAAATCAGTTCCCCCCTCCATACAGTATACCTAAAAAATGTAGCCGCACAAGCCCATTGAAGAATCTCAAAGCCGGTGAACTCGCTGGAGTATATGAGTACCAGTAGTTGTTTTAAAAGAAAAAAAAAAAGCAAAGGATGCACTGGAATATTTCATTGCACAGATGTGCAATTAGCTCAATGATTTCCTTCCTCTCAGTTTATCAGGTGGGGTAACAGCACCTTTTCTCTTCTTGAAAACACCTGAGCTGTACATGTTTGTTGTGAAATTTTGTCCAGTAGATATAGTAAGTGGAACATTGGCTAGATGTTTTCAGTAAAAATATATTCATTCTGTTTAATGTTGTATTACATAAAAAAAGGAGACACTAATCTTTCTAATTAGTTTGATAATGCTATTAAATGTTGCCAAATGACGTGAAAGTGTTTAAAGAAAAGGTCGAGGAGATGCCAATTAACACATTTGACAAATTTGCTGTGGTCATTTCTTGGATAATCTGCCTTTTCATATCACGGGATGTAATGTGAGAATAATATGCAAGTAAATTTGGCATCAGTACCTTTTTTTTTTAACAAAAAACACGTCCTAAAAGTCTACCCCCCACCAACTGGATCACACTGCCGTCTGTTTGCTGTTCTGTGCTTTGTGTTAAAGTAGAGAGGCCTTCAGCAGAAATAACATTGTACCACCTGAGTCCTCATCAGCGCCTCAACATGGCATATATTCCATCAGTGCACCTCAGGAAGACAAATCTCCCTGAGCCGGTCGCATTCCCAACATATGACAGAACCGATCCAAGGAGCACAGAGACCCTGGAGGGCCCCACCATCACTGCAACTGACGACAGCGTTACACCTCCTGATAGATGAACTTTCACAAAAACCTTCACACTACACAAACACCGAAAGGAGAATGAGTAAAATACTGTAAGTCCGGTACACGTAGTGCTCTTTTTTTTTTTTTTTAGGGAACTGAGCAGGGACCACTTAGGAGCAACTGCAGGTCCACATTTGTTTCTGTGATTTTTGAGTGTTTTTGTTTTCTCAGTCTACCATGGTATTCATGATGAATGGGTGGGGAAAAGGGTTTGAATGTGCATGACCATTTGCACCCCCTTTTACCAACCAGAACATTGTGATGGGGTCCTTTTACAGCATCAGCCACGTAATGCCACTAGATAAATGTTTCCTGTTAGTAACTAATTCACAAGTTTCATCTTTACTACTTTAACATTTTCTAAGTAAAATGTACGTATGATATATATTACCGATATTTCTAACTCGATATTCCAACATTAAATCCAAAGGAATTGTTTCTTGATATCATGACTGGACTGCAAAGCACAAAGTGCGTGTAATGACTGTTAAACAGTGACCTGAATCTATGTGGATGGGGCTTGGTTTGTTTTCTAATATCTGCTGTCAATCAAGAGTCCAGTAAGATCAGATCTTTTTCACTTGCCCCTCCCCTTTGTTGCTCCATTTGTCTTTTTGTGGGGAGATGTAAGAGCAGTTACAGAGTTTATTCTGATGTGTTCTGGGCATGGGCAGCACGGTGGATCAGCTGGAAACTGTTGGCCTCACAGTTCTGAGGTCCCAGGTTCAATCCCAGACGCGCCTTTGTGGAGTTTGTATGTTCTCCCCATGCCTACGTGTCTTTCCTCCAGGCACTCCAGTTTCCTCCCACATCCCAAAAACACACAGCATTAATTGGACACTCTAAATTGCCCCCAGGTGTGATTGTCAGTGTGGCTGTTTGTCTCGATGTGCCCTGCAATTTGCTGGCAAACAGATCAGGGTGTACCCTTCCTCCTGATGATAGGCTCCAGCACTCCTGCGACCCTCGTGAGGATAAGCGGCTAAGAAAATTGATTGATGGGTGTTTTGGGTGTATTAAAGTCTTCTTATTTTTTGTTGGACTTAATAATCAGCACTGTACTGTCGTTCCTACATAGTATTTTCTCTGCTAATATTACGTAATGCATTTCCATACAGTTTGCTATTTTTTCCCGCACCACTCAATGGTGGTTCTGGAGCAATTTTACTGAGGGGGCCCAACTGGACCCAGGGGCTTTTTCACAGTGGCACATTCAACCCGTTTCTAGCTTAGCCTGTTTAATCTTAGTACAACAAAAAATAAGCAAACCTACAATATTAGCCTTTTAATATTATTTATATACTTGGTTCCTCTCCATTTGTTTTCCATTTTTGAGACAAAAGGGCATTAATAAATGACAATGAAGCAGTCATTGACACAAGGCCATATGATGTTGCCCAAAATGCTGTAGAGAAGCAAATTAAGAGCATAACAGAGAACGCGCAAATAGACTTGGGAAACATTGGGTGTCAAAGAAGAGGACGCTGTCTAGGAAAGAGAGACGCATAAAGATTCTGAGAGTAAGGAGGCTGAGAGTGAAATACATGAGTATGACAGACAAACAAGAGAACATAAGAGAACCGGTACTGTATGTGAATATACTAATGCTGGACTGTCAGGTCTGTGATGCTGAAAAGATAGATTTCCGTCCCTTGTGTGTGTGTGCGCATGTGTAGGCATGTATGTGCATGTGCGCACACATGTTGAAAATTTTAACAAAAGATGTTGACTTTAAGCAAATTTGCTGGTACAGAGACCAGTCAGACAAAACAGTTGTGTACTGAATACAATAAAAATCTCATGACCCATCGGTACGGAGGGAGGACCCAAATGCAGGACTCCGGAGATGCAAAGGTAGTTCGGGAAAAGGGTTTATTCGGTCCAAAGTCGGGGATCAGGCAGACAGTCAAGTGGGGCAGCGGTAATCAGGACGTCGGGCGTAGAGAGCAGGTCCACAGGCAGGCAGGGGTCAGTACACGGAAGATCGATCAGAGAAGGCAGGAGTATCAAAGACGTCAAGCTTACGGACGAAGGACAGGCGGAGGTTGGTACACCAGGGTTGACGATCAAGAGTACGGGAGTGTAGGAAGGGGGCATAAGTTACGACGATCTGGCGAAGACCAGTCGTCCCCTGGGTCCTATAAATACCGGGGGGAATCAGCGAGGATGAGGCACAGGTGTGCGCCTCCTAATCAGCGCCGGTGGGCTGAGACACGACCAGCCAGGGCTGGAACGGCAGAACCGTGACAAAAAATACAATGTAGTAATGTAGTAATGTAGAGTATTCATACAGTTAATAGCATAAATAAATAAATTGTCAAAAAAATTAGGCAATAGTGTATGCATATACTGTACAGTATGTCTCTTCATTTGAACAGTAGACAAACAATGGAGGTGAATACATTACATAACTTTTCAGCAGCCCAGCCTAGTACATAAATATTATTATTGTAATAGGCTCCTGCTGCTTGGCTTTGTGTTGAAAGGTCAATGGATGGTTAGTCACCAATGTCTTCTGACTCAAAGTTGTAACATTATCGTGTGTGGAAATTTTTTGCTATTTCTGAGTGCTCTTATTGGAAAAAAAAAACTGTACTCTTGCAAATTACAGCTAAATTTACTCTTAAGCATGGTGTTCAGTGTTGAAATCCACTAAAAGATCCTGCGGTGTAGTTTACTAACACTTTAATTTTTAATGGACAGTTGTAGGATGTAGTACTCCAATATTCCCCAAGTATTGCCAAGCATACCCGACTCGTATTTCCATTGTTAAATATGCCTTACCAACTAACTAACTATTGAATAAAAATAAATCTAACCTAAAATTACCCACTATCTATTTTAGAAATACTTTGCTGTACTTCCAATAGTTATGTACATTAAATGTTAGACAATGCATGTTGGTGTGTCTACCATACTTGTACATACTTGATACTTGTACTTTTACTCCAGTATCACTTTCAAGTAATATATTTAATGTCTAGGTTAACTGGAGCCTGAGAAACTATTATGCAAAGATTTACCCATCCAGACACAGGATGAAAATCCTAACTCCCCACAAAAATATTCCAGTGGAGGTTCAAACCTAGATCTCCTGATAGTAAGGCAAACCTGCTAATCCATCTCACTACCTGTTATATCATAGATGACACCATGATAGTGTCACGTCCCATCGGAACGAGAGTAGGACCCAAATGCAGGACTCGGAAGATGCCAGGTAGTTCAAGGAGAAACGTTTATTATATGCAGAGGTAGGGGATTGAGCAAGGCAGTCCGGTGCAGCAGCGGTAGTTGGGACGTCGGGCAAAGAGAGCAGACAGGCAGGAGTCGGTACACAGGAGAACAATCAAAGCAGGCAGAAGTAACGAAGGAGTCAGGCTTACAAGGTTGGTCGGAGAACATGCGAAGGTCGGTACACACAGGTTCGATCAGGGATACCGGAGCACATGAACGGGACATGAAGATCAACGAACTGGCGCCGGCCAGTTGTCATCGCGGTCATATAAATCCATAGCATAATCAGGCTGCATGAGGCGCAGGTGTGCACCTCCCAATCAGCGCACCTGCGCGGGCACCCGCACAGCTCGTGCTGGAGTGGCAGGATCATGACAGATAGCAATAATTCCTATGAATTGCCAAACCATAATTACCAAACTTTAGCTGTCATTGAAATTTTCCAGACGTTATCAGCCCCTGTGCAGCCTGACTAATCTATCAAATCGTACGTGAAATGCGTGAGCTGTTTTACTCAAAGCACCTGGTACTTCATGTTTTATACTATGACTGATATGAGCAGCATAATTATCAAATAAATAAAGAGCCTTGAAGTAACTCCTCACTGAATTGGTTCAGTCTATCCATGCCCATTGACGATGACCAGATGTTCTATTATGTGTGAGCTAGATCCAGGATGTCTCAGCCTAATTCCCTTTATTTTTCTCAACGCATTACACAGTGAGCACAAATGTGGACTTTATAACTCATTCAATTTCCCTCTCTGGACTTATTTTAATGACACTCTTTTCCTAGACAGCTGTTTGTTTTTTTTACCATGTTTTTTTGTTTTCTTCACATCTGTTTGCCAATACTACATGACAGTGCAGGTTGAAATGTTGCTATAAAATTTTAATTTTGTGCACAATATATAAAATGGTAATCATGCTACAAAGTAAAGTACATCTTGAGGAGTCGGATGGCCTAGAAACTGACTTGGCGTGCTGGTTTATGTTCTTAGTGCAAAGTTCCTGCAGCCAAGTTACTAAGGACTGAACGCTCAGTGAACGATTTGCAAACACGCAGCCTAATGCAGCCTCAGAGCTGAAATGCTGTCACTGCTGGCCTGCATGCAACTCACATCTTGCTTGCAGAGGAGCTCAGCAACACGTCTTTACCACTTTCAGTGCAACTCAATTTTTCCTGAGAGGCAAAAACGGAAATAAAGGGGCAAAAACACTGAAAGGAAGACAAACGCCTATTAGTCAGACAGCGGAGAGTTCTGTGAATTGTAGTTTCATTTTTGCTGTCAAGTCTATAAACTTTACAGAACAGTTATTTATTGACTTTGACCTCTAGATCTCTTGCGTGTGAGATGACATCATTCAGGACATGTTAGGATTGATTGCTTTCGCTTATTCGTTTTTCCACACATTCACCTTAAAATGTCTTTGCAACACTTGCAAACCCATTTCATAGGTCATACAATGTTGTATCAATGGCCATGACACAGGAAGAAAAAAACAGATCTGAGAAAGTGACCTGTGCAATAACCAACCACCTACGAATGTAACATGGCCCTTGTACCAGTTGATATGGGTTGAAATTGAGGTCTTGACCCCTGTCATGGCAGCAAAGAGAGTGTCTCTCACAATCTCTGGTCTCTTATTCGGAGATTATTATATGGAGAAGTGCCCATGTTGGTTGGTTGCCTTTGTAGTTATTTTTCATTAGATGTAGTATATGAAGTCTGTACCATTCTAAACACTCCAGGCCTGATTTATTACAGGCTTGCGTGTACAACAACGGGTGTTAGGTTGACTGCTCAAGCAAACAAGAAGTGGAAGCAGTTACAAGTAGGGCAGCTAGAATTGTGTCTAGCAAATGCACAAAATTGCTGCAGTCATTTTGCGCACTCGAGCTGGACTTTAAGTACATAGATGAATTTAGCACACCAAATGAGATTTGTCAAAACAGAGGCAAACTGATTTTGTCTCTTTAAATTGCACGTCTGAAAGGCAGGTGCAAACTAGCATACAAAGTGGTGCCAGAAAAGTACAAAAACAAAGTTAGAGGCCGTGGGGACAACTCTTCCACTCGTAAACATTTGTGAAATGTCAGAAACAAAAATGATGCCGGTATAAGGTGGATTCATCACTGCTCGCTTCGTAATTTCTGGATGATCTGATACGGTTTGTCACAAAAATGAGCCATGCCAATTATCACCTGTGACAAAAAAAAAAATACATCAACACTGCAAACATAATTTCCCCGCATTCTGAGTATTGATGTTGTTATCAGCCAGGTTTTAAAGGATGTGTAACCCAGGGTGGGTAATACAATTCATGCAATTTGTTAAGTCAAACAAACCATGGCTTTTACGCAGTTGGCGGCTTGCTCAAAATTAAGAGAGACATACAGTATATTTCTTTTTTCCATTTCTTCTATTCACTTCCACTTTCAATTCCATCACTTCAAATTGCATTTTGTTTGCGGTATGTATGTGGCCTTGAGGCTGGAACATCATAGGAAAATCAGTTCAATGAAATAGAATGATACAATTTAAAAAAAAAAAAAAAAGCTAGGCATTGCACACATTTATTGACATTGTTTGTCTTTCCTTTCATAGGTTTTCCCAATGAGCCTGCAGGTGACATTGCCCTGAACACAGTTAAAAGTTGGATCGAGGAGAATCCTAATACAGTAAGACATGTTTGTGTATCCCCCAGTATCTGTTTTCTTTGACTTGTCGTAAATGAGCATAATTGGACCAGCACAGTGACACAAAACACTCATTTCCACGCGTCCTTGTACTTTATGACATCTCATCTATCTGCCTCGCTTGATCAACCATCAAGTTTGAGGTCTGCATTCCTTATCAAATTAAAAGCCGGTCTGAGACTAATCAGACCTTAAATGGTCTGTTAACTTTTTAATTGGTCTTGGCTGAGGATTATGAGCAAACTCAAGTACATAAGCACATCAGATGAAATAACCTATGATGGGTTTTTGTTCCATGAATTACTGAAGTCTCGTAGTCAGGACATGACAAATTCATCCTACTTAAAGAAATTGTACAAAGTGATTTATTTGGCAGTACACATTATCTCAAGTGAAAAAGCTTCTGAAATTGAATGAATGAAGCAATTAGACGATCCCTTTTCATTCTACAAAATATTTGTCATTTGGAATGACAACTCTACCAGTGAGTTGATGAAATTCCTTTTGTAACAATACAATACAACAATATAATACAGTACTCAGCATGGAGGAAGAATCGTGACATGGTTCAGTTCACAGCTCTGAGATTGAAAGTTCAAATCCTTCTCGAGTTACTTGCATGTTCACTGCAGGATTGTGTCTGTCTCCTCAGAGTACTCCAGCTTCTTCTCACCTTCTTAAGACATACATGAGTATTTTGACTCCAATTAAGGCTCTAATTTGTCTTTAAGTGTGAATATGAGCATGAATGGCTTTCTCACTATCTGTGGCATACAATTGGCTGCTGACCAGGGTGCACCGTAGCTATCACCTAAAGAGAGCAAAGACAGGCTCCGGCTCAACCACAACCCGAGTAAGGATAAGCATTTTAGAAAATGTATCAACGTATACTGGAATGTACAGTGGAACTTCGATAAAACAGTCCCCAGTATAGTGGATATCGGTTAACACAATCCATCGGGACTGAGCAATGAATCCAAAATGAGTTTCCATTTGTCATTCAATCTGCCCTTGACAAAGTCTGTTAGTTCCAAAATTGGCCGCTTTGTAAGTGACGTGTGACAAGACTCTGCCTGATGATTCCTGTAAGGTGCATCTGGGGAACCTGTTGACACACTGTTATAACACATTTTCATATAGCATGCTGGTGACTGTGAATCACAAGCTATTAACATGACTGTTGGGTTCGCTGAAGACTTTAAATTGCCTATACAGTAGGTCTGAGTGTGAGTGTGATTGTGATTGGTTTTATGTCTATTAGTGCCTCGCAATTAAATTGGGACCAGCCCAGAGTGTATCTTACTTCGCACCCAAAAATCAGCTTGGATAAGCACTTCCATAAGCATTTACATTTCAATAAACAAAATGTGCATAGTGACATATGGAGCGTTTACATTGTGTTGCACAATAAATATGCAGCTGTATGTTCCTTTTAAGAAGAGCAGAACTGTACATCATTGCAGCTTGTGTCCATTCAGTTATCGGTAATGTTTCTTTTATCAGGCACACTGTAAAGTCATTTGTTGAGTCCAAACAAAAGCATAGTGCTGTTATTGTACATCCTTCACTCAATGATATGTAGTCTATAATTGCCTTACAAATGTTGTCACTGAAGTAGGAAGAATAAGTATTAATCATGCAAGGACCAGCAGAACTTAACCTGCTTGTTTATCTGCAGTTTAGTGAGTGCTATGCTGAAGAGCTAATGTGGACAGTGTCCACAGAGATGATTCATTTGAGGACAACAATAAGGCCACTGCTTGGGGGAAATGCTGTGCTATTGTGTCTTAAAATCTGTACAATAGGCTCGGAGAGGATCTGACACACTTGGGTGGCCGAGTCTTTTCGATTCTCTAGTCTGCATATTGTATCTGCATCTCTTTAGTGAGTGAAGAATTTGTATGATATTGATCTGATGTTGAGGTCACAGCAACGTGATGCATGTAAACATGTATTTGACGTTTAAAAATGTGGTAACATCAGGACTTCGTTGTCCTCCAGTGTGTTGTTGCTTCTCCAAGACTGGAATTGAAAAGTCGTGAACAGTGTGAGATTGATTAGCCTTGTGTTTATCTCCTGTGCCAGCATTCTAACACTGATGCACTCACCAAAGAGCAGCAATGTCGCACCCAGGCTGCCATTGTCAAAGAATAAATAGCATCTCTGTGGCAATCTAGAGAGACCTGAGTGCAAGAATGATTTTTCAGATCACAATAGATTAAAGAATGAATGAGCTCTATCTCTGCAATGGTATGTGCAATAGAATTTTTGGGTAGAGTGGAGGGTTCTCATAGATTAAAAAAAAACAAAATAGTCATTGATAACTCAATACTCATCTGGTCTTAGTTATTTCTTGTTTTCCCATCTAATTGGCTCTAATTCTGCCTGATATTGTTTTAATCTGTACATGAAAATGTATTTTACAACCTGTGCTCTGGGTATCTAAGCTTTTTCATTTAGCGCCTCAACAGCCCAATAGATGTCATCTCTGACGCAAATCTAAGTTTGTAGAAGACATTAATGTGCTCAGCTACCCCAGTCCACTCAGGAAAAACCCATATATACAGTTAATATTTAAGATTGACAATTTCCCTTTCTTTCAGTTTGAGTTGTAAATTGTTAATAAATGCACCCGGAATATTTGTTTTCCACTCTCCTGCTTGTATTCGAATGATCAGTTTATATTTGCACCATTTGTCTTTCGACACACCAGATTTAAATGTAATCTTAAATCTATGTTAGGGCATTAAAAGTGATTTGTGACACATGCCAAGTGAATAAATACAATACAATTTGTGAATGGAGATTAGTTTAGGACTCCGTCTGTTTCGACAAGATGAAGCCAGCTATACTAAATTGAGGCATTTATTGTCAGTGAGTTAAGATGGATGTTTTCTTATATTAAACTGTATTGTATGCTTTGCCCTTCTTAGAAAAAAACATTTTTGGTGCCGAGCTTCACCTTGGCTGTGCTAAATGGGTAAAACCATATGTGCTCCAAACACTTATTAACTGCATGTGTTCCATTCACACACTTATAAAAATGTGTCCGCCTCTAACAGTATATATATATATATATATATATATATATATTTACTGCAAATATTACAGTCTAATAAAAGATCTGAAAAATCATGTGAAGTGTAACAACAATATATTCTTTCCAATACAGCTCTTAGAGCTCATTAAATTGTGCAGGCTGCACCCAATTGAGTGCGTATAACAACTGGGAAGCATCAAGTGAATGATCAAAAGTGGCAGGAACTCATTCTGAAGGATGTGGCTTTGTAACCATAGATGTGGGTTTGCTCCCTCACCTCTGTTGAGGAACCCTTCAGCAAGACATTCCAAGCACACTCTCTACATACAAAAAAGTTTGTATACTCATACTGTTTACTGTCCGATTATTCAGAGCACCATATTCCGAGAATGGCAGAGTGCACTACCACTGCTCTGATGATGAGAAAGAACAACCAGAGCGTCAGGTGGGACGAGATGTTGACAAGTACAACTGACACATTCAATATGGCGGATGCATTGGTGAATCGCTGCAAATGGCCAACACGGTCATTCCTAAATTCATAGAAAATGTTTTCTCCGAACACTGCACTCCCAGAACACAATGAGAGCGTCAGATTGAATTTCCGAATGTAGCCATTACAACCAAAGAATTCCTACCAATCAATTAGCTAAATCTACAACTGTACTATTGACTGTATATAAATAAAGAGAAAAGAGAAAGAGAGTACTGTGAATATTGAAATATATTCTTGCCATTTTGTACAGTATGACAATAATTGTCAGTTTATTGTATTTATTTTTTTATTGGCCCTGTATTAAAGGGTTAAAATAAACGAGGTTGTGAGGCGCTATATGTCCTCCTCATGCCGCTGTCGTCTCTTGGATCCAGAGAAGTTTGTGCCAAAGGGTTGTCATCTGTTGGTGCGAGAAGTGCCATATTTTCAAAACGCGTGCCTCAAGGATGCTGATGCATCCCACTGATGATTTGTGCAACTGACGTTGGCGTTCAAAGCTGGTATGGCTCTTTTGAAGTCAGCGTCTACATCCTTTGAATTCTCTGCTGTGACTGAGAGCATCAGGCACATGTGGTCTGATGAGCAACTGAGAGCAGGACTTACCATTGGCTCTGCATGCACATACTGTACGTGATGCAGAGTTTGAAATGGGACAACCAGCTCGAAACTCAAACACTTCTCTGTTTGGGAGTAGCGGTTCTGCACATTTTGACAGTCTCTCTTTTCTTCGTCTTAATTTTGTGTCAGCCAATTACATTTCTCTTACACCCAATGCATCTTATGCAGTGTGATACATAAGTGACTCTGGCCGAAAGATGCAGCACTGGGACTTTGTGACTTTTATGATCTGAAGGTTTTATGATCTGCTTCATTCTGAAAAACATGATATGTGCCTTCTGATTCCTCTGACCTCCTTTTTGTGTCATTAAAAATGAAACTCACATCAGTTTTGGGATAGATTGAAGAAGATATGGATTCAATTACTGAATGGTTTCTGTTGAAAGTTATTCTAAAATGTAACTTTGTAGTGCTTTATGCTATCTGAAGATGAAAAGTGGCTGTGATTAAATGTGTTCTGTGGAAGATAAAGAAGAAAGTTTATCACAAACAGTAAATGTGACAGTATTTTCAACATTTATCAGGAAAATATTTGATTGCGCCTTGAGTGAAATATCTTTTTGTGGGGATTAAAGCTTTTATCTCGCAATCATGTCCAAAGACCAATGTGTTGCTTTGGTAATAACAGAATGATTGTGTGATTCTATCAAGCAAGAAGCAAGAATTGTAACAGAGTATAATCTGGGGAATGGTACTTTCATAGTATTCGATTTCTTCTATTGTAATTTGCCAGGCAACAACTTAAAGCAGAAATTTCATGTCTAATTCTCTGCCTTTTGTGATAAGTTAGTTAGAGAAACCTTTTCATAAGATTGTTTCACGGTATGTGAAATAGCTGTAAACTCTACTTGTAGCTGCTAACTTTTCACTACTTTTTTTTTCATCATTTAAACTATCTGGCCTTCCCTTCAAAAGACAACTATCTTCTGTGTTGTTTTTGCTGACCATCACACCGAACCAACTAAAAGGATCGGGGCTTTCCTCCATTAGTGATACAAACACCCATGGTAGCTTAACTTTTGTTATTGTTACTATAAACTGTAGTTACATACATGGATAGTTAAACTACATTGGCCGACTTGTTGTAGACCACTAGTGGGGGTGAATTGGGTAAGTCTGTTCACCCCTGCCTCTGGTTGACGAGTTATCATTTTATTTTGGAAAACAAAAAAGTTCTCTGTGTTACATTATAACACAGCTCTCCCATATATTGTTTATAATCATGCTAGGCTTCAGAAACTGAATCTCCATTTACAATTTGGATTAACAATAATAATATTGACTTAAGAATCACAAACTGTTTTGCCTTTTACTCTTCTGAAATAAAGTGTATGTAAATAATATATTATAGATGGCACGGTTAGACTGGTCGCCAGCCAATTCCAGGGAATAGAATAAAACTAAGGAAAAAGTTGTTTGTCGTAATAATTGGAAATGCTGTGGAGATTGAAGATTGAACCGGAACTCAAAATGAAACAAACTACTATGTTGTACATTGGGCTCTGCGATATTAAGATATTCGCATATGAATTATAGTGAAAGCTGTTTGATTTGGGAAAGACTTTGGATATTTAATTCTCGCAAATGTTGTAGTCCTCTCATCCAGCAGCTTCTTTACATTATAGAAGTGAGTCTATGAGCCCTACCCAGTGCACGCCAATACCAAAATATGATGGCCTTTAAATGCAGCTCCACCTCCACACTTACTGTGCTGGAAAAAGCTATCTTAATGAGATGCTAATTGATTTAGTGTAGTTCAGATAACAGTGGGCTGGCACACTGTGATAAAGCAAGAGCGGGTCGAGCCATTGGTTCAGAAGAGGACAGGAGACTCATCAAACTCCAACCAGCACCTCCACTCTCTTTGAACACAATTTTACACTACTGCACCCCATGCTGATGCATGGAGACCTTGATTGTGGAGGAGTGTGTGTTTGTGAGTATGTGTGTGTATAACTGTACTTCTTTGTAAATACAGTAAACACAGGGTGTGTCACGAGGGGCATATTTCAAGACTGCTCTGTCCTCCTTTATTTCTTAGCATGTGACTAACCTTTAGTGAAGTACTCCTTTGCAATTTTTTTGGAAACCCCTCGATGGGCAGAATATAAAATATGTCACTGTTAAACGCTAACAAGTATGTGTTGGGACTATCCGACCTGAACGCTTGCTCTTGTGATTATCACAAGTGTTTCATTTCCGGCATAAAGTTAAGATATATAAGATTTGAGTGAGAAAGTGCCTTTCTTTTTTTATGGTCAAACGTCAACTCTGTTATCATTATTTATTGTATCCCACCCTAGAAACCGAGGAAAGACGTTGCCTTCATATTGGTCTGTCTTTTGCCCAAGATTTTTCTTGTGTGTGATGAAAAATGGTCATCGTTTGATCCTGATCATAGTTAATTCTTGGGTGTAATAATACTTGAGACTCATTCAAAACAAGGTTTTTTCATTTGAGCAGTTGTCATTTGTAACATATTTCATATACTTACAATTTCTAGTATCAAACTTGGGAATGCACTGTGATGGTCCAAAAACATGCATTTAGGGTAACTGAAACAATTACAAATATATCCTCGTTAACCTTTCATACTATTACCCCAGTTTTCCACTGTACAATTTTCAACTAAAGTGCTTGATCAGGGTTGTGTTTGGACCATAGTGTGTGGTCTGGTCGATTACAATATTGTATGACATCATCAGAATACGAGAGTGTGTAAGTCCCCAATTAATTCAACAAACCCTGAATAATAAATCTGTAAATATTAAAACCAAATTACTTTTTTTCATGAACATAAGCAAAAACAAAAAAAGCATGGTGTATGACCAGATATTTTGCGACCATTTTCAGTGGAATTGGAGAAAATAAATACGTGATGCACCAAACCATATTTGCCCTGTGGAAACAGGGCTTTTGTTTCCTAAGCCTAGCCAAAATGTGTTTCATGTTTACTTCAAAATATTTTATGTATTTTCTATCATAACATACAGTAATACCATGAGCTAACCATTGACACTGCAGAAATAAAACTGTTCAATCAAGTTTCAAATTCAAAAGACATACACGGAGAGAAAAAAAAAAACATTACTACTAGCTTTCTCGTCACAGCCATTAATTATGTTGGTCTATCTATAGCCTGCAGAAACAGATAGTGAATGGAAACCATTATGAGCACTCCAACATCCTGTCACTCACTTGAGCTGATATTAAGCCACAATGTCTGAGACATTCAAGTAACCTTGGTTTCCACAGGTTTTGTAAATGATGCGATTTCAATTTGGCCTTAAACTCTACAACAAATGTACTCTCGGTTTAGCAACAATAGGGACTACAGCTGCTGGTCAGCTACTGATACAGTATCAATACTGTGTGTCCACAGCATCATCCTGCAAGTGTCCAATGCGCAATTCAATTTTATTATAGATTGTCACAAAGTAAACTTTGCAGGATGTCTCAATAGTTTTTCCTGTCATTTAATTAAATGACAGTAAGGTTCTTTCGGCTTGTCCTGTTAGGGGTCGCCACAGCGTGTCATCTCAGATGAACGCTCATATATGTTTGGCACAGTTTTTACCCCCAGATGCTCTTCCTGACACTCTCTTAGAGAGTAGAGGCCCCAGTGAGATAAGAACTCACGACACCCGGTTTACCAAACCGATGCGCTAACCACTGAGCTATGGGGCCATTTGATATATTGACATTTGATTGATTTTTTTAATAATCCGTTTGTGTGACTAACAAACGATAGCTGACATGTTCCATGTGCTATTGACTTTATATTCATAAATCAAAGTTTATTCTGTGTATACAATTCTGGCCACCGTTACTGCACCCCTAAACTTGGATAAACCACAGTCCATTTGGACTTTTTTGTTTTTTCGCCAATTCACAGCAATGTTTTGTTAGCCTATAAAGGGAAAACGCCAATGGATGCAATGCCATGGGGCAAAAAAAGTATTTGCTAGCCACCAATTGTGCAAGACCTCCCACTAATAAGAGGAGAAAAAAACTGTAGTTTTCATCTTAGGTATAACTCACCTACGAGAGACAAAATGAGAAAAAGATCCAGAGAATCACAGTCTGATTTTTTTAAGAATTTATGAGCAAAGTATGGTGGGGTATATATTTGGTCGATAACAAAAGTTCATCTCAATACTTTTTTTACCCTTTGTTGGAAAGGACAGAGGTCAAATGTTTTCTAGCAGTCTTCACAAAGTTTTCATATATTGTTGCTTGCCTTTTGTGCCATTCCCTCAAGCAGATCTAATGTAAAGTAGTAATGTTTTGGGGCTGTCACTTGGCTCCACAGACTTTCAACCCCCTCCATAGATTTTTTTATGGGTTTGAGATCTGGAGATTGGCTGGGCCACTCCAGGACCTTGAAATGCTTCTTACGAAGTCACTCCTTCGTTGCCCGGGCAGTGTGTTTCGGATCAAT